>NC_090232.1:27317854-27934104 GCF_024489055.1 Chanodichthys erythropterus
TATATAATTAGATGATTTTCAGCGGACTGTACATTATCTAATTTATCACACAGCCAGTCATCAAATAAAATGAATGATATAATTAATTCCTGAATATTACCTGTTTTAAAGGATTAGTTCACTTTCAAATGAAAATAAGCCCAAGCTCTACTCACCTTTAAACCATTTCTGATGAATACAGTCTGAGATATTAATAAATATCCTGACGCATCCGAGCTTTATAATGGCAGTAAGCGATACCAACGAGCTGAAGAAAGTGCTTCCATCCACACCCATCCATCATAAACGTGTACTCCACATGGGGTTAATAAAGGCCTTCTGAAGCGAAGCAATGCGTTTGTGTAAAGAAATATCCATATTTAACAAGTTATGAAGTAAAATATCTAGCTTCCTCCAGACAGCCTTCAATATTCAATGTACGAAGAAAGTGTAAAACTTTTGCAGTTCAAAAAGCTTCTCCTACCTCCTTCGCCTTCCCTATTCAACTCACGGAAAAAGTGTAACTGACGTGATGGCAGTTTACACTTTCATCCATCATAAACGTGTACTGTGGAGTACACGTTTATGATGGATGGATGTGGACGGAAGCACTTTCTTCAGCTCATACTCGTGAACTGTTATTATAAAGCTCGGCTGCGCCAGGATATTTATTAAAATATCTCAGACTGTGTTCATCAGAAAGAAGAAAGTCATATACACCTAGGATGGCTTGAGGGTGAGTAAAGCTTGGGCTAATTTTCATTTGAAAGTCAACTAATCCTTTAAGCTTCCATGCTTTCAAGTCATTTTCAATAGAATCTTTAAATGAGATGCAAGATAATGCCTGTCACATTTGGATAAACAAGAGATATGAGAGATATAAAAGCAACACAGTTATCAGTACCCAGTGCAATGTGATATACAATATTGCCATGAACAACAGTGACTGCTGCGGTGCAACTGACTAATCAGGATTGAGTTTTCCATAGAGCTGTAATCTGCTTGTTAAAGGGGTAGTTCACCCAAAAATGAAAATTCTGTCATCATTTACACCCTCATGTTGTTCCAAACCCATAAGACTTTTGTTCATCTTTTAAACACAAATGAAGATCTTTTTAATAGGAAAATAAAATAATAAAAAAAAAAATCTGTCCCCCCATTAACAGCTAAGCAACTACCACTTTAATGCTTCAAAAAGTTCATAAAGAGATCATAAAACTAATCCAAATTAATTGAGCGGTTTAGTTCACATTTTCTGAAGAGACACAATCGCTGTATATGATGAACAGACTGAATTTAGGCTTTTATTCACATACAGTATAAACATTTTTCTGCAAACATAAACAGAAGCTAAACTGAACCTGCTTGACGCGGGAGAAGAAAACTCATTGGTTCGTGCGGAAGCTCAAACGTGCTGCGTAACACATGAGAACGAACCTCATTGGTTCTCGTACGCTAAGTGAACACAACTGATGTGTGAGTTGATAAACTGAGTTGAAAGTCTAAATTAAATGTTAAGTGTATAAAGTGATCATGTATAAAGTGATCATGATCAATTTGGACTAAACTACTCAATTCATGTGGATTAATTTTACGATCTTTTTATGAACTTTTTAAGGCATCAGAGTGGTAGTTGCATAGCTGGTGTTGCACCTGGTTGTGAATTTCTAGCTCCTGAGTTTTCCTGTTCCAGCATTTGTGACAGAACCATCAAATAGAGTAATTTTTGCAGCATTTTCTTTTCTCCCCTTTTTGTTTTTGTGAAATGGACCTGCCCTCTGTCCACTTACTCTGCTTGAAGCAGGGGGGGCCATCCACTGGAGGACCATACTCAGGACTTCATCAATCTGGCTTGCTTGATTCGCTATCCGGACCGCTCACTCTGTGTCTTTTTCTACACCAGCTTTAGTGAGTTGTCCAATGCTCACCGTCCAGTGGACAGTCCAAGGGAAGCTTGGAATTGTGGGTCCCTGTACACTATCTTCCTGAAGAGGCCGTCACCAGCTCCACTCCAGGGCCCAGCTAGCCATCACCCGCTACCACCGGAGATGGAGGGCTTGAGCCTGCAGCAATGCACAAGCCAGAGCCTGAAAAGAGGAACAAGCCAACCGTTGCCCCTGAGCCCAAGCCTTGCGAAATGAGGATATATATATATATATATATATATATATTACACCGATCAGGCATAACATTATGACCACCTTTCTAATATTGTGTTGATCCCCATTTGCTAGCCCTGACCCATCGAGGCATGGACTCCACTAGACCCCTGAAGGTGTGCTGTGGTATCTGGCAAAAAAGATGTTAGCAGCAGATCCTTTAAGTCCTGTAAGTTGCAAGGTAAGGCCTCCATGGATCGGGCTTGTTTGTTCAGCACATCCCACAGATGCTCGATTGGATTGAGATCTGGGGAATTTGGAGGCCAAGTCAACACCTGAAACTCGTTGTTGTGCTCCTCAAACCATTCCTGAACCATTTTTGCTTTGTGGCAGAGCGCATTATCCTGCTGAAAGATGCCACAACCACCAGGGAATACTGTTTCCATGATGTAGGGAGTGTACAGGGTCTGCAACAGTGCTTAGGTAGGTGATACGTGTCAAAGTAACCTCCACATGGTTGGCAGGTCCCAAGGTTTCCCAGCAGAACATTGCCTAAACCATCACACTGCCTCCACCGACTTGCCTTCTTCTCATAGTGCATCCTGGTGCCATGTGTTCCCCAGGTAAGCGACGCACACGCACCCAGCCATCCACGTGATGTAAAAGAAAACGTGATTCATCAGACCAGACCACCTTCTTCCATTGCTCCGTAGTCCAGTTCTGATGCTCATGTCCACTGTTGGCCATCCATGACCCTGTCGCCGGTTCACCACTGTTCCTTCCTTGGACCACTTTTGATAGATACTGACCACTGCAGACCGGGAACACCCCACAAGAGCTGCAGTTTTGGAGATGCTCTGACCCAGTTGTCTAGCCATCACAATTTGGCCCTTGTCAAATCCATACGCTTACCCATTTTTCCTGCTTCTAACACATCAACTTTAAGGACAAAATAATCACTTGCTGTCTAATATATCCCATCCACTAACAGGTGCCGTGATGAAGAGATAATCAGTGTTATGCAAATAGAAATAAGAATGTGACCACTAAATCTAGTACTCACAGTCTAGTTGCAATTATGGGATGTCAATAACTGCTACTCTCACCTTTGTAACCAATAATTAGTTGGTTTGCTCTTAGCACCGAACACAAGTTTGAATTCCTTATTCACTCTCACTGAACAGTTCCCCTAGATTTTCTTGTGCTAAAAGCATTAACACATGTCTGCTATCCAGGCAGTTACCGTACAATCACGGCTGAATTCAGTGTGTTTAGAACAGTCTCTGACAGCATATATCATCCAAAAGCATATATTGTGATTAGTGTTACTAGATGACACCTGTGATCTACTTCCAACTTTGTTTCCACATTCAAGGCACATTACGTTTTATTTTCCTCTATGGTGTCTACCTTTCCACCACTCTCTTTCTCTGTCTCACAGTGGTGTGTATTTTTATGCTTGGCATCAAGTGGAGTGAATAATACTTTACTTAATGGAGTGGGCTTATATTAGCTGCTTCAGACATTTACTCATTCCCCTCTTCCTCTAAGAATAACCAGAGATTCTTGTGCCAAGGTTCTTGCTTCACTCTGTCTCTATATTTTATTTTCCTGCTGCTATTTAGAAGGACAGGGACAAGGTTTGGAAGAGCATCAACCACTCAATGACCAGATGGCAGATGGCAGACCTAAACCAGACCTGGTTAAGCAAGAGTATAATGAAGGGGGGTGGGGGGTGGTGGTTTGAATTAAAACATGGCTGTGATATTAAAATGTACCCTTGGGTTCCCACAAACTTGACAAAAGCATGACTCTTGGTTAACCACTGCTGAATTATTTTGGCTGTTTGACCACAGAGAGTTAGAGTGAGGGAGAACAAGAAAGAAAACAAGCTCCTCACCCTGAGCATATTGTTATAGAGAGTGTTTAAATGCTGATAAAAAAACACTGTTACAAATTACAGATCCCCAATTTCCTTTTTTAACGAGTTGTGCGTTTATGTGCAATGAACGTTACTAACAAGAAAATGAACATGTATTAATGTATTAAGGTATCAAAAGCCAAGAAAAATACAGAGAATGTTATAACAATTGACACTGCATATTGTCAGGGTTTAGCGCAGAAACATGAATGAGAGACAACAGTAAAACTGCAGCAATGGTAAGTTTATTGAACCAAAAGCAGAATTTACACAAGGCAGGTGTATAAAAACTTGGATGACCAAAACGAATGATAATTTGAATCTTATCTGCTGCAGACAGAGATTGACTAGACTAGGGCTCCAGAGGAACTTTAGGCCGGTAGCTCTTACTTCAGTAGTTATGAAGTGTTTTGAGAAATTAGTTGAGGGAGAAATTCTACAGCAGTCCAAAGATAGTTTTGATCCTTTGCAGCTTGCATTTAGAGAGGGCAGGTGTGTCCAGGATGCAAACCTTACTCTGTTAAATTGCTTGTTCAGACACCCGGAAAAAACAAAGACCCATGCTAGATTACTATTTATTGACTTTTCTTCAGCTTTTAACACAATATGGCCCCCTTTATTTGTAGCGGAATGTATTTCTCTTTTGAACTTAATATTTCTTAATATTTCTTATCTTAATATTTTTGTTTGGATTGTGGGTTTGTTTTTTTATCAGAACATTCTCATTGTGTTAGAGTGAATTTCAATAACATTCTACTGGTTCGCCATAAGGTTATTGCTTTTCTTCACTTTTGTTTATTATGTATACTACTGGTTGCCAGAGTAGGCATGAGAAAAGTCACATTATTAAGTATGCAGATGATTCAGTGATTGATTCAGTCTTCACTATGAACAGGATCTGGGATGTGGTCCTGCAGTGGAGGATTTTGTGACATCAATTTTCTCTTCAGTTGAATGTTAATAAAACAAAGGAAATGGTGATTGACTTTAGGAGGTCTCCACCTAGTCCTTTGATGACAACAATTAAAAGTCTGGACATTGAAATTATTGATAATCATAAATACTTGGGTGTGGTGATTGACAATAAGTTGAAATTTCAACCCAATGTTTTGGCTGCTTGTAAAAGGGTTTGACAAAGACTGCTCTTTCTTAGGAAATTAGAGTCTGTCCTACTATGATGATTTTGTTTTGCAAACAATTTAATGAATTCACTCTCTCATTCTATATTGTGGAATGGTATGGCATTCTAAGTTTGATTAAAAATAATATAGCTTTAGTAGCCCCTCACGGATTTCACCTCAGATTCCACCTCAGTTTGTGAACTTAAACATGTGAATTTGATGCATTGATCATAAGCTATTTGATTTGGAAGTGACCTGAGTTAGCATTGCTTCTTGCTTCTCTATTTTTGACATGAATTCGCTGAAGTTATACTAATGTGACTGCCTCAAGAACAAAGTTCAGATGAGAATGCACTCACTGCATGAAGAAGGATATCAAGAAGGAGATCAAGCATCCATGTCACAGCTGGCTATATATTCATCTTTTTATGCTCATTGCTTAAAAGCTATCAGGCTATTGGCAACATGCTTGTTGCTTAAAGCACGGGGCACACCGATCATATCAATAATCTTTGATGATGGTGGTCCTGACAGAAATCAAGCATAGAGTTAGTTCTGGCAGGTCACGTCAGTCAAGTTCGCACTAGCTGACTCTCAACTGATCCGCGTCTACCTATAGGAATATGAGGCCTATCACAGCATACATATATAAGGTCATCGGTATTATCCGCAGCTTATCGTGTCATACTTACCTTCTTGATCTTCTCCTTGTTCCAGTTCCTAGTCTCCAGTCCCTCGTCAACCTCCATGTGATCTATCTTCAACAGTAGCAGCATGAATACATCCCAAAGGGACCTGTTGCAGGAATTGGTGGATTTACTTCGCCGTTCTCCCATCAATCCAGCCACCACCACACTAGTCACCGCATTGAGCACTCTCTTCACCCCTTTCTCAAAATGACCGCCCGATCGAGGAATATGTCAAAGAGTTCCTCAAGCTCTCATTTCATGTACCCTAGAACAATAACACCCTGAAGACTGTTTTTTGGACTGGCCTGGATGATAATCTTTTTGGCAGTTACCTGCAGCTGTGACTGTTCCTTGAGCAAGTATATTGATTATGTTTTATGTTTGAGTGGATCATCATATACTTTAGAGGAATGCTCTGCAGAGTACGATCCCAAACTGGTACCAATCTCCAACTCCATTCCAGTGAAGAAGATTCCCACTCCAAGGAATACAGCATTACCAATTTCAATGGTCACAATGCTTCCAGTGAGTGATCTTCCCAAGTCCATTCCAGTGTGTGAAATCTCTGAGGCCGTTCCACTGTGTAAAAAATCTCATGAGCCTGTTCCAGCTTTTATGTCAGCCCCTAAAAATGAAGTGCTGACTATTATTGCCACAGCCATATTGTGTGTGTGGTCTGCACACACATCGGCTCCATCCACGGCCAAGGAGGCCGTCCCTGAATTTTCAGATATGCCCTGGCCCCCAGACCTGTCGGATCTGCCCTGGTCTACCGAGTTTCTACCTGGTCCCCTGTTCTGCCGGCTCTGCCTTGGAGGCTTCATAACCTGCCTGCACTGCCCCGCTCACCTTCCTGTCAAGACTCCAGGACACCTCTCTCCCTCCCCGATTGGACTATTTACAGCCCATGGACGAGCCTACCGGAAGAGGGGAATACTGTCACGTCTAGCAGCTCTGTCCCCTCCTCCGCACTACATCTCCCATCATCCCTCCCTCTGCTCACCTGCTCACTGTCAGCAATCACCCAGTCATGATCAACATTTAATTACCAGCTGTCACCATCACTGTCAACACCAGTTAAAAGGACTCGCCACACACACACTTTGTCTAGTCTCGTCAATGGCTCAGACTGAATCCTTCTGGATTATCCCTTACCTGAATCATGCTTCTTGAACTTCTCCTCATTCCAGTTCCTAGTCTCCAGTCCCTTGTCAACCTCCAGTCTCAGTGTGATCTATCTTCAAGATAAAAAGGGAAGTTAATCAGTATTTCATCAGTGACTGTTTAAAGTGTGTGTGGGGGGCTGCTCACCATTCCTCCTTTGACCATCTTCATTTTCACACAGCTACCTGCCATATTGCCCCATTGCTTCCATTATCCTTGTGTTAATAAAGAGTTTGAATTATTTGAAACTTACCGGTCTCTCCAGTCTGTGTTCCATAACAAAAAATAGCTTTAAAACAGCTAAGAAGCCAAATGTATGCTATATGATCAATACGGTTGCTATATGATAAATAAAAAAATTGGTAACACTTTACAATGAGGTTTGTTCTTGGATGATATTTGATGTGCCCTATGTACTCTATGTGTGTTGATCAATGTTTATATGAATAGAAGCCTATATTAAATTTGTTCATCATATAAAGCGATCGTGATCATGACTCTTCATAAGACTTGGATTAGGCCGCTCAATTGATGGATGCACAAAAAAGATGAGATAATATTAGAAATATTTTCATAGTTGTTATGGAGTTGAATGTAAGTTTTAGGGGGTTGGAAGAACATGAGAGTGAGTAATACAATGACAGAACTTTCGTTTTTGGCTGAACAATTCCTTGTAGAGATACAACTTTTGATTTTAAAATTGTATTAGTAAATGTTAAATTTAAATTAAGATGAATAAATGCTGTAAAAGTATTATCCATTGTTAGTTCATGTTAGCTAATGTAATTAACTAATTTTAACAAATATGATTCCTTATTGTAAAGTGTCAGTGATGAATTAAATAGAAATTAGTCATTTGTCATCTGAGAATTTTGCCGCCCATGTAACTGTCACATATGTGGCTTCCATGGTAGAGAGCATGCGACGATGGAAAATATAACAAAAACAGTCTTTAATCAAAAATCCAACAAAAGAATACACAGGAGATTATAGGAGAAAGAACTGTAAGAACTGAATGCTTAAAAACACAAGGGAGGCTGATCAACAAGTGCATAACAATCAGTAACCAAGGAAACTAACTACTGGTGGGATAATGAACAGAGGAAACAGGTACAGGAACTGGAACTAAACCAAAACAGAACACACATGCAAGTTGAATAAAGGTAGTGAATCACACAAAATATCTTTTCATTCATACTGCAAAAGTTTCTTTTCTCATAAATCGTATGATTTCAATCAAATGAGCACTTTCAGTACTCTTTACCTCAACATTTGATTGCAAAAAACACACTGAAATCCAAGACATGACCTGAACAATTTTTAAACACACAAATTCAGTGTAATATCTGAGATAGGACCTGACTAACTAGTGCACTGAATAATTCCAGGTGGCAAAATCACTTGTGGCCGTCTCCCTCTGGAACTAATCAATCAGGTACATTCTCACCCTCTAAGCCAGCACACAGGCTGATATGAGTAATTTATGGGACAGAATTAAACCAATACCGATAATGATATTTTCTATGCTGCTTAGCAGCTGGTTTGTCGCTCCTATGTGTGCTCGAAAGTGTGAAAACCATTCTTTTTGGGTTTTGAGTCATGCATGGGAATTATAGTCTCAGTCTTATTATGGTCATTGCAGGATATGAGCATATTAAAGGCAAGGGTAAAGCCTTTTATTTGAAAGGAAAAAGCTCACTAGCAGATGAAGACATCTCAATATTCTAGTCCAATGATCTAGGGCCATTATAGCTTTGTGACAGATAAGCATTGCATTAATACATTTATTGCATACTCATGGAAGCATGACATGACCTTGAAATATTACATTATGACTGCAAATTAAGACTTTTCAATCCCTCCCTGGAATATCTGCTTTGTTTTGTTTTCTGGTGGATCTAATGTATCAAAGTTAACTAAGCTGTAGTACTGACAGCACATGTCTAGCCATTAGATGTTATAAACATCTGAAGTCCAGTACTCTCATGGAGCGTATATTACTTACACATGTAGTGTGTGCAAATGAAAAAAAAAAAAAAAAATGAAAACTGGGGTCACCACAAAGGCACAGTGAAGCTAAGTCTTACAGGCAGCCAGGGTATAGCCTAATGTAGCTGTATATGTTCTGCAGTGGATACCAGAATCTTTGCAATTTTCCCCTTTTCCTTGTGGGAAAAGGAAAAAAAAAAAAAAAAAAAAAAATTCCTATTAGGGGCTGTGTTATATTTTTCCTGGTTTGTCTGGTTGGGAGGTGTACTTAAACCAGTAACGACAATGATAAATTACTTTTTATATATGCAAAATATATAATGAGTATTAAGTCTGTCATGATTTTGCAAATATATTATGCACGTTTTGCGAGAAAGTGCATATTTTTAATGATGAAGAGGTAATCAATGTGTGTAATTAGGTGCTCTTAATTCAACAAAAATGGCATGACTTTTGTAATAAAATTTAAATTTATTTAAAATGTTTTATTTCTGGCTATTGTAAATGACATATAATTACAATTTAACACATTTCCATATTTTTTATTACTCTGAAACTATATTTCTGGAGGAAAAAGTTTTTACTTTTTCTCATTTAATGTTACATTACCATTTTAAATATATCAGTTATTCAAAATGGAGCTTGGGATTTGATTTTATGATGTATATGAGACAGAACAAACTTAATAATATAGCCTAGACCATTTAAATATCATAAATAGTTACAGTATGTGTGCATTATGATGTGTGTTTTGTACAATTTCTTTTATGGAGTTTTGACACAAACTCTTGTTTAAAAACATCAATTCTTTTTATAGGCTACTAGTCTAATTCGTAAATTTTGATCACAAATGTAACAGGAAACAATTATTTTTATTAACACATGTTAATCTAAGTCTTATCTAATAATCATAATAAAACCACAAACACTAAGCCTTTGCTTATAGGACAATATATCCAATAAATGTGTTTAATTTTGCTCATAAAATTGTTACTAAAATGCGATTCGGGGTTTGTTAGTGTATCTTTAACTGTATAGCCCAAACTCTTCTTGTAATGGTTCAGGTTAAACGAATGTCTTCTCACTCAGTGAAGGAGTTGATAAATGTTGAATAGTGGGATGGCGCCTCAGTGGAGGTAACGGGAGTCAAACTACACGTGAAGAGTGCGTTTGACATTGGGAGTTTGAAAGTGGAGAGCGTCACAGTGAGGCTTCAGCCTCTAGTCAGGGAAACATCACAGTTTATCAACCCGAATGTAACTTCAGTCTCTTCCCGTGATATTTAGCTATACATCAGTACTGGAGATACCGTGAGGAATAATACAAAGTCTCAACATGGGCGCGCACACGCTGCCGGATCTTGTCGGTGATTTTCAATGAAGAATGTTTTATTTTTCGTATCTTCGGTGTAATTGGACATCCACCATGAATTATGTTTGTGAGAACAGTCGAGTGTAAGGTGCTTGAACTTTCAGGAATACAAATTGCTTGACGGATTCATTTGACATGGACTCAGTGGATGAATAAATCACATATTCTGTCGATACCAGTAGGCTATATTTTGTCCTGTCACTCAGTTTATTTATTGTCATTTTTTTGCTGAAAGTCAGATGGACCGAGCATCTTCACACATTAATATACAAGCAAAAAGGAATTAATGAAGAACTTATTGTTTCGGATAATAATCAGACGGGGTTTGGAAATCTCACAATGAGGCTGAAATCTTCGAGGTTAGGTTACCTGTAAGTACACATAGACATTCATTGCTAAACTGTTATTTTTATATTTTAAAACATAATAATAATCATCCACAATTAACCCTTTTTGTATTTCAGATTCCTTCAATTCATGACTCTGTGTTTTTACACTCAAGTAAGTGTTCTGCATTATGTAAGTTTTTGCAAACAAGCATCTCAAACTAATAGGTATACAGTGTTGGGAAAGTGTAATATTGTAACATTGGTTTAACCAATTAGAAATGAGCTACATGAGCCACATTCCCTAGGAGACTGTATAAGTTATAAGTGTCTTTGTAAAATAATTTTAGGTGTTAGTGGATGTTAAAAGACAGAACTGGTTTCATCCGAATGCTGTTTTGCTTAATTTTATATATAACATCCACATAAACTTACATGTAAAAAAGAGAAGAAAATAGAAATATCACAGGGATGATTGTAACACAACTTAGCGTTTTCTGTTGGACCCACAAAGACTGAACAAAATAGGACAGTGTACAGGTGTGACAACTGTTAGAATAGCAAACACACTTCAGTTTTTAGAGTTTATTTCAGTATTTATTTCCAATTGTATGTGCTGTTTTCATTTATATGTTTCTTTTATGTTTAATATTTTCAAATAAAAGGTTTAAAACAAAACAAGGGTGATCATGGGCAAAAATACATATTTTGAACAAGAATGTTTGCACAATAAATTCATGCACAAAATGTAAACCTTTAAAACATTTTCAATGAATGTTACAGCACTTATTATTATTGCAACAGCGACACTTTTTGTGCCTGTCATTAATTTCCAGAGCTTAGAAATAATTCATAGATTTATACATTTCATTTGTAGGTAAATGGGAATAATATAACAAAGTTTGAGTCACGTAATGCAACACAAAACACAGGGTCACAGACATTGAAACAATGTTACAACACTACTCCGTCTCCCTTACAAATATTTTCCAGTAAATCATCATTACGACACACTGAAAACGATAAATATTTCAGGCACATTAATCCTGTGATGTTATATGTGTGTAGTAAATGTGTTATAACTGTGCAAACAACTCATTATTAATAGAGTCATTGGCAAATTGTCAAACATCTTGAAAAGGCGTAAACCCCTAACTTTAAAGGTAATGGCTCTAACATGTGGGCAAGGCGCATGGCTGACTTACAAAAGAAAATCATTATGGGAAAGGGCCCGAGAGACAGGGGTGAAAGATCAGTGTTGGTAGAAACGAACCCTCATTGGCATGTCATCTAGAGTGAGGACAGCGCACTTGCCCTGAGAATGCCAACCATCTTGTGTTCTCCACTTCATTACAGCAGGCACATATGGAATCCTTCAAAATCATTATTTGAATCTGAGAAGCAATTTCACATTTATTGTCCTTAATGTTTATATCATTGTTCTAATATTCACATTGAATAATCATAATACAGTTCTTCTGTTGATACACCATGAATCTTCATGTTGTTCTGTCACATTTTTATAGATGACGATGCAGTCCATCTCTGTACCTAATTTTAAGCACCATGTAACGGAGCAGAGTCGTCTATCGGACAGGATGAGTCGGAGATTAACAAGGACTTATCAGCTCTATAGCCGGACCAGCGGTAAACATGTACAAGTCCTGGGCAACAAGAGAGTCAATGCCAACGGCGAGGATGGAGATATTCATGGCAAGTCGCAATATTTGCACTTTTATGCATTATTTGACTTTGTCAGGTTTAAACAATAGGACAGAACAGTCAAATATAAAATGTAAAGAATACCTGTAAATGTCATTGCCAAAAAGTAACCTGCATAGTTTGAAATGGATTCTATATTGTTGAGTTTGGGAATCTCAAGAGAAACCCGTTTGGTTTCTGGAAAACACATCAGTACTCATCTTACCTCTGCAGTCTTAACATTTCCTGAATAGTTCTCCATATAATAAAAGTTATAGAAATTACATGCAATTTTCTAACATCATTATTTTTCATCTTTCATGTCTTCCAAAACAAATGTTTATTGCAAATGTTCCTGTATTATGTGTGAAGCATGATCTAAAGTTTCAATCACTTGTCGAGAGATATTTGCTCCAAAATTACGAGTGTATTTTTTCTCTGCTAAATGGGCAGTTGACATATAATTCATAGTATGCCTTGATACTGCAAAAAGGCAATAAAAAAGTCAATCTTGTTTTTACTTGAACTCGATGTAATTTTAAAGCTATATAGTAAGGCACCTGTTTTAAGTGAACTGCGGCACTTCTTCTCCAAACAAAACAGTGGTTAGAATCCCATCCGCTGGGAATGAATTCCTGTCACCAAAGTATTTCTGAGCGTCTAGCCATCTTTCCACTCGTGCAGTCCATCCACTTTGCCCACTTTTTTGGAGGGTCATTTTACGAGGAATTTTCATAGCTTTACAACTCAACGTATGAGTCAGTTTATGAAGAGAGGTGAGGTCAGCGTCACCGGTTTATACCCTTCTTTGTTACTCTTACTTTTACTCTTTGTAGTTTTGGCCTAACACACATGCATTCACACATATAGACTCAATATTAGCATTTCTTCACGCTATATTCCAACTCAGACTACATTACAACAATGCAAATCATAAACTCTCCAATACACAATCAGAAGCATCACTCATTGTATATATCACCTGAAAGTGAAGTGTAAAAGTAACAAACTTTGTAACATTTCCAGCTAAACTTATTGTGGAAACCGACACGTTTGGAAGCCGGGTTCGAATCAGAGGAGCAAAAACAGGATACTACATTTGCATGAACAAGAGAGGCAAGCTTATTGGACGGGTGAGTTTAAATAATTAAGTGTGTTTATGTGTAATTATTTTGTAATGATATATCTACAAGCTACCTTCCCTTAACTCTAACAGCAGAGCATGGCGCTATTAATGCCAAGGTCACGAGTTCGATTCCCAAGAAAAGCAAGACCTAATAAAATATGTCACTTTGGATAAAAGGGTCTGCCAAATGCAATGAAATCATACTTCTATGATTTTAATAAAATATAGACAACTAAATTGGCTCGAACGACACTAATCGTATCACAGGTAAACCCATCATGCCCTGTGAACAAAACTGAACCTCATAAATCTCTCAGGCTTGAATAGCAGATTTCTGAGTTTGTCATTTCAGTCCTCCGCTGTCTGTCTCTTTTTGTTGCCAGAGGAAGGGCCGTGGCAGGGACTGCATATTCACCGAGATTGTTCTGGAAAATAACTACACAGCTTTGCAGAACGCAAAGTACAAAGGCTGGTACATGGCCTTTACACGCAAGGGCCGACCCAGGAAAGCCACGCAGACCCGGCAGCACCAGCGAGAGGCCCATTTCATGAAACGACTTCCTCGAGGACACCTGTTAACAGAAAAGAAGCCTTTTGATTTAATCCCATATCCCCTCAACAAGAGGACTAAGCATCATCAACGCACAAGCGTGAATTGAGAAAGGGCAGTATCATATCTTATACCGGAGCTCTATCTTAATTTGAGTTTATCTAATGTATGCGCATCCATAGTTCTGGACATCATGACGAACTGTTGCTGTGTAAAAAAAAGAAAAAAAAGAAAAAAGAAAAAAAGGAGCCTGTACAGATGAACGACTGTACTATGAACAGTTTGTTCTGGGACAATGACTGAACTGTTGAGTGAACAGAGGACACCGTAAGCCTTGTAATAATGAGCAATGCATCTCTGGGAATGAAACAAGACAGCAGAACACGACACAAAAACACTCTCAGAAAAATTTCCAAAAATTGTACCTTTAGGGGTACAACAGCTTGTCACTGGGGCAGTAGCCTTAAAGAGACAACTTTGGACCTTATTTACCCCTAAAAGGGTACATATTACTACTCTAAGGTAAGCTTACATGTTAAAGGGTTAGTTCAGCCAAAAATGAAATTCTGTCATTAATTACTCGCCCTCATGTCGTTCTACACCCGTAAGAACTTCGTTCATCTTTGGAACACAAATTAAGATATTTTTGACAAAATCTGATGGCTCAGTAAGGCCTGCATTGCCAGCAAGATAATTAACACTTTCAATGCCCAGAGAGCTACTAAAGACGTAATTAAAACAGTTCATGTGATTGCAGTGGTTCAACCTTAATGTTATGAAGTAACGAGAATAATTTTTTGTGCAGCAAAAAAAAAAAAAAAAACTTTATTCAACAATATCTAGTGATGGGCGATTTCAAAACACTGCTTCATGAAGTTTCGGAGCTTTACGAATCTTTAGTTTCGAATCAGTGGTTCAGAGCGCGTATCAAACTGCCAAAGTCAAACCCCCCAGTGGTGAACCATTGAAATTTCGAAACACTTATGACGTAAGGAAGCCCTCTTTTACTGAAATCACGTGACTCTGTCAGTTTGATACACGCTCTGAACCACTGATTTGAAACAAAAGATTCGTAAAGCTTCGAACCTTCATGAAGCAGTGTTTTGAAATCACCCATCACTAGATGTTTCTGAATAAAGTCATAGTTTTTTTGGCGCACAAAAAGTATTCTTGTCGCTTCATAAAATTAAGGTTGACCCACTGTAGTCACATGAACTGTTTTAAATATGTCTTTAGTAGCTTTCTGGACATCTGAAAATGTTAATTATCTTGCTGGCAAAGCAGGCCTCACTGAGCCATCTGATTTTATCAAAAAATATCTTAAATTGTGTTCTGAAGATGAACGAAGGTCTTACAGGTGTGGAACGACATAAGGGTGAGTAATTAATGCCAGAATTTTTATTTTTGGGTGAACTAACCCTTTAAGGGCAAGCTGCTGAACCCCTAAAGGTAAAATCTTTGCCCTTTTTTTTCTGACAGTGAACATGGCAGCTACCTACTGATAATCCCAAACGTACGCAGATACACACAGGTTTCATGACGTGTAGTGATATTATCAAAAAAAACGTCTTTATTGTTTGTACATGACTATATATTTTTATTGGAAGATTGTAAGATACTTAAAAAAATGGAAATATTTATTTTAGAGCGTGTATTAAATTCATGTAAAAGTATTGATTTAACAAGGTTATAGGGTGTGTGTGATTCATTGACTCCCTAAACGTCTTTTGTGGGAACTGTAAATTCGGACCGTGATTGATTCGACTCCTTTGAGATGCGCTTCTACGCTGAATTTGCTTTGAAGGAGTCGGCGATCATTAGCTGACAGGTTGAATTCTCGCTCTCTCATAGATCACACTGTATGTGTGTGGGCGCATCAAGAACACGAACACGACAAGTGTGGGTTAAAGTTGAAGGCCTCCAGGAACACAAGTCGGCCAAATTGGGAGCCAGTTTCTTTCAGAGTCAGGCTTATTCAGTTGACAACAACAGCAGCCTGAGAGAAACCTCAAGGGCATGCTCGGGTCTATTCAGGAGGTATACCTCCAGGACCGTATAGCTGTTGTTATGTTTTTGGCCCAGCAGTCGAACTCCCAGAAAAAGAGGCCTGAGCCTCAGATAACTGTGAAGCAATATCTGTGACAGGCCGGTCTCGATTGAATGTGCTCAGCAAGTGAGACTGGGCCTTTGAATAGCTTGGGCCTTTTGCTTTAGAAGAGATGAGGTCAACCCACCATTGCTGTCCCAAACAAAGGTTACCACCGTGTAGTTGCATTTCTGCGACCCGCGCACCGTAACCCTCTGATCAAATGCTCCCTTTGTAGGCGCCGTAGAAAAGAAACATGTTATACAATGGTGGACCTGAATAATAACACAAGGAGGGGTCAGCTATCAAAAAAGGAAGCCCAGTCACACAGAGGGGGTGAGGGCGGGCGAGAGAGAGAAACCAAGAGCGACTCGGGGGGAGAGAAAATGTTCGGGGGTGTTATGGGTTGAGATGTGGGCGAGAGGGGCTGAAAGAGGGCAAATGGCTGGGAAGAGGCAAAGAGGGGCACAGACGAATGAAAAGGGCCAAAAAAGAGTGTCTCTCTGTTGAGGCAGTTGAGCATGACCATTGAGGCCTCAGGATGGGGAGGGAGAAAGGGAAGAAGAGACAGTGAACAAAAATCAGAGCGCTGAGCTCTTCGCCCTGTCGCCTTTTTCCCAGGACTTCTGATTTGTCAGTTGGCCTTTGGACTGCTTCCATGTGCAGAGCCATGTTTTGGTAGAAAAGCATTTTATTGACCTACTAAAACTATTTAAATTGGTGCTTTGTTCTGTTCGCGTCAAAAGACCGCCTGGCTAACGCTATGCTGCATCATTAAAACAATTAGACTTCATTTTGGTATTTTAAAGGGGAAATGTTATTGTGTCTACTTATTGACCACAAATTTCCTAAGAATTATCATGCAATATATTATAAAAGGTATTATACATATAAAACAATCAATGTTTGTATTTAGATAATTCAAATTGATCTTTTATGCCTGATAAATTGTTGTCTTGGCGTCAGGCATCATGCTGCAGTCTGTTCACTAAAGACTGGGGTACATTGCACGACTTTTACAACCCGAATTCCGGAAATGTTGGGACGTTTTTTAAATTTGAATAAAATGAAAACTAAAAGACTTTCAAATCACACAAGCCAATATTTTATTCACAATGGAACATAGATTTTACACTTTTATCCACTAAATGAGCTCATTTCAAATTTGATGCCTGCTACAGCTCTCAAAAAAGTTGGCACGGGGCAACAAATGGCTGAAAAAGCAAGTCATTTTGAAAAGATTCAGCTGGGAAAACATCTAGCAACTAATTAATGTAATTGATATCAGGTCCTGTAACATGATTAGCTATAAAAGGGATGTCTTACAGAGGCAGAGTCTCTCAGAAGTAAAGATGGGCAGAGCTGTGAAAGAGTGCATAAAAAGATTGTGGAATACTTTAAAAACAATGTTCCTCAATGTCAAATTGCAAAGGCTTTGCAAATTTCATCATCTACAGTGGATAACATCATCAAAAGATTCAGAGAAACTTGAGAAATCTCTGTGCGTAAGGAACAAGGCCTAAGACCTTTATTGGATGCCCGTGGTCTTCGGGCCTCAGACGACACTGCATCACTTATTGGAATGATTGTGTCAATGACATTACTAAATGGGCCCAGGAATACTTCCAGAAACCACTGTCGGTAAACACAATCCGTCATGCCATCTGTAGATGCCAACTAAAGCTCTATCATGCAAAAGCCATATGTGAACATGGTTCAGAAGCGCAGTCGTGTCCTGTGGGCCAAGGCTCATTTAAAATGGACTGTGGAAAAGTGTTCTATGGTCAGACGAGTCCAAATTTGACATTCTTGGTGGAAATCACGGATGCCGTGTCCTCCAGGCTAAAGAGGCCGGAGACCTTCCAGCGTGTCATCAGCGTTCACTTCAAAAGCCAGCATCTCTGATGGTATGGGGGTGCATATGTGCATACGGTATGGGCAGCTTGGATGTTTTGGAAGGCACTATGAATACTGAAAGGTATATAAAGGTTTTAGAGCAACATATGCTCCCCTCTAGATGATGTGTATTTCAGCAGGACAATGCAAAACCACATACTGCAGCTATTACAACAGCATGGCTTCGTCGTAGAAGAGTCCGGGTGCTGAATTGGCCTGGCTTCAGTCCAGATCTTTCACCTATAGAGAAAAATACGTTAAAGACAACCACAAACTCTTCAGCAGCTGGAAACCTATATCAGGCAAGAATGGGACCAAATTTCAACACCAAAACTCAAGAAACTTATAACCTCGATTCCCAGACGTCTTCAAACTGTTTTGAAAAGAAGAGGAGATGCTATACCATGGTAAACATGCCCCCGTCCCAACTATTTTGAGACCTGTAGCAGGAATCAGATTTGCAATGAGCTCATTTTGTGGATAATCAGTTTAAACATTTGTTATGTTATCTATGTTCTATTGAGAATAAAATATTGGCTCATGTGATTTGAAAGTCTTTTAGTTTTTATTTTATTCAAATTTAAAAAACATCCTAACATTTCCAGAATTCGGGTTGCAAAATAACTAGCTTCTGCCTTCTGTATTCAACTTACGAGAAAAGTGTAACGCCTCAGGCAGTTCAAAACACTTATGCAACTTCCTATGCCTTCTGTATTCAACTTATAAAAAAAGCTTAACTGGCGTGACGTCAGTTACGCTTTTCTCGTAAGTTGAATACAGAAGGCGGTCTGGTGGAAGCTAAAAATTTTACTTCATAACTTGTTAAATATGGATATTTTTCTTACACAAATGCATCACTTCGTTTTTTCCATTTCTTTGTCATACTGATTTAGCCTATAAGTCTAGGTTTAGCATGTATCTGTGCATCATTTTGCCATACATACTGATCAAGGTCAGTGTTTTTATTAAAGAATATTGCATAAGCATTCACTGTAAAGTAACACGTGAAGATTCAAGGTTTTTAAAGCAGTAAACTGTGACCTGCTTGATTTATTCAACATCTCATGACACACCTTGTCCAGCCTAATTTCTGGCATCACTCTTCTGCCTCTGGTGATGGTAGCAACTGTGGGGACATGCCATTGATATGAGTTGTCAAAATGATTAAAAACATACTGACCGTTCACCAGAATCTGCAGCTTTTGCAGTGTGCTAACCTCTCACGGTAACAGCCTCATATTGACCACATAGAGACGGAAACCATTGTGCATCATTACACTCATGTGTTGACAAGCAGTGCTGTGAGCCAAACATCTGCACACATCATTGAAACCTTCTAGGAGCAGAGCAAGAGTCCTGGCGCTGTCTTCACCCCTTCTCGCACTGCCCAAAGATGGTACGCTCCAGTTCACAGCAATATGAGATTCCAGATTCAACCAATACCTAATGTCCGGGAGAGACTGTTGGCCTGAGGTCTGTGAAAAATTATTTAGAAATGTCTTACATGGAAAGAATCAGATGTCTATGGGTTAACTGCTACCGAGAGAGGTTCTTATAGTTCCTCCAGTCCTGTTTTCTTAGAGGTACCGGCTTTTCTGACAGACTGGTGACCAGTGGACTGGACTTTTGAAAGTTGTTGACTGTTATCTGTAAGTCAGAGTGGATAGAATGGGTCCTACAGGAGCGATCAATTGCTAATGCCGTTAGCATTTTGGAGTGAGTTATTGATTACTGATACTTTAGAAATGCAGTTTTTTTTCTTTAAAATTGGGTGGTGGTCAACATTTGCATGCTTTGACTGGATATTCTTGTAAAGAAAGGCATACTTATAGAAGCTTGACTGAGATGTAAAGCAATCAATTAGCATTTTTGAATTTCTGGTTCCATTGTCCAATATTTGTTTTGAAATGGTTTTTAGTTAAATGCCTGAAATAAGCTCAAGGTATTTTACAGAATGAGAATGTCCTGGAGAGTGATTTTGTGCCTCTCTGTGATTTTCACGTTTTATTCTATGATGTGAAATACATCAGTAAAGTTGTTTAAGCTTTTACATGTCTTGAAAAAGTTTTCTAACAAGTGGCTAAATGTGACTGGATTTAACTACACAACTTTTGCCCGGATTTTTTGGAGTTGATGCTAGCTGCCAAAAGTCAGAGCCAGTCTGCAAATTTTGGGCAGTCAGAGATTTCACAGAAAATTGCATAGTGTGTGATGGGCTTAGCTTTAGACTGTGATTCTATCCAGTCTGGAAGATTTCCAACATGCTTTAGATCACGTTTATGTTTCTGTACGAGCTTGTTGTGTTCAGAAGGACGTAACATTCTAGTAGAGTGTGTCCTCAGTTGTTTAGTGCATGATGTCCAGTTTTTTTCTGTAACTACAACCCGAATTCTGGATATGTTGGGACATTTTTTTTTTTATTTGAATAAAATGAAAACTAAAAGACTTTCAAATCACATGAGCCATTATTTTATTCTCAATAGAACGTAGATAACATAAATGTTTAAACTGAGAAATTTTACAATTTTATGCACAAAATGAGCTCATTTAAAATCTGATTCCTGCTACAGGTCTCAAAATAGCTGGGACGGGGGCATGTTTACTATGGTATAGCATCTCCTCTTCTTTTCAAAACAGTTTGAAGACGTCTGGGCATCAAAGTTATACGTTTCTGGAGTTTTGGTGTTGGAATTTGGTCCCATTCTTGCCTGATATAGGTTTCCAGCTGCTGAAGATTTTGTGGTTGTCTTTGACATATTTTTCTCTATAGGTGAAAGATCTGGACTGCAGACAGGCCAATTCAGCACCCGGACTCTTCTACGACGAAGCCATGCTGTTGTAATAGCTTCAGTATGTGCTTTTGCATTGTCCTGCTGAAATGCACAAGGCCTTCCCTGAAATAGACATCGTCTGGAGGGGAGCATATGTTGCTCTAAAACCTTTATATACCTTTCAGTATTCATAGTGCCTTCCAAAACATGCAAGCTGCCCATACCGTATGCACATATGCACCCCCCATACCATCAGAGATGCTGGCTTTTGAACTGAATGCTGAAAACACTGTCTGACCATAGAACACTTTTCCATTTTGAAACAGTCAATTTTAAATGAGCCTTGGCCCACAGGTCATGACTGCGCTTCTGGACCATGTTCACATATGGCTTCCTTTTTGCATGATAGAGATTTAGTTGGCATCTGCAGATGGAACGGCGGCTTGTGTTTACCGACAGTGGTTTCTGGAAGTATTCCTGGGCCCATTTAGTAATGTCATTGACACAATCATTCCAATAAGTGATGCAGTGTTGTCTGAGGGCCCGGAGACCATGGGCATCCACTAAAGGTCTTCAGCCTTGTCCTTTGCAATTTGACATTGAGGAACATTGTTTTTAAAGTATTCCATAATCTTTTTATGCACTCTTTCACAGCTCTGCCCATCTTTACTTCTGAGAGACTCTGCCTCTCTAAGACATCCCTTTTAAAGCTAATCATGTTACAGGACCTGATATCAATTAACTTAATTAGTTGCTAGATGTTCTCCCAACTGAATCTTTTCAAAATGTCTTGCTTTTTCAGCCATTTGTTGCCCCTGTGCCAACTTTTTTGAGAGCTGTAGCAGGCATCAAATTTGAAATGAGCTCATTTAGTGGATAAAAGTGTAAAATTTCTCCATTTAAACATTTGTTATGTTATCTATGTTCTATTGTGAATAAAAAAATTCACTGCCATTATTAAGCTTCGATGCGTCAGAAAATTTATTAATATAACTGATTGTGTTCATCAGAAAGAAGAAAGCCATATACACCTAGGATGGCTTGAGGGTGAGTAAAGCTGGGGTAATTTTAATTTAAAGTGAACTAATCCTTTAAACCTCCACTTTCGTCATTGTAAAATATTACATTGTTTCCATGTTAAAACCCCCAAAAAAGAGACTGCAGTGTCAGCTGCTAATGCTGGATGGTGAATTCCAGTGTAGAAAACATCCTCCTCGGAGGCCATTATACACAATAGTGAGAATGACTTGTGGGTTAGTGCCTGTTTTATGCATACAGTCTCTTGGTTTGGCACAAAAGCTGTGGACTGGGAACTAAAAGCAAAGAGTCACCAGAGTCAGAAACAGTATATTCACATGGTATTGTTGTCTTTCCCTTAAACCAACAAAGAGTTTGTGTTTGTAGTATTCTATTTACAGTATAAACACAAACAACAGCACTGTAGTGCATGCCAAACATCATCCATGAACGCGAGAGGAATACAGATAAAATAAAGGAGCCAAGATAAATGAAATGTTTAATTTTCCCACGATGCACATCATGGAAACTGAAGAGTGGAGATGGCAGTAATGAGAGTACATGAAAGCTGAAGTTCAATCACCTTCATGTAATAGATGTAATAGAAATATGATGATAAATTTCGAATAATAATGCAACTGGACAAATGCTAGATGCGTAATTTGTCAGTTTATGAATTTTCTTCAAGTAAACACATCTGTTTAGCTCTGCATTTACCACAAGTGACTTTGTTCCATTTTGTAAAATAATTTCGAAACAAACTTCCTGGTTTAAAATTAAAAGCACTAGTGTGAAAAACAGTGCATTTTTTTCCATATTTTGTTGAATATTTACAAAATTATGCACACGTAATGCTTTTTTCAATCAAAAACTAAGGTGCATAAGCTCAGGCCAATGAGGCCTACAATCAAACAGTTCCAAAAATAAATACTAAACTTGTCTAAATTGAAAGAAAACAAGTTGATAAAAAGATTGAATGATAATATAGCATAACCAGATATTTACAAGCAATTTTTAAATGACCAGGAACATCAAAAACATTACATAATTTTAAATTAAATGTAATTTAATTCTTATGCATCTGCTATAGTTATTTTATGATTGTTTTAAGTCTTTTATGTAAAGCCGAATTTGAATTACTATTGTTTATGAAATGTAATATTTAAACAAACTTACCTTGCCTAAATGCACAAACAGTGTCCACTAAGACAACAAATTGCTGTCTAATATTTTTTAAGCTATAGTGTGGAAATAGCTGGAATAAAACAAACTACTTATAAGTATTGTATTTTATTTCAGTCAGTGAATTAGCATTATTTAACAAAGAACAATTGTAGGAACATCAGTCAGAACATTTTAAATTTTACATAGAAAAAAAATAATAATAATAATAACACATTGAAAAAGAGTTGCTTGGATGCACAAGGCTGACAGAAACATGCCAAGGTGAAACACAGAGCTGAAGTGAACATGCAGAACCGCTGACAGACAAATACAATAAAGCAAAGGCTCTGGATCCACAGCAGTTCACTGAGTTTTACAGTCAATATCTCCTTCACTTGTCCCCTTCAGTTTCTTCAGTTCCCCAAGCAGCTCCTGTTCCAGTGTTAAAATCTCTTTGGGCTTCTTGTACTACAACAAAAGCGAGAGAAACTCCATATAAAATCCATTGCTGGATGGAATAGCTGAGCTCTTGAGCAGTCAACAGAGGTGAGAGCAGTTCAATTCAACCTTCTCTACTTAGGTGAACCAATAAAAAGTGACGGCATAGTTGCCCTTTTGATGATCTGAGACCAGAATTGTGTGCTCTCTTAGTGGGGATTAGGGTTTTGGCAACCTGGTCCCAGATCCACGCAAAAGGGAAAGTTCCTCTACGTGATGCGGAAAAAACTGAACACATACCTTACAATACAGAAAGAGCTTAGAGAAAGTGATTAAGTGAGACAAGCGGTGAGAGTTCACTCACGCTGATGATTAAAGTGTTGTTGGCGTGGGTAAAACTCAAGGCTGCGCTCTCCAAAGGCAGCTGGCAACGGTCGAGATCTGGAATACTGAACTTCTTATAGTACCTGGGAAATGAGGAGATGAACAAGAGAATGTTTCTCATGGCCGGCCATCCATCTTCCATATAGATCAACAGTGCCACCTATAGGGTTACTGTAGGGCTATAAGAGTGCAATAGTCGGGTTTCAGAAGCAAAAACCCCATTTCTCCATGGGAAAACAATAAATTTAACAATACCTAGAAACCTTTAAAGACAGCCTTACTGTGAGCTACAAGGTTGTTAATTGATAGTATTTGCTTCTGTTTAAGCCGTCAGCCACATTATTTTATGTTATTTTAACAGCGGAATTCATGGTGAAAAACTATATTACCCATGACGCAGTACAGAAAATCAGAGAAGTCGAAACAAGCAAATTGTGCCAAAAGATCTCTTTAGTCCCACCCACTCCCATCAAGCACTGCAAATAATGTAATCGAGTTTGCAATAAACTATATATAATATTATATGAGGTAAATTATATACTTGTATATAGTATATACTTATATACTGTTCTTTCCTTCAGTAAAGCCATTAAGTATACAGTCTTTTTGAACTATTTGTCTGATTTTCAAATACTTTTTGCTTCAAATCAAAGTTTGTAGGACTACGATTCACCACATAGTTGGTTGGCTTGGTTCGTGGCTTGCAACGCTTTAACAAAGACTATTTTAACATCCCTATGGGAAAAATGAATAGAAAAAAATCCTTCCAGTACCAACTCCGCTGAAAAAGTGAGCAAGCACTGCTGTACTCTTTTGCAACTATACATTATGTTCAACAACACACCTTTCACCAGTTTTATTTTAGTTAAAACTGAAACTAAACAACCATAAAAACATTTCAAAACTTGAAATGCAACAAACTTTAACTTAAACAAAATAAACTATAAAAACCTATTTCAGCTACTTGCCAAGGGAATATCAAATTTTTATTAATAACTAAAACTTACATAAAAAAAATATTAAAAAGAAAAAAAGATTTAAAATATTAGTAAGAACTATAATAGTACCTCAATAATATGAAAATAACATTGCTTTTCACTAGGTAATCCCAAATTTATAAGCAGAAGTTGCCTTTAGACAAATTTGATTTAATATGATTTTTGTATTTCTCTAATTTTAATATGAATGCATAAATGAACATGACTAACAACGACAAGCATTTTATAGCATTATATATAGCTGTTGCATAAACTTCCCACTTTAAAACAAAATGTGGCACTTTGTCCAATTCAAGCAGACAACATGAACACAAATTATAACAGTCAAATAAATACTAAAAGTCACTATCAATCTAAACCCTCCTACTTGCATCAGTTTTAAAGAACTCACTTTTTGTTTGAGGTTCGAATGACACAACATCTTTCCATCGGCTCTGCTGAAACACTGTAGACTTCTATAGGATATGAAATATTACGGATCCTCCATTGGAAACTGGTCTTTGTGTCCTTGCGCATGAACAATGGCTGAGGGCATAAAAAAAAACTCAGATAACAAAAACAGGTGGCCTAGCACACATCAATATTAAAACATTGTCATTAAAACATCAAGAAAATGAAATGAAAGCTTACATTTGAACTGTTCTCTTTTATTAAATCAGAGGTAATGCCATTTGGGGTTGTTTCACCAACTTCCCATGTCCACTGCCCCTGCCCTCCAAAGGTGGTTTTATGTCGCCACTTTCGCACTAAAGAAAGATGGAATTATTACAAAATACATATCTGGATTAGTATGGGATTCAATAACAAAACCAGAAAAACAAATCCCTTACAAACAAGTTCATCTGTTTTCAGGTCGTACTCCTCAGTCATCTCATTGCCATCCTCAAACAGATAATGAACTTTCCTTTTCCCTAATGAGAAAGGCATATGAAGGCATCTCTCAATTCATACTCATTTTACATCGAACAATGTTCACGCTTTAAAATAAATAAGCAATTCTTTTGACAGGTATTTTTATGATATTTTGTCTAGGTTTCGATGCTATATTAGCCAGTAGCAAATGTATTCGACTTAAAACACTTATTAGCAAGACTATTAGCAATACTGCCAGCATAAACACACATACAAAATAGCTCATCTAAAAATATTACAGAAGATATATGCGCACCATCAGATATTAAAGCAGTTTTCTTGGCTTTCCTCAGCGCATCTGCCCAGTGTTGCACAGCCATGCTTCTTGCGCTTTCATTTCCTCAAACAATCCCACGCCTGAGGTTGCCAAGGCAACCGCTATTTCT
The DNA here is from genome assembly GCF_024489055.1 of Chanodichthys erythropterus. NCBI lineage: Eukaryota > Metazoa > Chordata > Actinopteri > Cypriniformes > Xenocyprididae > Chanodichthys > Chanodichthys erythropterus. The sequence goes on from NC_090232.1 coordinate 27,343,943, forward strand.
CAAACGAGATATGTCGTATCTTTAATGCATTTACAAAATGTATATGCAATAAAATATTTAATTACAACTATGAAAGGTATTAGAATTAAGTACAAAATCAATGTATAATTTAATTTGTTTCATTTTTTAAAATGAAAAAAAAAACGCAAAGTTTTGACTATGACCCGGAAGTTGATCCGTTTAAAAAGCTCGTGTGTTGTTCCTAGGAAAAGGAGCTGGAAGGGGTTGGTATGGAGTGTTTTTAAGTAATCTAAGCTGTTATTATAAATTATTGTGCCTTAAAAGATTTATAACGTTTAATATAATGTTGTAATACAGCAATCCGTTTATTCTCTTGCTGCTCTAGTTGACTATATAAGGACATTAGTCAGTCTTATCGGATTGTATTTCAGCTATAACGGCCATGCCACTCTTCTGTAGGTTCGATTTGTGTATTTCTATAGCTATGTGAAGCCTACTGATCCCAATCATTTTGTTTTTAAAGCTCCTTTCCTTTCCCTGGCCGGAATGGAGTGTCATGGTATACTGAAAGCCTTCCCTAAAGTAAAGAGACCCAGGCCTAATGATCAGAAGGACGAGCCTCCCCAGAAGCGGGCGCCTGCTGAACCAATAACAGGTTCATAATTCTCCTTCCAAAGTACACTTAAGTAGAGCAACAAGGACTGTTTGAGAGATTGAAGCACCATATTTTACTGCTTACCTTCCTTTTTCTTCCACTGAATTATGTATGTTTGGATGAGTGGTGAAGCTGTTCCTTTTAAATTGACGGTCATTTTTATAGTTTAGGATGTTACCTTGAATTAGTTTTAATAATAATCACCATTATGCCAAATATAATGGTATATATAATTAATTGCCCTATATCCATTTGTTTTGAAACCAGCCGACCTACCGAACAACTTGAACAAGTAGTTCTGTCAGGACCACTACTGGCAAAGATGATTGACACTTAGCATACAGTTTTGACAGTATATGTTTTTGTTCTGGGCAACAACAATCCATCCATTCAGCCTAGCATGTATAAGAGCAGGGAGCGCAGTGATTGACACCCTTATATGATAAATTGAAAAGAACCAACATAAAAGTATTAATGATATCAGTAACATTCTATACGTCATTAAAGGGTTAGTTCACCCAAAAATGAAAATTCTGTCATTAATTACTCACCCTCATGTCGTTCTCCACCCGTAAGACCTTTGTTCATCTTCATAACACAAATTAAGATATTTTTGTTGAAATCCGATGGCTCACTGAGGCCTGCATAGCCAGCAATGACATTTCCTCTCTCAAGATCCATTAATGTACTTAAAACATAATTAAATCAGTTTATGTGAGTACAGTGGTTCAAAATTAATATTATAAAGCGAAGAGAATATCTTTGGTGCGCCAAAAAAACAAAATAACAACATGTATAGTGATGGCTGACTTCAAAACACTGCTTCGGAGCATAAATGAATCAGCGTGTCGAATCAGCTGTTCGGAGCGCCAGAGTCACATGATTTCAGCAGTTTGACGGTTTGACACGCGATCTGAATCATAATTTGACACAAAAGATTCATAATGCTCCAAAGCTTCCTGAAGCAGTGTTTTGAAATCGGCCATCACTAAATAAGTCTTTTTTTTTTGCCGCACCAAGAATATTCTCAGCGCTTTATAATATTAATATTAAACCAGTGTACTCACATGAACTGATTTAAATGTTTTTAGTACATTAATGGATCTTGAGAGAGGAAATGTCATTGCACCCTATGCAGGCCTCACTGAGCCATCGGATTTAATCAAATATCTTAATTTGTGTTCCGAAGATGAACGAAGGTCTTACGGGTGTGGAACGGCATGAGGGTGAGTAATAAATGACAATTTTTATTTTTGGGTGAACTAACCTTTTAATGTATTATCAATAACGTCATTCATGTAACACCTTAAATCAAGATAATGACTGTCTGATTCAAAGAGTAATATTTGTCTTGACTGTAGACGAGAGGGGGATCTGGGGATGGAAGAGGGTAATTAGGGATGCTGTGATAGGCATCATATTCCTATAAGTAGACATGGATCAGATGAGAGTCAGCTGATACAAGCTTGACAAACGTGACCTGCCAGAACTGATGCTAGGCTTGATTTCTATTCTATTATCAGATTTTTCTGAAACAGTTTCAACCGTTGATTCCAGTATATTTTTAGAAGAATATTATAATTAATTGTATGTTTATCTCCTCCTTCACAACATGTTTCGTGCAGCCCATTCAGGTATGAGTAGTAGTAGTGGTTGTATTTTAAATGTGTTTGCTTCTTTTTCTTAGGTACAGTTTTCCAAGGAGTCACAATATACATAGTTCCAGCTGGTATAGGGAAAGCCAGGTGTGATATATTTCATCGACAGATCACCCAGAATGGAGGACAGGTAGTGTCCACATTCTCTCCCAGCTGCACACACATTGTGGTGGATGATTCAGTCAATTGTAATAGAGCTCTGAGACTTCTGAAAGTGGAAAGACTGCCCTCTGCTGTTCAGCTGCTCAAATGTACTTGGTTGAGCTCCTGCATTAGTGAGAAAAGATTACTAGACCCTGAAGACTACAGCCTCCTTCCTCCTGAGAGGTAAGGCACTGGAGTCTAGACTCAATTGTAATGGCATTGCCTGCGGTTTTATTTAAAACCATACTATATGATATTTAGACACTTGTTGTTTGATGTTTCAATACATTTATAAATGTTTATTCTGCAGGAAATTGTGTAGAAATAAATACTTAATGAACATGTCTTCAGCCCCACAGTTGCCCCTGCTGAGAATTTAAATGAGACGACAGTCGGCCCAGTTCCAGAAGTAGCAGTAGCAGTATCACAGGATTCTTTGAAAATCCTTGAAAACCAGGATCCTCAAGCAAATCTCACCGAGACGGTAAGAAAGGGAAGGATGGCAGGTTATTGTCTCCACCTGTAAGATCCATCATTTGTTTTTCCCCTCATGCAGTGCATTTAATATGACTAATTTCACAGGTGACAGAGATTCAGGAGGAGCACCATGAGGAAGATGGTGTATCTCAGAATGATCTGGAGGCTTTGATCAGTGGTGTTCACCCATCTGAGAGCAACCAAGACCAGTGCCAGAGTTTGGCAGAGAATCCAGTTTTGTCTGGGAAGTGGGTCTGTTCCCAACCGTCCACAACTAAAGGGGAGAACCATAACAAGCACATTACTGACAAACTGGAGCCGCTGGCAAAAGCCTATACGCACACGGGCGATAAATGGAGAGCTCTGGGCTACTCAAAAGCAATCAATGCCCTTAAAAGCTACCACAAGCCCATCACTTCATATGAGGTCAGTTCTGATACGCATATGAGCCTTAGAGGTTTTAGGGTTCATGGAGGTGCTTGTTTGTGTTAAGAACACATATGGTTGCTGTTGCAAAGGTAGTTTGCATATTAAAGGGTTAGTTCACCCAAATATGAAAATTATGTCATTAATGACTCACCCTCATGTCGTTCCAAACCCGTAAGACCTCCGTTCATCTCCGTTCACAGTTTAAAGGGATAGTTCACCCAAAAATGAAAATTTGATGTTTATCTGCTTACCCCCAGCGCATCCAAGATGTAGGTGACTTTGTTTCTTCAGTAGAACACAAATGATGATTTTTAACTCAAACCGTTGCCGTCTGACAGTCAAATAATGCTAGTGGATGGGAACTTCTACTATAACAGTAAATAAAACTTGCATAGAAAAATCCAAATGAAACCCTGCGGCTCGTGACGACACATTGATGTCCTAAGACACAAAATGATCGGTTTGTGCGAGAAACCGAACAGTATTTATATAATTTTTTAACTCTAATACACCACTATGTCCAACCGCGTGCTGCACTCGTTAGTAATGTCTGATCGCGCTCTGACAGCGGCAGTGATGTCTCGCTCTCATTGAAGTATATGCGCGAGACATCACTGCCGCTGTCAGAGCGCGATCAGACCAAACGAAGGTTAAAAAAATGATATAAATACTGTTCGGTTTCTCTCATAAACCGATCGTTTCGTGTCTTAGGACATCAATGTGTCGTCACAGGCTGCAGAGTTTAATTTGGACTTGTCTATGCAAGTTTTATTTACTCTTATAGTAGAAGTTCCCATTGACACGCATTATTTGACTGTCAGACGGTAACGGTTTGAGTTAAAAATCATCATTTGTGTTCTACTGAAGAAACAAAGTCACCTACATCTTGGATGCGCTGGGGGTAAGCAGATAAACATAAAATTTTCATTTTTGGGTGAACTATCCCTTTAAGATATTTTAGATTTAGTCCGAGAGCTTTCTGTCCCTCCATTGAAAATGTATTTATGGTAGACTGTCCGTGTCCAGAAAGGTAATAAAAACATCATCAAAGTAGTCCATGTGACATCAGTGGGTTAGTTAGAAGTTTTTGAAGCATCTAAAATACATTTTTTGGTCCAAAAATAACAAAAGCTACGACTTCATTCAGCATTGTCTTCTCCTCCGGGTCTGTTGTATATATCCGCTTTCACTCCAGAGTGACGCTGCTTCTTTTTGTTCTTCTTTCCTGTTTTACGGTGGTTGGCATCCAGCTTATTGGTGCATTACCGCCCCCTTCTGCTCCGGACAGTGATGCTGATGACGTGTTATCCGGTGAGCCCGAGCTTCGTTTACAGTCTGAGGGAGACGCACGCTGTATTCAAGCTATTCTACATTGTTTGTATTTTAGTATTGTTATATTTTTTAAAATGGTGCGTAGGTGTTCATGTCGCGGATGTCCTAATCGCGTCACTGTCCGGAGCAGAAGGGGGCGGTAATGCACCATTAAGCTGGATGCCAACCGCCGTAAAACAAGAAAGAAGCAGCGTCGCTGTGGAGTGAAAGCGAATATATACAAAAGACCCGGAAGAGAATACAATGCTGAATAAAGTCGTTGTTTTTGTTATTTTTGGACCAAAATGTATTTTAGATGCTTCAAAAACTTCTAACTAACCCACTGATGTCACATGGACTACTTTGATGTTTTTATTACCTTTCTGGACATGGACAGTATACCATAAATACACTTTCAATGGAGGGACAGAAAGCTCTCGGACTAAATCTAAAATATCTTAAACTGTGTTCCGAAGATGAAAGGAGGTCTTGTGGGTTTGGAACGACATGAGGGTGAGTCATTAATGACATAATTTTCATTTTTGGGTGAACTAACCCTTTAAGACTAGCTCCAAGCATGCAACAGTGATTAATTTAGTAATTTAAAATGATATAATAATAAAATAATATTATTATGCTTTTTTACATTTTCAACTTTATTTGATGTATAATGCAGTTTGAGCATGAAAAAGTTCAGCTAAGTTACTAAACACAAAGTCCACTCCAAAGGGTGTTATTGTCTATATCAGTAAGCACCGTTTCAGAGCTCCTTTAAACGATTCAACTGTAGACTTGAGTTTGCTACAATAATTCTCATTTAAATAATTCCAGCACAAGGCATATGCAAAAACGGTCGATGATGCCTTGTTGAGTTGCATTAGTAGTGTTGAAACTCACTGTTATGGTAAGAGCCTTGACTGACATTTCCAGAACACACATGAAGCGGTTGACCAATCACAACACACTGGTCCAGCCGACTAATCAGAACACATTGCGCTTTTCAGACCAGAACTAAACAAAGTGTTACTGACAGACTGGGAACAGAGGTGCTGCTACAATGTAAAATATGTGACAGACAAACGTGTTTTTGAACATTAAAGAATGAAAACCTATTCTAGTAGACCCCAAAAACAAAATGAACACTTTTTAAAGGGCATAATATGGCTTCTTTAATAAACATTACCAGTTTTTATTCATTAAAAAAAAAAAATACAAAAAAAAAACAAAACAAAAAAAAACAATAACTTGGACATTTTTTTAACATTTCAATTTATAGGAAGCATGTAAAATTCCAGGCATTGGTAAACGCATGGCAGACAAGATCATGGAAATCATGGAAAGTGGGCACTTGCGTAAACTGGATCACATTGGGGAGGAAGTGCCTGTTCTTGAGATGTTCACTAACATCTGGGGTGCTGGGGCCAAGACTGCACAGATGTGGTATCAACAGGTAAGACTATCATACAAGGAAACTCTAGTTCAACGTTTAATTTGAAAGTTTTATATTAATTATGTAAAAAATGTGCATTTGTATGTGTCAGGTGCCACTGTAATGCAACATTATTATTCAAAATTATATAGAGCCCCACACATGACATGGCAAGATATTGAATTAAGAAATCTTCCCCACAATTGAAATGTAATTTGTTTCCTCATTTTATTTAAATTGTGGTCAAGTTTTAGGAATTGAGCTAAAACGAGGGAAAAAAATATTAAATTGGCTGGGATCCGTGGCTAACGGCTATTGCTACACTGTTGGAGAGATATATAAAGAATGAAGTTGTGTTTATGAATTATACAGACTGCAAGTGTTTAAAAATGAAAATAGCGACAGCTCTTGTCTCCGTGAATACAGTAATAAACGATGGTAACTTTAACCACATTTAACAGTACATTAGCAGCATGCTAATGAAACATTTAGAAAGACATGTCAGTTATTATTGCTCCATCTGCCATTTTTCGCTATTGTTCTTGCTTGCTTACCTAGTCTGATGATTCAGCTGTGCACATCCAGATGTTACTGGTTGCCCTTGTCTAAAGCCTTTCATAATGTTGGGAACATGGGCTGGCATTATGCAAATATTGGGGCGTACACCCCGACTGTTACGTAACAGTCAGTGTTATGTTGAGATTCGCCTGTTCTTTGGAGGTCTTTCAAACAAATGAGATTTACATAAGAAGGAGGAAACAATGGAGTTTGAGACTCACTGTATGTCATTTCCATGTACTGAACTCTTGTTATTCAACTATGCCAAGATAAATTCAATTTTTCATTCGAGGGCACCTTTAACTAATCAGGAAAAACATCGAGGTAGCTCTCTGCCAACTTCAATCATTAATGTGAATTTAGAGCCGGATTAACTGATTGTCCAAACAATGGACACTTTTCAGACATTAAAGTCATCTGTAAACTGTCAGTACATTCCATTCAGAAGTAAGCAAGCCTATACCAGGTTCCCTCCAATGCCTTCACCCTCCTCAGTGACTGCTGTAGCGGTCGAAAATAAATAACAGTCGTTCGAAACACACTTTAATGCCATATTTTCAAGCCAAGATGGAGAATGTTTGGTCTTACTAGTAGTACAGAACATTTACAGCAGCTTTTTTACTCAGTGGAATGTACAATATTCCATAATATTAAGCAACAACCATAATATTTTACGCTTGCGTTTAAATGGATGATTTGATTTCTTTTACTATCAAAGGGATTTCGCACACTGGAGGATATTCGCACTAAGGCGGTTTTGAATCACACTCTAAGGATCGGACTAAAACACTATGATGATCTCCTTGAGCGGATGCCGAGAAGTGAAGCAAATGCGATCGAGAAAAAGGTTGGTACGAACCTTATTTTAAATGGCCTGCAGTGAAAGAAGAGAGAAAAAAAAAATATAACCAAGCAATTAAACAGAGGGATTTCCTTTGTTCTTACCATCCATAACAACATCATCCGGTTGTGAAGAACAAGAATGTATCTACTTGATTTTCAAAGCAGTAAATAATAGAACTGAATTTTTAAAGCACACAAAAAAAATTGTGTTGGCAGCAGCAAGACTGTCAATCTTTCTCAGTTGGCTGATGGACATAACAGAGATTGTTAGTGTCTGTTGTCCCATAGGAAAAGTGGGAGTCCTTGAAAGCTGGCGCTTCATAAGTCAGAAGCTCCTGAGCTCCCTTACGGAGTCTTTGGCCCAAGCCAGTTGTTTTCTTACTATTACTTGGAATTGCCCCCAGTTTTCCTCTTAACAGGACCTGATAGATAAAAAGGGCAGATGAGTGCAGCATGTGCTCTCCTATCTTGACAGAATGATATGTAGAGCAGGTAAACTTATGTGCTCTCAGTGTTTCAGCTCCAAATTGCCAGAATGCTAGGTACAAATAATTTTTAACCATCATGTCCTTAAAACATTGCGTAAACCTGACAAACATGATGTTAATTATTTTCATTTTTTCTGTAGTCTTTAAATGCAAGTTTTTCTTTCCAAATGAAAAGGGTGACATATTATGGCAGAGAGAGAGAGTTATAGAAATCATATACACTACCATTTAAAAGTTTGCAGTCGGTAAGGTTCTTGAAAGATGTCTCTTCTGCTCACCAAAGGTGCATTTATTTGATCAAAAATATAGTAAAAACAGTAATATTGTGAAATATTTTTACAATTTAAAAATAACCGTTTCCTATTATAATATATTTTAAAATGTATGTTACTCCACTCATCAGTGTCACATGATCCTTCAGAAATCATTCTAATAAATGCTGATTTGGTGCTCATTTGCTACTATTAATAATAATATAATAATAATAATAATAATAATAATAATAATAATATTAATGTTAAACAGCTGTGTTGCTTAATATTTTTGTGGAAACCATGATACTCTTTTAATTCTGTGATGAATAGAAAGTTCAAAAGAATAGTAAATCGTTTTTTAAATAGTTTTTTGTAATAAAGTAAAAGACTTTTCTTTGAATTTTGATTAATGTATGCTTGCTGAATAAAAGCAGTAATAAAAAAAAAAAACACCCCAAACCTTTAAATAGTAGTGTATATAAATTATATAATAGTGGTTACATAAGAACAAAATAAATTATACAACTAACAAACATGAATATTATGTGATTGACAGGTGAAGGAGGCAGCTCACAGTGTGGACACACAGCTGGTGGTTATGGCATGTGGCTCATACCGCAGGGGCAAGACCACATGTGGAGATGTGGACGTTCTCATCACTCACCCTGATGGAGAATCGCACAAGGGTGTTTTCAGCAAAGTGTTGCACTTCCTCCATCAGAGTGGTATGCTGTGATATTAGAGAAATTTAGAATAATTTAGCTTGATTCAATAAACCCACAATTCATATTTATTTATTTATTTATTTATTTTTTACCATCTAGGTTTCCTGACAGAAGACCTTGTTAGCCACGAGGAGAACGGTGAGCAGAAGAAGTACATGGGCATCTGCCGGCTTCCAGGCCCTTCACAGCGCCACAGACGCCTAGACATCATTGTAGTGCCCTATGCTGAATTTGCATGTGCTCTTCTGTACTTCACTGGCTCCGCCCACTTTAACCGATCAATGAGGGCATTGGCTAAGACCAAACACATGAGCCTATCAGAGCACTCGCTGAACTGTTCTGTCGTGCGGCAGCGTGGCGTGAAATTGGTGGCGGGGACTCCTTTACACACACCGACGGAGAAGGATGTCTTTGAACACCTGGGCATACCTTACAGAGAACCACATGAGCGAGACTGGTGACATGGCTAGATTCATATTATTTTACTTGGGAACCTCCTTATGATTTTATGGAATCATGATGATGAAATCACATTTTTAATGTTGGAGTGCATGAAGGATTGTTCTGTAGTGATGAATTTGAGTTTTTATCCTTGTATCAAATGGCATCAGAGATCTTCAAGAACTTTTTATTGGATGTATTTTTAGTGAGAGAATTATCTTTTGATTTATGCTACTAAAAAATGTAAATTATAAATTATTAAAACGCCTCAAAAAGTGTGAACTTGTGATGTTCATGAATAAATTGGATGAGCAAACCATCTCATTGGTGAACAAGAGGGGAATTTTCAATTGCCTTTTTTTTCCAAGTCCTGTAGTTGGCAAAAGGAAGAAAAACTACTTTTACTACTAGTACTTATTTTTTGTTGTCAAACATTCTTTATAGTCTATTAGTAGGTTGTGTCGACACATTTGTTGATTTGGTCATCCTGAATGACTGTTTTTAGGAATCAGTTGAGTGAATTCCTAAATGACTCACTCAACACAAAAAACACTCATATTGCTTTGTTCTTACACTAAACATTTTGGCTTAAAAGTTTAGCATTTTTATTTCCTGTGTTTTGCCAGATTGTCAAAATTTGTCAGTACGGTTATTTCCACTGTGACATTTCTAGCAATAGGGAGATAAATGTCTCAAAAATGGTTTGTTTGATGGGTAAATACTACATTCACATTTGATATTTAAAGGTGCTAAAGAGGATGTTTTGTTTTATACATTTTTGTAATATTACTTAATACTGTCTTTACTAACTGATAAAAGATTATTTATTAGGTGCACTGAAAGGAATAATATTAATATACATCATCTGTGCACAAGGTAAACATCAGATCACGTAAACGATTGGCCCTCTGGCTTGTCAATCACTGCCGTGACGTTCCTTGTGAGAGACGAGCGCAGCTGCGTGCTCCAGTAACTTTCCACACTCCACAGGCGCCGCATGCAATGTTTTTGTCAGGAGACAGGAGTAACAACTGCAGATTATGAGTTACCTGCAGTGTGTCTGACATAATAAATCCACTAACACGACACAGCAAATGCCAGTGGTAAACAAAAACTCGTGTTCCAAAACTCGTGCATGAGTTTTGGGAGGCGTTCCCTTGAAATGGGGGGTTGTTTTTACTCATTTCTTGCTCATTTCAAAAATTCTGTAACAGTCTTTGGTTTACCTTTAAAACCTCTTTAGCACCTTTAAAATATTTAAACCTGATTATAGAGTACTTGCTTAAGATTTACATTTACTATTAAAGCTACAATATGTATATTTTAGAGGTCGCCTATTCAAAACAAAGGCGTAGCTTCTTCCGGTTAAGTGTATGAGGTAACACAGCGCTGTTTATCATATTAGAGACATTTGAGTGTGTTGAAAATTATGTTATAACGTTACTCTGTACGTTCGCTCGGTGGCTGCTGTGAGACACTTGCACACCGAAGTAAGCTAGATCGATTTTTAGAATATCATTAATAAATGCTGGGTGGCTTGTGTCGAAAATGGCATGAAATTGATTTTAAAACATATTGCATGATGGAGAAAATGCTGTATTAGCAGATGACTCCTGGCCAAGTCCCGTATCCTTGGTTAAAATTGCGGTTTTCTCACAATTTACAGATAGTAGGAAACATTTGGGATATTGTAAGTACTCAACTGAACAAAATATATAACACTGGCCTAGTGGTTTTTGGATACTTTACTGAAAAAATGTTACATGATTTAAAAAAACAAAAAAAAAACAACTTTAAATCATCCTGCAATTTATTTTTGAACAAATTGTGTGTGTGTGTGTGTCCCATACTTGGAATTTTTGCTTTGCATTTCACCCATCCAAGTGCACACACACACATTGTGAACACACACCTGGAGCAGTGGGCAGCTATTTTTTTGCTGCATAGCTCGGGGAGAGATTGGGGGTTCGGTATTTTGTTCAAGGGCACCTCAGTTGTGGGTAATGTGAGTGGAAGAGACAAGAGAGCGATGTTCACTCACCCCACCTACATTTCCTGCCCGAGACCTTCGGGTCGTCTGACTCTAACCATTAGGCCACAACTGCTAAATCTTAGACAAATGAAATGAATACAGCTAACCCTATTCATAAAGGGCCACATGCAGTTTGTAATTCAAACACAACTGCCAGTAATTTTCCAGTAATCCTGTAGACCTTGATTACTGTTGTTCAGTCGTGTTAATTTGTCAATAAGGTTATTTCCACTGTGAAATCCACAGGAAGGATAATTGTCTTAAATACCCCCTTTAAATCTGCTCATAGCGCCCCTGCTCGTGTGTCGCCCCCTATTGGCGTTTTGATGTAACCTTAAAGGGTTATTTCACCCAAAAATGAAAATTCTATAATTTATTACTTACCCTCATGCTGTTCCACACCCGTAAGACCTTAATTGATCTTCGGAACACAAATTAAGATATTTTAGTTGAAATCCGATGGCTCCGTGAGGCCTGCATAGAGAGCAATGACATTTCCTCTCTCAAGATCCATTAATGTACTAAAACAAATTTAAATCAATTCATGTGAGTACAGTGGCTCAATATTTATATTATAAAGCGACTCAAATCATGATTTGGATCGCTTGTCAAACTGCTGAAATCAGGTGACTTTGGCGCTCCAAACAGCTGATTCGATACGCTGATTCATTATGCTCTGAAGCTTCCTGAAGCAGTGTTTTGAAATTGGCCATCACTAAATAAGTCGTTATTTTGTTTTTTTGGCTCACCAAAAATATTCTTGTCGCTTTATAATATTAATATTGAACCACTGTACTCACATGAACTGATTTAAATATGTTTTTAGTACATGTAATGTTAGTAGTAATGGATCTTGAGAGAGGAAATGTCATTGCTCTCTATGCAGGCCTCACGGAGCCATCAGATTTCAACAAAAATACCTTAATTTGTGTTCCAAAGATTAATCAAGGTCTTACGGGTGTGAAACGGCATGAGGGTAAGTAATAAATTACAGAATTTTCATTTTTGGGTGAACTAACCCTTTAAGGGTCAATAAGCGACTCAGTGAGTCAATGATTCGAGTGACTGTGAAGAATCAAATCTCCAGTACTACTTTGGACTCTCCCTCGGTGGGCGGAGCGAAGCACAATTTGTCCCATCATCACGTTGCGCACATGGCGTAGGATATGGCAAGCGCCACACCCAGTTGTGCCTGAACTGCAGTTCGCAGGGAGTCTCTTGTGTAATAGTTGGGGGCAACCAGTGGCACGGAGCTCATGCCTCTGCTGCTCCACTGCTGTGCCTCCCCTCATGTCCAAATAACAGCAGAAGGCAGCGGTGCATGAGCGAGAACAACACGTTCGCACACATTTGCAACTCTTGCGCTGTGACCAAAGTCAACACTGATACATTGTAATGTTCTATCAGCCTGTTGAAAATGGGCTTGTTTTTATATATCGCTGGATCTGCCAACCCCACGGAGGCCACTGTCTATGAGGTGAGAACAAATCTTAAGAGTCTTGTTGAACTTTGCCGGTTGTTTGTGTTTGTGTTATGTATACTGTTGGGATCTGAATGCACGCTGCAGGCTCTGCCACTTGTTGACTCATACTTGCGTATTTTAATCCTCAGTTTGTAGCGCATGTTAAGAAGTTTATGTTCTTAGCGCTCAACCGTCGTTTTATTTCTTTTGCAATCTGATACATCTGTTTATTACAAGTCTTGCGTGCTAACCAATAGTCTTGCGTCAAGTCACGGAAGTGTGTCTCAAATCCTAGTTGGCTGCTTACTTGACACCATTTAAGACAACATGATGGCCAAAATGCTGTCTAGGTAGACACTTTTCTATGTTTTGGAGACACGACCTTAGACTAAGTTTAGTAAACAAATGTCTACAGTGTTAGCAGTGGCTAACAACTGTCACAGATTTCTAGTTTTTCTAGTGGCGTTAAGAAAAAAAGGAGCTGATTTGAACTAGAATACACTTGCTGTCAATGACCAGTTGTGTTGACAATATAGATGAATCAGTATGAACAATGTAACTTGATTGAAAAAGTCATTAATTAATCTACCAACGTCTAGCACACGTATCATGTCTTTCTCCTTTACAACGGTCTATGGATTTTGTTATCATCACTGTTGATAGTGCTAGTCTTCTTGTCTGTAGTTCAAAGAAGTGAGTTTATCACTAAAATGTGCTGCTGAGTGAAATGTTCTGATTGGCCTTTGAGGGATCTCTCTGTAGGCGACATCTTTTTGATCAGAGTACAACTTGGCACAATGAAGGTTAGTTTTTTTCTGTTTTCTGTGACAGCAAACTGTTTGCATAGTACTTTATTCAAATACACGTCAGGCTCATCAAATGGCTTTTTATCCAGTAAAGAAGTGCTGAAAGGTGCAAACAAATTCCTACATTAATTTACGGACAGTAAACTGTTATCTACAGCATACAAAAGACAATTAGTGTAAAACTTCCCCAAATGACTTAAGTATTGTTCAAAAAAAAAAAAAAAATAAATAAATAAATATAAATATAAATAAAATAATATATATATATATATATATATATATATATATATATATATATATATATATATATATATATATATATATATATTGTCCAGTTACTAAAAAGGATCCTGAGTCTGATCTGGATACATAATATAAAATAACTTGCAAATGTGCTAAATTCCACAAAATAATAGAATATGTTTGAACAGTGCACTTTTTCATGATGATTACATTTAAGCAATTTTCTGCATGTTGTGATGTGATTCACATCTGTCATTAATTACTCATCCTCATGTCGTTCTACACCCGTAGGACCTTCGTTCATCTTCGGAACACAAATTAAGATATTTTTGATTAAATCCAATGGCTCAGTGAGGCCTGCATAGACAGATCCATAAAGGTACTAAAAACATATTTAAATCAGTTCATGTGAGTTCAGTGGTTCTACCTTAATATTATAAAGCGATGAGAATATTTTTTGTGCGGCAGAAAACCCCAAAAATGACTTAACAATATCTTTTGAGTCAAATCAGTGATTCAGATTGCATATCAAATCGCCAAACTGCTGAAATCAGTTGACTTTGGCACTCCGATGCACTCACTGATTCGATTCGTAAAGCTCCGAAGCTTCATGAAGCAGTGTTTTGAAATCAGCCATCACTAGATATCGTTAAAGTCGTTATTTTTTTTTTTTTGGCGAACAAAAAATATTCTTATCACTTTATAATATTAAGGAAGAACCATCGGATTTCAACAAAAATATCTTAATTTGTGTTCCGAAGATGAACTTTGAAACAGTACAGTGGAAACGCTGTCTCCTTGCAACAGATTTTCATTTGTGTGCAACGGAGGAATTCCTGACACTGTTTTGACTCTTTTACACATTTTAGAAGCTCTTCACGATCTCTCTGCTAAATATCATCATTATATGTACGCGCATACAATGAGCGTGTTTAGCACAGTACATAGCATTGTTTTGGAAGTTTGTTGCAAAATATACATAATAAAAGCTGTTTTTGTTTTGTTTTGTATTTTTAAGTTCGGTCATAAAAATGACAGTGTGAACGTTAAAGGGATTGATCACCTAAAATGAAAAATATCCCATGTTTTATTTACTCACCCTCAAGCCATCCTAGGTGTATATGACTATTTTCTTTCAGACGGACACAATTGGAGATATATTTAAAATTATCCTTTGTTCCTCCAAGGTTTGTAATGGTTGTGAAAAAAAAAATGCATCCATCCATAATCAAAACAATCCATACAGCTCCAGAGGGTTAATAAAAGCCTATTAAAGTGAAGGGATGCGTTTTTGTAAGGAAGAATATCCATATTTAAAACTTTATAAATTCAAATAACTAGCTTCCGGCAGATGACCATACACATACTGCACAAGTCAATTTGGGTGGAAGAGCAACCTTCGACACAATGACGAACGCAGAGGAGAGAGCAAAACAAAACACCGGTCATGAATTAGAAGTCTAAAATGAGAAATTTTAAAGAAAAATGGAGGATTTTGATAAAAGAAAAGAGGTGCTTGAGTTTGGTGCACAGCCCTATTTGTTTTAACCGTGAGAGGCGTCTAAGCTTACGACATCCTGCGTCATACATCGTGTCAGTGGGTTACTCATTTGGTGCAAGTCGACTTGTGCATTCTGTGTACGGTTGTCCACCGGAAGCTAGTTATTTGAATTTATTAAGGTTTAAATATGGATATTTGTCTTATAAAAATTAGGGCTGGGCGATATATCGAATGCGATTGTCACGCGCATTTCGTCAGTGAAGCTACTTTTACTTTTACTTTTTACAACTATTATAAACCTTGGAACTAAGGACTAAGGATATTTAAATATGATTGTGTTCCTCTGAATGAAGATAGTCATATACACCTAGTATGGCTTGAGGGTAGGGCTGGGCGATGTATCGAATGCTTTTGTCACGCGCATTTCTTCAGTAAAGCCGGTTCCCTGATTGCCGCTAAATCGCCATCACCTGCTTTCAAATGAAGCGGCATTTAATAGACAGAGCCGTAGTTCACTGATAAGACACGCAATATCGCGTTCAATATCGGCGGCGATACATATCGATATTGAACGCGATATTGCGTGTCTTATCAGTGAACTACGGCTCTGTCTATTAAATGCCGCTTCATTTGAAAGCAGGTGATGGCGATTTAGCGGTAATCAGGGAACCGGCTTTACTGACGAAATGCGCGTGACAAAAGCATTCGATACATCGCCCAGCCCTACTTGAGGGTGAGTAAATCATGGTATAGTTTTCATTTTTGGGTGAACTATCCCTTTAAGTGAACCACCAGGACTAAATCTATAATTCTCTTTTTTGGTTCGGACCAAAAGAACAAAGAGAACCGAACTACAAGTGTGAACAGGGTCTAGAACCCTGAATGGTAAAGCTTTTACCTTTTTTATTTTCTATTTATTTTACTAGACCGAAGTTGCATCTGTATGTCAGCAGTAGGGAAATATTTGTTTGCATTTGTTTTGGGATTTCACTGGAATAGATTGCAGGTGATGGATTGGCTGCTGTATGTGCTGTGCGGGAGAGAAAATTGCACATTGTAATATACACCAACAACAACAACAAAAAAAAAAAACCTCTTTCTCTATAGCTGAAGATGTTTCCTCTATATTACACACATTCTGACACAAGCTATTTTGAGTGATAGAACAAAATTGACCATTGGGGACATTCAGTATATGATTCCTTTTATAACTGTATAGGCCTAGTCAGCATATAGAATTGCTTTTGTTAAGCTATGCTATTGGTTTCCTTGAAACTTGACGGGCTATTGACATTTAATCACCATAAAAAGTGGCTCAAAACCTGTAAATCACTCTCAAAGTACTGAAGTAGGTCCTGTTGTTCCATCAGATGACCACATGGACTAAAGATAAACCACACTAACCAGTTATGAGTTAAACAGATTACTTAGGGGTATATTGTGTAATATGGAGTGCGTTTGTGGACAGTTCCCCCCTCCCAATAAGAATTAAAACCTCATGCTTGCCTAAAAGTCTCTTGAGTTTTAGCTGACTCAGTGTTAGTATCATATGTTGTTGCTGATACTCCACTTCTCACTAAGACTGTGGAAAACAATGTTAGCTAGTCAAGTATCCTTAATAGACTGGCCAACATTATCTTCTGCTTTCAGCAACTTCTCATTATAACCTATAAAACTTAATTAGTTTTCTAATGTAATGTTTTCTGGCACCGAAACCGGATACGGACAGTCTCCACAAGGTGTGCCAAGGTGTTCAATTCATACATCTGTCATGTTGCCAACATACTTTTGGACACATTTAGAACATTTAAAAATACATAAATACATGTAGTGCAATTTATTTGAAAGGCAGCACTTTTTCAAGCAATGCAATGAAAAAAAAAGTTAAACAATAGATGTACTTTCTTGAAGTCAAACTTGTGATGAACAACACTTGTGGTTACTCTGCTAGGAAACTTGAGGAAAACTAATATCATGCGTTGACTAGGTTTTTAAAATCATCTAATAAGATATTGCTTGCCGTCCCTTGAACTCATTTAAAGCTAAAAGGGGATCAGGACTTTGCTGTTGTGGGTCCGAGACTCTGGAATAGTCTGCCCCATGAAATTAGAGAGGTCACATGTTTAAATGCATTTAAAGCTGGTGTCAAAAATGACTTCTTGTCTTTAGCTTTTGGGAGGTAGGGCTAGTATCTGTGGTTTTAGAAGGTTGTGTGCTGGTTTTATGTATTGCATTTTTCTCTATGCTGATTGTACAGCACTTTGGTCTGCTGCAGGTGCAGTTGTAAGTGCTTCATAAATAAAGTGAAAAGTGAAAAAAATGACCTTGACACCATTTGGTTGAGAGTATAAATCCAAAAATGGGTCAGAAAAGCAGAATTAGTTCTGAGAAAATGTCTTGCGTCATTTGTTTGCAGATTCCACATGGCTTGATATTTAGTATTCAGTCACAGTGAATGTGTCACATGTGATTCATACATTTTGCATGGTTTAAGTGTCCAAATACTTTTTTTTGGGTCACTGTGTGTTTAATAATATCCAGAAACGGTATGTCCAGTCTCATGTTGCAAAGTCAGCATTGGTAAATTGCTGATATTTGTGGTTGGTGATAAATGATGCACTCAAAGTGCTGTGACAGTCCTTGTAAAGAATGTTCTCAAGGGAAAGGCACAGGGTCATGGGGCTATACTTGACCTGCTCAGCAGAATGAGGACATTTCTGGAATTCTATGTCGATTTTGGTCTTTAATCTGCTCTTGCTTTTATTGTGGACAGTCATTATGCTTGGTAATGGCTGTGTGTGTTTTGTAAACGGCGAGGTAAAACCGGCAACTGTGGTTAAAACAATTTGTGACAATATGGGAAGACATTTTGTTTCTGTACAGCGTACATGAACTGCTTAAATCTACTAAAGTACTGATTATACTGATACAGCATAATAATACAAGATGAAAATGTAAAAATAGGTCACATGCACATGCTGTGAAAGCTTATCAAAATTGTGATTTCGATAATCTGGTCAATGACATGACGGGTCATTTTTTATTTTTTTTTTTGTCCAAAACAAAGATATGATATCCAAAGTAAGGTAGTACAATTAGATCTCTTTTATTGAATCCAAAAGGCGTTCATTATATTTTGATACATATATATATTAAAGATTTTGAAGTGTCAAAAGGTCATTCGGTTTAACCGTCCAATGGCCAATACAGCCATTTCATTTGTGATTAAAATATCTTAAAATGAAATTAATGTATATGTATTTTTGTTCTGGCATGATTTCATCATAAATCAATAGTGCAAAATGGTATTAAAATTATGCATAGAAGTCAAGAAGTTGCAAAAAGTTGCTTTGAATGAATCAATGAAATTAATTTTTCTGGACGTTCTTTCTCATAACAGAGTAACCAATATAAAAGGACCATTTTGGATAAAGTCATTCAGGTCAATATCATGTGACAGGATGTGACATCATTCAGACACCTGCAAAGGACCACATGATCTTGACGCAAAGTAACTCTCTCTTAAAAGTGCAATCATAGACTGTAAAAAAAAGATGGATGACGCGCTGCCGCTTCCTTCCATTGTATTGAACTGAAGCCAAAATGGGCTGATGAATGGGCGCTGACACGTTACGCAATACGTCAAAAAAAAAAAAGTTTGGAGCCTGGGCATGCGCAGAAGGAATCGTCAGTGGAGCCGGAGGCGGAGTCGCGATATCAAACTTCCGCCCAGACGACTGTGTCATCATTCATGTGTTAGACTATAATAGACTATAAAAATTATACACAATTTAAAAGTCTACCTTTAAAATAATAGGCTATTCTGTTTCTAGAGCAATAATATTTTTGAAACAGCAAATTCAGTAGATAAAATCAATATAATATGCCACTAGAAACAACTCTAAATCGTCAGAAACGGTCCTGCCATTTTAAATCAAGTTCAACTAATTACAGCAATCGATCTCCTGTAACGTTAGAGTAAGCTATCATTAGTTTTGTCCTGCTAATTATTATTTTATACCCATAAAAATAATGAGTAACTGCCAGATAACGATCACCTGCTTTTTCCCGACATGGTTAACATTAGGTGTGTTATCTTAACTAATAACATTTATTAATTAGCTTATAACGCCCACATTTGATGTTACAGAAAAAAAGTTCAGTGATCCGTCAGATCCTGTAGGTCGGTTAGTACAGTTTACTGCTGAACAACTCATTTTGTTGGTGTTAATTTTCGATTTCTTTGTTATTTAACAGTTAGTTAATAAATCTTCAATCTCCCCTCGAAGCTCTGACAGTCCTCAGACAAGCTGTCAATCAACTTCGAATCATGACGACATGCCCTTTTAGCTAGCTAAAATCTAAATCATCACAAAAACGAACAATTGAATATATATCAGTGTGATAACAACTACCTTAAATTACCAAAACCATCTTTCAGAAAGTTTTATTTGAAGCAGAATTTATTTTTAAGTTTTCACTGAAGTCTCATTCGACTGCATTGAGAGGACGGGGTTTATGACCTGTACTGCATCCAGCCTCCAGGGGGCGATCAAAGAGCCCGTGGCTTCACTTTTCAGAACGTATGAGACACGCCCGGGTGCAATATGTAAGAATTTCAGTAAAATACACAAAAACCACTAGGCCAGTGTTATATATTTTGTTCAGTTGAGTATTTACAAAATCCCAAATGTTTGCAACTATTTTTTAATCATGAGAAAATTGCAATTTTAACCAAGGCTCCAGGACGTGTGAGGAGTCGCCTGTCAATTGCGTCATACCCACATTACCCTCGGTTTCCGGTTTTATTTTGTAGAAACCATGGAAACACCAAAGACGCTTTAATATATTAGATTTTTTAATAGACAAGGGAACAACTGTTTTGATATACTTATAGACAGAAAAGTAATTATTGTTATATAGCTCAACATGTATAGTCTTATTGTTTAAATCTAATTTTTTTTTTTTGAGTACCATGCTTTTACCTCAGAGAAAAACACTATTTTGTCAAGTAGCTAACATAGCATAATCAGATGCAGCTTTTTTAGTAACAGTAATACAGCATTTTCTCCATCATACAGTACGTTTTCAAATTAATTGCGTGCCATTTATCAACACAAGCCATCCTGCATTTAATATGATATTCTAAAATTTGATCTAGCTTACTGCAGTGTGCAACAAGTGTCTCACAGCAGCCGACAAGTGAACACACAGAGTAACGTTATAACATTTTCAACACTCTCAAATGTATCTAATATGAAAAACAGAGCTGCGTTACTTCATACTCATGACCGGAAAAGCGGAAGCGGCGCTGACAACTGTGGCATAATAAAAGTTTCGCTGCTCACGGCGTGTATTGCGCAATCGCTCCAGTGGCCTCGTTCAACTCCCATAACATTCGGTCCTGCTCTGCTTCATACAACAGTAAAGTTAATAATTGCATCCATGAACATGATTTATTCCCAAGTCCTATTCCAATTCTTTTCCACCGACCATTGAGATGAAGACCACATGTCCCAAGATTCCGTGCTTAAACTCGGCGTCATCAAGCTACGCCTTTGTTTTGAATATTACATAGTGCACCTTTTAACTATTTTAAAAATTCATGTTTTCACTTTCTCATATGCATGTCCCAAACTATCAGGTCATTCGGTACAACCACTATAAAACATTAAAAATGTTTTTATATTTAGTACAAATTTTTAAAATATTACATGTTTGATTGGCCTTTTGCCGGCTAGCTAGCTAGATATCAGCCTGTTAGCATTGTTTGAAAATATAATTATTCGGTATAATCAAGTGTCATTCAGCAAAACCAAAATTTTGGTTAATGACTTTTTTGGTGACAAATTTTATCCATCTTGTAATAAATGACAAAAGGAGTGTTAATTGATTATAAAAACCACATAATCTCATTGATAACACTTAATAAAACTTTAAAATTAATTATATCTCCATTGTTTTTTTTTAACCTTATCCGTCAATGACCCAAACAATGTGTATCAACCATTGTTACCCACACAAAGGCA
Source organism: Chanodichthys erythropterus (assembly GCF_024489055.1). Lineage (NCBI taxonomy): Eukaryota > Metazoa > Chordata > Actinopteri > Cypriniformes > Xenocyprididae > Chanodichthys > Chanodichthys erythropterus. Next base: position 27,365,389 of record NC_090232.1, read on the forward strand.
AAATACTTTAACTATAAATACTTTTATAGGTTATAATGAAATAAGATTTTAATGTAAATGTAAGTACATGTTGAATATCATTTTGAATTATTTAAATGTAGTTTCACAATAAATTATATGGAATTCATATCTATAAAAAACATGTTTAGGGTTTTACAGTCATTTTAACTTTTTTTTTTTTATTAAATCAAATAGAATTTTTAACTCTATTTGGTAATGTAATTTTATCCAACATCAACAGATGTTTTACTGTTGCAGGCAATCCTTTTGGTTACCTCTTCATTTTATTTTGTACTGTCTACTCCCAAAATATTGAGGGAGCATCTCATTATAATGCAGACCTCCTTACACTCCTCTGCTGCTTGGAATTTTCTGTAGACCAATCCCTGTCCCCTGTTTGAGTGAAGTGTGTGTGTGTGTGTGTGTGTGTGTGTGCGTGCTCCCCTGTTCCTCTCCTGTGTATCAGTAATATTGTACTGAAAGAACTTTCACAAGGCTGAAGGGCTCTGGAGTAGCATGTCTGTACCACACCAGGAGACAAGAATGGTAGAGAACCTGATCACTTAACTTTCTTATTTAATCATTAACTGATTCATGAAATGGAACAAACATGCCTATTATGCCTACCTTTTGAAGGTTTCTGGTTATTTTGTTCTGATCTACAGTACATGTAGTCTTTGTTTTCTTGAGGGTAACATGGTGTCTGGTTCTTAATGTGTAACTGGACAAAGAAAGTCCATTGGTTCAAAAAATTACGTAAATGTTAGATTTTCTGTACATTGGCAGTTCGACGCTATAACATATTTGAAGTGTCCAGGCAGCTTTTGTTATTTTATGTCTAGTAGTTGACATGAATCAAGAATTGTGCAGCCAGTGCTTTGATCAGTGATTTGAGTTATTGTAGGTTGTACATTTTAATGCGGTAAAAAGTAATTATATTTACAAAGTAATGATATGTTGGTAACACTTTACAATAAAGGTTCATTAGTTAACATGAACTAATAATGAACTGCACTTATACTGCGTTTATTAATCTTTGTTAATGTTAATTTCCACCTTTACTAATAGATTATTAAAATCGTGTTAACATTAGTTAATGCAGTTAATGCAATAGTTAATGTTTATTGTTTTATTTCACAGATTAAATTTAAATTATTTTGGTAAAATAGTACAGTGATGGTATAAGATGGAAAATAATAGTAATGAATAATTACGGTACATTGTATAATTCTATAACATGGCACATGTAGACACGGTGCTTAATGATGACAATGGGTATAAGGTTAGTACCATGACTTCTGTCCAAAAATCACAAAGTTACCATACAATATCCAAAATGTTTCTATTTTTATACCATATCCAAAACTTTTCATTTCGTAGAGAATTATTATTTTTTTATTTTTTTTTTGTCAAGATTTGCTGTCAAGAAATGCTGAATCAAAGAGTCATTTATCTTTTACCAACTTTTTTTCAGGAGGTACTTCACTGTGAGGGTGTGAATAATAAAAGCTACGTGTGTGAGACTGGACACTGTTGTGGAGAGTCCCAGTGCTGTAGCTACTACTATGAACTATGGTGTAAGTACATCTTCATGTTTAATATCAGGGGTCACAATGTTTCATAGGAATTCATAAAGTCTTGATCATATTCACCCTTGAATGGTAAAGAATAGGGCTGTATGATGTTGGAAAAAACTGACATTGCGATATTTTATTTTTCTGCGATATCAAAACAATTCACCATATTTCAACCGATGACTTGAATAGCTCTATTTGGAAAGAATTATTCCAGAATGATTCGGGTGATTAAATACAATAGAACAAACAGTGCTTTGTTTTTAAGGTTAAGTCTAACAGAAATTGAATTATGTAAAATAACACTGCAAAGTATGCACTGTATAAATTAAATATAATTAATTAATCGTTGTTAAAGCTACAAAAGTAATTTTGTCTTTTTTTCTTTTGTTTGACATTAACATTAATGACAAACGGCAGCAGGATTATAGGCTGCTGTTACTTTAAGACCTAATGCATTGATCTATACGCATCTGTTTTCTTTCTCAATTGTTTGTTCAATTAAGAACTAGGATAGCGATGTGACTATCACGGATATGTGCATCACGATGTCAAAGCTCAAACAATACATTGTGCAGCCCTAGTGAAGAAGGGGCTACGTGATACAAGCATGATGATGAAATAAAACTTCCAAACATTCACTAAACTTCAACTCTGCATGAAATTCATGGATATTTCTCCACCATCATGTTAAAGGGTTAGTTCACCCAAAAATGAAAATTCTGTCATTTATTACACATCCTCATGCCGTTCCACACCCGTAAGACCTTTGTTAATCTTCAGAACACAAATTAAGATATTTTTGAAAAAATCCGATGGCTCCGTGAGGCCTCCATAGGGAGCAATGACATTTCCTCTCAAGATCCATTAATGTAATAAAAACATATTTAAATCAGTTCATGTGAGTACAGTGGCTCAATATCAATATTATAAAGCGATGAGAATATTTTTGGTGCGCCAAAAAAAAAAAAACAGTAACGACTTATTTAGTGATGGCCAATTTCAAAACACTGCTTCAGGAAGCTTCAGAGCATAAATTAATCAGTGTATCGAATCATGATTCAGATCGTGTGTCAAACCGTCAAACTGCTGAAATCATGTGACTTTGGCGCTCCGAACAGCTGATTCGACACGCTGTTTCATATATGCTCCGAAGTTTCCTGAAGCAGTGTTTTGAAATCGGCCATCACTATGTAAGTCGTTAATTAGTTTTTTTTGGCGCACCAAAAATATTCTCATCGCTTTATAATATTAATATTGAACCACTGTACTCACATGAACTGATTTAAATATGTTTTTATTACATTAATGGATCTTGAGAGAGGAAATGTCATTGCTGGTTATGCAGGCATTAATGAGGATCGGATTTCAACAAAAATATCTTAATTTGTGTTCTGAAGATGAACGAAGGTCTTACAGGTGTGGAACGGCATGAGGGTGAAAAAAAAAAAAAAAAAAGAATTTTCATTTTTGGGTGAACTAACCCTTTAAATTCCTGATCCTGCCAATTCCCATTAAGATGAATGTATTTTGATTGTGTAATTTTGCTGTGCAAGACTAAATGTGACCAAGCCTTAAGAGGTTTAAAAGAGCTAAACAAAATATATGCTGAAATAAGGAGAAAAGGCTGTTGTACAGGAAGTGAATTCAGATGCTTAAGATGCTCGACCTTCTGCAAACTGTGGAGTAAGAATGACATGAGTCAAACAAATCCTTGTGTGACCATTTATGCATGAGCTGTGGTTTTAGTCTAAGAGGAATTAGTCAGGTTTTAAGTAGCAGTATAGAGTACAAAGGTAGACTTTAAATGTTTTATTTTGTTTCTGTTTGGGATTATTCCATGTATTATTATTATTATTTTTTTTTTTTATAACATTATTTTTATTTTATTTTTTCAGGGTTCTGGCTGGTGTGGGCCATCATCTTCATCCTGAGCTGCTGCTGTGTGTGTCATCACCGTCGCACAAAACACAGACTGCAACAGCAACAACGACAGCACGAGATCAACCTCATTGCCTACAGAGAGGTTCACAACAACACCTCTCTCCCCTTCTACTTCAGTAATATCATCTCTCTTATATACATACTGTTTATAGAGAATCTAGAAAAATAAGGGAATGTAGAAATGAAAGTAATAATACTTCTTACTTTTAAAGCTTAAACATCAAGGCCCGGTTTCACAGACAGGGCTTAGGCTAAGCCAGGATTAAGCCTTTTTTCAATTAGGGTATTTAAGTAGCTTTTATAAACATACCATAGAAAAAACATTAATGGTGTGCATCTTGAGACAAAACAATGACACTGAAATATTTTAAGATATGTCAGTGCAAGTTGCTTTCAGTTAACACAGCTCAAACATGCATTTTAGGACTATCTTAAGCCTAGTCTGTGAAACCCGAGGCGATTGTTTAATAATAAGACATATTCTGGGATTGAAAAAAATTCTGTTGTTAAAGGTGCTGTAAGTGATCTTGGAAATGCTAACGTTAGCCTGCTAGCATTGAAAACATACGATCCCAGCCTCCCTTCAAATCGCTGTCCAAAGCCACGCCTCTCTCACACGCACACACACGCACGCACAGCTGCTCTCTGCAGAGCGTCACGAGATGGCATTAAACTACCTCATATCTCAAAGCACATAACATTACAATAATAATGAACATAAACAACTTAGAGAGCTTGTACCTGACTTATGGAGAATAATTGTAAATGTGTTGATACGGTTGACATGGAAATGCATAATTCCGAGTCTGAGGACACAGACAGCTTCGGTTAGAACGTTACAGGATGTCATCTCTTAATTATGGTAGTTATGGCGTGAATGCAGCATAAGCTCGTTGTTTTGGAGGAACTATAAAAGGTGGCTGCTGTTTGTTTGCAGTGTTCTGTGACTGAGGTCTGTCTGTATAATCTCTGCATAGCATTAAAAGCGTTGATGACGTATGATGTCTGCGTGAACGGTGTTTGTGGGTATGTAAAAACATACGTTGACACTTGACAGGCAGGCAGGACATTGTATTTTTTTATTCGGACCGAATATAAAAATTGGATGGACATTTTATGTCCCTTCGCCTTCCAGAGACGATATATATTTATAAAAATACATTTAGACCATTTAACATAGTGATTTCTATCAGGATATGAGGAGACTTTCAACCAGTATAACAAAAAATGTTTCCGTAGAGAATCACCTATTGCATCTTTAAGGCCCGCTGAAGTGTCTTGGAACGCACAGCATTATTCAGTGTGTTGACGTAATTTAAACTGAAACAGGAAAACAGGGCAATATATCGTACAGCCCCGCCCCTTTTTTAAAATAACCAATAGTGTTTCGTTTGTATCGAACAGCTCAGCCACAGTCGTTAAACTCAGTAAAACCTCTGTTTCCTTTTACTATCTAACCGTTTGTCCTCCTAATCTCCTCCACATCACTTTAAAATACAGAATTCTGTGCAGAATTAAAATGGGTCCGATACCTTTCGTGTTCTGAGCCGACTCGCGGATATGATCCGCTCTGTGCTCTCCTGTCCCTGGGCCAGAGCAGACTGTGCTCACGCTGCAGCCGTTCACATTATACTAACGCGAAAACAGACTTCATTCGCGTTAATGGAAAGCATATTTACACTGTCTGAATCGTTCCCTTTTGACAAACAAATGACCGATTTCAGCCGAAGCTTCAGTATCTGTTGATGGTACAGGAGGGGGTGGGACTTCAGATTTTAGAGAGCATTTGATTGGACAGAAGATTTGATGAGAAGCTGAAGTGCGATGTGATGTCATGAAAATCCATGATCCATTTTAGCGGAAGTGAGAAACTGTAAGTTTTGAATGCTTATATCTCCTAAATGCAAATTTTGTCATTGTTTTGGAACACACTGGCTTATTCATAACATTAAGGCTAACATATTCACACTAAAAGCTAAAAAAACTTTCAAAGTTTTCAGGGGGACTTTAATATGCATATTATGTTAATACTCTGTACTAAATAAATAAATAACAATTTAATTTAATTTGCTAGATTTTGCTTGTGTAGATTAGAATTTGTTGGCAATCAAAATTCTGGGCCGTCAAAAAATATTAATTTCCAAAAATTTATATTTTGTAAATAAAGTGGTAAATTGTTTTTTTTTTTTTTTTTTTTTTGCGCAAACGTCACTTCATAAAATTGAGATTAAACCACTGGAGTCACTGGATTATTTTAATGTCTTTACTAACTTTCTGGGACTTGAAAGTGTTAGTTGCGTAGGCTGTCATTGGAGGGACAGAAAGCTCTCAGATTTTCTTAATTTGTGTTCTAAAGATGAACAAATGTCCTATGGGTTTGGAATGACATGAAAGTGAGTAATTAATGATTTTTCTAGGGACACTGAAATTTCAGCTGACGAAAATTATTGGACGAAAATGGCATTTTCGTTTTTTGGCCGAAAGAGAAAAATGACAAATATGTGGCGCCCCTCTGTTCAACACAGGTTTCACTCTCTTTATGCTCCGCTCAATATTCCGCTCTATGCATGTGCACTCCACTCAGATGCTCACGCTCTGCTCATGCTCATCAGAAAAGCTCAAATGTCTGTTAAATAATGCGCCAACATGACATTTCTATGTAGTAATATAGTAGTTTCTGTTTGCAATAGCCCTACTGTGCTGTGACATGGTGTGGTATAGCCGTGCTGGTAAAATGATGTTACCGTCTCATTCACTGATCCTCTCCCTGCTTCTCTGCTCACATGCTCTGATAATATTAGCTTTGTAGGACTACTGTATACATTATTTGGATAACTGATCAAAAAATAAATCTGAAGTATTGATATTTAATTTTAAATTTTTGTTTTCTGTCCAATTTTAGTGTTACTTTCAATATATACTTTCTTGGATTTTTTAAAATTCAGTATCATTAACATTATTCAATTTCATTAAAACGTCTTATACAGTTATACTAAATAAATAAATAAAATAAATAAATAAATAAATAAATAAATAAATTAAATAAATAAATACAAAAATAAATAAAAAGCATTTTTAGCTTTGGTTTTCAGCCAAGTGCCACAATTTTTTATTTCAGTTTCAGCCAGAATTTTCATTTCGGTTCATCCCTAGAATTTTCATTTTTGGGTGAACTAACCCTTTAACTGCTGTGCCATATGGAAGCCCGTTTCCGCCACTAAAAAAAAAAAAAAAAAAACGCCACTTAAAAAAAAAAAAAAAAAAAGCCACTAAAAAAAAAAAAAAGATTAATTGCGACTTTTTATCTCAGAATTGCGAGTTATAAAGTCAGAATTCTGAGATATAAAGTCGCAATTGCGTGATATAAAGTCAGAATTCTGAGATATAAAGTCGCAATTGCGTGATATAAAGTCAGAATTCTGAGATATAAAGTCGCAATTGCGAGTTATAAAGTCAGAATTCTGAGATATAAAGTCGCAATTGCGAGTTATAAAGTCAGAATTCTGAGATATAAAGTCGCAATTGCGAGTTATAAAGTCAGAATTCTGAGATATAAAGTCGCAATTGCGAGTTATAAAGTCAGAATTCTGAGATATAAAGTCGCAATTGCGAGTTATAAAGTCAGAATTCTGAGATATAAAGTCGCAATTGCGAGTTATAAAGTCAGAATTCTGAGATATAAAGTCGCAATTGCGAGTTATAAAGTCAGAATTCTGAGATATAAAGTCGCAATTGCGAGTTATAAAGTCAGAATTCTGAGATATAAAGTCGCAATTGCGAGTTATAAAGTCAGAATTCTGAGATATAAAGTCGCAATTGCGAGTTATAAAGTCAGAATTCTGAGATATAAAGTCGCAATTGCGAGTTATAAAGTCAGAATTCTGAGATATAAAGTCGCAATTGCGTGATATAAAGTCAGAATTCTGACTTTATTTCTCGCAATTGCGACTTTATATCTCAGAATTCTGACTTTTTCTCACTACTGTGAAACGTTATTTCTCACAGTTCTTACTTTGCTTGCGTTTCCTTTCATTGCGACTGACCATCAGTATTACTGCTTTGTTATTATTATACATTAAATAGAGGACATCATAAAGGATTATTTCTAGCGCCGATTTACCAATAAAGAAATATTGAATTTACTGGAGGAGACACATATAGATTAGTCTCCGGACATATGCATTACGCAGGAATATGCATATAGAATGTTTCCACGGTAACCTTGTACACAGCGTTTCAAGGAGAAAAAACAGCTTTTACTGCCATCTAGTGGGCTTAATACTAAAACAACCAATACCATCATGTTTCATTAACTTTGCAACTCAAGGGTAGAAATAGAATCATGCAATTCTGCAAATTACAGTCGAGGTATTTGGACAATAAAAGTTGTTTTTAACAGAATGGATACACTAATGAATTTTACACGATAATAACAATATCATAATAATCATAAGAAGAAGAAGAATCAGCTGTGGCGGAGGCGCAATAAATCAGACAAAGCTGAAGTGGAACATTTTAATACATCCAACAGCTTCAGACTTCACGGCAGCACAGCTATCGTTGGATGCGCTGTTACAGACAGAGATACTGACCATCAGTTAATTGCGAGAAAAAAAGTCAGAATTCTGACTTTTTATCACGCAATTGCGACTTTATATCTCAGAATTCTGACTTTTTATCACGCAATTGCGACTTTATATCTCAGAATTCTGACTTTTTATCACGCAATTGCGACTTTATATCTCAGAATTCTGACTTTTTATCACGCAATTGCGACTTTATATCTCAGAATTCTGACTTTATAACTCGCAATTGCGACTTTATATCTCAGAATTCTGACTTTATAACTCGCAATTGCGACTTTATATCTCAGAATTCTGACTTTATAACTCGCAATTGCGACTTTATATCTCAGAATTCTGACTTTATAACTCGCAATTCTGAGATAAAAAGTCGCAATTAATCTTTTTTTTTTTTTTTTTTTTAGTGGCTTTTTTTTTTTTTTTTTTTAGTGGCGGAAACGGGCTTCCATAGTGCCATGCCCCCGTCCCCATAACAATATATAGATTTGTATGTATATAAAGACAATAGGCCTATATATTGTATTCATGACTATGTTTTCAAAAAGGTCTTATAAAAATAGCAGCTAAAATGTGTTTGGATTGACAGTAAAAGATTTTCTCAAATAGATTTCATTGGTCTTGACTCTTGAATTGGATTTTCTGAAAGATGAGAAGATTCGCATACACCTACACCATCTACTCAGCACCTGCTGCCTTTTGTTTGTTTACCCTCAGTAAGAGCACATGTGAAAGACAGTTTTATCAAACATTTAGTTTGAGCTTTTTTTTCACACAATGACATGCAAAGTTTGATCAAAGTCCCTTTTTACAGCATGTTTGTTCACGTGTCGGGCATGCCCCGTGCAATTAATTTCTATGTAGGCAATAGGCATGCAAATACAGCTGCTCTCTTTTCCAAATAAAGTGATATGTTCTAAATAACGATTGCCTTGGAAAAACTCACGCTGGGGACTCAGACAGAATATTTGAAATTTACGTGTGAAAGGATTAACAACAAATTCTAAAGTTTTTTGCGGGATGTTCACGCAGAACCTAGGCAGGCATTATGCAAATGTATTTACTTGTGACCTGTGAACTTTGAAAAGCTTAAACGAGTCGTTTTAAGTTCGAATTCCATTTCGCAGAGTCGACTCTTTCTTTTGAGAGACAATAACTTTATTTATGATGCACTTTCAGCTTTACAACTTTGCGGTCTGTTTACATTCACATACAGCTACATTACACACTGCGTGAAAGGTAATTTTGACAGTCATGATGAAATCTTGAATCAACCATTTATGTTAACCTTTAACCAAAACTGAGAGATAGAACTGATATGTTTAATGTAACAATTTCCCTGGTCTCCTCTAATACTTGATTTCATGTTATAAGCACAAAGTGAAATATTCTGTAATATGGTGCAGTCTATTTTCATTGGCCACGTACACACTGCAGCTAAATTCGGTTGTCAGTTAACCTTTTAGTGCTTAATCGCGTTCTGTGCACGGTAAGTGACGCAGTACTCATTCTGTATCTCAGGGAACCGAGGTTACGTTAGTAACCGAGTACGTTCCCTTTCGATACTTCACTCGTACTATGTATGGGGAACGAATTCAACCACGCCGTGCCACGTCTGGGAACGATACAGCCTGAATTTGGACACATTGGAGGGGGTCCAAAAGACAAGCGAGAAGGCAAAGCCTTAATCGAACCCTAATTACACTTAAGGAAATAATTCCTGGGGTTGCATGAGGCGGAACTCACCAGAGGCCGCTAAATCACACTGAAAGAACCCGAGCTTGCAAGGTCAGGACATCGAGATGATAGAATCTGACAAAAGTGGACGGCGAAGACCAGTCGGCCGCCTCACAGATGTCTTTAATGGAAACTCTGTTGGACCAAGCCCACGAGGAAGCCATTCCTCTAGTGGAGTGGGCCCTGACTCCTATGGGGCAGTCTGCACACAGTGAGGAGTAGCACAGGTTAATAGCGTCCACTATCCAACGGGAAAGGTGCTGTTTTGAGACCGGAGACCCCTTGGTGCGGCCACCAAAACAAACATAGAGCAGATCTGACTGCCTGAAAGGCTGCGATCGCTCCACATAGGTCCTCAATGCCCTAACTGGGCAGAGTAGCTCCAGCTCTCGTTCGTCCGCCGAGGGAGGAAGAGCAGAAAGCGAGATGACCTGAGCTCTAAACGGGGTTGAGAGCACCTTAGGAACGTAGCCATGCCTAGGTTTGAGAACAACCTTCGAGTCTCCAGGCCCAAATTCAAGGCATGCAGGGCTCACAGAGAGGGCCTGCAAATCGCCAACGCGCTTAACCGATGCCAGTGCTAACAGCAGAGCGGTCTTTAGCATTAAGGGCCTGAGATCGGCTGAACCCATTGGCTCAAAGGGGGTTCCCTTTAAGGCCCTGAGGACCAATGAGAGGTCCCAAGTGGGAACAGTGAGGGGGCGAGGAGGATTCAAACACCTAGCACCCCTCAGGAAACGGATTACAAGGCGGTTACGTCCCACTGATTGGCCAGCAATGGGAGCATGGAAAGCCGCAATGGCTGCTACGTAAACCTTAAGAGTAGAAAGGGTGCGCCCCATTTCCAAGCGTTCTTGGAGGAAAGACAGTATGAAGGATATGTCACTCTCCACAGGGTCTATGTTGCGTGAGGAACACCAATCAACAAAAACAGCCCATTTCTGGTCATAGAGGCGTCTCGTGGACGGAGCTCTAGCCTGAGAAATGGTATTTAGGACATCCCCGGGGAGGCTGGTCGGCTCCCATCGAGGGACCAGAGGTGCAGAGCCCAAAGCTCCGGCTGTGGGTGCCAGATCGTTCTATTTGCTGAGAGAGGAGGTCCCGTCTCAGGGGAATAGGCCACGGGGCTCTCAGGGAGAGCTTGAACAGCTCCGAGGACCACACCTGGTTCCTCCAGAGCGGGGCTACCAGAAGGTCTCTGTGTTGGTCTTTTCTGATGCGCCTGATAACCTGAGGGATCAGTGCGATCGGAGGAAAGGCGTAAAGGAGCGTGCTGGGCCATGTATGGGCCAGAGCATCGACTTCCTTCGAGAAAAATGTTGGGCAATGAGAGTTGTCTTCTGAGGCGAAGAGGTCTATCTCTGCCCTCCCGAAGAACTCCCAAATCTTGAGGACGAGCATCCACTCGTCGGAGGGGATGTTGCTCCGTGACAACATGTCTGCACCCAGATTGTTCCTGCCAGGAACATGAGTCACTCTGAGCGTCTGAACCCCTGGAAGAGCCCATTCCAGACGAAGTTTCGCCAGAGCGCATAAGCGGCTGGACGAGAGACCGCCCTGGTGGTTTAAATACGACACCACTGTCATGCTGTCCGATCAGACTAGAACATGACGTCCTGTCAAGTGAGTCTGAAAAGACTGAAGGGCCTTCATCACTGCTAGCATCATGACGGGGGGCTATCTGGATGTGAAAGTACGCATCCTTCAGGTCCAGCGAGCAGAACCAGTCCTCGGGGCAAATGTGCACGAGGATATGTTTCAGCGTCAGCATTTTGAATTCCATCTCATGAGGGAGTGATTCAAAAGTCTGTGGTCTAGAATGGGTCTGAGACCACCATCCTTCTTGGGGACCAGAAAGTAGCGGCTGTAAAAGCCCGACTCGCTCTCTGTCGGGGGAACTATTTCCACAGCTCCCTTCTTTAGCAACGTCATAACTTCGGCCCGGAGGACATACGCGTCGTCCGGATTGACAGAGGTTTGAACCACTCCGCCGAAGCGAGGGGGCTGCCGTGCAAACTGGAGCGAGTAGCCCTGGGTTACGATCCCCATAATCCATTCTGACACATCGGCGATAGCCTGCCAGGCCTCGGCCCGAGTGGCAAGGGGTTGAATGATATCGGGTGACAGACCGCTGTTGAGGGGGTCGTAAACCGAGAGGGGTGGAAGAGGAAATTTGCTCTTTTTGAGATGAGGTAAAATATTGTTTGCCGTGAAAACGGCGTTTGGAGTGGGCGCAACAGGTGTGGGCCCATTTGTCACTTGGAGCATGTTTCCCACGCCCGGAATTAAACGAGGCGGAGGGGAAATTACTCATGGGAGCTTTTGGGGTTGTCCGGTCGCAACGGGACGATCCCCCATCCTCTTCCTTCCTGACGAATCAGGACGACTTAGGAGGCACCGGGTCCAGCGCATTCTTGGGCCGGGGTCCCTGGCATCTCGGGAAGGGAGGGCGCTTCGCAGGGCGTGAGCGCTGGCGATGCTCCTGGGGTGGCACCGCCTGTGTTGCGGGTGGGGCTGGCTTGTTTTGCTGAGCCGGCGCAGTCCAGGGGCGGCTGGACGCAGAAGCAGAGCTGGAGCGCTTCGGCAAGAAATGCCTCATAGCCTGAGACGATTTCTGCGCAGCAATAAAGCGCTCAGTGAAGTTGCCACTGCAGGCCCGAAGAGACCAGAGGGAGAGACCGGGGCGTCTAAGAAGGCCGTCTTGTCCAGGTCCTTGATCTCCGTTAAGTTGAGCCACAGGTGGCGCTCCAACACTACCAGGCTGGCCATGGAACGCCCGATGGCCTGGGCCGTGGCCTTCGTGGCTCGCAAGGCAAGGTCGGTGGCGCTGCGAAGGTCCTTGAAAGCCGGCGCGTCAATTCCAGACTCGTCCAGCGAGCGGAGGAGTTTGGCCTAGAAGACCTGGAATATGGCCATTGTATGGAGCGCGGAGGCAGCCTGGCCCGCCGAGGTGTAAGCCCGTCCAGCAAAGGTAGAGGTGGTCCGACAGGGCTTGGAAGGAAGAGCCCTCTTAGTCTTCCATCCCACAGCCGCGGGAGGGCAGAGGTGAGCAGCCACCGCTTCGTCTAGGGGTGGCAGGTGCTCGTATCTCTTCTCTTCGGCGCCGTCGGCGGCGGTGAGGGCGGAGCGGTGCGTCGTGTGAAGGCGGGCTGAATACGGAGCACGCCACGACTATGTGAGCTCCTCGTGGACCTCGGGAAAAAAGGGCGCTGAGCGCTGGCGAGGTGCTTGGCGGCGGCCTGGCAGGAACCACTCGTCCAGGCGGCTGCGAGACTGCTCCTCTGGAGGGGCCCATTCGAGGTCCAGCTCTTCCACGGCTCTGGACAGGATGCGGAAAAGCTCGGCATCCATGCCCTGGCCGTGCTCAGTGGGCTACAAGGGAGGCAGGGGAGCGGGGTCTTCCGGCTCGCCAGCCCATCCTTTCGCTTCGGAAGCTGCGGGGCGAGAGAACAGGATGGGAGAGGGTTCCATCGGAGGAGAAAACGAGGCACGCGGGGCTGGGCCGGCGTGAGCTCGTCTAACTCCGGGCGCTGAGTCGCTCTACCCCGCTGTCTCTTCCTGGCCGGTTCGCAGGAGGAAGAAGACGGGAGGGCGCAAGCGGCGAGATCGCCCTCTGTGAAGAAGGCGACCCGGGAATATTCGCGCGCTTTGTCGCCATAGGCCGCGCAGCTGTGCCGTGTCGTCATTGGTTCAACAACTTGTCTATGAGTGAACCAATGACGATGCAGTTACACTGCGTTATTGAAAAAGGCTTCAGCAGCGGGGAAAAAGGGAGACCTTTCCCCATACGCAGTACGAGTGAAGTATCGAAAGGGAACACAACGTTTTCGTCGACTGTGTTAGTGTGTTTAGTTAAGTGCTGAAAATAACAAGTGTTTTGTCCCTTTAATATTACTTTGGTCACGATAACGGAAACCAAACACGACGCTAGAACGTCGCTATAGTTTCCAAGCTGTCAATCATTGCATTTTCAAGAGTGAGTCGTGTTCCGTACACACATGTAATAATAATTTAGGGGATTCACTCCCGCATTTAAATGCGGTTGTCACTGAAACTTACAGTGTGTACGTGGCCATTGATCATGAATCAAGGACAGTCTGAAAAATCATGCTGATTGTTGATGTAATAAGCTGATAGACTTGCTATTTTGTGTATGATCATTATGGATTAGCACTGCCTGTTAAAAATAGTACATGTTCAAAAACATTATGTGCTATACATCGTCTTGTTAAAAGGACAATTCGCACAAAAAATAATTAATTTTCAAAAGAAAACATTTTTTGTCTCTTCTGTGTTCTGCATAAGGTAGAATGTATGGAAGATCATTTCTGCCACCAAAAAAAAAAAAAAAAAAAATCATGCTTTGGTAAATCAGAATTATGACAACAACAACAAAACAAAAAGAGGCAAATTCATGACAAGTCGAAAAATGAGTTACTAACACCATGTCTACACCAGACACCACTGTTATCACATCACATCATAACAATTTAAGGCTGTCTACAATGGACATGACATAATCACCATTGCAAATCGATTTGTTCTTCATGTCAGAAATAATCCAAAATGCTCGGAAGCCCATTTCTGCCACATAAAAAAAAAAAAATCAGATCATAACATACAAAGTTGAAATTCTGGCAGTCAAAACTAGGGGTGTGCAACGGAGCCAATATCTGTATCAGTAGGTAACAATCTCAAAATTATCTGTATTCTGATAAATCCGGAAGTGAAATTACATGAGGTGCCCATTTTAAATGTAATTCTGTTCCCTTCATATTTTTAATTTAACAAATATTCCTTGGATAACTAATTTTTTTTTTATTATACCATTTAATGAATTATCTTCTAATTAAAAATACTCAGTGTTAAATATAATTAGATTTGCAGTTGCTCTGCACATTTTATTCTTAAAGTTTACACTCATTCACTTCACACACTTATGTAGTGACTTTATAGTTTATAGACAAAATCAACAAGTTCAACTTATAGTTTTATAAAAAGTCAAAAGTATGACATACTAAGTTATAATGATAAAGTGTTTTGTTTTTAAATTTTTTTTTTTTTTTCATGTGTGGCAGAAATATCCTTTCATTAGAAAGTCATACAGGTTTGGAACTAGATGAGTATGAGAAAATGATGACTGTTTTTGAGTTGAAGTATCCCTTTAAAATGGACAAAACTAGTTCTTCAATTTTGAATGCTTCAATTCTCACCGTTGTTCTGGGACATTTTCTTGCCATTCATTCTCTTTCAGGATTCCTACCCAACTATCTCCTTCCAGAATATGAGGAGGTAGTGCATCGGCCTGCTACGCCCCCTCCCCCATATAGTGCCTTAACCACCGGACCTCCAGCCTACACCTGCCCCTTAACCACTGACCAGCAGGATGCGCACTGCCCACCCAGACAGATCACTCCAGTGCCCCCTGTATCTGACACGCTCTGTTCCAGACCCAGTCTAGAAGAGATCCATACCTCCAACGGGTACCACCAGAAAGACGACAGCAAGAGCGAGATGGAGTTAGAGCGAAGCAGGTCCACAGAGAGTTCCCTGCCCTTAGAGCAGCCTCCCAGTGTGGACAAACAGAACGAGTGCAGGAAGGAGATGCTCAGGAATGTGGCATTGCCTGACGAGAAAGACAGGATCCTGGGAAGGCACCGCAGATTCACAGGGGACTCCGGGATTGAGGTGTGTGTTTGTGGGCGAGGCTTGAAAAGCCATGAACCCAAAGAATTCGAGGGGCTTTTGAGTGAGGAGGACCAAGAGGACTCTGAAGATTTCTGTGAGGAATGTGGCCTCAATTCCTTTGGAGAGGAAAATCAGGGACTGCTATCCCCAGAAAGCAGAGTGGAGTGTGGAGCATCGCCACTGGCCCAATCTCAACCTCATCCGGTTTGCCTCTACTTGCATACTATTAATGAGCAAGAGGGTCCACACCATAGCAGCACAGAATCTTAAAGCTAAGTACATAACCTGACTAGTAATAAAAGAGTGAGAAGGTGAAAGAAAAAGTGCGAGGATAACTGATATATAGGGAAGCTGCAGTATGCAGTGGAGGAGCATACTGATGGAAGTGTGTGATTGAAACATTTAGATGTTCTTCACATCTTTGTTTTATGTAGAGAGCATTTACTTATGCAGTTGAAAGCCCAAATGAGTACAAGGATGGGCTCTACACCTCCATGGGACGATGTACCCTATGTGCCGCTTTAATGGTGCATTTAAGTCCTCCTGTGAGATTCATATTTATAAACTGAGAAGTCGTAATGACTATGGCAATGTGTTTAAAACTTCATGATTGTAAATATGATCTTTCAGACATGACTTGTAGGCACAATAAGACACATCCATCATGTAAAGATGCGTTCACATTTACAGTTGCTCTGTGAAATTTCATTTCAATAGCAATCTGTGTCATCAGAAGTTTTGGGTAAGGGTGGAAAAGTTCACCACAACAGATTCTGCTTTTATTCATGTTGGTCGTGTGAATTTGCTGTGGTCTTCAGCAGAGAGTTGCTTGGTTTTAAAGTTCTTTCTGTGTTTGCTGTGTTTTGTACATCGCTACATTATTGACAATGGAGCTGAAATGAACTTTCGCTGAAATTTTGCTAATGTGACCACCTGTGCAGTCTTAAGATTGAGACGCTAAATCTGTAAACACTGGTGTGATGAACTGTCAGTGTTTCAGGACAGTCAGAGAGAAATGTAAAAACTGACTGAACAAAAAACAAACAAACAAAAAAAGATCCCTGTCGACTTTCCCTAATGTAATGGGACAAATCTTAATGGTGTTTATTCCGTTTTTGTTTTGCACAATCACATTCTTCTGAATGAATCATATTCATGGTAATTAATTTTAAATACAGAGTATTTACATATCTACAGTCTTAATTCAAATTTCGTCTGTTTATATTGTCTTTCTTTTGTTTTTGCTGCTGTAAGCTCTGATTAATGTGTATTCAGAACAAGTTTGATTCATAAATATAAGTTTTCATAGCCAACATAGGCTATACAGATGACATGAGACACATGTTAGCATTAACTTGGAGCTTGAAAGTGTTGGATTATTACTAACCATCATTTACTGATTGCATACAAACACTACACAATGTATGTTCCTTTGAATCTGTAGGGATAAAAGCCTTGCCAAAGGGAGTTGTCTTGCTGGAAGTCAGTTCTTATAGGTGCTTAATCCATTGATGTAAGATGCAAAGTAAAAAAAACAACAACAAAAAAAAAACATTTTCTCACTGAAACATATTTAAGTGAACTCCAAAGACAGAAACATTTTGATATTTTTTAAAATAATAATATAGATAATTCTAATTGTAAAATGTGTCTTGATGAGATGCTAAATGACACGTATAGGTACAGATATGATAAGGCTGTATGGTGTAACATGAATTGCCTCTTTGATTTTGCACTCTGTTACAACCACTCATAAATGCATTCATGTGCCAAATGTCCAATATCATCTTGGACATTAATAATAGAAATATATATTTTTATGTAAATACTTTTCCTCATGAATGCTCAAAATCTGTGCCTTTCACATCATGTACTTTGGTAACAATTCAAAGTGCCTTGATTTTTCTGTTTATATGCAAACTAATGAGCCATACATATGTGATTATAAAATGATTTATTTTTATATTTCTGCACCATAGCTTCAGTTTCACGTTTTTCCATGACCACTGAAGCACTCTCTTAAAACTCTCTATGGTAAAAATTAATTTATTTCACTGCCCTAATGAATGTTTTAAGTAAAGAGATGTGCTGCTCTTACTGTGTCTCTGTGATGACAATCTAATGTTAAAGCTATGCTTGGAGATGAATACAAATCAATCATTCTCTTTCGCTGATATATTAACAAGCTGCTGATTTTCAGAAAGTTACAGATGCTCGCTCTGATGCATCGTGCACATCTCACGTTAGACTTCCAATATGATGTCAAATACAGCCTACAGTTCTTTTGTCTAACATTGCAATCATCTAATGATATGAGTTTGGGCGCAGTTCTTTTTGTATCTGTTTATCTTTTGTTATGCAAAAAACCTAATCGTGACACTGTCCATTAAACACAAATCAACACAACATGTGTCAGTGTTTTACATTATGTCCTGTTGATATTAGCTGTAGGGAGAAAAACAGTGGGGCCCCTCAGTTCCAGGACCAGATACCTATCATGAAATAATGATGTGCATGACCTGTAGAGAGCACTCTTCGAGAACAATTGTGGCATTTTTAAATAATAATAAAAATACATTTTATTAAAGTAAAGTGATTAAATAAATACCTGTATAAATTGGGCTTTATACATATAAAATGCCTTTTAAATTTTAGGATGGAGTTTCCTTACATGAGGATGGTCATATTTGGGGGTCCATGGCATCTAAAGATTGCAAACCCCTGACATTAGCAACTATGAATTATGGTTTTGCAATGTCTTAAAGCGCCAGCCTCGTTTGAACTTGCTGCAACTGTTATATCCGAATAAAAAGACATTATGACAAAATATGAGGAATAAAGGCACAGTTGTGTGCATGTTTCATTGCAAAATATGACAATGTACAATAATCAAAGCTGCAATAGTGTTCAGATGGCTATAAACTGATAATTCATCTTTAAACAAAACTAGATTAATGTAAGTATTATTTTGAGTATGAGCAGACATTAGCATTAGTATTCAAGATCATACACTATATTGCCAAAAGTTTTGGGACACCTGCCTTTACATACACATGAACTTTAATGGCATCCCATTCTTAATCCGTAGGGTTTAATATGAAGTTGGCGCACCCTTTGCAGCTATAACAGTCTCAACTCTTCTGGGAAGGCTTTCCACAAGGTTCAGGAGTGTGTTTATGGGAATTTTTGACCATTCCTCTAGAAGCGCATTTGTGAGGTCAGGCACTGATGTTGGACAAGAAGGCCTGGCTCACAGTCTCCGCTTTAATTCATCCCAAAGGTGTTTTGTCGGGTTGAGGTCAGGACTCTGTGCGGGCCAGTCAAGTTCCTCCACACCAAACTCACTCATCCATGTCTTTATGGACCTTGCTTTGTGCACTGGTGCGCAGTCATGTTGGAACAGGAAGGGGCCATCCCCAAACTATTCCCACAAAGTTGGGAGCATGAAATTGTCCAAAATGTTTTGGTATGCTGAACCATTAAAGGTGCTAAAGAGGATGTTTTGTTTTATACATTTTTGCAATATTACTTGAAACTGTCTTTACTAACTGATAAAATACTATTTATTAGGTGCACTGAAATGAATAATATTGATATACATCATCTGTGCATGAGGTAGGGCCTTAAAAACATCAGCCAATTGGCCCTCTGGCTTGTCAATCACTGCCATGACGTTCCTTGTGAGAGATGAGCGCGGCTGCGCGCTCCAGTAACTTTCCACACTCCACAGGCACTGCATGCAATGTTTTTGTCCGGAGACAGGAAAAACAACTGCAGATTATGAGTTACCTGCGGTGAGTCCGACATAATGAATCCACTAACACGACACAGCGAATGCCGGTGGTAAACACTCGAGTTTTGGGAGGCGTTCCCTCGAAAGGAGGGGGAGTTGTTCTTACGCATGCGCTCATTTCAAAAACTCAGTAACAGTCTTTGGTTTCTCAGTCAACAAAAAGATCCTCTTTATCAACTTTAAGAGTTCCTTTCACTGGGGGGCCAAGCCCAACCCCTGAAAAACAACTCCACACCATAATCCCCCTCCACCAAACTTTACACTGGGCATAATTCTGTCAGGCAAGTACCATTCTTCTGACAACCGCCAAACCCAGACTCGTCCATTGGATTGCCAGACAGAGAAGCGTGATTGGTCACTCCAGAGAACACGTCTCCACTGCTCCACTGGTGATGTAAGGCTTGGATGCAGCTGCTCGGCCATGGAAACCCATTCCATGCTCTATACACACTGTTCTTGAGCTAATCTGAAAACCACACAAAGTTTGGAGGTTTGTAGCTATTGACTCTGCAGAAAGATGGCGACTTCTGCGCACTGTACGCCTCAGCATGTGCTGACCCCGCTCTGTGATTTCACGTGGCCTACCACTTTGTGGCTGAGTTGCTGTTGTTCCCAATGCTTCCACTTTGTTATGATACCACTAACAGTTGACCGTGGAATATTTAGTAGTGAGGAAATTTCACGAATGGACTTAATGCACGGGTGGTAACATATCACGGTACCATGCTTGAATTCACTGATCTCCTGAGAGCCACCCAATCTTTCAAAATGTTTGTAGAAGCAGTCTGCATGCCTAGGTGCTTGATTTTATACGCCTGTGGAAGTGATTGGAAAACCTGAATTCAATGATTTGAAAGGGTCTCCCAATACTTTTGGCAATATAGTGTATGTCTAGCTCAGTCACACAGCATTTATTCTTGAACCATACTGCATAGTTCTTCAAAAACTGAAGCTAAATGCATTATTGGGAAAAGGATTACTGCACGGAAAGGATCCCCAGAGCCAGACTGTTGTTTTGCAGTATCTGGTCCTGGGACTGAGGGGCCCCATGTGGAGAGACGTGAAACTACACAGCACCCCTGTAGACAGAAAGGCACAGGGGCTGTACAGAAACTTCCACCTTTGTGCTTATGTGTGAACCAGCCTGGTCTCATTAATACGTAGGTATTAATACATAACTTTCAAAGACACAAAACCACACTTTACGTAAAAATACACACATATTCTCATGCGATCACGTTGATACAGACATACAGAACCAGTGATGAGTCAATGAAATGATTGTAATGTAATTTGAATGTGACTTTGCACATCACAATCATTCTGCCATTTTTAAATATAATCGATTTCACTGAAAATAGAAGCTCGATATGAAGATTTCAGATGCAAAAGCCTCTAAGTACCATCTGAAATTTTCTTCTAAAATGAGCATTTTATCAAGCTTGTATGTTTAGTTTCAGTAATTTCACTTTAATGGTAATTAGGTCATTTTCATTGCCATTATGAAATAACTGAACATAAACATGCGAGCTTGATAAAAATGCTCATTTTAGAAGAAAATTTCAGATGGCACTTAGAGGCTTTTGCATCTGAAGTCTTCATATATTAACTTTATATAAACAGCCCAAGTCAGGGGTGTCCAATCCTCCTTCTGGAGTGCCACTGCCCTGCAGAGTTTAGCTAAAACCCCAATTAAACACACCTGAACCAGCTAATCATGGTTTTTAGGCATACAGGAAACTGTACTCCTGTACTGTTGTGGTAAGTTGTAGCTAAACTCTGCAGGACAGTGGGTTTAGACATCCCTAAGTTAATTAGCCATTTTAAGATAGTATATTTACCCAACAGGTTGAAGCCAGCATTTTTAGAGTGTATACAACAAAATGTGAACCTATTTTATTAGAATGAAATTAGATGATAAGCTTTTTTTTTTTTTCTCACACCGTTATCTTAGAATTCCTGATTAAAATGACCTTTGATACTTCTTGGAATCTTTATAATATCTCTAAACATCATTGAGTTGTGTACCCACTCCATCTACTGGAAATGCAGACATGCAGAAAATCCAACGTGCCAAAATAAAAGTCCCACATAAACAGTATCTCGGTTCTCGAATCATTTGTGTTAATTTATTTTTTTACCTAATTATATCATATTGTTTAAAATATGAGTATAGCTCATCCTATCAAAATTGGGGAAGTTTGCATTATTGTTGGTCTATCATGAAATAATCATGTGCATGACCTGTAGAGAGCGCTCTTCGAGAACATGTCGAATAAATACCTGTTATGTTAATCATAATTTATCACGAACATAGAGCCTAATATGATAGTGTAATAATAATAATAATAATAATAATAAAATATATATTTGAAAGTAGCAACTCAAAAGCGGGCATTAGTACCATGTTGAATAATCACATCAACAATCAGAACTACATTAACAAGGAACTATTTTATACTTTATTTTAAATAACCACACTGTAGTATTTTGTTAACATATTAATGTCAAGTCTGATCTCGACTAGTGAAAGTAAACCCATAGCAGTCCTCATAATTACTCTATATTAATCATTTACTCCGGCACTGCATGCATCATCATCATGACAGTGCACTCTGTCGTCATCACTCCTCTGCTGCATGAAGGGGCTGCAGCATACTACTCACTGATTGGCTGAACTGAACCTGTCAAACTACCGAATCCGAGATAGGCCAAAACACATTTTCCGCATATAATCATGGCAGACGCACCTTCAGCAGCCAGGTAAAACTTATTTTTTAATGTTGTTCAGTAGGCTACTCGAATATTTTACAATGTGATTTGCAGCATCATACAAGCTAGCAAAGTAACTGAGCTTTTATTTTGTAATAACAATTACAAAATAGATATTACATAGCGACAAAAAAGGTATTCGCGAGTCGTCCAGTTTTGCTGTAGTGAGATATTCTGTAACAAATTCAACTTGTCTCAGTACTGTTTGTAATAATTGTTCACAGTAACAAGGCTGTTACAAGTGTCTACAATGACGTGAAGGTATGTAATTTAAAAAAAACAAAACACTTTTGTTGACTTTATTGGGCTATTAAACAAACAAATAAATAAATACATTATGATAAGATTTGAATTTTCTTCGCGCCATTAATACAGGAGTACTATGGTAAGACACTGAAGCAGACATCTGACCTGAAAAGCAATGCCTGTGTTCCGTCAGCCAAGGCTGTCCCTGCATACGTGAGGAGAGTGATCGCTGAGATCCATCCAGATGTCGTTGCAAAGTGAGGTTCTATTCATTTTTTTCCCCTGTTGAATAGAAGATTCAAAAGAAGAACATTTATTTGAAATACAAATCTTTTGTAACATCATTTAAGTCTTTACTGTCACGTTTGATTTAATTTAATGTATTCATAATATAATTTTTATTAAAAAAAAGAAATGCAAAACTTTTATTATACCTATATTGATGAACTGTAATGGTAATTGTACATTAGAAGCTTATTCCTGATTTTGAAAGTTTGCTAATAAATAAAGCATTTTAATTTATTTTTAATTAATACCTATACTTTAGAAGGAGGGTTGTTTTCATAATACATGGGGGGAAAATCACATTATGAAATAAATGTTTTTCTCCAAAACACATTGGCAACAATTATTGGCACCCTTTTATTTAATACTTTTTTTAGGCTTTCTGACCTCAAGACTCAACTAATCTCTGCAATTCTCCAGCTGTGATCCTTGGATAGTCTTTGGCCACTCAAACTCTCCTCCTCACTGTGCATTAAGACAATATAGATGGATATCCTCTTCCAGGCAGATTTTTAACATCTTTAGTTGATTGGAAATTCTTAATTATTGCCCTGATAGTGGAAATGGGGATTTTCAATGCTTTAGCTATTTTCTTACAGCCACTTTCTATTTTGTGAAGCTCAACAATCTTTTGCTGCACATCAGAACTATATTCTTTGGTTTTACTCATTATGATGAATGATTATGGGAATTTGGCCTTTGTGTTTCCTCATGTTTATACTCCTGTGGAACAGGAAGTTCTGGCTAGACAACATGTTTTGAGAAAAAAATATATATATATTTTCTTTCAATGAAAGGTTAGATTTTTGCTAATTTTATGAATTAAAGATCAAAAGGATAAACAATGCAGATACATTTTTACAGTCATCTTTGATCATATTTATCAAGGGTACCCCATGTGTACAATGAAATATACTGCTGGATCTTTAATGTTGTGGGCTTATTTTTCTGCTGGAGGTCTTGGACATCTTGTTCAGATATATCGTATCATGGATTCTATCAAATACCAACAGATAAAAAATCAAAACCTGACTGTCCCTGTTAGAAGTCATATAATGGGCCGTGGTTGGATCTTCCATCAGGACAATGATCCAAAATAAACATCAAAATCAACACAAAAATGGGTCACTGAGCACAAAACCAATCTTCTGCCATGGCCATCCCAGTCCTCTGACCTGAACCCTAAAGAAAATGAGTGGAGTGAACTGAAGAGAAGAAGCACCAACATAGAGCTGGGAATCTGAAGGATCTGGAGAGATTCTGCATGAAGGAATGGTCTCTGATCTCTTGTCAGGTGTTCTCCAAACTCATCAGGCATTATAGAAAAAGACTCAGAGCTGTTATCTTGGCAAAAGGAGGTTGCAAAAAGTATTGAATAAAAGGGTATGATTAATTGTGAGCAATTTGTATTAGAGAAAAACATTTATTTCATAATGAGATTTTCCCCCCCATTTAAAATGATTATTCTCCAATGAAAGGTTGGATTTTTGTAGATTTTTTAAATAAAAAAATCAAAAGTATTAACGATGCAGATTTATTTTCACAGCCTTCTTTGGTCATATTTACCAAGGGTATGAATAATTTTGAGCACAAATAATATGTATATATATATATATATATATATATATATATATATATATATATATATATATATATATATATATATATATATATAAATATAATGTATGTATAATGTATGTATAATGTATGTATGTATGTATGTAGCCTATGAAACTTGATTTGAGTGTGCTTAATAGGGTCACTTGATATAATGAATATAATTGTATGTAAAATAATTGAATGAAAAGCCAACTTTTAGATTTTCATTTTAAATTAACTGCTTAGACCTTGTCTTATAACAGTTTATTATAACTTTAATCTGATGATACTTCTGACCTTTTTTTTTTCTTTTTCTTTTTTTTTGTTGCATTTTTACATCTATCCTTTCACCATGTTTCAATGCTGAGCCCTTGGTGGAATTATAAATAGTTTCCATCCTCTCAGGTACTATGGCTGTGGTCTGGTGATCCCTGAGTGTCTGGAGGGCTGCAAGGTGCTTGATCTCGGCTGTGGAAGTGGACGGGATTGCTACATGCTCAGCCAGCTTGTGGGAGAGAAAGGACACATCACAGGCATCGACATGACTGAAGATCAGGTATATCCCTTTGAAGTTCAGACTAGGGTTACATGGTTTTAGATAATAATGTACACAGTGAATGAGTAATTTTGTGCTTGTTTTATATTTCAGTTCCTTTCGATTCAAAAGGCAAAACCTGTTTAGTTTTGTCCAAACAAATTATGAGATTACAGGCCTGTTCACACCAAGGACAATAATGATATAGTTTTAAAAATCATTCTAAATGTAAAATCTTTGCAGAGTCCACACCACAAATACAACGATAATGGCACAGAGGAACGATATCATTGGAATCACCTTCGCAATGATTTTTTTTCAACTGATAATGAGAAAATCATTGACATTCAGTTAGAATTCATACTGCTTTAATTTAAAGAGCTTGAGAATTTAAAGCAGCAGACAACAAAACTGTAGTGGGTGCTTATAATAAATAGAACAATATTGAGTTGTTGTGAACACTAATGTAGATAACATTATATTTATAGTTATCATTATTTGTGTGAATGGGCCTTAATAGTGATTAAATATTGACAGTCTTAGGGTCCGTTCACACGACTGTTTTCAGCTAAAAACGGAAATGATTTTATATGTTTATGTGTTCATTTACACAATGGCGTTTTGGTGGCCTGAAAATGCACATTTTTGAACGGGTGTCAAAGTGCACGTAACAAAGTAAACAACAAAAACACGAATCTGTGAAAACAATGGCGTCATGCACATGCGCATTACATGTTCA
Organism: Chanodichthys erythropterus; assembly: GCF_024489055.1. Classification (NCBI taxonomy): domain Eukaryota; kingdom Metazoa; phylum Chordata; class Actinopteri; order Cypriniformes; family Xenocyprididae; genus Chanodichthys; species Chanodichthys erythropterus. The sequence goes on from NC_090232.1 coordinate 27,390,881, forward strand.
GTCTATAGCAGGGGTTCCCAAACACAATACTGGAGCCTCCCAACACTGCATGTTTTCCATGTCCCCTTAATCAAACACACCTGATTCAGATCATCAGCTCATTAGTCGAGACTCCGAGACCTAAAATGGGTGTGTTTCAGGAAAAGGAGGCTCCAGGAATGTGTTTGGGAACCCCTGGTCTATAGTGTTTCATCGCCATCTAATGGCTTGCCAGCAGAATACAGCGTTTTTAGTCATTTTCATGGATTCGTAAGAAGGATTGTTTTGGCAGTGGTGTTGTCCGTATGCGGAAAACTCAAAGGAAAAACGTATCCGTTTTAGCCATATCGTTGTCGTGTAAACACACCCTTAAAAAATATATATATATTCACCACATCTAGTCACCTAGATGTAATGGCGAACTACATAAATGTTTTTTGTTTGTTTGTTTGTGTTTTATTTTAGCTTAAGGTGGCCCAGATGTACATTGACTACCACATGCAAAGATTTGGTTACAAAAAGCCAAATGTGAACTTTGTTCATGGTTACATTGAGGCCTTGGCAGAAGCAGGTCTAGAGGAGAAATCCTATGATATCATCATGTAAGTTTTCACAGTTTCAAAATTGTAGCCTCAAAGTTGCCATAAAATTAAAGTTGTGAATGTGATTGTAATTTCTTCCCTATTGTGGCATATATCAGAGTTACTGTCCATCAGTAATTGATTGGATCGTTTGCTATTGCTGTGATCTCATGAGAATGACAGTTTGTCCCGCCCTCGTGCTGTAAAGACGTCATCAGTGAAGAGATGTTGCTACAAGCGAGAAGGGATGTTAATTTGATTAAATATTACCTGAGCACATTAATTAAAAAAATAATGATATACATGGATAAAGAATTCATAATAAATACTGCAATATTCCATTAAAAAACACAAGATTTGTCCATTTTCTAAATTCTTATCTGTCATGAGACTATTCTCATAAGACTAGCATGTAAGTTGCAGTCTGTTCAGTTTCTACTACTAGCTAGCATAAACAGCCAATTAATGGGTGGTTTTGGTTCTTTTATTTCAAAAGATCAAACTGTGTGGTGAACCTGTCACCAGATAAAACCAGTGTCCTGAAGGAGGCTTACCGTGTACTGAAGGTAATTCTATTTCATACTCACACCATTGTTTTGAGTCATTCAGAATTCAGCTATTTAATTTTTCAGTTGTATTTTTTCCCCCCCATCCCTGACACTTAGATACTATCAAAATAGAACTTGTTAAGCATTACTTATTATATGTAAAATGAGACTGGACATTTTTTTTTTTTTTTTGTACATTTAGCTCATTAACAAACAAAAAGGATTCTGATTTTCTTTGTGTTTAGGATGGAGGAGAATTGTACTTTAGCGATGTTTATAGTGATGCTAGAATCCCAGAAGACCTCAAGGCCAACAAAGTGTTATGGGGTAAGAAAAGACATTTATCCTAATTAGCCTATTTTCTTTCTAATTGTTACAAGGTATAATTTAACTTCAGTTGTGCCACTGTGTTAAATGTAACAAATTGAAAGTGACAATGATATAGGCTTATCTGCATATGTCGATCAGGTGAGTGCCTCAGTGGAGCATTGTGGTGGGAAGACCTGATACGACTGGCTGAAGAGGTCGGGTTCTGCAAACCCAGACTGGTTACTGCTAGTGTCATCACTGTGGGCAACAAGGAACTAGAGAAACTTCTTGGTGAGACATTAAAATGGTGAAATGTGCCACCTTGTAATGGTAATCAAAAATTAATTGGCTCCAGACTGTTGCACTTACTCTGCATTTGCTGCTGCTGCAAAAAAGTTTGATTCTGCTTTGGTTTCTTCTGGAACACTTGTTGTTAGTGGCTCAAAAATGAACAGATTTTCTAGCCAAATTATGTCTGAACTACTGCCAGTATTAACAATGTTATTAATACAATAAGTGATGGTTTATACAAAAATGAAACCTATATGACATTCTTGTGTGTAGAACTATTATATTTCTGTCACCATTGAAGTATTTTAGTAAGAAAAAGCCCAAGCCTCCAATGCTAATTTTACTCATTTGGGGAAAAAAAAACATTAAGAAGTGTCTTCTTATATCTGCAAATGCAGATATCACTTTCTTTACCAGACTTAAAGGTGCCCTAGATTCAAAAATTGAATGTACCTCGACATAGTTGAATAACAAGGATTCAGTACATGGAAATGACATACAATGAGTCTCAGACTCCATTGTTTCCTCCTTCTTATATAAATCTCATTTGTTTAAAAGACCTCCGAAGAACAGGCGAATCTCAACATAACACCGACTGTTACGTAACAGTCGGGGTGTACGCCCCCAATATTTGCATATGCCAACCCATGATCAAGAATCAAGACATTAGACAAGGCAGTATTAACGTCTGTAGCTGTGCACAGCTGAATCATCAGACTTTATGCAGGTAAGCAAGCTAGGACAATAGCGAAAAAATGGCAGATGGAGCGATAATAACTGACATGATCCATGATATCATGATATTTTTAGTGATATTTGTAAATTGTCTTTCTAAATGTTTTGTTAGCATGTTGTTAATGTACTGTTAAATGTGGTTAAAGTTACCATCGTTTCTTACTGTATTCACGGAGACAAGAGCCGTCGCTATTTTCATTTTTAAACACTTGCAGTCTGTATAATTTATAAACACAACTTCATTCTTTGTAAATCTCTCCAACAGTGTAGCATTAGCCCATTAGCCACGGAGCATATAGCTTCAAACTCATTCAGAAGTAAACATGTAAACATCCAAATAAATGCGATTAGACATGCTGCATGACGAACACTTTGTAAAGATCCATTTTGAGGGTTATATTAGCGGTGTGAACTTTGTTTATGCTGTTAAAGGCAAGCACGAGCTCCGTGGGCGGGGAGCGTGAGCATTTAAAGGGGCCGCACAGCATGAATCGGCTAGTATTTAATGATGCCCTAAAATAGGCAGTTAAAAAAATTAATAAATAAAAAAAAAACTATGGGGTATTTTGAGCTGAAACTTCTCAGACACATTCATGGGACACCTTAGACTTATATTACATCTTGTAAAAAAAAAAAAAAAACGTTCGATGGCACCTTTAAATTATGTATTTATTCATCATTTTGGATGAAAAAAATAAATAAAAATTACACCAGTGCATAATGCATCCTAACAAAGATGAAAGAAAATAAACTTCTTCTCTTTGCCTTTACACCCATCTATCTGCTCAGAAAGCACAAATGACAGTTTTATGTGGGCACACACACACTCACACACACACATTAATTGTCAAACATACACGATTTCAGACAAATATATTTTGAGCATCAATTTGTTTCTGTTGTCCCTGTGCATGCTCAAGATACTTTGCAAAGATGAAACTTTCCATCTTGCTGACACTTGATACTGTCTACAGTAGCAGACAGGAGACTGATCATCTGATCGGTTGTCTCCCATTGGTAGTCATTACATCACGTCATTCTGTATTTGCATAAACTTAAACCTTTGTCATCTTTGTCATATTGATTATATGTAAAGATACTGTACTTATTGTTTCATTTTGAATTGTAAAATTTGTTTAGGTGACTACAAATTTGTATCTGCCACATACCGGCTCTTCAAGTTACCAAAAGTTTCAGAGAAGAGGTCCTGTCTGGTCATGTACAATGGAGACATTACAGGTGTGGAGGAAAGCTTCGAGTTTGATGTCCAGTTTACCTTTAAGGTATGTAGCTACATCCAGTACATCAGAACTGAACTATTTATTCACCAGAGCTCATAAAGCATATCATATCCTGCACATTCTTTCTCTGCTTGGTCCCATTAGTAATGGTTAATATTTTTGAATAAATGAACAGTAATGTTTTAGTAACATGATCCATGGCTCAGCATTATTTGAATATTGACAATATGTCACTATTATGTTGTTTGGATAATACGTGTCATGTAAATGTGAGCTTAAATATATCTTAATCTACTTCCTATATTCCTAGATTGGTGATCATATGGTGATAAATAATATATGAAAATGATGTGCAATAAATACTACATTTGTCACATGCAATTATGTACATGCAATTATTAAGTTAAATGTGTTACATAAAGACACTGGCATATATTGCCATTCAAAAGTTTCAATAGAGTAGGATTTTTTATTTTTTTTTCAAAGAAATAAATTCTTATTCAGCAAGGATGAATTAAATTGATCAAAGGTGTCAATAAAGACAATTGTAATACGTTAGTTACATTTTAAAATAGAAAACAGTTATTTTAAATAGTACTGGAATTTTAAAGCATTAAGTGGCTTCTTTAAACTGATCACAAACTTTTTAAAGACTTTGTAAAAAAGCAATTTTGGGTCTTTGTCTAGGCTGATAAAGTGACGGAGGTAGATGATGATGTGGCCAACATCTTGAGTAACTCCAGATTTGCTGAAGAATTCACATTTCAGCCTCAGGGGGTGAACACTTCCGCTTCTGGGGGATGCTGGGCCAAACCCAAGGTAAGTGACTCATTTCCTATCATGCCTTATTTTCTTAGCCTCTATCAGTAATGCACATATAGCATATCACACCTGTGCATACAGTATTTTAATGTACCATTTGAGTTTCAGTTGTAAAATCACTTTTTGTTATAATTTTAGATTCATCTTTCAAAATAACAACTGTGTTTATCATCAAACTGTCATTTAGCATTAAAAATAATTCTTACTGGCCACTAAAGGCCCGATTATATTTAATTAAATTCACATTTATTTGTTTAACGCTTTTCACAATACATATCATTTGAAAGCAGCTTTACAGAGAATGCATGTCAACGTTACAATTTAGAGAATGCAGTTAGCTAACAATGTAATAATTTAGGCAATTTAATTTACAATCACTGTTAGCAGTTTAATTGAAGGTAGAAGCAATGAGCTCCTGGAATATATATAGAAATTTGGGAATGTGCATGTTGATCCAGATGATTGTCATCTGAAGTCCTCGCAGGAGTTAGCGCCGTCTCTTCAAAGGTGTTGGTCATCTTGATATACTTGAAGCGAAATCAAAGAATGATCTGGTGTGACGTCATTTCGAACAAAATCAGGCCAAAACAAAGTTTGTTTTGAGTTTGTTTCAGGAGTTCGCAACAGCTTGCTAAATCAAACGCCTTCAAACTGTCATCGGTCCGTGGCGATTACAGGGTGTGCTCTGGGGCTTTTCCTTCTTTGACATGAAAAACTGCTTGGGTTCATTTCTTCTGTTCAGTCTGAAACTGAAAGTGAAACTGGCACTGTTTTTTTTTTTTTTTTTTCTTGTTTTAAAGCAGTCTTTTGTATAAAGTGCCAAATTGCAGAGCTGGTGTAGACATATCCACATCACTATAATTTGTTAACTGCGTTTTTCTCACTGTTGTCATTTTTGTTGCATTTTGTTATTGAGAGGAAAGTGAGCAGCACATATTACCATATTCATCTAAATGATGCTCTCAGCAGTGTGGGCAGTGTCAGAATTTTTACTAACAGTATACTGCTGAAAAAGAACTTCGCCATGGGTATATCTGGGCCTTCGATTTCTCTACACAGTCACACAAGGTCACCCAGCTGTACCACAATGCCTTGACCACAGAAGATTGTCTGCCCTTCCAAACAAAGAATGCCATCTTATCAGTGCTGGTGGTGATTCAGTCTCTGTCTGCAAACACAAGAAAAGACTATTAGAATTGACTTGCAACATCATTCAGGCTGTTCATTTTTCAGGCAGTTTAACGATCACTGTTGATGGCTGGATCGGATTTATTCCATTTTTAGAAATTCTGATCTAAAGATTTAGCTAAATGTACTTTTGTTTTGACCATTGTTTTGGTTTAATTTTTATTGTTCTAAAAATATCTAAAAGATTCTTAAACTTCTAAAGAGCTAAACAGGTTCCTTCAATGCTTCAGCGGATTTTTACTTTCACACAGACAGCCTATAAATATAATCTCATTGCCATATATCAGAGACATATGTGGTACGGAAGAGGATTAGGGTCAAGCAATAATAAAAAAATAAAACCATCTCGAGATTAAAGTTGTTAAATTATGAGAAAAATGTTGTTAAATTTCGAGAAAAAAGTCGAGATAAAATGTTGAGAATAAACTCATTAAATTATGAGAATAAACTCAGAAAAAAGTCGTTAAATTTAATATTTCTATTAATTTAATGAGTTTATTCTCAACTTTTTATCTCAAAATTATTCAATTAAATATCAAATTTTTCCTCGATTTTTTTTTTTCTCGAAATTTAATGACTTTATTCTCAACATTTTTTTTTTTTTTTTTTTTTCTCTAATTTTTTCTCAAAATTTAACAACTTTAATCTCGATATGGTTTTATTTTTTTATTATTTCTTGGCCCTAATCCTCTTCCTTACTTAGTTCTGTATTAATCAAATCTTTTTAAAATATTGTAAACCAAAACAAGGCTACGTTTACATAGTAAATAAGGAATGGGCACGTTATTTGCCCTATTATCTCTAATATGTTTAAGTGTTAGTGTTTTCTGATTTGAAAGTGTAATAAGGAAGTGTTGCACCCAGATTGATGCTGTTTCTGTTGTTTTAGACCCAGGTTTTCAAACTTCTTGATGCCCCAGCACCCCACATGTGATGGTCCCCTTGTAAGGGACCTTGTTAAAGGCTATATATATATATATATATATATATATATATATATATAATATATATATTGCTTTGCATTCATTTTAGAACATTCCATCATCTTATTCGGTCCCTGAATGCAAGAAACTTTAACATACAGATGGTATATGGCAGGGATGGACAACTCCGGTCCTGGAGGGCCAGTGTCCAGCTGAGTTTAGCTCCAACCCTAATCAAACACACCTGAACCAGCTAATCAAGGTCTTTAGGATTAGTAGAAAGTTATAGGCAAGTGAGTTTTTATCAGGGATGGAGATAAACTCTGCAGTTGTCCATCCCTGGTATATGGGCTGCAGTTGCATAATGAATCCATCTAAATGTGTCATTGAGTACTGTGGAACCAAATAACTATAAATTATGATGAATGTAAATTACTTTACTTCCAAACACTGAGTATATTCCTCTCTCTTCAGGCAGTGTCAATGAATCCCTTTGAGCTGGTCCAGCAATTGGGTAGTGCAAGTGTAACTCCTTCCACTGGGGGGTGCTGTGCAGACCAGGAATCATGCTGCAAGTGAATCTTGGCTCGTTTGAAAAGAGCAAATTATTGATTTTATATATATATATATTTTTAAATCAATAATATGTACATATAACATTATTTATAATTTGTGAAAGGTAACAAAAAAACCATGAGGACGTTGATCATCATAGTGTGATTGTTTTGCATACATTTTAATCATATTGATTATCAATATCTAGTGCATCACACAGGTCTATATAGTTGCATAATCTTAAGCATTCATCTGCCAGATTTAATCTTTATTGTATCTTTATTGTATTGACAGATATAATCTAACTGAACACTCATATGGTTTATTGAACTTTTGTAATCAAATCACTTTTTCTGCTGCTGTAATAAAAAAATGTTTGTGCTGACTGCCTGGCTATTTACTATCAGCTGGAGGTTATTTTTGAGCTCTGTGATATACAGTATAATTTAATAATACTAAAATGCAAATCACCTTTTTATTAAATGTAATTTAGCCCATTCTTTAATTTCACAACAGGACTTTCAGGTGAGAAGGGAAAAAACATCAACCCTTTGCTGCGATTCTAGGACCAAATTCTCTTTTCTGAAAGAGGACATATTTCAAGGTTATATAAACTTAAGGAATCTTGTACAGAATTCCGTTGTAGAGTAAAAAGCTTTTCAACATAGATTTAAATATTCTCTCTGATTTACTTCATATGTCAAACCACATGTGAAGATATAAGATTGTGAAATAGTTTATAATCAATCATCTTCCCTTGTCTGGATTGATCTCTGGCCCTGATGATGATGAAATGTTCACTCTATGCGATCTGACTCCATGACTATTTTTACATCCTTTCATAGGTTTTGCACCCCTTGCATTTCTCAAGATCCCTCTAATCCCTTTCTTATCTCTATAAGGTAAATAGTTACCTATTATAAGTCTTTGAGTAATCACAATAAATGTATATCTTTGCTAATTTCTGTTAAGAGGACTAAATCATATTGTTCAATATATCTGAATTAGCGTTTCTTCAACTGGGAACGTTTGTGTCTCAGGGTTGATAACTAATATTTTTAAACTTTTTTTCCCCCGTCACATCTTTTGGCTACTTTTTAAATGCTTGTTATGCGTATATTTTATTGTTTCGCCCTTGTCCCATCCAAACTTTCAATCCAACATAAAGATATGAATTATTGCAAGATCTGTGGAGAACTGGCTGTGCACATGCTCTGGACATATGGGTCCCCGAGAGCCCGACCAGGGACATGTGATCTAATTTCCACTCTTCTTTTCCTTTTCTCTTATTTTAGAAAAAAAGCCCCTGCAAATATTTAGGAGATAAATGTAAACATCATTATACTGTTCCTCTGTGTGGCATAATTTCCAGCACAGCCAATTTTTCCCCTGTACATTTTTTTAAGTGTGCTGTTTACTAAGGAGGAAACAGTGAAGAGGATTTTTGAGATGATCAAAGAAAAACCAAGACAAATATCTCTTATTTGTAGATTGTTTTATTGTGTGTATCATTTCAGGCAATTTAATTTAGAGTACATTCATTTGTTTCTCAAAAACATTTAAAATGAATTTCCACCACAGAATGCTATCAGATACAATTTAATTTGGGGAAAATGATAGAATTCTCCTGTAATGCCTACTGTTGGACATTGTAAATGGAGAAAAATAAACAAATGTATTTTCTGAAAGTCCTCAGGTTGTCTCTAGAGGCTGTCCATAAACTCTTTACTGCTGAAGAAACTTTCTATAAACTCGTTTCGTTATTTATTACATTCCCTGAGTGTATCTTGGCACTATTCAAAGATGCTGTCACCAAAGACCCTTCTCAAAACACCAAAAACAGTCACGAGGAAACTTCTGTATGCGCTCATTTGCATTAAGTGCGACTGTTTACGCAGCTCATTGGCCGTTCCGGCAGCGAAGGCCCCGCCTCCCTCCCAGCTGCGCCACCGGATTGGCTGCCCCGGTCGCCTGTCACCGAGACATCAGTAGAGGCACGAGTTCGCGCTGCTCTGACTGAAGTGTGATCAGTTTCAGCCGCGTAGTGGGACTCAGCTAGACCTGATGCACAAGTCAAGGCGACGCGCAGCGGAGATGAAGCCGGATTGGCTCTGATTTTTAAAAGCCCTTTCATTCAAGAGGCTGTCCATTATCAACATGGCAGAACCGTCGGTTCCAGAACCCCCTCAAAAAATGGCGTCACTTAGCCGGGTCCGAGCCTTTGCTTTGATTTTCTTAACTGCAAGCAGTTATTTAATTACTCCCACAAGTGGCAAGGAAGGAGGGGGAGAGGAGACTGTCATCATCGGGCTGAGACTGGAGGACACGGACGACATTTCTTTCATGGACAGGGGATATTTGCGGGTCAGTGAGAGGTCTCGGGTGAGATTGAGGGTGTACGGGCAAAACATTAACAACGAGACGTGGTCCAAAATCGCCTTTACGGAACACGAGAGGAGTCGAGTGATTGGCAACATCGACAGCTCCTCAGGAGACAACAAGAGTCAGGAGGACACGTCGGGCTTGCACCCCTGTGGCATCAGGACTTCAGATATTCTCATCTTGCCCAACATCATTGTAAATCGCAAGTCGTCTGGTATCGTTGAAATCGAGGTCAAACCTCTGCGAAAGACTGAGAGGAGCAAAGCGTACTACCTGTGCATCGCCACTTCCACACCTGCTGTGGCTGGCATGCACGACCCGTGGACGGAGACCACGTGGATCTATCACGATGGAGAGGACACCAAAGTGATCGTGGTGGAAGAGAAAAAGTTCCTGCTCCCTTTCTGGCTTCAGGTCATCTTCATTTCCATGCTGCTCTGCCTCTCGGGCATGTTCAGCGGCTTGAACTTGGGTCTGATGGCGCTGGATCCCATGGAGCTCCAGATCGTCCAGAACTGCGGGACGGAGAAGGAGAAGAACTACGCCAGGAAGATAGAACCCGTCAGGAGTCAAGGAAACTACCTGCTTTGCTCGCTTCTCTTGGGGAATGTTCTGGTCAACACGACCTTGACCATTTTGTTGGATGATATCGCCGGTTCTGGATTGATAGCTGTAGTGATGTCAACCATCGGCATTGTGATATTCGGGGAGATTGTGCCTCAGGCTATATGTTCACGACACGGTCTCGCTGTGGGTGCGAATACAATCTTCTTGACCAAATTCTTCATGCTGCTCACTTTCCCTGCGTCCTATCCGGTAAGTAAACTGCTCGATTATCTCCTCGGACAGGAGATTGGCACCGTGTACAACCGAGAGAAGCTCTTGGAGATGTTGAGGGTCACGGATCCCTATAATGACTTGGTGAAAGAGGAGTTAAACATCATTCAGGGCGCACTGGAGCTCAGGACTAAAACCGTGGAAGATGTGATGACCCCTCTGCGCGATTGCTTCATGATCGGCGGCGACGCCACGCTCGACTTCAACACCATGAGTGAGATCATGGAGAGCGGCTACACGCGCATTCCGGTATTCGAAGGCGACAGGTCCAACATCGTGGACTTGCTGTTCGTCAAGGACCTTGCGTTTGTGGATCCCGACGACTGCACCCCGCTCAAGACGATAACGAAGTTCTACAGCCATCCCTTGCATTTCGTCTTCAACGACACTAAACTCGACGCTATGCTGGAGGAGTTCAAGAAAGGTGAGAAAGCGCTCGCGCTGATGTTGAACACGTGTCTTTGAACATTGAGTGTTTTCCTACTATTTTATTCTTCGCTGCATAAAAGTTTTATTGTTACATGAAAGCTAGTCTATTATGCATCATCATGTCATAGCTATATCAAGGCGGGTCGCGTGCCTTTTACGCACCGGCTGTATTACGCACGACTAGATTTCATTTACAGATTCCTTTTTCTTCAAAAAAGTACATTTTTGCTCTTTTGTCCACGTCTATTCAGGTATTCAAACATTGACCTGGCAGGCAACCTACATAGTTAATTCATTCAGTTTTTTATAGGATGGTACTTAGATATTTAGTTTTAATTGATTATTATAATAATGTAATACAATATTGTATATGGTATGTCCCCCATCATCATTTCATCCCATGTTATCCTGCAAAGTCCTCCAACTTTTCATCACCTATAATGATTTAAACTCACTAAAATTGAGATATAACTTTAAATGCTCCCTTAAATTTTTTAAGTAAAACTGGCAACTTGCAGTAATACATATTGCACCTTTTTGGATAATTTTTAATTTGGATTAGCCTACTTATCAACTCTCTCTCTCTATATATGTAATATACAGTCAAACCAAAAATTATTCAGACACTAGATATATTTTTACTAGTGGGTGCAGGACACTATAGCTCATTTATGTAAGTGAGGATAGCAAAATAAAGTAAACTGTGACATATTATACCCAAAAATTCTTCATACAGTGGACTACCAGTAAAATTTATAAAAAAAATTCAGCTAAAATTATTCAGACACTTTGACCTGACCATGTTTTGCTTAAGTGTTATCTGATATAATTAAGATACACATTTTTTTCAGACAGTTTAACTCTGAGATTTTGTCATATTTTATTAGCATTTTTATAATCTATAGTGAATAAACTGTAATAATGAATGAAAGGTTCATGGTGAATAAATTTTGGTTTGACTGAATATATATATATATTTAGTGTTATAATAATGTAATTGTTATAATGTGAACTTTTTCACAGTGTGAATAGCGATTTCAAGGTCTAGTTCATTTCAGAATTTGCTAAATACTTCCTCTCCATACCCATTGCTTGCTCTTTCTTGAGTGTTCCTGCACTATTTAAAACTATTTTGAGTTGTCGGATTTAGCCTGTTTGACCTCACTTGCTGCCCTCAGGACCCTACAAACGTATTACAATGTGCTTGAGTGCAGGGAAGTGCGGTATCTCGATGTGCCCTCACATAGCTAAGGGTTAATGCTTGCAGCAGTGGTGAGAATGTAGTGATGCAATGGAAATACACTGCAGGTGTACTCACAGTTGCTAAAGGATGACTCAGGGGGGTTATTAGGTGTAATACTTCATAATGCATGAAATAACATGCCAGTTCAATCTGTATTTTGTGTTATATGGATAAATGTTGAGAGTTTTGATGGGAATTTTTTAAGTAGTCAAAAATGTCTTTATATTTCTAAAAACAGTTCTAATACAGTCATTACTGTGGTGTATAGAAAATAAAATGTAAGAGAAAAGTATTTAACAGCATATCCCTCCTATAGATTTTAAAAAGACAGAGTAGATTTAAAGTTTAATTGTGTGAATCAAACTCTTAAAATACAGACTAAACATTAATAACCAATTACATTATCAATTTCCATTAGACAAAGCCTCATAAGATTTTAGACAGCATACGTACCTCTGCAAACCTGATGTTTTATTTTAAAGCCAAACCACCTTACATATCAGAATTAACTAGTTTATCATATTGTATTAATACATTTATACATTTTCAATTTTTATGGGAAAAGGCATTAAAAAGTTGACATGACTTAGCGACTACAAGAATACAAAGCCATTATAAGAATTTGAGCAACCTTGGCTATGATTGTGACTCTTTTGTTCTTGGCTTCTCTCCAGAGGAAACTCACGATTGGCTGTTGGTATTCTAATGACTGATTAGGGGAGTGGGCACAAAGTTTCACGTCAATCTGGCTGTGGTTCGAGCACTCTCTCAGTGCTTTGTATTGTAAGTCAGTGTTAATTAATCTAATGCCTCTTGTGGAGCTGCTCAGCCATCCAAAGTAGGAACAAAATACATCACTCCTGCCAAGCACACCTTCAAAGTGTAATTTGTTTCTCTTTGATGTTGCTTTTTGAGTGGCAAAATTGCTTTTTTATTATTTCTGCAGCCGACTTAGATGATAGCATTTGAACGTGAGGTAGATGATGCTCGATTCTGACAGAGGAAAATGGACTCGGATGTCTTATAATAGTCAACTAATTAGGGTCAGAATGAGAAGAGCTTCTGACTGCAATCATGACCTTGAAGGTCAGCCCCAAAATTCCTAGAGCTACAGACTAGTTTCTTTATGATTGAAATAATTAGTGTGTCATAGAGGAACCCCTGCCAAACAGCAGTTTTGTGTTTAATGAGAATGCCATTGTTCATCATCTGGGCTTAACCCAAAGCTGTGCAGTTCAGAAGGCATTTGCTGCTGCAAAGATTCTTATGTGTTGAGTGTGTATTTTGTTTTTCTCTCTTAGTATGTGGCTATGTGTTAGTTTATTTGTAAAAATATTTCCTATGCTAAACAGAGTTCCTATGCTTTTTCTTATTTGTGGGGAATTAAATATTTAGTGATTAAATATTTAAATAACTTAAAGGGTTAGTTCACCCAAAAATAAAAATAATGTCATTTATTACTTTCCCTCATGCCGTTCCACACCCGTAAGACCGTCGTTCATCTTCAGAACACAAATTAAGATATTTTTGTTGAAATCCGATGGCTCAGTGAGGCCTCCATAGCCAGCAATGATATTTCCTCTTTCAAGATCCATGAATGTTCTAAAAACATATTTAAAACAGTTAATGTGAGTACAGTGGTTCAATATTAATATTATAACGCGACGAGAATATTTTTGGTCTGGCCAAAAAACAAAATAACGACTTATTTAGTGATGGCCGATTTCAAGCTTCGGAGCGTTATGAATCAGCGTGTTGAATCATGATTCGGATCTCGTGTCAAACTGCTGCAATCATTTGACTTTGCTCTCCGAAGCTTCCTTTGCTCTCCGAACACACAAAAAAAAAAAAAGAGAAGAAAAAAAAAAAAAAAGAAAATCTTCAAAACACAAATTAAAATATTTTTTATGTCCAGGTCAGAAAAGGTCTCAAAGGCATCATAAAACGAATCAATATGAATCAAGCAGTTTAATCCAAGTCTTGTGAAGAGATATGATCGCTTTATATGAACAGATTTAATTTAAGCTTTTATTTACATCTAAACAATGATTGACACATACACAGAGCACATAACATGCTCTAACGTGTGTGTCATGCACAAGATCCAACAAGGTTTGTTCTAGAGCACACGTGATAACGTGTTTACCATAAGTGATGTATACAAAGTATGTGTGTTTAAACATCTTTCCGCCACGTTTGGATCAACATTTTTGGCTTTCCCTTCATCATATAAGGACACATTTTAGTATTTCTCTAATTATAAAAGTGGCTTGCTAAACAAGATTGTTGAAAAAAAGAAAAAAAGATTTGTTGCAGCAGGCAAAGACGTCCGTCTAGTCCATGCTTACATTTAAAAACAAAAATAAAACTGTGCAGATGGAAGCAAAAACGGATCCTGACCAGCACTTTAGATGCTTTCATCGTGCTTCATCAAATCTCAACAAACATCTTGTCAATTAATTTAGTGTTTTATCTAGTACAGAAAGAGGTTACTGTCTTCTTTGTAGTACTTGCTTCATAAAACTCATTTAGCTGCAGAAGGATGTAGAAAACATTCCCTGAAAACCGATAGAACAAAGTACGTAAAGACAAAGTACATTTTAGCCTAACTCTTTTGAACTCACTAACCCTCCAATATGACTTGGTTCAGTGCTAGCATTGCTATCACACACTTGAGGGGATCAATCTGTTAATTTATACAAGATAGGAAGATCTGTTATCATTTTAAATCATGCAGATGAACTCTTGGCCCTTCGGTTCTTTCTTAAAGAGTGACTCCACACTCATATGTATCTCCAAAATTTGTATTGTGTGATCATGTTTTTGTCATTATGGTTATAGGAATCTGTAATTAAGAGACTTACGTCATCTTATCTCATATTCATGTTGTTATACCTTCAAAATATATCACAAATGTTCAATAAAGCCTGCATATTAGTTTGCACCTGGCATGTTATCAGTAGGGACATCTATAGATGTCATAAACCACAGTAGTTCATTTACAGTACAGCACTTGCTGTATTATTGTAACGCAGGGCCACTAAAGGTGGTTGGCCTCCACATGAGTTCTTGCACGTATTGAACCAATCCACCCGCCTGCTAATGTAGGCCAATCTATGCTTAATTCAGATTCAGCAACCTCCTTTCCCTCTTGTTTTAACGTGGGAATTCTTTTTCACTTCACTTGGCCTAGTTATGGCTGCATTATGTCTCATAATAGATGACATCCCTCCTTCTTTTACTTTTATGCTCAAAATAACATCCTTTTCAATGAAATCAGATTCATTTTTGATTTCAATTTTGACATTGTTCACCTGATAAGCAATCGACCAGTGTAGTGATTTCTGCTGAGATGTTGGAGCGTATACAGTACTTGGTAACACTTGCTTTAGCTGGTGGGAATTATGTGGCGTAAAATTGGCAGGAACTCTGCTCGATGCAGTGTGTGGGATCCCCTTTGAACACTTAGACTCATATTGGCCAAAAAAGTATACACAAGAGAAATGACACATTCTGTGGAGCCCCTAAAGGGACATGGTAATTGTAACGTAGTTCGTATGTACGGGAACCAGCGAATTCCAAAATAAACGAATACAAAACAAAAGTAATGCCGGCAGACCTCCGCACAAACATAATAAAACATAAAATAAAGTCCAGGCCTGGTCCTCTCTCGTCCTTCACTGTCGTCGCTCCTCCTTTTATGATCACGGCTCTCGCCCGCTCTGCTCGTCACATACCCCCATCACCCCTCGCAGGCCGGGGGGTACTCCTGAGACTGCGCTCTACTCCCCCCCCCCTGGGGCCTGTCTCGGCAGCCACAGCACCTGGGGGTAAGGACAGACGAGACGAGAGAAAGGGGACGGAAGCAAGGGGAGCAACAGAACGAGAGAGGGGAGAGAGGAAAAAGAGAAAAAAAATTCTTGGTCTGGTTCCCAGACACCCTGCCGCTCGGTCCTCAGCCAGCCGGGAGGCTCTTCCTTGCGGTGCCATGCGATGGTACTGGACGCTCGGTGGACGGCTCAATCCGCGATGGCTCCTCCGACTGAGGGCAGCCGGCAGCGAGTCTGCCGTTCCCTGCTCCTCCCCTTCATGGCGAACGGCAGCAGGCTCCGGCCCACGGCAAATGGCGGCAACTCCTCCGCTCCCTCTTGGACGGCAGCCACCCCACCTCGTCCCAGGAGCACGACAGCGAGCTCGCCCTCCCACCTGTCACTAGGCACCAGCACCACTGCCTCACAGCACCGCGATCCCCCTCAGCAGCGCGGGTTCTTCGACAGCATGTCCCTCCTTCCTCCCGGGTTTCGGCACCAATGTAACATTGTTCGTATGTACGGGAAGAAGGAGGCGGGAACCGGCGAACGTTTAACAAAACTTTAATTCCAAAATAAACTAATACAAAATGAAAGTAATGCCGGCAGGCCCTCGCAGACATCTGCCGGCCACACAAACATAAAACACAAAATAAAGTCCAGGCCTGGTCCTCTCTCTTCCTTCACTGTCGTCGCTCCTCCTTTTATGCTTCCGGAGCTCCTCCGTGAGAGACTCGAGGCCTCGCGCCATTCCCTCACCCACCCTGCTCCTCACAGTAATGGAAAAGAAAATGTGATGGGAGTAAAAAATATATTTCAATGCTTTTGTGTTCTCGTAATTATATAGTTGCGTAATTATATTGCACATAATTTGCTGGCATCAGGGAGCCGCTATCAATATGCGGGGTATTGAAATCATTCTGGAAATGCACGCTCGCTATTTACTTTCACTTTCTAATTCGCAATCACGCATACTCTGTGTATAGACCTTATGATGCAGAGAAACAAGCGCACAGCCATCTAATATTTGAGCGTCTCTTTTTGCGGTAGCTATGTTTATTTCTATGGCATTGCTGTCAAAGAGTAATTGGCTGGTGAAGTGGATTTGCTAATTGTAGAGTTAACGAAAGTTATCATGACATGAGCACTGCAATGTTTGAAGCAGATATCATAACAAATGTCAGTTTATAAATCCGTAAGATCTAAGCTTCATGCTGTAGAAATACATACCGGTAGACAGAACACAACGAGTGCAGCGCTGAGCGTCTGGGGGGACGTATGACGTATGATTACATGTGGTTTGGCACTGTAAGGATGATCAGCTGTCCTTTTTGTCTCCCTGTAGCACTGTCTCAGGCGTCTTACATTATGGACACGTTACACATATTATATTGCAGTTTATTGCTCTGACCACATCTGCAGTCCTCAGGCCTCCCTGCAGCAGATCTATGGCATGTTCACACCAGGTGATCAGGAACTTTGGGCATCTTTCTCCTGGTGATTTTCAGAGTCAGCAGAAATGACTCTTTTAGAAAGGGCTCTCTTTTAAGTTATTGGAACTGTGACTTTAATTGTCTCAAAGTCTTTAATTCATGTGCCCTTGTAATTTTAATAGACTTTATGTTGAACTTCACATGATCAAATGGGAAAACAAGTCTTATCGCATCCGCTTATTGGAGAAAGTGTGAGCAGCAGTGAGAACTGACGACAAGATGGACTTTTAAGGTAATCAGCTAACCTAGCTTGTTATATTTATCGTTGCCTTAATATCTGCATGTTAGTGAGAAGAAAAAAATGCATCAATATACATATGCGATGGCCATCGGTTATGCTTGTCTTTGCTCACTCTTTTGAAGGCATCTTGAGTAACAGCTCTATATTTAATGCAGCAAGTACAAAAGACCTGAATGGGCAACGATGCAACCTGTTTTACAGAATACGGACGTTTGTTGCGCATAACTCCCATTAAAATAACTTCCCTTCCCCCCACAACGACATCCTGTCTCTTCTTTAATGACGTGTTTACTGGTGCAAGGAAGGGACAAACTGTCACTCGCATGAGATCAGAGCAATAGCAAACCACAATAATCCAATCAATTCCCGATGGACAAAATCAAGTCCCATCCTACATTTTTCCTCATTCAAGATGCCGTTTCACTTAGATGTTTGTGGCAATAGGGAAGAAAAAATGAATGCAACTTCAGTTTCATGCCAACTTTAAATGTTTTGGCTGCTGTATTCATATACTCAGAATTAAAGTGCTGTTGTTGTGATGTGTTATTTTGATTTTGTCAAGCTGTCAGCTTGTAGTAGTAGTAGTAGTCAGTTCTGTCAGGAGGGTTAAATGTTAGTGAGCATGCTCTCTATTGTCATTCCATGTGTGCAGCTCAAGCCTATGCTAAGACGTGGCTTTTCAAATGGCCTACATTCCTCAAATTCTGGTACATGAACATGAAATGGCCTTAAAACCGATTAGTAAAACAACTTAGTAGTGCCAGTACCTCAACAAAGTCCGTCTGATCTAGCATTACTAGCTTTTGTTGTGTCTTGTTCATTTTAACAAGATAACAAACATATTGATGTTGTACTCAATGTTTGAGTGTTTCGAAACAGCGATTTAGAAGTTGTTTGGCAGAATCACTTCTAATAGAATTAGGTTGAGTGAGTCTTGGTCAAATGAAAGATTGAGTGCTGAGTAATGGCCTTTTATTTTTCCTGAATATTATGCAATCGGATTGTTCTCTGATTCAGACGTCTGCTCGTATCCTCACTCATTAATCTGTCTCCGCTTGGAAACTGGAAACCTTCCAGAAAAATACAAACGGAAACATGTGCTTTCCAAAAATACTTTTTGGATGTTATTATTTACAGTTTGTAATATTTTTGGGAGGACAGATTGTTCATGTTCAGAGTTATAAGGTTTTAAGTTAAAAAGGGTTTTATGTAGCTATTTTTAGTTTTTATTCTTTTCCTTTTTTTTAGTTTTCATACATCATTATACTTTGTGAATATCAGAGGAATATTATGTCACTAATGCTGTGTTTTGAGACTCCCTTTAAGCTCAAATTAAGGTCTGCTACTGTACTTCAATTCTTGGAAAGAAAATTTGGATCCAGTTCTCTGCTTTACTGTAATTAAAGATCAAGCAAATTCAACATAACACTTCTCTTCTTAACTCTCCTTCCTCTGCCTTTCTCACTCTTTCTCTCTGCCATCTACTTCACAAAACATTCAAAGCTGCAGAACCCACTTGGGTTTCAAAACTGCCCCCTGGCATTCCCAAGGCTTCCGTGCCATGCCCCCTCCCCCCGACCCCCCTCCCATATTGTCCTTTTGCCCGTTTCCCTCAATGTCGTAAATTACAAGCGACACAAACCCTTGCCTAATGCTCTGGCATGGAAGCCTTCCAACCAGAAGAGCTCTGGCTGGCATCATTGATTGCGGTAAGCAGTTCTCTCTTCCTCTCTTAGTGAGAGGAAAAACAGCCATGTCAAACGGGTACTTCCATGGAGGTTTATAAAATACAGTGCTAGTGTCAGATAAAGACATGACTAAACTTAACTCACGTTAAGCAGCTTATCATGTGAGGCCCAAAAATGCATGGTTGTAGTATGCTGGCTTTTACTTGCATCTATTATATTTCACCATCAGTTGCACAAAGTGTATAATACTTGTTTTATGTTCACCTTTTACTTAGAATGCCAAAGTTTTGTAATTTGAAGTTGAAAGACAATACAGTATGTTAAAACTTTAATTTAATTTAACATATAATTTCATTTTAATTAATTAACCTCTGCATGTAGGCATGACAGTTAAAAACCTTTCTTTTCTTATTTTGCTTTTATCCTAATGGAGTCCAGCCACTCTGTATTGTTTTCATTGTAGTATCAGTTATAATTTGCAGCTTATTTGGCTTGGATTGAAAACATGCACATTTGCATGTACCAAACAGTGTTTCATTACCATAGCTAATAGATACACATTCACATATTTTTAAGGGATTATTTGCCTAGAAATAAAATACTGTCTTCGTCTACTCATTTGCCCATTTCAATCAAAAGATGCATTTCATTTGAGTGAATTGGTCAGGAAGAATGATTGTTTCTTCAAATCACTTATTAATAAGAACATGCAAATATTGCAACTCAATGTACTATTGAAGTGGGTTCATGTGTTTAGTCGCCAACGTTTGACCTCGAACGAATGAACAAAAGAAATGTCAATGCCACTGACCAATTCCAGTTTGAAGGTGTTTACCAGCTGGAGCAAACATTTCCAGAAAGTTCACTTTGGCAAGCTGTTTCATACTCCCAAAACAAACTTAGTTTTGGCCTGATTGTGTTTAAATTTTTGTTCAAAGTGAGTACAGCGGGGCTGAGAACTGCTCCTTGGTCAGAACTGACTCCAATTTTAAATACTGAAACCGAATTATATTCATAATGTTTGGTTTTGTTAACAATCAAATGTCAAAGTTCTTTCACTAATGCAGACAGAACAGTAACTATGACAGTATATATTCTGCTCCACAGTTCAGTGGCTGTGCCCCTGTTTTTAAGAGAGCAATTCAAGGGAATTGCTCTCCTAACCCCAGAATGACTCATCATGTACTCACCCTCATGTTGTTACAAAAGGGGTGCCACAAAAATGAATCTTAAAGAAGACATTTTGAGAAATGTCTCAGCTAGGTTTTTTTTTTTTTTTTTTGGATGGAAGTCAATGGGCTTTAATGTTTGTTGGTTCCAAAAGTTCTTCAAAATATCTCCTTTTGTGTTCAACAGAAGAAAGAAATGCATTCACCTTTAGAACCACTTGAGAGTGAATAAATGATGACAGAATTTGCATCTTTGGGTGGATTATCCATTTAAGAAATGTAACTTTTTCAAACATGCTATCAGTATGTTAAAGGGTTAGTTCACCCAAAAATAAAAATGATGTCATTTATTACTCACCCTCATGTCGTTCCACATCCATGAGACCTTCATTAATCTTTGGAACACAAATTAAGATATTTTTGAGGAAATCCAATGGCTCAGTGAGGCCTCTAATGAGAGCAATGTCACCGAACCTCTCAAGATCCAGAAAGGTACTCAAAACATATTTAAAACAGTTCATGTGAGTTCAGTGGTTCTACTTTAATATTATAAAGCGATGAGAATACTTTTTGCGCACCAAAAAACAAAAAATACGACTTTTCAACAATATTTAGTGATGTCCGATTTCAAAACACTGCTTCGAAGCTTTGCGAATCTTTTGTTTCGAATCAGTGGTTTGGAGCCGCATGATTTCAGCAGTTTGATATGCATTCCGAACAACTGATTCGAATAAAAGGTTCGTAATGCTTTGAAGCAGTGTTTTGAAATCGGCCATCACTAGATATTGTTGAAAAATCGTGTTTGGCGCACAAAAAGTATTTGCGTCACTATAATATTAAGGTTGAACCAATGTAGTCACATGAACTGTTTTAAATATGTTTTAAGTACCTTTCTGGATCTTGAGAGGTTCAGTGACATTGTTGGCAATAGAGGCCTCACTGAGCCATTGGATTTCATCAAAAATATCTTTTTGTGTTCTGAAGATTAACAGAGATCTTACAGGTGGGCTTACATGAGGGTGAGTAATTTTCATTTTTGGGTGAACTAACCCTCTGATGAAAAAAAAAAAAACTTTGATACATTTTCCTCTCTCATTTAATTATTTATTTTCTACATTTCTTCCCTCTGTAAATGCACCACTGTAAAAAAAATATAAAACTCGCTGTTCAGTTGGAGCACAGTAGAGCACTGTAGTCACAGCATAAAAATGCCATTTGTAGCAAATTTGTTTCTACTTCATTCACTTTGCCAGTCTTATCTACTGTATAACTCCTTTTAGTTCATCATTCCAACAGACTGGATGTCACAATGAAACCGCTGTTAGATAAGTACACCAAGGACACCTATGAAGATGATGCTTCCCGAATTAGCCTAACCAAAGCCCTGCAAATCCTGGGAATGGCACGAGGGAGTCAAACCCATGGTGATAAAAAGTTAAGGGAGTAATTATTATTATTATTATTTTTTTTTTTTCTGTGCCATGAAATGAACCTGTAGAATTTATTTTTTATTGTTAGTGTTATCTATACTGTAATTTATTTATTGTATTACTAGTATTGTATTACATTTATTGTATGACTACTAGTAAATAACAATACAACTCCTCTTTTGACCCACGAGTCCTTTCCAATAAACAAGTATTTTTTTGTTGATCAAGCCAGTAACTGTTGAGTAGAAATAAAATGAATCAAGTGTTCTCTAAAATATTTGCTGAAAGAAACTTACTTGTTGCATAGTGCTCTGCTGCTTGTTAACAATACCATTTTAGTGTTTAAAATAGTGGAGAGGTCTTGTGACTGTGTCTGTCTGTGCTTAAACGGCCCCTTAATGATGCTGAATCTGTAAGCAGCATTAACCCAGAGCTCAGGCTGCTGTAACACAATGCTCACAGACAGATCACTGTTATTCATTGTGAACCTTCACTGAGGAAACAAAGATGTTGGTTGGTTTAGTTACAGAGTAAAGAAATGAATCATTTTTAACAAGGGTCCTTGGAGGTCAGTGAGTAAACTGAGTTTTGCACTCATAAACGAAGCGATGAGATGAAAATGCTAAATTGGTTTTCTTCAGATGATATCAGTCTTATTTGAAGTCCATTTATATTTGTCAGGAAAAAAGGAACACGTTTAGTGACATGCTCTGAGAAGATTATATTTAGAAAACGGGCTGATTTGCAGCAGCATTGTTATCTGGAGGTTGTTTTGGCTGGAGTTCATAATCACTGTGGGGGTTTGTACTGGGACTTTAAAATTACTTAATTTTTTTTTTTTTTTTTTTTAATTTCCTCACTTCTATGTTTTTTATTTTAATTACAGCTTAGTATATTTTGTAGCATTCATATTTGATTAGGATTCAACAAGCACATTAGTTTTACTATTTCGTAATAAGTTCATTGAGAACAGCAGTATATCAGTTGCTGGACAGTCCCGATTGGAATAGCCTGGGGTCATGAGTCTTGCTCCAGGGCATTAATAACAGAGTAAATTTAGTTCTTTGCTAACTGTTGTTTTTCTGAACGTGCAGATGCTTAACCATTGCTCTACTACTGCTGATACCATGTTCAACTTTTCTTATGAATCAGCATTTAATGTGTTGTTTTTCATTTATCGCTCATTGTAGTCCTGCAACCTAATTCACCCTGCGTGTAATTTATATTGTGCATATTGTGGGGAAAGAAGAATGTATATAATAAAGAAATAATATTTAAAAAAATATAGTTTAAAACACATGTACCATGTTCGTTGCATGTTCATAGAATGCTTTTTTATATTCATGCTAGTTTCATATTTTGAAAACATACTATTTTCGTTCTTTTTAATGACTACCCGTCACCATAAAAATAATAATCTAATATAATAATAATATATATACATTGAATACATGTGTGTATACATCTTAATTCTTTTTTTTTTTTTTTTTTTTAAAGCTTCATAATATATTTTTTATAATGTATTTTCATTATTTTAAGGTAAGTACTGTAAGTTTTTGGGGAGCTGCACCATATATTATTTTATTTTACAATCTGAACTAAACTTGCCATGTCATAAAAAAGGTCAAATTTGTGGATATATTAAGATATTTATCTAATATTATTTACTGATTTTGACATACAGTCTATGTTTTTTTTTTGTTTTTTTTTGTTTTTTTTGGTCCTTTATTTGATAACAATCTTTTTAAGAAATTAAAGCTATTTATAGGTTAGGGTTACAAGGGTACAAATGAAATTTAGGGTCAAGCATTTGGATAACAATGTAATGATTTTCTCAGAAAGTCCTCTTATGAAATACATCACTTAATCTGTGATATCCAACCGCTCATATCCAGTGTCCCAGTAGTTGTCAGAACTAAAATATTTTCTGAGAAGTCTGATCACTGTCTGTCTGAGACAGTGGCCTTGTTGCCTTACGTGACTATTTATGGTGGGAATTACGCTATGGAAAAATATGACAAACTGCATTCCAAGACTTAAGCTGGAAATGGTGGAAAAGAGCACACAATGAGTCTCAGAAGAGCTGAGGGGGAGCAATAGACGTTCTCATGCAGTGTTGTGGGGCCATCTCACAATTACTGCTTAGCTATTATCCCTACTAAATGATATACAATGTCTTAAGAATGAAGATGACGTTGCCTGTGATAGTGCTGAAGATTGTGATTGTGATGAATTTAAACAAATGTGACCAAATGAAAGTGATTTTAGCATTACATTGCATTTATCTTTTTACCTGTAATGATTTATATTGATGCAATAATATTCTTTTTTAATTAGTTTATTTGATGCATAATGTACGGTTATGAGGAGTGTTAATTTGGGCCTGTGAGATTTTACAGTGGGTTTGTGCATGTGGCCTCCCAATGGGATATGACAGAAAGATTGGATCAATCAATCAATCAATCAATCAATCAATCAATCAATCAATGTAGCTTGTTGCAGACGCAACTGGTTACACACATGCATAGTTTACACACACACACACACACACATGTTTGTTTTTGTGAATTGTGGGGACTTTCCATAGACTTCAATGCATTTTACACTGAACAAACTGTACATTCTATCCCCCTACCCTGCCCCTACCCCTAAACCTAACCCTCACAGGAAACTGTGCAAACTTTTACTTTTTCACAAAAACTCATTCTATATGATTTATAAACCCATTTACATTGTGGGGACCGCTGGCTGGTCCCCACGATGTAGGTGAACTCAGGTTTATATTACATCATGGGGACATTTGGTCCCCACAATGTAATATAAACAAAAGCACACACACACACACACACACACACACACACACACACACACACACACACACACACACACACACACACACACACACACACACACACACACACACACACACACACACACACACACACACACACACACATGTTTGTTTTTGTGAATTGTGGGGACTTTCCATAGACTTCAATGCATTTTACACTGAACAAACTGTACATTCTATCCCCCTACCCTGCCCCTACCCCTAAACCTAACCCTCACAGGAAACTGTGCAAACTTTTACTTTTTCACAAAAACTCATTCTATATGATTTATAAACCCATTTACATTGTGGGGACCGCTGGCTGGTCCCCACAATGTAGGTGAACTCAGGTTTATATTACATCATGGGGACATTTGGTCCCCACAATGTAATATAAACAAAAGCACACACACACACACACACACACACACACACACACACACACACACACACACACACACACACACACACACACACACACACACACACACACACACACACACAGTGGTGGAAAAAGTATCAGGTACTTGAGTTAAAGTACAAAGTACAAATACCCTAAACAAAAATAATACTTTTGATGAACCATGTTCATTATTTTAGCCAGCACTAGTCATTAGTCAGCACTAATAAGAAAGATTTCTACAGACGTTTAATATGTATTGAACTACAAATAAGCAAATGTTTTATTTCACTGCTAAAACTCATTTAACACAATCAAACATTGAACATTGACATACTAAAATATCAGTTAATATTAATTCAAGTGTTCAAACAAGTGAAATAATGGTAACATGTTATTCTAGGGTCATTTAGCTAGTTGCTTATTATCATGCATATTACTAGGATATTGGCTGTTTATTAGTATTAGTACTTATTAAGCCCATATTAATGTCTTATTCTGTATGACCATATTCTACATTCTTAATCCTACCCAATACCTAAACTTAACAACAAACTTACTAACTATTAATAAGCAGTAAATTAGGAGTTTATTGAGGGAAAAGTTGTAGTTAATAGTAAATATGTGTTCCCTATACTAAAGTGTTACAGAAATAATATACCAGTATTTTAAAAAATGAGGAAAAACAAAATTTCTGTAAATATGTGGCAACAGATAGTATAAAAATTGACATGTACAGACATCACAATAACATATAAAGAGGAACTCTATGCACACATACCAGTTTTATATAATTTGAAACTGCTAGAGCAGTGGGGAAGATGCATGGGCATTAATTTGTGCTATTTTACCTACATTATCCTTAAGTGGCAATGTTATATTACATTGGACAATTCACAAAAGTTGTGTGTCAGGTGTGTAGGAGTGGAGCACATGCATTCAGCTCCACTCCTGCTTGGCTCTCTTCATGAGTGATGAGAGTCAAGCCTCTGCACCTTGCAGTTCTGGCCGTGTGTCTGCTGAGGCAGGTGCAGCTGCAATTGTGGGGATCTTTGATGGAGCTAGCAGAGGAGCTTGAAGGGGTCTAGCTTCTCTAGCAGGCTCCGTGGCTCTCATATCTGTCCCGGAAGCCTGTGTAGCATTTTGCTCACTTCTGGTTCCAAGGAACTAGATATGGAGTCAGTAAAAAACATTATATCTAAGTCTGATACTCTCCTCTCCTATCAAAGTCCTCCATACAATGACCTATTGGAGCTTTTGACTCACGCCACGTTCCGACTGAGTTTGAATTGGCAAGATTGTCTGTGTCTGCTAAGACACAGGTCATAAGTCTCCAGCCCCAGTGAGCCTTCCCTTTATTCCGGACCTGCACACTGAGGTGGAGGGTTTGTGTAAGCAGCGTTACTCTGCTTGTTACTTTCCTCTGCTTGTTTTTGTTACTTTCCTTTGAGTTTGAGTTACGAACATATCAAAGGCATGTGTGAGCAGGGTTATGGATGAATGCCTCTGGTTGAAGAGAATTTGGCAGAAGAGAATTCTTTGCCTGGGGACATCTTTGTCACTGAATGCTCCCATTCTGCCATCCAAGCCATGCCAGATAACATCTAGTCTGGTTTGCAGGTCATATGCGGTGACAGGTCAGGCTTGTGGTGCCTGCCCATCATGGTGGTGCTACAGACATACCTGGCTGACCTACTCAGGGTGAGGGTCTATCCCCTAAGGCAGTCACTGAATTGCACATAGCCACAGACCTGGCCCTCTGCACCACTAAACAGATGGCCCTCTCCATTGGCCTTTCCATGGCAGCAATGGTGGTGACGTAGAGGCATTTGTAGCTTAGATTAAGGAGAGTGAAAAGAGCCTCCTACTTGATGCCCCAGTCTCACCTTCCATGCTTTTCAGCACTGCTGTTGATATGGTGGTAAAGAAGTTTAGGGAGGCGAGAGTGGCTGCCTTCAAAAAATGTATCCCTCACCGGGTCCAGGCTCTTCCAAAGTCTTCTGTTCCTTCTTGAATGAGTGAGATGCAGAAGGCGAGCTTGGCTTTTCGAGCCCCTCCTCAGAAGAGTAGGGAGAAGAGTTGCTGCTCTGGGAGGAAGTCGAAATCAGACCTGAGCTTGATAAAATTCGGGCTCTCGTCCCTCTTTTCCATCCTGGTTGCTTCATTCTTCACTTTTATGCATATCAGGAGCTTACTTTATGATAAGTATTAAGTATTACTTCTGAAAAAATGTGTCCAGCTCCCTCATCGGTTGCCCTCCGTTACAACTTATGCTCCCTTCCTAATGGGTAGAGCAATATATTACAATTATTATTATTATTTTTTTTTAAAAGTAAAGCTGTATGGATGAATGCTGATGTAGTTGAGTTGTGAAGTGACCCACTCCCTAATCTGTTGCCTTCTCCAATTAAAGTAAGGTTGTGCTCCTTTTTAGATCTGTAAGGTACAGTCTGGCAGACTCTTCAGTAGAATGGGTGGTAGAGTTGACAGTTGAAACTAGGATAAACCAAAAACTATTTTTCATATGCCGCCTTCACCATTTTTTCGACTTAGGTTTTTAATCAAGGCTGCATTCCAGAATTTGGCTATGAGGTTGAGCTGGGCAGATGGACTTGTTGCCCTTCCTAGGTTGCTTTTTTTTTATTCTCTAGAAGTTGAAATATAATTGTGCTCCCGGGTGGCCCAATTTCTTACCATTATACTTGGTTAAGGCTGATCCTCCCTATGTTGAGCTTGATAGATGGAATCTGTCACCCTCCACAGTTCATAAACTGGGTGTTCAAGTAGGGCAGAGATTCCTGGTGGTTCAGTTTTTCTCACCTTCCCAATCCTTTCTGCCTGGTTAAGCAAGGAATAGCAAGAGATATCTGCTTTAGGTTGAGCTTGACAGGTAAAATCGGTTTTTATCAACTGGCAGAGACTGGCTTGAGTAGAGCTCAGCAGTTTAGATAGAGTGGGACTTCCACTCTCTCGTTTGTCATCCTCCCAAGCTGTCAATCATTGGTAGTGTAGCAGGATTATGCTCCTTATATACAGATTGGCCCCCATCCTAACAGACTACATGAAGGTTGGAGCAGGCCTTGACAGTTGGAATGGTTTGAATCACGGTCAGCTACCCATTTTCTGTTCCCTCCCCAGACCATTAGTCTGAAAGTTGGGAATTCTTTGTTTGCTTGCTCCCTTCAGTACGCTGCTCTCCTAGGCTTGTGCTCAGGTCTGGAAACATATGTAGATTTGCTGCGAGCAACTCCATATATCATCTTTGCCTGGTTCGGCTGATGGGTTTGATGCTATGGACTTAGCTGAGGCTATGTCTGTTAGCTCTGCACTTATTTATAAACTTTGCAATTGCAGTGATTTTATTAATAAAAGCATATTTTTCCTTGGAATTATACAACACACTTTTTTTCTTTTTCTTTTTTACAGCCGTATAGCTTCAATCCAGTGAGTTTTCTTTTTTTCAAGCTGTGACTCCACAAATAATGAAACATAATTGTAATCTTTTCTCTTTTTTTTTCTCTACCTTGGGATAGAAATAATCCCCACAGAGAACAGAGGAGAAGCTAATATCCTTGTTTCCTTGAAGGGGTGAGATATGGTGTACTCCAGGGAAACTATGAAGGAAAATACATAAAGTAAACATGTTTTTTTTTCCACTGTGGCCTGAATAAACCATTCTTTTTGTGCTGAGATTTAATGCTTGAGCACTTATTTATTTAGTCTTGTGACTTCTACTACCCCTTGACCCTTGCCCTTACGTCCTCTCTTTAAGGGTGATTCATTTCCACTTGCATAAAAGGATTGACTGATTACTAAAATACTATCTTGTGGAGTTGTTTGCTGTGGTAACACTGGTAACCTTTGCCATCAAGTTACTTCATTGTCACATATCACATAATCACCCATTAGAACTAGTTTAACTCTTGTTTCCTAGTAAGTGTTCCTTTTGATATTTAGCCATTTAACTGACTAGGTTTATCTGACCATAAATGAGATTTAGTTATGCAGATGGGGTTGGACAAGAATTCCAGATCAGGTCATCAGTATAACCTGGCCTTTGAGTATTAATACAATTAGAATGAAATTACTTAAATTTTATAATTAAAATAATGAGATAATAAGACAGTTCAGTTATTTTTAATATTTTCATGAAATTTGGTGATATAAAAAATAAAACATACGATTGCAAACATAAAGTGCACTTGTTCCAACATATTCCTGGATGTTTAGTGAATCAAGCTACATGCTGTAGGTTCATTGAAGTCATTGCAGTGGCAAAATAAGGAAAAGAAGGTACACACAATCAAGTTAAGGCCACACTCCTTAAGCAGAGATTTATAGCCAATCATTGTTTGTGTGTTGTCATGGGGTTTGCCACAAGTGCGTCCCAGGCTTCCTAGTATTTTAGCAAATGGCCATCTGCATATAAACGACCAGCTCTGAGACAGATCAGATCACCCAGCAGTCGCTTTGGTGAGAATATTGCCCAAGTGGAATGGAAACTTCATTTCAGGGCTAATATTAGCCTGGCCCTCTGGAAAATTCCTTCTAAAAGTTCACAAGCTGAGAAAAGGCAAAGAATTTGTTTGGTGTTTTTCTTGACAGTATACACAAAAATAGGTTTTCTCTTTTGTCTTTGGGATATGTATTAAAGCTTCATGAGAAACTTGAAAGGTTCACCCTTGTCCTTTTTACGGGGTTTCAGTTTTATTAAGTTGAAATAAACACCAATTATCAGAAGCAGGAGCTCATTCAATCTTTCTTTAAAAGTTTTTTTTTTTCTTTTTTTTTTTAATAGAGCACAATGTTTATGACAAGTGTGTCCATTCTAGTGGAGATATCTTACCAAGACTGGACTACTTTTGTTCAAAGACACAATACACAATATTTTGAGAATGAACCTAGTTACTCTAGACCTCTAGACCTTCAATATCAAAGACAAAACACTTCAGTGTTTTGGGAAACAGGGTCAGACTTTTGAACTTAGCAGAGAAAGAGTGTGTGTGGCTTCATGCCAGAGACACTCTTGTGATACTCTAGAGTGTTGGTTGTAAAGGTACAGAACATATGTTTAATAATTTGTTAAGATTTGGTGTATAAATCACACACACACACAAAAAAATGTTGCTAATGCTAAAACATTTTGATGCTAATACCATTATCAGGCTGCCAAAAGCAGTTACACATTGTAGGATATGTGCGTGTGGTCAGGAATGAAAATTATGACATTACTTAAACACTCTCATGTCATTTCAAACCTGTTTGACGTTCTTCGGAATTTTGAAAGGCAATAAAAATCAGTGTTTTTTGGACCCCATTGACTTTCAAAGGACAAAACTGTTGGAAAATTCTATATATAGATATAATATATATAATATATATATATATATATATATATATATATATATATATATATAGATATAATATATATAATATATATATATATATATAATAATATCTTATTTTGTATTCTAAAAAGAAAATAGTCATATAGTTTTGAAAAGACGAGTGTATGTGGGTAAGAGTAAATTATGGCAGAATTTTCATTTTTGAGTGAATTATAACTTTAAGCTTGATTACATTTTGATACAGTTTGAAATCACTTTGAATATTCTTTTATATGCAAACAGCCTAAACTGTTTTAAAATATGCATCTTAATCAACCTATTATATTCTAGGTAAATCTCACCTGGCAATAGTCCAGCGTGTTAACAACGAAGGTGAAGGTGACCCATTCTACGAAGTTCTTGGCATTATCACCCTGGAGGATGTCATTGAAGAAATCATCAAGTCTGAAATCCTGGATGAGACAGACTTATATAGTATGTGCCAAGAATGTCATGTACTTTTGCATGTGTTTTTACAAAGAGCAGTTTAAATAGTACATTGTAAAATGACAGTGTCATAAAGAAATCTGGATTTTGTCCTGTATCTTATGTGTTATGAAATAGTTATATATAACTAGCTTGTTAATACTAGCTTGTTAAAATGTTGCATTTTCCCCATTTAGTACTTTTAGTTTAGAACAGTTTTATGTAGTTCAATTTCAATAGCTTGATATTACAAAAACTGTTTACCTTTACAATAAGGTTTCATTAGTTAACATTAATTCTCTTTCAGTTAACTCGTTCAACATCTCACTATGGGAAACGCCTCTTGCCTGGCCATCCGTGAAGCCCTATGCAATCATGCTTATCAGGCCAGTGCTCCCGGGAAGCCCCACCCCATCCTATATAAACAGCAGCGCTGGCCCAAAATGGCATCCCACATCTTTTCTCTCGCTGCATCCAAGCTACGAACCCTTAGTGTTAGTTTGGCTAGATTAAACTGTCCAAAAGACAAGCTATCACTTGGCATAGGGCGTCAGGCCAAATAAAACAAGAAGTGTAGTGAAACGTTTAACCAAGCATTTATAATAGACAAAAAGTTAACTTACCAGTTGAACATGGCTTCTTTTATGGAGTCTAACAAGTTCAGAGTGAGGGACCTAACCCCCAATCACTCCCCGGGCACTTAAGCAAATTGCTGCCCACTGCTCCAGGTGTGTGTCCACAACTTGCAGTGTGTGTGTGTTCACTACTCACTGCCCCTAATGTGAGTGCATACCGAATATGGGTTACCATACTTGGCCTTCACGTCACTTCACTTCACAACGATTCCGCTTCCATTGCTGCCTCGGAATATCTGTCAGATGAGGGCAAGGAGGAGGATGAGGAAGATCCGTTTGTTCCCCAAACAGAGTCCCCAGACTACCTTACAGGAGTAGATACTGCAAAATACTCAAGACTAGATGGGAAATTCCTACTTCCTACCACCTCGACAGTTCATCAGACACTTCCACCTTTCCAGAATTGCATAGATGATCTAATGAAATTCAGGGAACTATGAATATGACGGTCATCCAGAGACGATGTTCAGCTTATCCACCATCGCCCTTAAGCTGCCTCAAAGATCTGATTGATTCCTATCATTGATTTTTGAGAAGATTTCTAAATCTTTTGCTCAGGGAGCACTCTATCAATGCAATCACTTTTCTTTTGGTTTACAGCGCTGAGGTAGAAAAGGAGATGTCAGGGGCCTTGTCTTAGGGAAAAGACATGACTGAGGTGTGGATGGAGATCCACACTGTGACAAATCTCACATGTGGGAGCAGCAGGAGGACAAGCATTTTGGCAGGGCCTGAGGAGGGAAAATACATCCTCGTGGGGGGAATTATATATGACCAGGATAAACAACCTCCCTCCTGGCAATGAAAGTCCTTCGCTCAAGTGGCAAGGCCCCCAGACTGCGAGGGGCAGAAGGAAGAAACAGGCGGTTTAGCAAACCCCAATCTTTTTCTTACGTTGTCTGTGAAACAGTGATGTGAAACAAAAGTACTCCCCAACCACTGCACACTCCCCGGGTTCATGTCAAGAAGCACTGTCACTCATTTCTCCTGTGTTCTCCACAGCGTGGCCTCTTGTTTTTTCCCTCTCTAAATTCAGACAATTATCTCATGCAAAGCAACCATACACAAGAAAAAAGAAAAAGAAAAACTTGTTTCTTAGGGATAAGACAGTCAAAAGTACAGGGAGAGAATGCAAACATTTTGAGACAGGAAATAAATTGAGCAATAAAGAAATTCAGGTGATACCAGCAGAGGAATCAAAGAAGGGGTTCTTCAGTCAGTATTTTCTTGTTCTAAAGAAAGTGGGAGGCATACGCCTTATTTTGGACCTCAGAGTTTTAAACAGATACCTGAGGAATTACAAGATCAGAATGCTTATGCATAAAAAAAAAAAAAAAAAAAAAAAAACATTTCAGAGGGCAGACTGGTTCACCTTAATCAATCTAAAGGTTGCATAATTTCACATCCAGATCCAACCCCAGCACAGAGGTTTGCGTTCAAAGGAACGACATATGGGTTCAGGGTTCTACCGTTTGGCCTTTCTCTAGCACCCCGCATTTTCACAAAATGTGTGAAAGTGGCATTGACACCATAGAGCCAGTAGGGCATAAGGATATTAGTATATCTCAACGGTTAATCTGTGCCAGATCAAGGGAGATGGCGGAGTTGCATACAAGGGCAGTATTAATACATTTAAAATCTCTGGGGTTTGTAGTGATCCAGAAGAAGAGCTTGTAACCCCAACACAATCAGTGGTATTTCTGGGTTTGAATCTGAACTCAATAACTTACTGGGCAACCCTCTCAGAGTAGAAAAGGGGGAGTTTATGGAACTGTGTGAATCAGTTTTGCCTGGGGACTACAGTCTCTTTTTGACTGTGTCTGAGATGACTAGGACTCATGGCTTCAGTCATAGCAGTAGTGCCTTTGGGGCTGTTGTTCATGAGAGATTTTCAGAGATGGACCACTTCTCTGAAATTATATCCCTCCAGATATCTGCACAATGAGGTCTTAGGCCACTGTCACAGGGCTCTGCTCATTTGGCAAGACAGGGAATAAATAGGCAGGGAGGCATCCGGTCGAGAAAAATCTGCATGCCCTGGCAAGGAGAGTGCTGCTATGGAACAGGAAACACTTGCTGTCCCTCACGACACATGTTCCAGGCCTAGTAAATATCAGGGGAATCATCACCTAGGGGAATGGAGGCTCCACCCAAAGGTGGTTCAGGGGATATTGGACAAATATGGCCAGGCAGATGTGGATTTGTTTGCTTTGGAGGTGAATGGGAGGCCATGGACAGCGGAGATAGTTCAACTGCTGTATTCAGGTCCTTGGTACCTTCCTCAGCCCAGAGACTTCCTCTCTCTAGCAGGATGGAGGATTTTCATCCACATCCATAGAGGGAGGTGGAATCTCGGGGTCTGGCCTGCGAGATGTCTAACCTGAATGCTCCTGGCCTACCCCAGAATGTGATTTTTACCATCCAGGATGCTAGAGTGCAATCCACAAGAAAATTTGAGACATGGTTTTAGGAAAGACAAAATATACCATTCCTTTCCTCAGTACCTGGCATTCTTACCTTCCTTCAGGAGATACTAGATAAAGGGAAGGCATTCTCTATAATCAAAGTGTACCTGGCGGCCATTTCATCATGTCACATGAGATTTAATGGTGAAACAGTATCCTATTATAATTAGATTTATGAAGGGTGTGCACCACCTGAGACTAGTTCTCAGAACTATGTTACCAGCAGGGGATCTGTCCTTGGTCCTGGATGCACTCAGGGAAACCCTGTTTGAACCGTTGGAGGAAGCAGATATGAAAATTGTCTCATACAAGACAGCTTTGCTTGCGCTGACCTCTATAAAGCGGATTGGAGAATTACATGCAAGTTCATCTCGCAACCAAATCCAGCATTTATACCCAAGTTGATCAAGCCTATTCATTTATGGAAGTAGAGGTTGAAGCATTTCACCCTCCTCTATCAGAATCCCCAGGGGAGGAAACTCTGTAGCACTTATGTCCATTGAGGGGATTGTGGATATATCTGGATAGTATACAAAGTTTTAGACAATTAGACATTCTTAGACAATCTCTTTGTGTTTGCAAACCCCAAAGAAGAGGCAAGCACTGCAAAAACAACGACTCTCTTATTGGATAGTAGAGGCTATCAAGTTGGCATATTCAGTAAAGGGTCAGCTATTAGCAGGAAACCTGAGAGCTCATTCTACAGGGGGGAATGGCTGTTTCGTGGGCCTAATTTAAAGGAATATCTATGAAAGATGCGTGTGCGGCAGCAGACTGGGCCTTTCTGCACATCACTTAATTTCCGCCTTAACACAGGCAGTGCTGGAAGCACGCTTACACAATTAGTAAATGTTGAAATGAACATTAAATATGATTAAATGCTTTAGAATTTTTTTTTGTTTGTTTGTTTGTTTGTTTGTTTTTTGTTAGTTCATGTCAACCATTGTGGTTAACTAATGTTAACAAATGGAACCTTGTTGTAAAGTGTTACCCAAAAACCTTTTTAGGTGCCATTGTAAATCTTTTTACAAGCATATGAAGCAAGGTGTTTTACAGGAATTTCATTCAGGAATTTAATTTAAAAAACTTTCTTCCACTGTCATCCCATTTTTCCAACAGCTGACAACAAAACAAAAAAGAAAATCACCCATCGAGAGAGGAAGCAGGATTTCTCGGCTTTCAAGCACATGGACAATGAAATGAAGGTTAAAATATCACCTCAGCTTCTACTGGCTACTCTGCGTTTCCTAGCAACAGGCAAGTGTACTGCATTGCTGCTTGATTTACCCCAGTGTGTCCTGTGACTGTAGTATGGTTAGGGCACTCACACAGAGGAGGAGCTTTGCCTCTGGTTTTTGGGGAAAGTAGTGCCATGATGTTGATGTTTTTGTAGGGGTTTGCGTTCTAAGGTTTGTATTTAAAAAGAAGCAACTTGTTTGGGTTGTATGACTTTAAGCACTGCAAAATCCTTGCAGATAGCACATCTTTTCTCACTCTTTCTTATTTGCTTTTTGTTTCTTACTTTTTTGTTTTATAAAGTGTTTCTCCAAGAAGAAAGATTTGGTGTAGAAGCCAGAGAAAGGATCTTTGCTATTGTTAACGTTTTTATTGCTATACTGAATTGACAGATATATATTTTATAGCCAGGCTGTAATTTAATTAAACATGAAATATAATATTAGATAAATAAGGTGAGATAAACATCAGCGATTCTTTGCCACAAGCAGGAACTGCAGGAGTCACTACGGATGCAATTGATTCTGTTTAACATACAGTGCTGTTCAAAAAGTTTGGAGTCGGTAAGAAGTCTCTTAGGCTCACCAAAGCTGCATTTATTTGACCAAATATACAGTAAAACAGCAATATTTTGAAATATCATTACAATTTAAAATAACTTAAACTTTTCACATATTTTTATAATTTTAAAATGTAATTTATTCCTCTCCAGTCTTCAGTGTTACACAATGCTTCAGAAATCATTCTAATATGCTGATTTGGTGTTTAAGAAATATTTCTTCTTATTAATGTTGAATATAATTGTTCTGCTTAATATTTATGTGGAAACCATGGTAAATTTTTTTCAGGATTCTTTTAAAAGAACATATAAATATATTACAATATTTTGAAACATCTAAAAAGTTTTTTTGTCACTTTTACCGTAACCAACATCTAAAGCAACATTCTTGTACAAGTAAATCTCAGCAGTTTTTGGTGGAAGTCATGAAGTTGATGTTGTTTGTATACTAAGGTTTGGGCAATGTTTAGAGAGTGGTGGCCTGCTTGATTAGTGTATAAAATTTTTTATCTCCAAGCCCTGGAAAAAGCCAACAAACAGTTGAAAGATGTTTTTTTTTTTTTTTGTTGTTTTTTTTTTTTTTTTACACATCTCTGACACTCTAACTACCACATTTTGTTTCATGATGTAATCTTTTTTTTTTTTTTTTTGTAAGAAAATTTTAGTTTTGTTCAGCAAAGATGCATTTAATTGATGTAAAAAATGACGTTAAAGACATTTCTTATGTATCAGACTTCCATTTCAAATAAATGCTATTCTTTTCTTTGCATTGCCATTACAGGAATAAATTACTTTTTAAAATATATTAAATTAGAAAACATTTAAATTAGAAAACATTATTTAAAAAAGTTTTGCTGTCATATTTGATCAAATAAATGCAGCCTTGATGTATAATTGCTGATTCTTGCATTTTTGCAAAACTCTTCAGGCATTTGGCTTAACCTCCAGCAAGTCATTTCCCCTTGCATTACTATCCATCAAGCTGCTGTTAAATAGTCCCATGGGTGTTTGTGTATAATAGAGACAAAAAGGGCTTGCCAAACATTCTGAGTGGTATTCCCCTTTAAACCTAATTCCAGGATTTGGTAAGAACTTCCCCTTGTGGCTTACGCTAATCATTGATTAACAAATACAATACTATTAGCGTTCCCTGGTCAAGGAGCGACCAGCTGCCAGGTGACACAGATACTGTAAACAGAACAATGTTACAGTGAGTATTTAGCAACAGACAACCATCACAGTAGACACAACAGTGCTTATCATGCTCTGTGTTTAGTATCAGCTTTTGAGAGAACAATACAAATGTTGATAGCTGACAGTGTTACCAGAAATGAAAATTTATTTTTGCTTCTGTATGTTTTAGAAGACTTAAAACAGTCAGAACAGATGTGAATAAGATGAATAAGCAGTTATTAAAACAGAGTGTTTACCTGCCACAAGCTGTATTTGTCTAAAAAAAATGTTAGAGCATTGTTAACCCAGGGTTTACTAATATACCTTGTGAAGTTTTGAAACCTGAAAATGCAATATTACCTTTAACCTTGGTTTAGAATGGCTCTGAGGTAACGATTTCAATTGCGAAAAAAACCCCATAAGAACAGGAAGATGATGTCATGTCTTCTTTTGTTTTACAGAAGTTGAGCCATTCAGTCCCAGCCAGATGTCTGAGAAGATCCTTCTGCGCCTCCTCAAGCACCCCAACGTCATCCAGGAGGTCAAATATAATGAGAAGAATAAGAAGGCCATTGAGCATTACCTTTTCCACCGCAACAAGCCCGTGGACTATTTCATCCTCATTCTGCAGGTCAGCTTGGTTGCTTGGTCCAGGGCCGTAGAGGGCATAGAGAGTAAGGATTGAGGTTATTAGCCTAGAACAAGCTGGGATTTTCGCAAGTATTTAACACGCCCAGTATGAAAGAACTAAGGTACCTTTAGTTTAGTGAATATTGTGAAAGACAGCCGTGCTTCTGAAGGAATTACTGAAAGCCTTCTTTTGCAAAAAACTCCATTAGTAGTAAAAGTATCTACTTAAAGTTGTTTAAAAACAGTTCTTAGCTGCATTTAAAAGTCTGGCCTTCAATGTGATCTGTTCTCTAAGGGGAAGGTGGAAGTGGAGGCAGGGAAGGAGGGAATGAAGTTTGAAGCTGGAGCTTTCTCCTCGTATGGGATCATGGCTCTCACCGCTTCTCCAGGTAATTACAAATAAATAAAAGTAATTCATAAGTACTAAAAGTAGCATATATACTATGTACGCTGGTACTTATTGGTATTTACGTTGTATGTATTTTAATTGAATATAACATTTCCATGTTTGTATTACATAGTTTTAACATAAACTAATAAACTTTAAACAGATGCATATTTGTTAGTCATACATAAAATAGTAATAGTACTATTGTACTGTAATAGTGCTGATAAACTGAATGCGTTTTAAATACACAATAACCAAGTTTATATATTTGTCATCAATCATCAAGTCCAATTCGTTTTAAATCATTCATTTAACTAATTGAATATTACTTGTTCCACAGCTAGACATATTTTAAACATATTTATACTTTTTTTCCCACAATGAACAGATTTGAGCTTATTCTAAGCAATTTTAATAAATGCTTTTTGAAAAATGTGATCATTCATATAAAATCAAATAGATTCAAATAGCTAATAATAAACTATACCATGATTCTTTTTTCTTGCCTGTTTCATTCAAGAATGACTGACAAATATACATCACATTAATGTTAAATTACATAATGGTAAAACTGTGTAATCCAAAGAGATGGATATTTTATATGCAATTTAAATACATAAATCTTAAATGTAGACCTAAATATTTTAGAAAATTACATACTTTACATTAGAGGTTTTATGGTGGTTTTACAAAAATAATACTGCAATGCAAAATTCCACCTATAACACATGATACACCCACATACCCTGCAATAGTGCAAGCAGTTGTGGGCAGTATTAGCTCAAAAAGTATGCACGGATACATACTTTGAAGATCCACAGGAAGCGGAGCCTCATTCTGGCACTTTTGACATACTGTTTTCAATATACTATGATTTGGTACTATGATGCACTAATACCAGTTAGGCATTATTGTATGCAGAAAGTGCTTCAGACACTATCAGAAAATAATAACACAGTATCACAGAAGCTTTCATTCCAGAGGTCACGTGACAAAAAGAATGGCAAGATATTTTAAGACTGTCATTTGTTTTGTACTCAGAAGAAATCGGTGAAACAATTGAGATTTTGCTATATTGTTTATTCCACAATAGGTACACAGTATTTGTGCAGGTATCAGTGTTCAGGGTTGATTAATATATAAATACAAATGATAAAAGACACTAATGTTCAAAAATAATAACATTTATTATTATTATTGTTATTACCACAGTCCTGCGTAAGACAAGCGGTTTGGAAAATGGATGGATGAATGGAATTATTGTTGTTATTATTTTTCTTACTACTAATCATAAATAATTCTTCCACTTCACAGATTACACATTTTATTGATCAAACTGAACATAAAAGTATATAAAAATCTTTGGGGGGAAGCATCCACTGACTAACTGTAGGGTATTTTCAAATCATGTTGATCATATTTAGATCCATCAGAAATTGAATATTCTGCCAAATTTGAACCAAGAGTCACATGTGCCACTAGTTAGGGGACAATCACAGAACATAGGTGACCTCTGGTGGTGAGAACATGGGCCTACAGTAA
Organism: Chanodichthys erythropterus; assembly: GCF_024489055.1. Taxonomy (NCBI): domain Eukaryota; kingdom Metazoa; phylum Chordata; class Actinopteri; order Cypriniformes; family Xenocyprididae; genus Chanodichthys; species Chanodichthys erythropterus. The sequence goes on from NC_090232.1 coordinate 27,430,445, forward strand.
TACCAAAAGAGCTTTGTTATGGGGGTAACAGAGAATATTTTGTAATGTGGAATAAAACAAGTGGTATTTAGTGATTTCTTTACTCCTAGCGCTCTTCATTTCTACCTTTCAGTCACCTTATAGATTCTCACCCTCTTCAGATGCTTTTCTCTTCCTCCTATTCTTTATACTTCTCTGCAGTTCCTCGTACCCTTGTGGTCAGTAGGGCTGAGTCTGTTGCTGGATCTCCAGGTATAGTTAAACCAAAATGACTAATCAAACAATGGAAAGGTCAGACATTAGTCTGTCTGTTACTCAGTGTAAATCATACCGTATGTTACAGGAAACCCACAGAATCCCTCCCACACATTTCTATTTCACAGGCCTCCTGGAGTAAAGGGTGACAGCAGGGCCATACGCACACACACAGACACCTCTGTACATAGTCACCCACACACACATGCACACACATACTGTTCCCGGTTCTCACATACCTCATGCTGACTACCAGCATGTAGGGTTCAGAGTTGGGCCCCTTCAGGCCAGCATTGGAGCCTTGAACTAAAGACTTGGTGGCTCCCCCACTCCACTCACACATCCAAACACGGATTACATACATTCCAACCAAATTGTGGCATTAACACACCCCACTGTGGAAACCGGTGTTTGTGTGTGTGTGTGTGTGTATATACGTTTGTATGTGTGTTTGTGTAGGAGTGAAGAAAAAAAAAGGATAAATGTATGTGCTGGAGTGTGGAAGTGTGCATATTTGAGTGTCTGTTAGCAAGTATTTTGTGTGTGAGTAAAGTGAATGTTTGTGTGTGTGCACTTGTAAATTCCCTCTCTTTATGAAGTGGAAAACATAAGCTGTGTTTAATTAAAAATAAGCCAGTCTTCACTTTGAAAGCTCTTAGGCTTTTTATATACTCTTGCCAGCGGCAACCCTTATACATACATGAAACACTCCCTTCATAACTAGCAATGCAATTATTGAGTTCTAAAAAGCTGTTACAAGCTGTAACTTATTGTTACTTGTTATCTCTATAAAGTTGGATTTGTGGGTCTAGTCACTAAAAGGGTTCAGTGTACTAAAAGCCATAAACATCTACAAACATACACTACTGTTCAAAACTTTGGGTTAGTGAGGTTTTTGAAAGAACTTTCTTATGCTCACCAGGGCTGCATTTATTTTATCAAATATACAGTAAAAATTTTAATATTATGAAATAATTGTTTTTTTTTTCCCCATGTGATGTCAAAGCTGAATTTTCAGCAGCCATTACTCCAGTTTTTTTAGTGTCACATGATACTTTAGAAATTCTAATATGATGATTTGGTGCACACACACAAAAAAAAAAAATCTTCAAAATCCTTAGTCGCTTTTGATCAATAATGCATGCTTGCTGAGTAAGAGTATTCTTTTATTCAATTTTTCACTCATTCATATCAATTATTTAAAAAATACTTTTGTAATTAAGTGTTAATTGAATTGTTAAGTGTGTAATTCAGAATAAAAAAGCCCCTAACTCATGTCATTGGTTGAGCCATTGTTGCTATTCAAACATTATGTCAGATAATTCATATTCATGAGCAAGGCTGACAAGTTTTACATTGTGTTCCCCTCCCTATCATGCCCTTGATTTTATGTGTTTATGTTTTTTTTTTCCCTGATTACTGAAGTCACAATGCTTTCCTTTTTCCTCTGCAGAAAACAAATCCCCACCTCGGTCATTTGGACTGAACCATTCTGACTCGTTAAATCGTAGTGAGCGGATTGAAGCCATCACACCATCACTGGGCAGCAGTAACAACCAGCTCAATGCCTTCCTGCAGATCTATGTGCCAGACTATTCTGTCAGAGCTGTGTCAGACATCCAGTACATTAAGGTAAACAGAATTGCACAAATACACCAACTCACTTGCAGTTTACATAACCAACATGCCCAAAACAATCAGAATCAATAAAATTCTTCAGAAGACAATCATTGTACATTTTTGGTGCAATTGTGGTGCCCATTGCGGAGCTTGGGGTTCAGACTGTGGTCTAAACTGTGGCCTAATGGCTGTAGTTCAGTGGTAGACTGTGGCCATGGATCGGTGGCTAACATAGACTGTTGCTCAATTACAAACTTTGGCTGTGGCTTAATGGCAGATGTGGATTTAGGTGTTGGCTCTGGGACAGATGTGAACTTGGGCACTAAGTAGGGGTCTGTGACATGTGTGGGCACTGGTTTAGTGTCTGTGGCAGATGGAGACATGAGCTCTGACTTGGTGGTCATTAACATGAGCTCTGATGAAATGAGCTGTCTTTAAAATAATGAAATACAAATAAAAATGGGGGTTTTGAGACAAATTAAACTTTGCTTCCAATTTATTACTTAAAGAACACTTTAAGTACTATGATACCACAGGCTGCTGTCACTAAATGCACAGAAACAATGTACGAATGCATGGAACGAATATGATGAAACGCATCTGATTTCTGTATACAAGAATACTTGTTGAGATGGGTTTTTGAGATCATTTTGTGTCTGTATGTGTCCGAGCTCGGTTATGTGTTCACGTGCCATCTGAAAGGCGCCTCTATGTGCATGCATGCTTTGAGTGTGTACATGTGTACAACGCCTGATTGAGAATCGAGATCTCTTTTGCCTCTTCTTACACTTGAATGTTTTAAAAACGCTTGAGTGTTTTAAATTGGCAAGACTTAGAAATAAGTGCACATGAAAAACTTTTACTATACAATGGTTAAATGCAATAAATCCGCAAATCACGTGTTCCGAACTGTGGGGCATGGTTCGTACATATCACGGATCAACTACAATCGGTTTCACACCTACTCTTCATGGAACCTGAAATAATATAAATCTGTGTCTGAAAAATGGAATTGTTCCTTTAAACTTTCAAAATCAGAGAAAACATATTATTACATATTTATTTTTTGAGTATCGTATTTGATACATCAAGTTTTATGGCTCAAAGTATGATATAGGTGTATGTACTCGAGGTGGAAAAAAACACCAAAATCTTAATTAAGATGCCAATATGTTGCATATTTATTAAAAAAAGGAAGATTCAGATAGCTTTAAATGTAAATTGATGAGATCTTTATAACAGTATAGCAGACTACTTACAGTACATAAAATAAATATATAAATATACAGTGGGTACGGAAAGTATTCAGACCCCCTTCCATTTTTTACTCTTTGTTATATTGCAGCAATTGGCTAAAATCATTAAAGTTCATTTTTTTCCCTCATCAATGTACACACAGCACCCCATATTGACAGAAAAACACAGAATTGTTGACATTTTTGCAGATTTATTAAAAAAGAAATATCACATGGTCATAAGTATTCAGACCCTTTGCTCAGTATTTAGTAGAAGCACCCTTTTGATCTAATACAGCCATGAGTCTTTTTGGGAAAGATGCAACAAGTTTTTCACACCTGGATTTGGGGATTCTCTGCCATTCCTCCTTGCAGATCCTCTCCAGTTCTGTCAGGTTGGATGGTAAACGTTGGTGGACAGCCATTTTTAGGTCTCTCCAGAGATGCTCAATTGTTCTTGAATGGCCCAGCCAGAGCCCTGACTTAAACCCAGTCACAGAGTTGTTGTGAAGCCACTCCTTCGTTATTTTAGCTGTGTGCTTAGGGTCATTGTCTTGTTGGAAGGTAAACCTTCGGCCCAGTCTGAGGTCCTGAGCACTCTGGAGAAGGTTTTCATCCAGGATATCCCTGTACTTGGCCGCATTCATCTTTCCCTCGATTGCAACCAATCCTGTCCCTGCAGCTGAAAAACACCCCCACAGCATGATGCTGCCACCACCATGCTTCACTGTTGGGACTGTATTGGACAGGTGATGAGCAGTGCCTGGTTTTCTCCACACATACCGCTTAGAATTAAGGCCAAAAAGTTCTATCTTGGTCTCATCAGACCAGAGAATCTTATTTCTCACCATCTTGGCAAACTCCATGCGGGCTTTCATGTGTCTTGCACTGAGGAGAGGCTTCCGTCAGGCCACGTTGTCATAAAGCCCTGACTGGTCGAGGGCTGCAGTGATGGTTGACTTTCTACAACTTTCTCCCATCTCCCGACTGCAGGTTTTTTGTAACCTTGGCCAGATCTGTGCCTTGCCACAATTCTGTTTCTGAGCTCTTCAGGCAGTTCCTTTGACCTCATGATTCTCATTTGCTCTGACATGCACTGTGAGCTGTAAGGTCTTATATAGACAGGTTTGTGGCTTTCCTAATCAAGTCCAATCAGTATAATCAAACACAGCTGGACTCATATGAAGGTGTAGAACCATTTCAAGGATGATCAGAAGAAATGGACAGCACCTGAGTTAAATATATGAGTGTCACAGCAAAGGGTCTGAATACTTAAGACCATGTGATATTTCAGTTTTTCTTTTTTAATAAATCTGCAAAAATGTCAACAATTCTGTGTTTTTCTGTCAATATGGGGTGCTGTGTGTACATTAATGAGGAAAAAAAAAAATCAAGTAAACCTACTGTAGGTTGCTTCAGCCCATCAAGTGTTCATCTTTAAATACAGGGCTCTGAACCAGAAAAGAATGAAACTTTGTCCAGAACATAACCAGAAATCGTTCTGAACGCAAACGCTAATTTGAAATGGCCATTAACTGGATAATAATATTATGACACGCTCAGGCTCAGCTGTCAGGTCACCATCGGTTAGGTAAGTCACAATGGCAATGCACTGGCATTAGTTTTTCTGATGATATATGTCACCAACTGTCAAGCATTATGCCTACATTTAAGTGAAAAGTAATATGCAGCTTGTTGTGTGTTTTGAAACCAGTAAAAATTGCAGGATAGTAGAACATGAGTTAACACAACGTCACATCATGCACCTGCAGCGCTTCTGTGAACGGATAAAACAATAAAACTATAGGCTACATAACATATATAAAAACAAAAAGGAATGTTTAGGCATATAGGCTACGCAAAATATATTTAATTTAAATAATTAGGTCTACAGATTAACAAAACAAAAGAAAATGAGTTTTGCTTCATTATGGTGTACTCCAAAGATCTAGGAAAGAAAACTGAAACATTCTGCTTGTTTTCGTTATTTGAGTGTCTTTTGTAAATGTATGAATGATGTCATGCGTTTACATGTATGACCATAAATTCCAGAATACAGTTGACTTTTTTTTAGAAGGAAAAAAACACCTTGTGCGCACACACAAATTCTTGCATTGCTTATTTATATCTTGCATTGCTTATTTATCACTCGCAGCCTGTTAAATATTAAAATAAAATACTGTTGCGAAATATGTTGTGAAAATGAAAACAGTTGGATTTGTACAGGGCAGTTTTGTTGATAATTTATGTTTACAAAGGCTATTTGTAAACATTTTACTTTATTTACCGGTAATTTACATTATTAACATTATTATTACATTATTATGTAATAATAAAATGTGACGTATATGCAACTTATCTTTTTTCATCTCCGAAATAGCGTCGGTATATTTAACCATGCAGCAAGCAATATCTTTTATAATTTATAAACCGTTGATAGTTTTTACTTTGGTTTATTGGGTTTACATTTGGACAGAAACTTGTTTTAAAAGATAATTGTAGACCCTATTGGCTAAGACGGCAAATACAAGTTTCTCTTTGTTTTTGTTTCTTTAAATAAATTGCTGTACGTATTATTATTATTATTATTGTTAGTGGTAGTAGGCTACATGGAATTTTTTTTTTTTTTTTTTTTAAATAACGTTATTAACCGCTATTTTTTCTAATCAAACTGTTTTCTGAATGTTAATAATACAGAAGGATTTTTTTTTTTTTTTCGTTTTTAAGCCCTGTTTAAATATTACTGATAATATAAAATGTATTCTCACATTTACATTATGAAAATCAGCAAAGACATGCGTACCACGACCTGAAGATGGACAGTTCCCTTTTGAATGGGAACTCGCACTGCGTCCTCTGTAGGACACTTTGGGGAATGCCTCCAGCGTGACCAGTTTCTGAAGCACGTGTTTAAATGCGACAATGTCATTGACTGACGACAGTCCGTGATGTCATCACTACTGTCGTCACTATGACCATGAGTATAAACAGGCACATATATTATTGTTTGTGTACGTGTGAATGTGAATATCATGAAGAAAATATGCCAAGCGTTTTGTGAGGATTTCTCAATGGAAAGCATCTTTTGCGCTGCCCCTATTCTTGAGAGATGTAGGACACGCATTCACGAGACTGACTACAAGAGTTGTTTGTATGAGCATGTTCGACCCTAGAGGGAATTTAAGCCACTCATAGCGATGTATCTGTGTCTGTTCTCGTATTCAATTCAATTCACATTTATCTGTATAGCGCTTTTCACAATATCGTTTCAAAGCAGCTTTACAGAGAATGCATGTCAACATTACAATTTAGAGAATGCAGTTAGCTAAGAATGTAATCATTTTGGCAATTTAATTTACAGTCACTGTTAGCAGTTTAATTAAAGGTAGACGCCATGAGCTCCTGGAAATAATGACTTACATATTAACAATAATTAGGATATATAGAAATTTTGGAATGTGCATGTTGATCCAGTTCGTATGATTTTTTTCAGAGAATCTGATGTTTGACAAAGTGTGCTCGAGGTTAAATTCTTTTTGTGATGCATTCACTGTAATTGGTTCCACCCAGGCTTGACTCTCTCTTAAGGGATAAGAGTTGAGATAGGGGGCAGGATATATGCCCCCTATCCCCTCCGAGGAAGGCTAGTTGTGGTGCCAAGTTATCAGGCTCTCTGTGAGCCTCCTTGGCTACTGTACTATACTTAAACTGAAGAATTATTAGGCCGCCTCTCGCTATAGAGAGTTGTTCTGTTAGAGGCCTGCACTCTTCTGAGCTTCATCCAATATTGTGTCAAGCTGCTGGCTCTATGTAGCCTCCTTGACAGGCGCAGGACAGAGTGCTGAGGCCTCCATCCCTTGGGCTCAGCTAGAGCTTTGCTAGGCCTCCTCTTGTTATAGAGAGTAGTTCTGTTAGAGGCCTCCCCAGATTTTAAGCAGGCGGCCCCTTCACAAATCATTGCAATGTACTAAGGGGAAGCTGCCTCCCTCTAATAGCGGGACCCTTAAGCAGGCAGCTCTCTTAGGTCTTGAAGTGGTAGCTGCCTCCCCCAAAGTTGGAGTTTTTAAGCAGGCAGATCTTTCATGGGTTTTCATGGAGTATCCTCACCCCTGAGGGGGTTCCTTTTAAGGATGTTTTTTAATACCAACAGGTGGTAGCCTCCTCCCCCTAGTGTTGGATTTAAGTAGGAGGCTCCCTTAGTTATTGCCATGGCATGGGCTTCCCTAAATTTGTGTAAGCTTCAGGAAGCCCACCTTGAGGCTGGTAGAATGAATGCACCTTCCCCATTATGGGTTCTAAGCAAGGTCCTTGACAAAGCTTATGGGCGCTCGCAATCTCCAAGGTAAGGGGAGCTTATGTATGAGAAAGTAGCTGCCCCCTTATAATTATCTTGGGCAGCCGTCTCCAAGTTTTTAGCAGGCGGCTCCCTTTTTCTATTATGCTAAAGTTCAAGGTTACAGCTGCCTCTCCTTATCGGGGTCTTAAAAGTAGGCAGCTCCCTTGTGGTAATGAAGTCCTAGCTACCTCCCCCAGAGGTGTGGTCCCTTAAGTGTGAGGCTCCTTCAATTATCCAGAATCCAGAGGGAACTACCACCCTTGTGGGGTTTTTAATAGGCAATTTCCCTAGGATACAAACTCCAGCATACTCACAGGGTCAGCCATGCACCAGGCCTGCCTGTCTACAACTCCTTCAGACAGAAAAATTGATTAAGTTTAATACAGGTGCCCATTTATACTTACAGTTGTACCAGTAGTGCCATCACAGACTGTTGTCGGCCAATTACATTGTCGCGTTTAAACGTGCTTCAGACATCGGTCACTCTGGAGGCATTCCCCAAAGTGTCCTCTAGAGAACGCAGTGTCTTGTTCCACTTCTCAGGGAACCATGGTTATATGCGTGACCTGAGACATTTTACGATTATACTAACAGCCCTTTTACTTGCTAAAAACTATAAACTATCAATTAGACAACAGAAGGCATGTAGAAGACTGTGTGCAACAGGTTGTTTAACAAAGTTTTGATCATGTTGACAATTTAGAGGCCTTAGAAATGTGTGTATCAAATATGATATAATCTTTGTCTGAATAAATCTTTGTATCCTTTAATTTATTTGCAAGATCAGAAGTAAACTATCCATTGTTGCTTCAGTATGGCTGTAACGGTCATGTAAGATTATATTTAAACTCACAATAGACCCTTTTAAATAAAGCACGTAATCAGTACCTGAGATTGTCATTTTCAAACATTGTATGTTGTTGTTCCAGCTGCAACGTTGCAGAAATAGAAACTGCTTCTAAAGTAAAAAATGCTTTCGCGTATTGTCAGAGCTGGTTAAGACAAATCTCTGATTAACATGGAAAAATACATGTTGTAAAAATACATGATTTAGTTGTTTTTTTATGTAACCCCCTTTTCTGTGTGTTTTGTCAGGTAACACGGCAGCAGTATCAGAACGCCGTCATGGCATCACGTATTGACAAGACGCCACAGTCCTCAGAGAGCGAGTACACCAAAATTGAAATGACTTTGACAGAGCTCCATGACAGAGTGACCGATGAAACCACCGCTCTGTTCAACCAGACACAGAACTGCGTCGCCCACAACAAGTCGAACCACACAGGACACAGTGAGGGGGCCATCTAGCCCTCAGTGGGGTGGTGGAGCGAAGCCAATAGCAGAACCCTAGAGCTGCCTCACCACCCCAAACGACTCTAATCTGGTAGTGCAGTACTACTGGGGCCAGAGCTTGCGTTGACCCAAGGCAAAATGGGATAGTCCAGTGACATGCTTCGGTCTCATTAAGATTTCAGATAAACCACAGTGTTTATGTCCCCCAGCCAAAGAGTTTGGAGGATGGACAGTCTTGTGTTCTGACAAGCCCCTCCAGCTACACTCAGACTGCCCCGTGATGTTCACAAACACAAAAGAAATACTCCAGGCAGATGCTGTTATAGGGTAAATCAAAGACTGTTCCAAATACTGCTTTGAAGGAAACCGTGAACCAAGAGCATTATACTCACATATTTATTTATTTTGTATGCCTTTGTATATACATGCATGTCTGAGGATATAATTGTCAGCACATGCAAACACCTCTCTGTACATTGTGCATGTGTATGTGTGTGCCTCTATGAGTGTCACTGATATCATGCACATGCTATATATACATAGTTTCAAAGACATCATTGTATACAGGGCTTGACATTAATTTTTTTTGCTCACCAGCCACTGTGGCTAGTGGTTTTTCAAAGTTACTAGCCACTCTGCATTTTCACTGGCTACAATTTTCACTCAGTTTTCTCTCAAAATGCCATTTTGACATTATTTTGTGTGCATTTGACTGTTTAAGCTCAATAAGCAGTGAAAAGGAACTCAATATAGTACTGAGGAGTGGCTTTATGTGTGTGCACTTTGGATGTGAGCACAAAATCTGGATCTGGAATCAGTAAAATGATGCATAATCCCACACCGAAATTCAAGCCTTGTAACACTAACAAGATTCCAGAGCAAATGAAACAAGTGAGTGAGGGGAGGCGGGTTTGTGTGTCAACTCGCTGTCGGAGAGATGAGAGAGCGAGAAAGCGCAGCTGGTATCGTGTATCTGTTTTGCAGAAAATGAGTTTTGGAAGCATTTCAGATAATTCAGTATCGATATGTATCAAAAAAATCAACATTTTTGACAACACTACATTGCACTTAGTTTATTATTTCAGATGCATTTTTAAAAGACTACAATTGAAAAATATATATTTTATATAAAATTCAACCTGCCAAAGTGGCTAGCAGGAGTGACTGCGTTACAAGCCACTGCTGAAATCTACCCACATTTGGCAGGTTGGCGGGTGTTAATGTCAAGCCCTGATTGTATATGTACTGGTGAGGGTCTTTTACATGTATATTTCAGAAATATTCCACAGTACCTTTTTTTTTTTTTTAATGAATCATTATATTGCCTTTAAAAAATCATATTAATTTTTTTAACAAGTGCAATGAAACACATTTTATTTAAAATATGATTTATCATGATTACTGTATTGTAAATTTTAGATTATTTGCATATATTGTATCATGTTTGTATATTTGATATTTTGGATTCACTTTCAAGGATGAGCAGGTCCTATTTGTCTGCTTTAAAAGTTTAATTCTATCAGAGGCACAATTAAACGAAAGACCTGTTAGGACTTTATGCAAGGGAGAATCCATAAGAATCCGTGCGATTCCTAACTGAATCCAGCACGTAACAAAATGAGTTTTTACGATGTCATTAAAACAACTACTACATTAAATTGTTCTACCCATCACGTCTGTTAGAGAGGTGGCTCCCCCGCTCAGTTTAAATGGCTCTACTTGTATTACCTTTACGTCTGTATGTTGACTTATTTATATGAACACTGGAAACTCCTGCTATGCATAGTTGTATTTAGAAATGAACACAAATTTGTTTTAACGATAAACCATTTACGTTTTCTCTTTAAAACATCACAAAAGTGAGCCCTTGCCATACTCCTAGTGACCAATAGCGGCAGTATGGTTTTGCAGAAATGTTTTTTGAGCAATCCCATTTCTTCAGAGCCCCAAACAGCATATAACTCATTACAATAACTATTCCTATATGTTATAGGTGGCAGCTGCATGACCCTGTTTCTACAATGTCAGACTTTGTGGTAAATCTGATTCAGGCAGCTTTTAAGATTTCACCCTAGATGTTTTCATGTGTTCCAATGGTTATTTGAACCACAAAAGATAAATAACAGGAATGCATTTCTTGATTTATTCTATTATTTATACATGGGTCAGTACCACAGACAGCCACTGCTTGGCACTACAGTCTTAACAATTTAGCCAAACTAAACCTAAAAGGTTTTAATCTTAAAACTGATGCTCTTTATACCAAAGATTTTACATAAGAGGTGAGATCAGAGATTGTTGGGCTTTATTTAGTAAATTAAAGCCAACTTTGATTTTTGTTTTTGTTTTTCTTAGAAAGATGCTCTTGTGGGGTTAAATACAGGTTCTGGCTTTTTACATTTTTTTCTAATTTGCTTTGTTAATGAATTGTAGCGACTTTGTAACTAAAATGTAAACCCTAGGGAGGTAAATGGTTCTAGAGAAAAGTGCTATTAAACATTCATCAGTTTCACTATGGTACTGTGTTCTTTCTGCACTTGTTTTGCATATTAAACATAATATATTCTGATTGACTGTGATTGTTGATTTTTACTTTCAGTATGAATAGACAAATGACTTTTTTTTATGGAATGTTTTATACCATGTTTAATGTTAAATATGCAGTACATATAGACATGGAGCGGTATTTTGGACAAATTATAGAAATCCAAGTGGCTGACGTATTGTCCTGTTGCTCAGGCCATGTTAGAGTGGAGAAAACCTGTTATGGAATACGTGTAGTCATATGCTCTTAGAAGTAAACATGACAGGAGACCAATGGTGAATTTTTTTAAGGAAAATTATCTTTATTTTACATTGCAATGCAATTTCCCATTTGTATAAGTTTAGAACTCTATAAATCATAATTCATGAAGCAAAACTGAAATTTGGAGACATGTAATTACATGCCCTAAACAAAAAATCGACAACAAAAGAAATCGGATTAATAAATGCCATGGCTATTTTGCTCGATCTCTTTTACAGACACAACAGTTTTGCATCTTTGAATCTGAAAGCTAATAAAAATCAGAAAAAAAAAAATATTGTTTGCCTTCATCATGAACTAAAAAAAAAAGATTTCAGAAATTAGGAAAAAGTAAAAAATAGAAAGGAGCAAAACTCAGTATATTAGTAAGTTATTGGCATGTTTAACACACAACTATACTGTAAACTATGCCAAAATATAATATGAAAACACTGGTTGAAACAGATGTATACAATGCTATCTATAACTAAACCGATGAGATCTTCACCCGTTAAGGAGGTATCAAAGATAACGACTACTGGGATAATTGGATGAATACTGTTTAAACTCAATGCCTTTTCTATTATACTATTTAACCTATATAATTATATATTATATAATCTAAGCCAGTTTCCCTTGCATAGACAACTAAAAAGGACAACGGCCAACACCAGTGCAAATTAGCCCAGGACTAGTTTTAATCCATGTCCAGGGAGCCAGCCATATAAGATACAATACTGAGTTTGTATAAAAAGCTAATGAAAACAGACGAAAGAGAAATGCTGAATTTTTTTCTTTTTTACCAGGACACAAACACTTTCTCTAAACTGTGGTCTCTAAAGACTGGGACCAAGAACAAGGTATATTTTGAAAGAGCTGCCCCATTTTAGGATGTCCAGTTGTTTTTAAACTATATTGAAACTGAAATCGACACAGATAAAATGAATTTGTACGTTTAAAAATATCTCTAAACTTGTTTAACTGGTTCTTTGAAAGAGACATTTGAAAACCTAGAAAACTATTTTTGTGCCTCACCACAAACCTTTATACTACAAGACCTACTTGGTCTTCCCTTTTGAAAACTGACAGTCAGACTCATGAAAAACTACATTCTCTAAAATAAAAATAACATACAGTTACAATATGCATACAAGTAATACATGTTGCACTATGGATTGGGTAGCTTCATTCAATCAGATCCTACATACTATTATATTAGAATAATGTATATAAAAGTCACACTAACCATCCTAATCTATCTGTTTCATGCACTTGGAATACTTCCCAGAGCTAAACCCGCTTCCTAAACCGTGTACCACCGTAACACTCAAGACATTCATTTCTTAAAAACTCCACATACTTACTGTGGGGACACCTAACAGTGTCTAATGGGATCCTTGAAGCTAAATCAAAACACAATTTCTCAACACCGTTTTGGTCCACATGGGAGTAAACCATCAACAGAGTTCAAACATTAGCCAGGACTACATTAATTTCCATAGAAACAGTCACCAGAGCAACAGCACTCTCTTTCTCAGTTTCAGAATGTCCAGCTGTTAACTTCATTTTACTAGTATTCTCTCAATGACCGATACATCTCGACAAGCTCCTCAGGCCATAAAACACAGTTTTTTATAAGTTTTTTTTTTTTTTTTTTTGCATATCAAGGTCACTTACTGTATATATGATGTTTGAATAGTTTGCATCTGTCTTCTGTCAGGCAGATATTAATGGCACATAACGACTGAGACAAAACTAGACCGTTCTGTTTAGCTTATATAGTATAAAAATACAGTATATCTTTTTTGTGACATCATAACCGTTTAGAGCAGGTAGTGAAATGATGTGTCTGTGTGTTCGGACTCATTTTGCGTCTATGTGAACCCTAACACGAGAGGAATCTGTTCACTACTCTGTAGCACTAGCCAAAATGTCTGCATGAAAAAAGCTGAAAAAAAAACAAGAGGTTAACAACAAACCTCTAAAAAAAAAATAAAAAAAGCAGCTACATGCTGTTGCCAAGTAACAGGGTTCTTGTGTTGGCCGCATTTCCTCACGCACGTCACAATGAACCATGCTTTGGTTTTTCTGTGCTTCATTCAGATTCCCAACACATGCAGAACTTCAACACAGACACTCTGCCAACATACACACACACAGACACACACTTTTTTCAAAGGGACAATTATTGGATACAGCCTTTGCTGGAGGTAGTAACCAAGCTAATCTGACTGGATGGACTGGCTACTCAAAAGTTGTGTCTAAACTGATAAAAACTATAAAATAACAGTAAAATCTGACTAGAACATACCTAAAAACTAAGTTGTGTATCTGTAAGGATCCAATAACTGACATGAACACTCGTCCTAACAAAGTTCGAGTCTTTGTATGAAAGTTAATGCAAGAGTTAGCCAACATGCTACATGTATGATACATACATGACATTCTCGTGTAAACTCATGAGTGTCCTTCTGCTGCGTTTCCATTGGATGTTTATCACATGTGCTTATATATAGTGACTGATAAACGATTCCAGATACCATCCGATGTTCTTTTGAACAAACTTTCGTTCATTCTTTTTAGTCATCTTTACTGGAGGGTGAACTGAACTCTGGTACTATGAACAGCTTTTTGAGCTTGGTTTGGCAATTATAGTCTACTTCATACTTCCACTCCTCCTTTTCTACCTCACTCGATATCATCATCATCATCATCATCATCACTCTATCATCATCATCCTATGAATCTTTACCCTAGAATAGGCCAAAAACATCTACTCTTCCTCCTCCTCTTCCTCCTCTTCATCATCATCTTCATCGTGGCAGTGTGTGATTTCCTGTGGCGGCTGAGCGAACAGGTGGGGCGGTTTGATTTCGCTAATGGAGCGTGTGAGCTGGTTTCTTTTGCAGTCGATGTCCTTGCAGTCCACACAGTGGCGGTTGCGTGTGGCAAGAGGAGACTCTGTCTCTGTGTCTACGTGGGCGTGCTCCACTGTGGACTCATGGGGCATCTGGGAAAAAGAGAAGACTGCAAAAGTTAAAAAAACAACAACATGTTTAACAGGTACGTTAAATAGGTCACTAGGCATAGAAGAGAGAACCAAGCGAACAGGAGAAATGTGGGTGTGTGTCGGTAGGCTTGAAAGGAAGTGTTTGTGTAGGCAGAGCTGGTATTTCAGAACCAGTTGGTACTCGATTTAGAAAAGTGTAACAATATCTTTCCATTCCAGGCTTTTCTATTTTTAGTACTGACCGACTTTATTTGGAACTTACTCTTACGCCTACACCTAGAACTACCGTTCAAATAAGGTTTTTAAAAATATTTTTGAGTCTTTTATGCTCATCAAGCCTGCGTTCATTTGATCACAAATACAATAAAAACAGAAATATTGTGAAATATTATTACAATTTAAAGTACCTCTTTTCTATTTAAATATATTTAAAAATGTAATTTATTTCTGGAGAGCAAAGCAACCATTATCTTCGTCTTCAGTGTCACATGATCCTTCAGAAATCCTTCTAATATGCTGATTTGGTGCTCAAGGGACATTTATTATTGTTATCAATGTTTAAAACAGTTGTGCTGCTTATTTTTTGTGGAAACAGAATTCTGTGAAGAACAGAAAGTTCAAAAGAGCACTTTTTTGTAACAACTGAAAAGTCTCTTCTGTCATTGTTGATCAATTTAATGCATCGCTGCAGAGTGAAATAAATAAATTGATATTAGCATTTAACTTAAAGTTATTAGTCTGGGGCATAGAACTTGGTATCAACTATTGGTATTTAGATTACTAATCCAAACCTATGTTTATGGGTGTGTGTTTATGGGTGTGTGTTCTCACCAGCACATGGGCGGCTCTGAACAGGTAGCTGAAGGGGTAGTAGAGCAGGTTGATGAAAGAGGCAGCATACAGATCAGCGTAACGCATCACCTGAGATGCAAACAGAGTCTGCCGAGAGCCACTGCGAAACAGGCTTCCCATCATCCCGTAGCACATGTCCATGTCATGGGTCACTCTCTGATGAACCAAGACACAGAGAGAATTACTAAATCAACATATAATATACAACATCACATGTTGTAGCTAATTAATTTCATCCAAATATTTTAATTAAACGTGTAAGACTTATAATCTGCTATTACAAGCATACTTGATGTCCCTGTTCGTTTATGAAAACTGAGGGATGAGTGTAAATTATTGTCTCAAAAGCATTCCATGGATACTTTTCATGAAAATAACCCATAATACTGTATATACTGTGAACTGAGATGTTTTTTTTTTTTTTTTTTTTTTTTACTGGTGTATTGAAATGAACGAATGTGTTTGTATGATTAACTCAAGCCAATGTTTATGGGTGTGGGTATAGATCAGCGTTTCTCAAAGTGTGGGGCGCGCCCCACTGGTAGGGAATAGAGACCTGACAACTGGGGCGTGACAAACGGGAGGAAATTTGGTTGTTTTTGTGCCCATCTCTTTTAACATTTATCAGCGGTATGGTCCCATATAGGGATTTAGAATGTTCAGAGACGTCACTTATCTGCCAGATTCAAATACTGCTTTCGCGCTTTGGCTGGCGCTGACCCAGAGACGTACGCGCTCAGAGCTTGTCATATATCACAACTATGCAGTGTTTTCAACAACATAATGTTTATTTTAGGTTTCAGACATTTAAATATACGTAAGTACTAGTAAAACAATACATTTAGAGTTTGTAAAATACACAAGCAGCAATAACAATCAATTCAAATATAATTTGCAGAAGTGTTTTATTCATATCAGATACACATAGTGTAAGTAACTATAAAGTTTACTCTATTTTTCTCCCAGATCACTGGCCATATACTTACATGGATTTCGGGAGAAATTGATGAATTCACGTGCTGACAGGACTCTCTGAACAGCTGCGCAAAACAAACATGGCGGCGCCCATCTCGCATTATAGATCAAGATTATTTATTTAGGTTTTTAAACGACAAAACACACTCACTTACACATATTTGAGAATCAGAATATCAGATAGTTGATGACATGGTAAGCAAGTTTGTGAATATTTTGAATAAAAAAGGAAAAACAAAATAAAAGCGTTACATCTGTCATACAGTGTTTTTGTGGCTGCGGTGTGTGACGTGACAATGGCATGATAGGTCGCCATGAAAACACGTTCTAAAATAACGGTCACGTTAACAAAAACTTAGAATATTTTAATTTTAACTCACACATGAAAGGTTATTATTATTATTTACTTTTGAACAAAGTCTTTATATGCACTTTTATTTTCTCTATTTCAAAGTTTTTAAATCTGTTTTTTGATGTTTTGTTTTTAAAATGTGATGTTAATAAAATAAATGAATACATTTTAACAGTTAAACTTAAAGCCTAGTTTATTAACATTTTGTTGGGGCAACTGGGGACAGGTGGGGCTCGGAACCCTTCCCTATCTCCAAAGTGGGGAATGGCAGAAAAAGTTTGAGAAACACTGGTATAGATAGATAAGTCACTTTATATTAGGTGTCTTTAACTACTATGTACTTACATGAAAAAAAAATTCTTGGGTACAATGTGATTATTGTGTTCATGTTGTATTGCAAAACACTGCTATTGAGGTGTGATAAGGGTAAGGCTAGGACAGGTTTGGTTAGGTTTAAGGGTGTGTTAAGGTGTAAGGGAAAGGTCAACAGTGTAATTAATACTGATTAATTACAGAAATTAATTACAGCTGTAATTACATGCAGGGTTACAGTATTTAAAACATTAGTACAATTTAAAAACATATGTACACAATATGTGCATTGTATCAAATGATTAATTGAAATGCTAGTACATTGTAGTTAAAGACACTTGTTAATAAATGAGACTGATAGATACAGTATCTCACATAAGTGAGTACACCCCTCACATTTTTGTAAATATTTTAATATACCTTTTAATGTGATAAAACTGAAGAAATGATACTTTGCTACAATGTAAAGTAGTGAGTGTACAGCTTGTATAACAGTGTAAATTTGCTGTCCCCTCAAAATAACTCAGCACACAGCCATTAATGTCTAAACCGCTGTCCACTAAAGTGAGTACACCCCTTAGTGAAAATGTCAATATTTTTTGTGGCCACCATTATTTTCCAGCACTGACTTAACCCCTTTCAGGCATGGAGTTCACCAGAGCTTCACAGGTTGCCTCTGGAGTCCTCTTCCACTCCTCCATGATGACATCACGGAGCTGGTGGATGTTAGAGACCTTGCGCTCCTCCACCTTCCGTTTGAGGATGCCCCACGGATGCTCAATAGGGTTTAGGTCTGGAGACATGCTTGGCCACCTTTACCCTCAGCTTCTTTAGAAGGCAGTGGTCATCTTGGAGATGTGTTTGGGGTCGTTGTCATGTTGGCCTGCGGCCCAGTCTCCGAAGGGAGGGGATCATGCTCTGCTCATTCATGGTTCCCTCAATGAACTGTAGCTCCCCAGTGCCGGCAGCACTCATGCAGCCCCAGACCATGACACTCCCACCACCATGCTTGACTGTAGGCAAGACACACTTGTCTTTGCACTCCTCACCTGGCTGTCGCCACACACGCTTGACACCATCTGAACCAAATAAGTTTATCTTGGTCTCATCAAACCACAGGACATGGTTCCATTAATTCATGTCCTTAGTCTGCTTGTCTTCAGCAAACTGTTTGCGGGCTTTCTTGTGCATCATCTTTAGAAGAGGCTTCCTTTTGGGACGACAGCCATTCAGACCAATTTGATGCAGTGTGCGGCATATGGTCTGAGCAATGACAGACTAATGGACTTTGATGGGCACCAAACGGTTCAAGGTCCAAAAGACAGTTTCAGTGCAGCTTCAAAGGGCTTTAAATGATACCAGACGAATGAGGGTGAATAAGGGTGACATGGGGGTGAGTAAATTATCAGCAAAAGCAATTAGGACATTTTCACTTAGGGGTGTACTCACTTTTGTGGCCAGTTGTTTAGACATTAATGGCTGTGTGTTATTTTGAGGGGACAGCAAACTTACACTGTTATACAAGCTGTACACTCACTACTTTACATTGTAGCAAAATGTCATTTCTTCAGTGTTGTCACATGAAAAGATATAATAAAATAAAAGTGAGGGGTGTACTCACTTGTGTGAGATACTGTACATACTGTAAACTAAGATACAATTTCAGCCCTTTCACATCTAGTAAAATTAGCTTGTGATTTAGTATGCATCTTTGTGTACCTTCATTCTTCTCTGGATGGCACTGATATCTGGCCTCTCATTGCTGCTGCTGTCCAAATGCCTACAGAAAGAAAGAATGTGAGCAAGAGAAAAGTTTAGCTAGGGTGCTTTCCTCTGCCTCTGGCCTAAGAAACTGGGATAGGCTCCAGCCCTATGAGTCTAGAAGGTCGTATAAGGATAGCGAGAAAAAATTATAGTGTGTAATTACCATAATTTCAACCTGTTCACATAGGCTACTCAGGCTTGTAATTTTGCATTTCTATGGCCAAAATGGTAAAATTAATCTGCATAAATTTGAGTAATCAACAGTCAATACCACAATACAACACGGAACATTTTTAACGCGAATGCCTTATTAATAAACTTTTTATTAGTTCATTTAGCAGGACATTAGTCATTACTTATCAAACTCTGTTAGCTACATTAAACTGTATTGTGTGTCTCTGCATTAGTAAAATATCAACAATAGCCAATTAGAGGAATTATTAAACAGAAATATCATGAGATAACTATTTAACTACATTTTACTGATGAAGCAGTACAAGTTGGAGCTCAAATTCAAAGCTTGTAATTTGTAGTTAAAAGTGCTTTCTACAAGTAGGAATCTCATAATTACGGTAATTCAGAAATGGCATGGACACATTCAATAGATTCAAATGTCGACATTTACTTTTATAAAAGTTAAAACAATGTGATGGATATTTTGTGATGCTGAAAAGTACAATTAAAATCGCTGTTGGGCTAATGTAAGTCCTCTCTTGTCTTGACTGTGTTTATTTTTTTTAAATTGCACTTCAGTCATTTCCAATTCCTGTCGGCATCCTTGCGGAGTGTGGCCAATTCAAATCAAATTTCACCTCATGAAAAAAGGATCCCATTTTAAATTCAGAATTTTGCACATCCCATATATACCCGATCACGTGCACATACACACACACATAGGTATTCCTATCATTATTAGGAAATTCCATAGGTATATCGATTTTTATACTGTAAGAACTGTATATTCTGTCCCCTTACCATCACAGAAAAAAAAAATCTGATTTTATAAGCAGTTTTTTTTTTTTTTTACATGGGGACCTAAAAATGCCCTGTCCTTGTGGGGATTTGGTCCTCATGATGTAGGTAGGGTTTACCAGGTGTACACAGACAGACACAGGTGCCGAGGGATAGAGGCAACTTTACTCACTTGTATAGTTCTGCCAAGAAAATGTCCAAACCCTGCAGTTCCTCGAATAGAGCTGTAAATGAGAGGGCAGAACCCTATCATGATTGGGTTTCACATCTCTTTTCCTTAGCCTTTCAAGAGTTATCTCACTCTCTTTTCCTCTTTCTCTTTGTGAACATTCCTTTCTTTATCAAGTAATCCGAACTTAGCAGCATAACTGCTTGTGTTGTGCTTTTCACAATGACAGCTTTGTAACAGAAAAAAAATAATTTCTAGGTTCCCTTTAGTAATCCCTTTAGTAATGGTCATAATATATAAAAAAATTATTATTACAGAATTACAGAATTGATAGTCAACAAATCTAAATTTAATAGAAGAGGGGTTATATTTACATCAAAATGGTAATAAATCTACATGGTTTGGAACCCAAATCCCAAAATATAGCTATAAACTGCTATAAAAGCTCATATTGAAAAAGATCACAATAGGTTTACAGCGGATATTCGCTATATTTTCTGAAAAGTTCAGCACCAAATCTCTACTTGCAGCTATACATCACCAATGTGCTTATGCCAACAATGCTGTAATCTGTTAACATGTGTGCTGTGAGAAACAAGTTAAAGGCTTATTTTACTGAAATATGGCGACACTCACAGCTTTTGTCTGTCCAAACATGCAGCTCCTGAGCCAATTCAGGAATCACCAGGAATGTCCGCCATCCTTGTCGCTTCTTGGACTTAAGAATGTCTCCAAAAATATGATCCCCAATGTACACAATATCCTTCCCTTTTGCTCCGAGCAAATCACACACAGTGTCAGAGGAACCTGGGCAGAGATGACAACACACATTTTTAAAGTAATGATTTTCATATAATTTCTATGGCATATTCAATGGTTACAATCACTATATTTGTCAAAATAATCTCAAATAATCTCACAGCTTTTGCCTTTAGTGAATCAGAACTAACACTTTACACCAAGCTCCTATTAGTTAACATTACTTAATGCCTTAACTAACATTAACTGACAATGAGCAATATATATTTGTACAGCATTTACAAATAAAACTTTTAAATTTAATAATGTATTAGTAAATGTTGAAATTAACATTACCTAAGATTAATAAATGCTTTAGAAGTATTTTTAAAAAATGTCAACACATAGAACCATATTGTAAAATATTAACCGACTACACATGCAGTGAAAAATCATGTGATAAATCTGTAATAGACTTGTGATCTCAATGTTAGTCATCCACAGAATATGTTTCAGGGCCTTGAGGAGATACATCTGTGTGTGTGTCATTTGCATCTTTATCCAAGTATTTCCAGTACCTCCAGAGTAAACAATGCCATGTTGTAAAGGTCCAGTGTATGTTCCTATTTTCAGTCGCCCTGTGGTCTGGGATAAAGAACAGAGAATGTGGCGAGATGACTTAAAATAAGACAAACAAGCTTTAAAATAAGCTACGACACATACAGGTAGCTGTGTTTACATGGACCCTAATAATCAGATTACTAGCACAGTTGGAATAAAAAACGCCAATAGGAATGAATTGGCAAAATACAATCAAAATTTAATTTGGATTGTAAGGGGAGGGTTAAACCTTTTCTAACACATTCGATATGACAAGTAAACACTTGATCGGTTTAAAACAAAAACTGGAAAGCTCTGCACGGTGTGCTAAGACGTAGAAACGACCTAATGACTTATGACATACGGAACGAGCTGTTGTTGGTGAATATAGTGTAATAAGTAACTGTCGTGCCATTCTAAAATTCTCATTTCACTTATCGTCTGTGAAGTGCTGCAGGACAGCGTTGTCTCACCAGTCCTTGCTTCAGACTCTCATCCACAGACGCCTTGTTTTGGGCGTGGGATTCATGTGCCCGTTGTCTCCTAATCAGGACCCCAAATAGATAAATATTAAGTCTGCTTTTTAAAACAAAGAAACGAAGCAATGGCAGAATGATGGTTAGTATGCGGCAACAGCGGAAAATTCATGC
Organism: Chanodichthys erythropterus; assembly: GCF_024489055.1. NCBI lineage: Eukaryota > Metazoa > Chordata > Actinopteri > Cypriniformes > Xenocyprididae > Chanodichthys > Chanodichthys erythropterus. The sequence continues at coordinate 27,452,342 of NC_090232.1, forward strand.
AGCGTGCGCATGTCAAAAAAAGATCAAATCCGATTTGAAGCTTGTGACATATAAACGTGCACATCAACCCGATCACTTTATTTAGTGTTCATGGAAACACTATGTTCGGATTCATCAATTTGAATTGAAACAAAAAGTGTCCATGTAAACGTAGCTATTGTATTTCCTAATTTCATTTTCATGTAATTTTTTATGAACCAGTGTTCATAATCTTGGAAAATCTGGAAATTTGAAAATATTGTCACTATTAGTTAATGCAGAAACATGAAAAAAACAAGCAGCTTTGCCATTACATCAGAATATAGGCCTTTGAATATCGTCTTGGAAGATTAGGGGTCTTGGAGTCAAAATGGTTTTGAACCACTGATGAACTTTATTACCGTTCATTTTTTTTTTTTTACCTTTTTTTAATGTTACATTTTCTCAGCACAGATACTAACAAAGAATCAATTGCTCCTGCTAAAAGCACTGTTTTTATGTGCACACACCGTCTGCGCTGTTTTAGCGACAAACTCAAATTATGTAAATCAGGTAATGATGTAAATACACCCACAAAATAAGAACTGAAATCAATTTAGCATTTTGCACTGCTCAGATTGGCTCTTGCCAGCAAGCTATTCGTGCTGTGAACTGTTTAGCCCCTTAATATTGCAAAGGGAAGACAGGACAGGGAATTTTCCTCTCAGCAGACTTCAAGTATAAACGTACTCATTGCTGACTAACCCTCTTTGTGACTGCATTCAGCAGGATAAAATGTTCCAGGATGTGCAATACTACACCTGCTGACTTGGAGAGTTGGCTTCTGTTTTTGTAGGGGTTTTGGTGTGATATACTCACTGTATCCACCTGTCTCAGAACTGTTCCCTCTCCAAAAAATAAAGGCTTTCGAGCATCCACTAGGATGAGGTCAAAGTACGACTGCCACGGACGGTGTGGAGTGCCATGCTACAACAGAAAAAACATTACTATGAGCAACAATATATGGCAGGAAACTCAAGAGGCTGAATAGAGGTTGAAAAAATATTAATACCTTTGGGCCATGTGGGAAGTCAAACAAGTATGTCATAATTTTCTGTAAAACAAATCGAAACAAAAGCTGGATTTGTTAAAAGATGATGATGGCTTGAACAAATAGCTTCATAGATAGTATGAAACAAACCAGTTGCATGTGTGGTTGTCTGTTGCTCTGATCCAAAACCTAAAGAGCTGCATACAGAGGAATTTTTAAGGAATCATAGGTACAGTTCTGACGAAAAGCTGTTTGAAAAGCTTTTTTTTTTTTTTCTTTTTTTTTTTTTTTTAATCAACCAGGGTTCTCATGGTCTCAAATATGAGGGAAAGTGTCTTTATTAGACCAGAAAGTCATGGATTTTTTATTTTTTAAGTAATGAAATTGTTTAATATATTTTTTTTTTCTAGTTATGTAAAGCTCTAAAATATTTAATTTTGAATTTATTGAAAGGATAGGCCCTTGAGATGAAACATCTAATTTTTGAGAGGGTCCCTGCTGAAAGATTATTCATGCATAAAAAAATAGGCAGATCTAAGGCAGAAACGTTCAGAAAAACAAAGAGTAATAATACTGATAGTGATAGTGTTGATAATACTAAAAAGTACTGAAAAAATGGTTAAATGTAATAGACTTTAGTGAGGGTAGCAGCAATGCCATATTTACTTTTTAAGAGGAATGAAAACGTGGCTGTGAGGTATAGGCTAAAATACAGTGTGTTCAATGGCCTGTACTGTTGTTTAACAACATAACAATTGTTCAGTTAATGAAATCTTTCCAAAAGCCTTTCAGTACACAAAAACTCTTTTAAACAGTTCTGAAAGTTGCGAGTTGTGAAAATGACATGTGATGTAGGACTTTTATACAAGTAAAATTCAATATGGCATCTACCCTGACGAAGGTCTTTTAAAATGGATTTTTTTTTTAGCCAACATTTGTGCGCGCTATGTTATTGGAGTATTGAGCTGTTAGCTTACATAAAGCTGCCAATCTAAAGCATTCCAAATCTGTCCTTATAGTAAGCATGCTGCCATACAGTAGGTGGCTGTGTTGCGCGTATGCAGCTAGGCAGCTCACTAGATTCTGAAAGAGAGCTTATGAATGTGTTAGCATCAGTAAACTCACTTCTGTGTATTTGTAGTCACTGTTGGTGGCTAAGAAAACTTTGGCGACTTCAGTCATGCGGCTCAGCAGCAATGGCAACTTTGCCTTTAGATGAAAAAAAAATATATATATATTATATTTCCCTTGCAAAAACTAACATGAAAAGGCAAATTAGTAACTTAAAAAAAAAAAAAAAGACAAACTTACATCTTTCACAACATATTTCTCCAGGTTTTCCACTGTTTTCTCCTTCAGTGTTCCCTGAGTAAATCAGCAACGGAGCAAGTTTATGACATGCATCTAAAACACTTGTTTATGAATCCAATAAACAGCTACTGTCCATTTTACTATTAATCATAGATGCTTGATATTAATGACCACATTAATGTTACTTTGGCAGATTACTCTGACTTACTGTGACAACTTAAAATGAACAATATTACTGATTTGACTGCACACACACTACTGGATGAGAACTCAGCTTAGCTGAATAATGACATCACTGTTTTCTGTAGAGCTGCTTATAGCTGAATTGAACTCATTTCATAATTTATGAACTTTACACAGTTCTTAAACTGAATTGACTTCAGCTGAATAACACTATTGTCTTTTTAGAGCTGCTTTACAGCAGAATTGAACTCTGTGTGTAGGGCTGTCAAACGATTAATCGTGATTAATCACATACAAAATAAAAGTTTGAGTTTGCATAATATATGTGGGTGTACTGTGTGTAATTATTATGTATATAGAAATACACACAAATTAATGTATATACAGTACAGTCCAAAAGTTTGGAACCACTAAGATTTTTAATGTTTTTAAAAGAAGTTTCGTCTGCTCACCAAGGCTACATTTATTTAATTAAAAATACAGTAAAAAAACATTAATATTGTGAAATATTATTACAATTTAAAATAACTGTGTACCATTTAAATATATTTGACAAAGTAATTTATTCCTGTGATGCAAAGCTGAATTTTCATCATCGTTACTCCAGTCTTCAGTGTCACATGATCCTTCAGAAATCATTCTAATATGCTGATCTGCTGCTCAAGAAACATTTAATGTGTACAATTGTACAAAATATTTGTGTACAATATTTTTTTCAGGATTATTTGATGAATAGAAAGTTCAAAAGAACAGTGTTTATCTGAAATCTAAGCTTTTGTAACATTATAAATGTCTTTACTGCCACTTTTGATTGATTTAATGCATCCTTGCTGAATAAAATTATTAATTTCTTTAATTTCTTTAAAAAAAAATAAAAATAAAAATTCTTACTGACCCCAAAATTTTGAACGGTAGTGTATAATGCTACAGAAGCTTTGTATTTCAGATAAATGCTGTTCTTTTGAACTTTCTATTCATCAAGGAATCCTAAAAAAAAAAAAAAGTACACAACTGTTTTCAACATTGAAAATAATCATAAATGTTTATTGAGCAGAAAATCAGCATATTAGAATGATTTCTGAAGGATCATGTGACACTGAAGACTGGAGTAACGATGCTGAAAATTCAGCTTTGCATCACAGGAATAAATTACTTTGTCAAATATATTTAAATAGTACACAGTTATTTTAAATTGTAATAATATTTCACAATATTACTGTTTTTTACTGTATTTTTAATTAAATAAATGTAGCCTTGGTGAGCAGATGAAACTTCTTTTAAAAACATTAAAAATCTTAGTAGTTCCAAACTTTTGGACTGTACTGTATATTTAAGAGAACTGTTATTTATGTGCAAAATATTTTTATTTATATATAATATAAATTATATAAAAATATAAATAAATACATATACTTGTAAATATTTCTCAAATATATACATGAATGTGTTTGTATTTAAATATACATAATAATTACACACAGTACACTCACATATATTAGGCAAACTCAAACCTTTATTTTGTATGCGATTAATTGTGATTAATAGTTTGACAGCCCTATCCGTGTGCATCACTGATCCTTATTTTTTTTATCTGTGTATTTTTCTAAGTGCTATATGAATAAAGGTGGCTTGACTTCAGAAAGAAAGAAAGAAAGACAAACAGAGAATCTTGTTACCTTAAAATGTACCCAGTCTACAGCATCTCGGACATCTTGGAACATGCTCTTGAAGGACATGAAGAGATCTCCATCCTTAAAGCCTGTTTCACAGCTAAAGGTTTAGAAGAACAAAGGGACAGCAGAGTAAGAGGCCGAGCGCCAGCTATGACACATTTTATCCACAGTCAGACATGTTTAAATGGGACAGTCTTCCCTTGTTTGAGGTTGTCCGAGCCAAACAGGAAAGCTCTCTCCCCCTAAAAGGACCAACAGGTGTTTCAGAGGACATGCATCCATACCAAAACACAAATCACAGACTATTACGTTTTAACAAGACTTTATCTACACTAAATAGGTCTGGCTGCTTTTTTTTTTTTTTCCAGAGCATGAATAAAGTTTTTTCCATGCTGTTTAAAAAGTTATATTTTTAAACTGTCTATTTACATGCACTGTGATTAGTCATTAGCAAGTTACAGTAAACTGATGATAAATTATGTCATGCATGAACCATAGTTGAATCACAGACAACAATCTGCTTGTGTCATCCTGTTTTATAGCATAGTTGTAAAATGTTTATGCTGTATTAAGATTTTCTTATCAAGTCGTAACGTGCTTTCTGGTGGACTGATATAGAATATCAAATAGTCCTCACCCACAGTAAATGATACTGATTATCAATCACTGGTATGGCTGTATGCAGTGTCCAAGGCAACAGAGTAATAGAATCATAGTCACTGGAACTCTTACCTGGAATATCGGTCACAGTTTGAGAAGAAGTCAACCAGGCAGGCTAAGAGGTATGTTTCTGTGCGGAGAGAGAAAAACAGATATAGAAAGACAGAGAATGTGAAAGTTGTTCTCAAAGTTCTAAAATTTTTTGCACATCATTTAAATTATACACTACCGTTTAAAGGTGCTGTAAGTATTATTTGACCAATGCTGTTGGACATTGTTGATATTTGAAATCAACCCAAACAAACCCACCCCTCTCTTCATTGCTCCGCCACCAAAACTCACACTCCAATCCTAACCACCCTGTTTCGAGTCGGTCTCGAACCCCGGCCCGATTGCTGCTGGCATGCGAGGCGAGTGCACTATCAATTCTCTATTCAAACCTCATTCTCTAGAGGTCATCGGTGTGCAGTAGTTTAACCGTACAACTCTCACTATCTGGTCACTGTTACGCAATGTGAGAATGCATGTCTGTTTATCACAGCTGACAACACAACAAAATACTTCATGAAAAATAAAGCGCAGTTGATGAACGAATGACAAGAAAGCACAAAAAATGAACGTACAGTACACAAGAGTAAATACAAAGTGTTCGTTGTTAGTCGCCAACAGTATAGCAGCTCCAGAGAATCAAAACCCAGCGTTACTTACATGAGTAGCAGGATCAAAGCAGCCTCCGCATCTGTTTTCAGGTCTTCCCTCTCTCCAGCACTGGAAAGCTTTTCTAATACAAACACGGGTCCTAAAGCGCTTGCCCAGTCATAAACCTTCATTCCAGTGATATTCTTTTGAGCTCTTTTGTATTGTGTCACATCTCTCGTTCTGCAGTTTTTTTTTTATTATTATTTTCAAATCTCACTCTTGCTTGTTCTCTCTCCTCGACCATCATACGCCCCTAATGCTGATTGGTTAGACGTTTTTTGTTGGTATCGGCCCAACTAACTTCCAAACAGTGTTTCTGAAATACTACTGATTCCCCCTTTAAACGTTTGGAGTCAGTAAGATTTTTTTTTTTAAGAATTTACTTTTATTCAGTGAGAATGCATTAAATTGATCAAAGGTTACAGTTAAGACATTTATAATGTTACAAACAAATAAAAAAATATATATTGAACAGTTCCCATAGAAATATTAAGCAGCGTAACCGTTTTCAACACTGAAGGATCATGTGACACTGAAGACTGGAGTAATGGCTGCTGAAATTACAGCTTTTCCATCAAAGGAATAAATTACATTTTAAAAATATATTAAAATGCAATAATATTTCACAATATTACTGTTTGTACTGTATATTTGATCAAATAAATGTAGCCTTGATGAGAATAGGAGACTTTAATATTAAAAACTCTTACTGACCCCAAACTTTTGAATGGCAGTGAGCGTAAAAATAACATTTTGCCACACCTGCCAATGGCTGGTGACTTGAGAAAATTTACCAGCCATAAATAATTTTTATCAGCCATTAAACTGTATGTGTAGGGAACCAGGGTTACAAACATAACCAGAAATGTTCTCTTTCATAGGGAACGCTGCGTCAGTTGCTGACACTATGGGGACGTTAATACCCTCTACGCCATGCTGACTAATGAAGGTTACCAAGCAAAATTTTGTCAAGCTTAAATGCATCAGCAACTAATTAGGACGCATCCTGTGACACCACAGTCTTCCTGACACGGGTACTCATTTTTAGTGTGGAATGAAATGGCATATTTAGCCAGCAAACATTGCAATCTCATCCATCACTAATAAATTTAATTTCTGGTCGGAAACACTGTTACAGAGTTAGATGTCCACCCGCAGTTTCACCTCACTGGTACCAGGGCCCTCATTTATCAACAGTGCATAGAAAAGGTTCTATATTTTGTCCTACGAATTAAATTTTGAATGTGCCTAAGTACAAGGAAATCCGAAAGTAACAAAATAGCAACTTTATTCCACAATATCGAGTGATGGGTGATTTCAAAACATTGCTTCATGAAGCTTCAAAGCCAGTGGTTCAAAGTGCCAAAAATCACTTGATTTCAGTAAACAAGGCTTTGTTACGTCGTGTTTTGAAATTTCAATAGTTCACGTGACTTTGGCAGTTTGATACACGCTCCAAACCACTGATTCGAAACAAATAATTCGTAAAGCTTTGGAGCTTCATGAAGCAGTGTTTTGACACTGCTTCACTCCATCACTAGATACTGTTGAATAAAGTCGCTATTTTGTTATTTTTGGTACACAAAAAGTATTCTCGTCGCTTTATAATATTAAGGTTGAACCACTGTAGTCACATGAACTGTTTTAAATATGTTTTTAGTAGTTTTCTGGGCATTGAAAAAGAGAGTGTTATTGCTGGCGATGCAGGCCTCACTGAGCCATCGGATTTTATCAAAAATATCTTATTTTGCATTCCGAAGATGAACGAAGGTCTTACAGGTGTGGAACGACATGAGGGTGAGCAATAAATGATATAATTTTCATTATTGGGTGAACTAACCCTTTAAGTTCAGTAGCAACTTTGCTTGGTTTATTTAAAAAGAAGCTGTAAAAAATTAATTATACTAGTCCATAACAACAATTACCTGCTTTAAATGTAATTGGAAATACAATTGTGACTTTAAAATAAAAAAACAAGCTTGCATTTTGATAAAAATTCAATTCATTACTCACTCTGTACTACTATACAACGAAATTCCAGAGAAAAAAACTGCACCTTATTATTTTATCCAAATATGGCAGCAGTTAGTCAGTCAGAACAAAGATCAGATTGTTCAAACACTTTGCAATTAAGGAAATTTCATATACACACTCCTCACAAAGACAAGTATTAAAAGAGTTAAAAAAAAAAAAAATCCACTGTTAATGTATCTCTGAATGGCAGCCAGTGACAGGGATATGTAGGACAGTGATGAAGTGCCTACCTGGAAGGTTAAAAAGTGTGTTGAGGATGTAAAAGCGTTCTGTGTCATCACGCTGGATAAACTTGTTGGGATAGAGCTCTCGGATGTCAGGGCTGGCAGGGAACACAGGAACATTGAGCACATACTCCACTGGTTTTATCAGAGATCAGTAACCAAGCCCATCCATCGGGGGCCGGGATTACTCACCCTCGCAGGAAGTTAAAGCCATGGACACAGACCAGGATGTTTCCATAAGCATCCACCTTCAGGAGGTTGCCATACATGGTGTCAAACACAAGACCTCTGTAAGAAAGTACAATAAAGGGTTAGATGTGATTTTATATTTATAGGAAAATTAGCACAAGATAATCTTGGTACTGATAACTTTCTCAAATATGATCTGCCAATGAGAGTTCTTTACCTTGTAGGGAAAGTGGGGTCGTAAACAAAACCGAGCAGTTCCTGTGGGTAGCCAATGGAGACCAGCCGCTCCACAGTCAGATCAAAGCCCAAAGATTCATATTCAGGTGATTTATATACTACAGATAGAGAGGTGTTCAGTGAGACACATTGGACAGCATCAATAAAATTAACAGGCTAATATATAAGTCCATCTGTTACATTCAGTACAGTCCTGTAATATGTAATAACCAGTGAAGAATAGTTCATTCAAAAATGAAAATTCTTTATTTACTCACCCTCATGTTGTTCAAAACTTGCATAACTTTCTTTTTGCTGTCGAACACGTTTTTTTTTTTTTTGTGTGTGTGTGTTCCACGGTAGAAAGAATGTCATACAATTTTTCATTGACATAGTGAGTAAATGATGACAGAATTTTCACTTTTAGGGGAACTATGCCTTTTAATATGATGCCTTACAACCACCGTCACTTCACCAAATTAACATTTTTGAAGATTTTTGGCTGAAATTTCTGTAAATTCCCTCGACGCTAAAGGGAAGGCAAGGTGCTCAATAACCACTGACCAAAAATAAAACAGAAAGATGCATGCATGGCAGCGCAAGTGTTGTATTTAAAGACGCTCTCTGGGAGCGCTCTTTAGAACAGCACCTGTGATACGTGTCGACCCTAACCTTGTCCTTCCGCAGAGCAAGAGAAGGGTACCAGAACATTCACATTACAAAGGCTTAGCAGGGCCATGTATGCTCTGTGATCTAATCCAGTATGAAACCGGACCCACTTACCCTAAACGTTTTAAACCCAATTAGACCCAAAGCCTGTGCAGAGGGATTTGGGTGGTATTTCAGCAACAGAAGGCATTTTGCGTGACTAATTCCTATATTTGTTGTTCCACCCTCACACCCAAATGAAGGAGAAATTAAAATAAAAAAGACGTGTACAACAACAGCTTCAGCAAATCTGTGGGTTACTGTACTGTACACAGACAGTTCGTGTTACATGTTGTCATGGAAGAGCTGGAAATGTGTTAGGCTTGTTATTGACGAGGCGGCAGGTCAAAGGGTAGAGTGCCTCAGGGTGAATTCCTAGGTCTATTGATAATGAAGACGTTTGACCACAACAACCTGCTTGTTTTTTGACAGAATTCTTTTTTTCTACAATAGGCTTATGTTTGTGCATGTCTGGAGATGAAGCCTTATTCTACCTGAGAACACCTTTATTTATGCAGCTGTTCTTTTATGTGCATTTTTTTCCTTCAAAGCTATTATTCTCAACAAACAAATACATACATTCAACTTAGACAGACATAGACTGAAAAGGTTCTATACACTGCCGTGGACCTTTGTTGAGCTCTGACAGAAACACTGTGTTGTTTAAAAAGATTTACTATGCTATTAACAAGCTATGGCGATCTAATTGACATTTTCTAATTTTTTTCCATAGCTACTAATTACTTTGTAATTTTCCTAAACTATACATACTGTCATACTGTTATATATATATATTTATTTTATTTTTTTCCCCCAGTTCTGCCAAACTGACTTAACCAACCACAATTTACCAACCTGTGAGTTCAATGAGATATTTGTAGAATTACATCTGGTGAGATTCAGGTCTGTTCCAGGCATTGTATCTTTACAGATGTATGACAGACAGGCTATTGAGGGGGAGGTGGATAGAACTGAATCCCCCACAGAGCCACAGCAGAAGTACTGGCGCACATAGGCAATCAAACCCCAACAGAGTCACTAACTCAGGCCAGATTCTTCCACCCAGATAGCAGCTGTACATAAACCCAACTGCCCCTTCCCTTTCTGTTTTTCTCTCTCCTCTTCACTATGTTCCACGAAGCTACAGCGAAACCTATTTTGAGCCTCTTTTTTTTTCCTCAGTCACCATTCCCATCATCACTCCTTGCTTAACTGCATACCAGTGTTGACCTTGGACAATTTTGTCCCTGAGCTAGCATACTACTGCTAGGGTGAAAGTCAAACATTTTTGACAGGTTTACTGAGGCCTGCAGACAGAATATCTATACCTCATTAAATGTGGCCTACATAAAGGTAATAGTTCACCCAAAAATGAAAATTATCCTATAATTTACTCACCCTCAAGCCATAGGTATATATGACTTTCTTCTTTCAGCCGAACACAATCTGAGTTATATTACTCTGGCTCTTCCCAGCTTTGTAATGGGATTGAATGGTGCCCGAGTTTTTGAAGATCCAAAAAGCGAATCTATCCATCAAAGTAATCTATACAACCCAAGTGGGTTAATAAATGCCTTCTGAAGGTAATTGATGGGGTTTGTAAGAAAAATATCCATATTTAAAACTTGATAAACTATAATCACTGGCTTCTTGCAATGGCCGTACATGTGTTTTAATATGTATGCATCATCGAGTTCCAGTGGAAGAGTGACCTCTGACCCGACGCATGACGTACTGACAAACGCGGAAGCGCAGAGGATAGAGCAAAACAAAACACTGGTCGTGAATTATAAGTCTAAAACGAGAATTTTTAAAGAGAAATGTTGGAGGATTTCGATAAAAGAGGAGCTTGAGTTAGTTGCCCAGCCGCGATATGCGTCTGCTCTCACCTAAACTTACGAGATCACTTTTTCGCAGGAACTCGATGATACATACATTTTAATAGGTTGGAAATCAATTTAAGGGGCAAATATTGGCCTTTAATGGGAAAGTAACTTCCTGTCACTGTCTATAGGTGATAAATCATAAAAAATATATAAATATATAAGATAAACATATGAATTCATTGTCCTCAATGTTGTTAGTACATGTAATGTTACTCATCTTCCTTCTTAAGGACCACAATGGAAATAAGCCTATGGGCTTTTTGTGTTTTTATCCTTTTGAACACTTCGTGTTGATTGTTGGTGTTCAATAAAGTATTCAATCAGTTACTATAAAACTTGACTTGACTTGCTTCAAGTGAGCCACTGACTTGACTTCACTTGCTTGGTGTGTGTGCACTGCAACTTGAGATTTGAGCTGAGATGATGGCTTCTAGTCGACTAGAAGAGGCTTAGTTGACCAAAATTGGCGCAGAAACGAAAAAAAAATCTTGTGGCGAAGTCACGCAGTTCGTGAGGGACAGATTGTTAATGGCGGTTCCTTGTGGTAACAACAGTATGTTGGGTAGGAAATCATCCATCAACCTCAAATATGGCATCATTTGAAACATGTAAGTAATAGCAACTTTAGATGGCCACTCCCTTTAACATTAACCTATACAAATGTGCGCTATTATTAGGTGCATATCCAAGTGTTTGTGTGGTGAGTGTAAGCTAAAGTATAGCACACTTACTGCAAGACATGGAGGCGCCAGCGCGATCACTTGCATTTTTACTGATAATAGGGGTGGGACAAAATATCGATATGGCGATATATCGTCATCCTTCTCTGTGCGATGCGATTCGTATCGCTGCGCCAAATATCGATATTTTAATTTAAAAAAATAAAGCGCTATATATAGATTTCTTTGCTCAAAACGTCCTACTTCAAGGCGGCGCTCGACACATGAATGAGGGAAACGTGAACTTAAGTTAACTAGCCTAAGAAAAAGAGGTTATTAACAGGATGGCGGACAGCAGTGTGAGTAAAATAGATGCCCCAGCCACGTTTAAGTTCAAAGTCTTGACGCACTTTTATACTATTGATGTGACAGTCGTAGACATCTTTGACGTTCTTCACCGAGTGCTTAGATATACACGGGAGCATTCGAAAGCATATATTAGGGATCCTCTGATAGACGCCTGCTTTCGAACGCTCCCGTGTATATCTAAGCGCTTGAAGAACGTCAAAGGGTCTGTTTGCACCTGGTGACTTCATGCATTTTCTCTGATCGGATAGCTATCTGATCGTGAAAAGACCAGGTCTAAATGCCTAAATGCCTATAAACGCATTTGAGACGGATTTAAATCCGATCGCTCAAACCACTTCAGGAGATGGTCTGGGACGCATTCCAGTCAAAACTGTCTATGCTCAGTCTAAATGCATCTGGTTGTTGAAACTACATATGTAAATTTTACTTCTCCCAAAAATACTAAAACTGAAACATGTGAGAGTCAGATATGACAACGCTACTGCATCACTAATCGCCGCAGATCTCTTCAGCAAGCTGACGCGCAAACTGCCGCATATGAAAGTGAAAGTAAGTCGCAGACGCATAACACACAATTATCTTCATTAAAAGTAATGATACCTTATACCAGTGCTGTTGCCGCTCTCTCCTATTGCAGTCTTTGATTTTGAAATTAACTGATGGTCAATAAAATGCACCTCATATTTCTTGCTTTTGGTGACGTGAACTCTATTAAATATACATATAAGATCGGATTTATCCGTTAACCTGCACTTAACCTTTTCACGTGCATTTTGTTTTCATGTTAAGACCAATATCGCGATGTATCATTATAGGATTGTCTAGCGATATATCGATTATCGCAGAATCGCTGACTCGCGATATTATCGTGATCGTATCGTATCGTGAGGTACCCTCCGATTCCCACCCCTAACTGATAACAGCGAAAACAACTTTAAAAAAAATTCATTTTTGGAGTAATACATTGTTAGAAACTGTAAAGGGTTTACTTTTATGCATGTAAACTCACAATAACAAGAAAACTTTGTGCCTTTGTAAAAAAAAATAATAAAAATAAATAAAAAACAGGATGCACTTTCTGCTGTCTTGGTCTCCCCGAACCCAGCGTATAATCTACTTGCCTCACAGACATGAGAAATAGGTCTATAGAAAGCTTGAAATGGTGGAGTAAGAGAGCTCTTGGATTTAATCAAAAGTATATTAATTTGTGTTCTGAAGATGAAAGTAGGTCTTACGGGTTTGGAACGACATGAGGGTGAGTAATTAATGACAGAATTTTCATTTTTGTGTGAACTAACCCTTTAACATGTCAAATCCTCAAGCTTTTATTTTGGAGGAATATTGGTAATGCTGTAAACTTCTGTCTACATAAATGTTGGCAGTTAAGCAAATGTGAATGCAAATAAAGTGAACCTAGTGCACAATGCATTCCCAAATGATGTTAAACTCACAGCGCTTGCAGAGATGGAGTTAGATTACTGGTCAGCAAACCCAGTAAAGACCAGTAAGCCCCCTCTTCAGTGGGGATGTGAGTTTTAATGGGCAAGATCAAATCTTCATCATAACTAATTTAAGCTGACGCCAGAGAGCTTTCACCTCCATTACTGACGGCAGTAAGATGATTCCAGCTAAATTATGCTTTAGACTTCTGTACTATGACACATAAGTCCACTCTATTACTTTTAAATTGATTATTAGCACTGCAGTTGACAGTAAACAAGAAATTCAAAATATTTTTTGTATTTTCCAAACTTGTTTGCAATGACCTATGTTACAGGGCCACTCAGGCCATTAAGATTCATGTTTCTTCTTCTGTACACCGAATACACTCCTGGAGAGATTATTACACATGCATACGTGATCAGCATGAAGGTATGATGTCAGGCCGAAGTTCATAGCTCATGTTACCTTCAGTAAGAAAATGTAATTTATTTTCGCTGTACAGGGTAAACAAACTCCACCAACCCCTCAGTCTGTCCATCAAGCTCTCCCTGACTAACATGTTCTAGCTGCATTAAACCTCTGGCTGACTTTGGACTGCTGTCAGTTTTTTAAACAACAGCATATATGCTGTACTGAATGTGTCTTTCATTTACTAAATTGATTAAAAAACATTCTTAAGTAAAAATGATCCTGTTATTTAATCAGGGCTTTAGTTCTCTGTCCTGTGAAAAAGCACTTAGTCTATACAAAGAATGCAAAGGTGGCAGGTTTCCTCTATGATTTCATGGACTGTCAGGTTGAAGAGCTGTCAACACCAAGCTTAGATGGAGAGTTTGTTCCACAGCTCTGTACACGTGCAGGGTATTATCTTGCACGCTGGTCCCAATCACAAAGGGGATTTGGTCGGGCAATGGACTCAATAAGCAACAGGAAATATTAATCAGGGCTTGAATCTAGCATTGTGTTGGAAAGTGGTCCTAAACCCCTGTATGGCTTGGTTTAATGCTTCTTTGTAGCCTGGATTTGAGATCAACAATGAATACTAACATCTACTAATATTCCATCGTAGTGCCAAAAGAAAATTTGTCACCACCAAGAGTGAAAAGGATTTTTATTTCTTTGAGAGAGTACAACATATTCACTGAATAAATAAAAGATAGATTGGTAGTTCAAGCATTTTATTGAATTTATTATAAGTTAAAGATGACCCAAAAAATTGAAAATTCTGTCATCATCATTCTGTTTAACATGAATATATTTCGAAAAATGTCTCAATGTGTTTTTTTATTTATTTTTTTTATGTCCATACAAACAGTCAACGTGGCCCATTGTTGTTTTGAACCCAAGCACTTTCACTGTATGGACAAAACCATTAAAACATTCTTTTAAATATCTTCTTTTATGTTCTGCAGAATAAATCTAGTCATACAAGTTTTGAATGACATCAGGGTGAGTAAATGATGAAAGAATTCTCTTTTTTTTGTTACCTATCAAGAGTGATGTATTATAAGTTAGTTGGCTAAAGACAACAGTATGTTTGTCAAAGAATTTGTGTCTGTGTCCTTTTATTTTATTGATGGATATTGATTTTTGAGGACCTCTGAACTGTGGTTGCAACCTGATCAGAGGATAAGAAACAATATAGGGTTTGTACTTGCAAACATTTGCTTTTGGTTACAGCCAGCTGTAATGTGGAGGATGTCAACAGCTGAGCAGCCTTTAGCTTAGGCCACATTAGCCGGCTGGCTACGATACACACTATCCACCTCTTAAGAGCCATCAATTCAAACTGTCAAAGAACTGATCTCCTCTCTCATGGCCCACAGCCCGGATTTAGAGAGGACTTTATCCTCCACCAGCAGCTGAGTCCCTGGGACCAATAGCCGAAAGCAAAGGGATTTCAGAAACCCAATGCATCTGATCCATGTTAAACTGTTAAAGCATAAGAACCAAACCCTCTCTTATTTCAGGTACTTGGCTGACCTAAACGACAAAATATATTAAGCTGTAAATAAGGTTGCTTGTTTATGTTGATGGTCAGTTCAACAAACTAAGCCCCTAGCCAACAAGACAAACTCCAGGGATCAGATCACATAAAATAGAGCACTCTGTGTTTAAGAGACATCACCTCAGTTTTTTCAGATTCCAAAAACAGACGAGTAACAGCTAAATATACCCAAGAATCCTACTGTATGTTTACCCAGAGATTCTAAGCAAGAGTGTTACTGGCTCCATTTGAGAGACATAAACACAGGGACAGATCTATTGAGGTTTTTATAAATCGGTGCATTCCTAATGTTGTAGATGGAAAAGAGATGTTTGACTGTAAACAATTAAGTGTAATCATCAAGTAAAGTAGGAAACACCTCACCTGCTAAAGTGTAGTCCATGTCGAAGCCGAAGCATTTAATCTTTTCCATGGCCAGACTTCTGTTCACAAACACTCTGGAGAAGAAGGTGAAACAGTCAGAGGTGTGTCTTTTGCAATATTGTGCCAGAATTAGGAATCAGTTAAAATAGTCTACAAACAAAATGTCATTTCATAGATTTTCATAATAATTCAGGTCTATAAAACAAACGATTTAGCACCTAAGGAGCTTATTCAAACATTCTTGAAGTGAAGGAATTTTATCAATCTATCAAACTCTGCAAACTCCAGTCAGATGCTAAATCATTTCTCAATTTCGTAATAAAAAAATAAAAAACAGGGATCATTTCTAAAGATATCTAAAGATACTTTCAAAGGGATACCTTTCAGAAAATAATATCAAAAATCACTACAGTATGGCATTCTAGGCAATAAATAAACTCCCGTTCCCTGTGACAGGGCCAACATGCTAAGAGTGATCTGCATTTATTTTGCACACTGACAGCTCTATGCTTTAGTCCATAAGCCTTGATATTTAATGCCAAGATATGAACACAAATGAAAGTCTGAATCACTCTCTGTGCATGCATATAATCTGATAGTGACACAGATAAATCACAGAAAACAACAGATGGATATTTGTGTATGCACTGCCATAATTTTACAAACACTTTAAAGTTATATATTGCATTAAGAAACCATTTCAATGACATGAAATAACAAATTCAAAATTGTCACAGCAGCTAAATATGTGTTAAGTAGTATATTTTTAAAAAAACAACAACAAAAAACAGACTCGTGCCAAGCACTTTTTCGACCTGATAAAAATGTACCCAATTAAAAAAAAAGGAGAAATTCTACAAAAAAAAAAAAAAGAATCATTACTACCAAAAAAAAAAAAATTACTTTGATCAAACCTACCTTGTGGTGGCACAACATTGGACTACATCCCATGATTCTCTTTTCCAAGTAGGACCTGTGTGCTGCATTCTGAGTGGATGTCACTGCTCTATCTGGTCTGTCAAGCCCATTTCCCTGTTCACCCTGTTACCCCCACAGTTCAAACAATAGCCCCCTCTCTCTGCTTTCTTGTCATTGAATTTCTGACTTGTTGCAAAAATGTTTGTGCCAGTTCTATAGCATTCTCTGTTGTTGTGCCAATTGTTGAGTTAGGGGTTGTTTGCTTCCCTTCAAAGACATCTAGAACAATCAACAACAGCATGAAGAACCAGGCGGGCGCAGCGGCTCAGTCAACAGAGTGTGCATCACTGTTTACAGACAGCTGGTAAACAGATTACTCTTGTATCTCAAATGGATCCTCATTGTTGCCCTGTTCTGTAATAGGCTACTTATACTGTACCACAGACATTTTAACGAAGGGGGGGGGATTACTTGTATAAAAATGAATGGAAGAAATATGGCACTTGTAAAAAGGGAAGTCCCACCTTTTCGCCTTTTTGAGTTTGTTTACTCGCCAATGTGAATGTGAAAATTATAGCTTTTAGAGTGATTTGAGCATTGTTGGCAGATTTTTGTTTTTCTGTTTAGTAATATTTTGTTATAATTAGTGATGCAACATAACCATTGTTTTTACAAAAACCAAAATTCAAGTTTACAAAACCAAAATTAAAATTTGGATAATTAGGAAATTGAGTAATTGAACTTGGTATGCTTTTCAGGGTGTTTTCAGGCGATAAACTAAACCAGTCGTAGTTAAGTTCTTTAGAAACAAGTTGTCTCTTGATATTTCAGCTGAACAAATTTTACATATTGCTGCTTTAGCATCATTTTTGGACATATTTATAGCTTATCCATGTTGTGTGCATGAAACAGACACTGAAAATGCAAAAATGCGTTACTGGAGAAACAAACAGTTTTGGTCAATGATTTGGGCCCTCCAATACTAATAGGGGCTTTGGCACCAGAGGAACCTTTTCATAGTTCCTAGAACCATTGGCTGAAGTACCCCGATTTTGATTTTAGTTCTAGGAACTCATTTTGGGGGAACTAAATTAGCTCCTACCTCAGAGTAAGGTAATGCTGCCTTCACATGCTATCGGAAATTTGATAATTCCCACTTCTGGAGTCGTGATTATGAGAAATGTGAGGGTGTTCATGTGTAATTTTGACCTAGGAAACTCATATTTACGATAATTCCGAGAGCATGTGAAGGCAGCATTAACCAGCACTATAGAAACTATCAGCGACGTAAGTGTATGCTGATACGTCAAACGCATGTCAAACACTGGTACCTGGCATTTTTAAAATACCGTGTAAACATATTTACTTCACGAACATGGAAAACAGTGATAACGGCATTTACTTGTTGTCTGCAGGGTTGTGTTCTTTCCTCCACCCCGATGATATGTAATACTAAAAGTTGTAGGAGATTTTGTCTCTTAGCCCCACTTTTTGCTCTTTCAGTCGCATAGATTATGCGTTTTCACATTCCATCTCGGTTATCATTGTTATCGACAAACAACAAACACAGCTCTGATCACGGCTTCTTTCATCCACCGTTTTTTAGCATTTGTAAATGCTGCACTTAAAGAAGCCGCTTCAGAGTTCCTATTCCTGATGCGAATGCACCAGGAACATGGCCTGGGGGAGAAATTAGTTACTGGGGAACTATCCTAGTGGCTAATTCCTATAACAGAGTTCCTAGAACTATTCGGTGCGAAAGCCCCTAATATCTCTATCACTAGTGATACACCAAAATTTCAGCAACCTTTCTAGAAATCTAGGCCTGTGTAGACCTTAATCCGCCCTGGTTTGGTTTCAGGTTATTGTATGTTTATTACCTATATAAATAGGGGGTGTTACAAAGACGGTCGCCACACAAACTGACTTACCTTAAAAAGATTTAACTGTACTAAGGATTACAGTTTTAGTCATTAATATACATGGACTGTAATCTTGTTTCTATTTTGTATATTCTACAGCTCCACAACTAAGTTCCACAGAGTTGACACAATTTTCACTGCACATCACACACACCAGATAACACTGCTGCCTTTGTACCTCAAATAGACTGTACGGACAGTGGAATCCTTGCCTTGACACTCACATTTACTTTTCCTTATCTCAACCCACTTATCTGGGTAATGGAAAAAGACAGTGAACTTTTGGCTTTAGCTCAGAGAAATCTAAAGTCAAAGTTCATATAAAGTAGAGAGAGAAAACTACCTTTACAGACATCACCTTTGGTTGGATTAATGCCACAAATGTGACGCTGTGTATTAAAAGGGACAGATTTTTGCGAAGAACCGAATGGCACTCCTTTTATCTATTGCAGATTGCATAACTCCACTGCATGATAGTTCACCACACAAACTCCATATTTGTGGGGTTGCACAAGCTCCTCTTTGCTTCTCAGTCACGTGTTCCGCCATGCCCGTTTCCAGTATGTAGTTTGAACCATAGCTGCAGGGTTTTGCCTTTAATTAGGTAACTTCAATCTATATTTGTGATCTGCGAAAACCCATCACATGAGGAATTTTTACCTATCACTTTGTAAAAACAGGTTTAAATAACTGTCACCCCCTTTTTTTATAAAACAATTATACATATAATTGTTTATATTTTATAATAATATATTACAAAACATGTTTTACTCTTAAACTGCAAGAAAATCAAAACAAAAAAATGTCCACATTCCACATTTTAGGTTGATATATTTAAAAAATTAGCTTTCAGTAAGATTTTGTTTAGGCACAGTAGCAACCTTTTTCCACTAGATGACACCCAAGCTCCATATCTGACCATTTAAGGGCGCCTCCATTTATTTGAGTGATCTGATCCATACATTTCAATATTTTCATACATTTTATGAAGTAGACATCCTCTTCAGAAGTAGTTTGAGCAGTTTGGCAGTATTTGATTTGAATTCAACCTCTAATGAACACATAATTAGAACAAGTATGTGCATTATAGCTCAGTTGTTCTCTTGTGCTCTGCCTTCTCACTATACGTTGTATTAGAAAAAAAAATCTTTGCATGCCGTAGTTTACACAGGACTGGTGGGAAATTTGCATTAATACACCTTCATTCTACATGTTATGTGGTTTATTTTTATAGGTGAACTGTCTTTGTAGTGTTAAGTGAGGGAAAGCTATGGTCGATTTTTTTCACCTCCGCCGGGTGTATTCTTAAACAGTAACGTTAGAGAAAGACCGTCTTTTCGGTTTGCCACTATGAATCGCTATTTTTCTGCACTTAACAGGACAATTTTGCCAATATATTTTCAGAGATGATAGACAAGATGTCATAGAATAATAATTTAAAGAAAACCCAATTTTGACCAAAAAATGACATTCAACCTATTTTTTGACTTTACTGCAAACGTTCCATCGTGAGCCGACAATCCCAATTTACCAGAGCAGCTGCTGTCTAACCACTAGTATCCTTTCTTGACAGAGTTGCTTACATTCTTAATGTAGCACATAAAATGCAAAAATCATGGAGTATGTGCTAATGGAATGCTCAGTGAAAAGTATTACACACTCTGAGACTCAATAGGCTCTTCTAAAATGAGTGGATTGCAAACAAGTGACACTTTATCTAAATAGAAAGAATTGAAATATGTTTAAATATTCAAAATGCTATTTCCTTCTGAGGAGATGATGTCTCTGTGTTCTAAGCCTAGCGACCCAATTTTAGACAGTCATTATATAGTCAGTCTATTCTTCTGATATACCTATGGTAGGCCTCTCTCCTGTATTTCTTCATTGCCAGGCCATCCATGTTTGCTGGGAGATCTGCATAGTCCTGAAGTCGATCACTCCATGATGTAGTCATCATTAAATGTGTCGGTTCTGGGTCTGTAAAAAGATTTAAATGACCTATTAAATACTTTAAGAGAAAAAAAGAGAGAGAGAAAAAACCTCAAGCAATGCATTTTAGGTGATTCTTCCTTCTTATCTATCTTAGGCTTCAAAAGATCCCATTAAAGAATGAATGCACTTAGATTTATTAGATTGGATTAGTTTTTATCTATAGATTTTATCACCTAAGCAAG
Organism: Chanodichthys erythropterus; assembly: GCF_024489055.1. Taxonomy (NCBI): domain Eukaryota; kingdom Metazoa; phylum Chordata; class Actinopteri; order Cypriniformes; family Xenocyprididae; genus Chanodichthys; species Chanodichthys erythropterus. The sequence continues at coordinate 27,472,990 of NC_090232.1, forward strand.
CCAATACACAACTCCTTGGCCTGTTTATGTGCCAACTTCTAATCTAATTGCATCAGAATCAAGAAAGTCAAGAATAACAAGGGACTGATTTGATTTTCTGAGTCATTTAAATAGAAAGCATTAAGCCTTGAAACACTTTGTCTGGTTGTTTCACACAAGAGAGTCCCAAGGGAGTCATTGTGAAATCCATTTCTCACTGCTGACAGAAATGTTTGACATGCATTACATCTTGTATTGCATTTTCACAACTTCTAGTAAATATACTATGCTTCCAAAATTAGTTTGTCAACATAAACAACCTCTGTGTCTGAACAATTCATTTTTGGTATGGAAAGAGTTCCAAGTAAATGAGCAAAATGCAAGAAAGCAACTAGACAACCTGATATTTTCTACTCTCTTTCTCTTGAAAGAAGTTAAATTACACCTCATAAAAAATGTAAGCACCATCCAAACTATTGACGCAAGATGAATGACATGCAGCATAGAAGCTAGAGTCAGCATTCTGGGGCCAGTGGCCTTCACAAAGGCTGACTTGCACAAACAAGCTGGAGACCTTAAGGGCAAAGAAAGGAGATTTTCCCACCAGTCGCGTCTATTTTATAATCGTAATGTTGAGGGGAAGGGGGATGTGAGAGAGTAGGGTTTAAAAAGAACTTCAGGCGGTGCTGACATCATTTTTCTCCTTCTGTAATAGAATAGCTTGCTTCTTAGAAAAGCATTTTATCATTCTTTCTCTTTTTTTCAAATATTTAGACATGCTCCTTTAGGACATACAACAGAAAACAGGCCTCCTTCCAAAAAAAGTAGGTTAAAACTCTTTCATTTAATAAGCAAAAATTTACCCCAAGCGGGTAGCTATAATGGCTCACTGTGGTCTATCAGGCGGATTTGCATCTAAATTTTTGGGAAAACCTGAAAAAGAAAGAAGGTTTTTCTTCTTTTGAGTGCCTTTGGTCCTTGAACACCAAATAGATGCACAAAAAAGAAAAACCTTTCTTTTCTGAGAGTTGTTTATATTGGCAGGATGTTCAGCTGTCATGGGAGTATTTGAAGGTTGATGGGTTTTGGTAACCTTATATCGGGTAGCTCTTTATTTCGCAATATTTAACTCTATCTATTTCACAAATAGTAGGTTAGGTATTCACAAATAACTAACAGTTTGACCCAAATTTAGCTTCGAAATGTTATGCCAAATCATTACCTCCGTACAAAACAGTAGCAGTTAGACACTGGGGATGAAAGCTTACTCATACAGACAACTAACCTGAACCAATTTGTTGCTTGCACTATTTAGATGCTTTTTTGCAAGTCATAACCACAACAAGTTACATTTAGCAGCTGAAAAACAAGGACAAAGCCCCCGAGGACATTAGGGCTGGCTAAGGCTAAGCAGCTATAGAATTTCCCACGAAAATGGCTGAAACAGAGCTTGACAATCTCCCAGTTTTGATAAGTAAAGGATGTATTAACGTTAAGCATTCATAATAGTCGGTATAGCGTCAGGTATATTGTTTATTTACGCTCTGGTAGAACACATCTTGAATGGAGTTCAATGGAGTTCAGCACAGCGCACTGATAAACAGCATTTTGAGCTTCGCGCAGAACATCAAACATCACCGATCTTTTCATGCGAGCAGAACACAAGCGAAGAGACATTCACGCAGACCACGCAAACCGTTGACACGAACAACTGTAAGTTCAACCCGATCCGCTCACTCACCTTCCGTCAACGCACAAAAGCTCAAGTGCACAGGCAGCGCTGGAAACCGCGATCGCTTCAGGAAATATCAGTAAGACAGAAAATCGCTGCAGTAGCTACTCGAGTGAAGCTGGAAGTCTACTGTTAATGTGAATCAAAAGCTCGTCTTTTCATAACCGTGTTGTAAGCAGTTGTTGAGAGGCAGGACGAGGCGGTGCTTGCGCTGTGCTACATCCAGAAGAGGAGGAGCAAAACCTGTCAACACATCAGAGACGGTGAAATGTGAAGGCGGTACCGTCAGACTCTTGAAGATGGTTGGTCTACAGTCTGATCATTGTTTACAGGATTTTTAGCATGATTGCTTTACGCCAGTACTTTACAGTAAGGTGTTAACGCAATAGTTTAAATGAGATAACTCATTTTCTTGGTATATGTAGTAAATATAAGGTGTTTTCAGAGGAGGCCACAAAAAGGAGTGCTGGGGGTAAGTGTAAAAGTTAAGAGAAAACCACTTTAAAAAAATAAATAAATAAATATTGCACAAGTAACTGACTAAATAAATCATTTGAAAATAAATACAAAAAAAGATTACATTTATGGATTTAAATAAATAATAATTTAACAGTACTATACTAGGCTACTACTGAGTAGAAAAAAAACACATTCTTATAAAATATTACATAATTAAATATAATTATAAAATATTTAGTTTCTACTAGAAACTAAATAATTCCCAGATAATAGCTAGTCAAGAGAAAAACCGTGTAAAAATAAATAAATAAATAATACATACACATAAGTAAGATTGAACTAACTAAATAAATAATTTTAAAAATACAAAAATGATTACATTTATGGATTTAAATAGCCTAAATATTAATCTAACAGTACTATACTAGGCTACTATTGAGTAGAAAAAAAAAACATTCTTATTTAATTATAAAATGTTACATATAATTAAATATATTTTTTAAAATATTTAGTTTCTACTATAGTAGAAATGAAATAATTCCCAAATAATATTTTACACGTATATAATATTAAGGAGTTAGTTCACCCAAAAATGAAAATTCAGTCATTTATTACTCGCCTTCATGTTGTTCCAGATCTGTAAGACCTTCGTTCATCTTCGGAACACAAATTAAGATCTTTTTGATGAAATCTGAGAGGTTTCTGTCCCTCCATAAAGATCCAATGCAACTAATACCACTCCAAGGTCCAGAAAGGTAGGAAAAAGACATCATTAAAGTACTCCATGTGACCAGGGATGGGCAGTATTTATGATACAGTACATGTATTTCAAACACATATTTCAAATACAAAATAGTATTTTATAATTTGTATTTGATAGGGTTGATGAAAATGGCTTTGTATTCTGTATCAATATACTTTAGTGTTTTGTATTTTTTTGTATTTTTAAAATACTGTAAAATACTTTGTAAAAAGTCTACATGATGACATCATAAAATTGCGGCCTCTGAGACTTGTTGAGATGAGAACAGAAAACTGATCCATATGGAAGAAGGTGGTGAAGGTAAGAAACATGCAGGCTGCCAGCTTTCAATCAATTTTTAGCATAAATTGCTATAATTTTTAATGGTTCATGTTAAGTTTTAGTGTTAGTTTTGGTAGCCTAGTCTAATTAGTTGACCAATTTACATAATGTTCTTGAAAACTATTATAATGAACAGCAGCCCCCTATATTTAGGATTAACAATCAAATGATTAACTACAGTAGTTGCTATGAATACAGGTGCCATCAGTTGTCTTCTTATGAATTACTTGTCTGTCATTGAGTTAGTGTTAGTGTTGCTGATGCAAAGTAGGCCCTTCATTACCCAACACCAAGTAACTAAATTAGGATACAATTATGAGTCATTCGCAAACATTAAACTGTTGGTTACTTTAAAACTAACTTTCATCACAGGGATTTGTGAATATTTGATCAGTTAAAGCCACAATATGTACATTTTTGTATGTTAGAGGTTGCTTATTCAAAACAAATGCGCAGATTGATGACACCTTGATTTAATGGGAGTTAATGGGAGGTGTTGTTTTCACGTCTACAGCTGGTGGAAAAGAATTGGGACGGGGACTCAGGCAGAAGTCATGTTCATTTATGAGATTATTAACGTTACTGTAAGCAAAGCATGGCCGAGTGCTGTGAGAGCATTAACGAGGCCGCTGGAACGGTTGCTAATCGCTGATTGCTAGAGACGAGCACGACACACGTCTCAACAGCAGCTTTGAACTTTAATTATGCCACAGTCACTGCTTCCGCTTCTTCTGGTCATTCGTACTTGGGGTAAAGTAGCACAGTTTATCATGTTAGACATATTTATGTGTTGAAAGTTGTTATAGTGCAACTCTGTGCGTTCACTCAGAGGTTACTATGTTATTGATAGGTGACACACAGACACTGTCCATGTCCTGGTTAAAATTGCTTATTTCTCTGGATTTAAACATTCTTGGAAACATTTGGGATAATGTAAGTACACAAGTCAACAAAATATATAACATTGTTCTAGTGTTTTTTTGATATTTTAATCAAAAAATCCTACATATTGTGCCTTTAACTGGTTGCATATGTCAGATTTATTGATTGACTCGGGCAGAGAAAAGCTGGTGCTATCAAACATTATTTACTTAATCAACTGAGTCAGTGTAATGGTGAAGAAATCGATCAAATAGGCCAGCTGATGGAAGGTTTGCAAAGAAATTTCATGCTACCTTGTAAAAGTATTTTGTAGTATATTTAAAATACAAAAATACAGTAGTTTATTTTGATACATTTTATGGCTGCTGTATTTTGTAGTTTATTTTGATACACTTAAAATTAAGGTATTTGGTATTTTATTTTAAAATACATTTTGATGTATTTTTGGCCGACCCTGCATGTGACTACAGAGGCTTAAACTCAGTTTTATGAAGTGACGTGAGTGCTTTGTTTGCACAAAAAACATAATTTACCACTTTCAATAATAATAATTCAAACTGAAACTATCATTTTCACATTGCAATAATGGGCATTTTTACATGAAAATGTAAAGCAGTCTTTTAAATTTTAGGATGGAGGACCCATGCAACAGGATTATCATATTTTATCTAAAAAGCATCTTCCGCATCTTAAAGACCCAGTGTAACATTAATTATTTTATATTAAATGTTAGCATGAACTATTATGAACTAACAATGAATTTATCATTTTCATTAACTAAGATTAATAAATTGTATTGTTCATTGTTAATGCACTAACACAACTATTCTTAGAAGTAAAAGTGCATGTGATTTCTGAGAATCTTTGTTGAACAATGTTGATATTTAAAATCAACCCAAACAAACGCCTCATTGGGTCGCCCCCAAAATGCACAAACACACAATGCTGTGTGATGTCTCTTTATCATAGCTGAAGTGAAGCAAAATGCTTCGTGAAAAATAAAGCGAATATGACAAACGAACAACAAGGAAGCACAAAACACAGTACACAAGAGTAGGCCTATACAAGCATGGAGTTTGTTGTTAGTTGCCAGCACCAGACAAACAATGACACTCAAAACTGTCCTGTTACTTTAGCTAGCATTATATCAACATCTTTTGTGGTTCTGGGAAACATAGCAAAACCATTGTTACTCACATATGGAGCAGAAAGAACACAACCTCAGCACCTGTTTTCAGGCCTTCCTACTTAGGTCTCTCCAGTGCTGGAAAGATTTTCTAATTTTAAAGTGGGTCCTAAACCTCTTGCCTGATCATAACCCTTCTTTTCCCAGTGATATTCCTTTGACCTTTTTCTTTTTTGTAATGTCTCTCAGCCATCTCTCTTTCTACAGTCTTTCTTGAAGTCTCCCTCTTGCTCTGAAGGACCCATACCTCCACCCCTGAACGCGATTTCAACTGAGGGGGACCCATCAGATCTGATTTGTGCCACCTCAGTTTCAATTTGACCCCCTCCTTTCTTTTTTAGAAAACAAAAAAGTTCTATTTACAAAGGAGTGTGGAATGCAAAAACGTACATTTCAAGGTGGCGATTAACTTAGACTAATAAATACTGCTTGCAGAATTGTTCATTGTTAGTTCCTGTAATCTAATCTTAACTAATGCTAACAAATGTGACATTACTGTAAAGTGTTTGTAAATGCTATTTTAATTATAATAAAGATACTATTATAGTTTTTATTAATTTTAATACTTTTAAAAATATTTTACATTTTTGTTTTTGTGTCATATAAGGTGCGTTTACACCACCTCGTAATTCCTGTAATTACAAGATTCTAGCTTGTAAAAAGCGTTCACGTCCTCTTAGAGCTCGTAATTACAGCCTATACCACCTGACCGCTGTAGATTCATTTAGGCGTTGATAGTGGTGCCATATAAACACATAATTCCCAGTCCAAGGACATGAATAGCTCAGAATATGACTTCACGTGTTGTCATCTCAAGATTCCGGTAAATACGAGGTGGCGTGAATGCAGCAATGTTCCCCATGTCTTGACTTTAGTTGTGTTTCCTGTGCTAGTGCCATGTTTGTAGTTCATTGTAGTTTTTCATGTTGATTAGTCTCCCTTGTTACAGTAGCCCCTCACTGACAGCAGAACATGAGATCCAAGGGGCGGAGATGGGTAGGTTTAGCGATATATAAAGTGGGAGGAGTTGGATCTGGATCCAGGGGGTGGAGATGGGTAGGTTTAGGGATTTGTAAAGTGGGAGGAGTTGGATCAGGGTCCAGTCTCGGCCCCTAGATCTCGTGTTCTGCAGTGAGGACCATTTCATTTGTTAAGCTTGTTTCCCCCTGTGTATATATAGCCCTTGTGTTTCTCTTGTAATTGGTCAGTCGATGTTTGGGGTTTCGTGTGCTTGGACGTTCCTGTGTTTGGTATTCCTTGTGTTTTCCCTGTTTCGAACTTGTTTCAGTTTCTTTATTAAACATACTCTACTGCACTTAGATCCTCACATTTGCCTGCTCACTCCTAATGTGACAGATCAACTGACAAACTAATGGGTCATGCAGGAATACGTCTTCTCCTCCTCCACCAGGGCCAGTATTCCCTCTAGGACTATATTCGCAAGTTTTAGGACCTTGCATACCACACTCACTTCCCGGAGCATAACTTGATTTCTTTCTTTTGCTCTGGAATTAAAGGTGAATTTAATTTAAAATTGAATTTTTAGGAAATTGAATTTACCTTGGCATAGTTAAATAACAGGAGTTCAGTACATGGAAAAGACATACAGTGAGTATCAAACACCATCGTTTCATCCTTCTTATGTAAATCTCATTTGTTTAAAAGACCTCCAAAGAACAGGCGAATCTCAACATAACACACTGTTACGTAACAGTCGGGACCATTAATATGTACGCCCCAATATTTGCATATGCCAGCCCATGTTCAAGGCATTACACAAGGGCAGCCAGTATTAACGTCTGGATCTGTGCAGAGCTGAATCAACAGACTAGGTAAGCAAGCAAGAACAATAGCGAAAAATGGCAGATGGAGCGATAATAACTGACATGATCCATGATAACATGTTATTTTCATTATTAAACACTGGCAGTCTGTATAATTCATAAACACAACTTCATTCTTTATAAATCTCTCCAACAGTGTGTATTGTTAGCCCATTAGCCACAGAGCACCATCAAACTCATTCAGAATCAAATGTAAGCATCCAAATAAATACAATACTCACATAATCCGATGTATGCATGCATGACGAACACTTTGTAAAGATCCATTTTGATGGTTATGTTAGCTGTGTGAACTTTGTTTATACAATGATAGAGTTTAGAGCTCGGGAGGGGGCGGAGAGCGCAAGCAATTAAAGGGGCAGCAGCCTGAATCGGCACATTTCTAATTATGCCCCAAAACAGGCAGTTAAAAATATTAATAAAAAAAAAATCTATGGGGTATTTTGAGCTGAAACTTCACAGACACATTCAGGGGACACCTTAGACTTATATTACATTGTAAAAAAAACGTTTGATGCCACCTTTAATGAACCACTAAAAAAACACAACTCTTTAAGTTGTCCTCGAGGATCACTTTTTGAGTTTTTGGACTATGGCCTTCATTTGAGTCCCCCTTCACTGTGGGCGAAATGGAGGAGGACCTGTCGCCGAAATGTTTTTCTTTTTTGAGTCCGCTCCAGGGTCGGCTCCAGCCCCTGAGTCTGCACCAGCCCCAGAACTCAACCCAGAAAATACAGTGCAGATCATCATGACTATGGCTGTTTTGTGTGTGGTCATGGAGGCTGTCCCAGAGCAGCCTGTTCTCTCAGATGCAGCCATGGAGGCCATCCCAGCGTTGCCTGTCTATTCTGACGCAATCATGGATGTCGTCCTTGAACTGGTTGCCTGCCCTGACTTGACCACAGAGGTCGCCCCTGAACTTCCTGCCAGCTGTGGTGGTCTTCTGCTCTGCCATGGAGATCTTTGTGGGGTTCCATGGGGTTCTTCAGTCCCATTTTCCCTACTGTGGTGGTCATCTGCTCTGCTGTGGTGGACTTCAGCATCTCAGCCCTGGCCACCTGCGCTGGCGAAATGGGAAACATTAAGGATCCTTTAGGTTTGTTTATTTATTTGTATTTTACTTTATTTCAGATCATGTTTATTTTATTTCAACAAAGGAATGTAATAAAAACTCGATCCCCTCCCCACACTTTCCAGTATCTCTAACGATCAGTTTAAGGTGTTTCCAAGAGGTTCATCTTTTCATTTCTGCCTGCTGCTGCAATGTCTCTTCCTCTGATCATAAAACATTCACAGAATGCCACAGTTTGCCATCTGCCCTGTCCATTATATATATATATATATATATATATATATATATATATTATTATCCTCACACAGCACCTGACAGATGTTTTCCCACACGGTCTCCTGTGTATTGTATATGATGACATTGTATGTTTATCATGGTGGCACTCTCAAATCCCTTAGTGAGTTGCTAGAGGTACACATCCAGACTGAAAGTGCATTGGCTGAAATGTCTGTATGTATTTTAATTATTTTATTTGCTTTTTTCTTACTGTTGTTTGTTTGTTTTGTTTGTTTTTATCTGTCCTGTCTTGTGTGGCTTTTGGACATGAGTCTGGCAAAATAAAATTGAATTGAATTATACTGTGATGTCGCTGGCTGTTCATTGTTGTTGTTGTTAGGCAACTTCCCTTCAGGGATCAATAAAGGAGGCCCTACATCTAACTATCTATCTATGTATCTAATTAATAGCACTGTATAATGTTTAGCTGACTATTTTATCCAAAGACAATTATATAGTGATAACCCCATGGAGCAGCCAGGGTTATCACTATATAATTAGTGTCTTGGTGGTTAATTGAGTTAACTTTCTTATCATCTTTAACTTAAATAACCTAAAATGTATCTCATATGGTGTTATTTAATACATTTTATTTTATTGTAGAGCCCTATGCCCCATCATACTCTTACTGTGGATACTGTTCATTTGTTCATGTGGTGCGTTTTTTACGCAAAAAAAAAAAAAAAAATCACAAATAGCATCTGAATATGAAAGCAAAATAGGCCTAAGACATGCAAGTTTGTTCGTTTGCCTTCAATCTGTTGAGATCTCGAAGCAGCCAACAGATGGCAGCAGAGTATAGGCCTAACTGCTATGAGGTGGCTTTGTAGCCCTAGCTTACGCTTACAGTCGTGTCGAGTTTAACATATTATTATGGCTGTATTACATTCACAAACTATAGACAGGTTAAATCTGTGACAGGCTATCCGTGATTTATTGGAGGAACTAGGTTCCTCACATAGCCTATCAACCAATAAATCACAGTCACATGTGTAGAAGATAGAAGTTCCTGTTGCATTAATATTTTTATAAATTAATTGAATTTTTTTAACATAATTGCACTGTACAAATGTTAATAATTTTGTTAAATTAATTTAAAAATAAAAATTCCACAGTAAAAAATAAATAAATAAAAAATAGGCTACAATATTAGCTAAGCTTACCTACAAATTTATAGAGAAAGATCAATGGCCATTCAAAAATAATGGTTTTCATAGGAAATAAAACATTGTTTTATACTTCAACTATATAGGCTAGAGATGGGATTCGCAGAAGTCTCTGGACTAACCATGGCAGTAGGATAGGAGAAGTTGAACTCAATGAACTCGTCATCATTAGACGTATTTGAGCTTCCATACAAACAGATTTTACATACAGTTCTTAACAGCTGTTCGTAATTTTTTTTCTATTTTTTTTTTACTTGATAAATAATAATAATAATAATAATAAAGTTAGTGCTCTGATTTACCACAATGATGTGACATATGGTGTGTGTTCTTGACATGTGTCTTATTTTTAGAGATGGGGTGGCAGTATGTATTTTTCACAGATGTGTCGTGATGGTGTGTGAGTAAATAAACGATCAAATGTTTTGCTGACATCAGCACTGCGCCAAAACGGACAGTTCCATCCGCTCGCTGCTGCCGAACTGAGTTTCAGTGAAGGACTGAGCGGAACACGGGGGGAAAAAAGCACTCTTTGCACCTTTAAAAGTCAAAAATAACGTATAAATCAGCTAATTTGTCGTATTTCTTCGGGGTGTGTCCATCAGAAACATCTGCAGTGAGGAAGGTTGAATGCAAAGAGCAGCACGGGTAAATTATTGATTGGGACGGTCCTGCTATAAAAGGAGACGCCGCCTGGGTTCTGCTCTTGTCTTCAAACGCCAAGATGAGCTACGGATCCGACATCTACTCTGCTTCTTCCTACCGGAAGATCTTCGGGGACTCCACCCGCTTCTCAGCCTCTCCATCCCGGCTGGGCAGCTCCCGGAGCGGTTTTAAATCCCAGTCCGTGACCCGCACCAACATCCCAAGCTCCTACAAGCGCTCCACCCGATCTGCCTTTCCATCTTTGTCTCTGGAAAGCTTCGACTTCACCCAGAGCACAGCAGTTAATAATGAGTTCAAAATCATCCGTACCAACGAGAAGGAGCAGATGCAAGGGCTCAATGACCGTTTCGCGATGTTCATTGAGAAAGTTCGCAATTTGGAGCAGCACAACAAAGTGTTGGAAGCCGAACTCGTGACCCTGCGCCAGCGCCAGACAGAACCGTCCCGTTTGGCTGAACTCTACCAGCAGGAGATCCGGGAACTGCGCTCCCAACTCGAGGAACTCAACGCGGAGAAGAATCAGATAATGTTCGAGCGCGACAACATTGAGGATGAGTTTCAGAAACTCCAGGAGAAGTTCGAGGAGGAGATGAGAATGCGCGAGGAAGCTGAGCAAACGCTAAGAGCTTTCAAGAAGGACGTGGACAACGCCACCATGGTGCGCCTAGACCTGGAGAAAAAGGTCGAATCCCTTCTGGATGAGATCAACTTCACGAGAAAGTTGCACGAGGAGGAGGTGGCTGAACTCATGAGCATGATCCAGGCTGCCCAGGTGTCCGTTGAGATGGAAGTGGCTAAACCCGACCTTACCTCAGCTCTCAAGGAGATTCGCGGTCAGTACGAGGTGATTGCGAGTAAGAACTTGCAGTCCGCTGAAGAGTGGTACAAGTCCAAGTTCGCCGATCTCAGCGATCAGGCCAACAAGAGCCAGGAGGTCATTCGCGCCAGTAGGGAAGAGCTCAACGAGTTCAGGAGGCAGCTGCAGTCCAAGACCATTGAAATCGAGAGTTTAAAGGGAACCAACGAATCCTTGGAAAGGCAGCTTCATGAGATGGAGGAAAGGAACAACGCTGAGATCATGGGTTACCAGGTTGGTTTCCTCAGTTTTGATTAGACGGTAAAGAGTTTTACTTTTTTTTTTTAATAATTAAAATAGTACCGAGGATATTGGCGTTTTCTTAAAACAACAAAAACAAATAACCACACAAATATTTTTGTTAAAATTAAAATATTAGCATTTGAAACGTGTGCTTCTGTTAACCAAACAGCAGACAAAAGATCCTTGTGAAATGGGCGTGACCAGCAACTGACTGTTAATGTTACTGCTCTGTCCATGGTGCTAAAATAACTTCAGTTACTTACCAGACAAAGCTAAATAAACAGTCTGCATTAAATATTTATTTATAAGGTTCTCCAAACCTTTTAATATAACAGTTATCATAAAATAATGATAACAAAGTGCCATTAAATAATGAATGTAAGTGCTTAAGAACATGACAAAATATAAAAACTTTTCCACAAGCATCAAATCTGCATGTAGGTAAAAGTAGCCTGTAAAATCTTTCTTTCTTTCTTTCTTTCTTTCTTTCTTTCTTTCTTTCTTTCTTTCTTTCTTTCTTTCTTTCTTTCTTTCTTTCTTTCTTTCTTTCTTTCTTTCTTTCAAATTGAAGGTTCCGCAAAGATCCTTTGAAATTCATGGAAACTTTCCATTGCACAAAACATTCAAAAGGACAAAGGATTCTTTAGATTATTAAAATACTCTTCACATTTTTTTTTCTTTTTTTTTTTAAGTTTTTTTTTTTTCAAGAGATGTTCACTGAAAGGTTCTTTGAGGAACTCAAAATTTGTTCTTCAATGGAATCACTGCGAAACCTCTTTTTTAATGTGTAAATATCATCAAATCAAAATCAAATGAAGTTTAAGTGCAGAATTTTTTTGTAACATTATCATGTAACATCACCTAGGATACAATTGGGCAGCTGGAGAATGAGCTGAGGACCACTAAGAACGAGATGGCCCGTCACCTTAGGGAGTATCAAGACTTGCTGAATGTCAAGATGGCGCTTGACATAGAAATTGCTGCTTACAGGTAAAAACAACGTTTGCTATTGACATGTGTAATGCTAGTCAAATGTCCATTCAACATTCCTAAAATGTGAGAATTACCCTTATGCAATCTGTGATGTGATTTTCATACAGAAATGTATTGCACTGTCTGTCATCCCACCTTTTCCACCACACCCTGCCTCACCACCTTCTCTTTGTTCACCTTCTCCTTTATTGTCCATCTCAGGAAATTGTTGGAAGGGGAGGAGACACGTATTAGCACTGGGATCAACTACCCCACCCCTAGCTCGATGTCCAGCTACAGCTACCAGTCCCGTATGTACAGCAGCTCTAGCGTGAGTGGAAAGAAAGAAAGCAAGGATGATGATGACAAACATCAGCAGAGCAGCAAATCCGTCAAAGGCTCCTCCCAGTCTGACGACTCCAAGAAGGGTGACAAGATCGACTCTGGAGACGTGAATCCCACCAACCAGAAAAACTAAATGTCTCAGCCCTCTTACTTTCACCCTCTCCTCCCTCTGCCTTCTCCATTACTCTCTTTCCTTTTCCCAATTAAATTCCCTTCCACAAAGGGGGTCTCAGAGAGGAATTTAATGTATTTCAACTTATTCTCCACTAATTAACCTCCCACTCAGTCACAGGGCAGCAGTCCTTCTGTAGCAAACCACTTACTACTCAAGACACCCGAGGTGTCACATTGATCGATGCATATATTTCCAGAGTCATGTCGCCCGTTAACTGCACTATAATAAGCTTCTCTTGGCACATTCGTTAAGGTAATGTTTAAGTGTTTAGCTTTGGTGAAGGTAGTTTTTCCAAAAGCCAGCACAAAACTTGACTTGCAATAATGTTTCCTGTCTTATAAAGTAAGCTGAATGCAATGACAAAGCAATTATTGTTGCCAGCCTTTGTAACGTCTGCATCTGTTTCTTGACTCCAGTTAACCTTTATGGCATGCTCATACATTCCTGAAAAAAACAACTCAGAACTAGATATACATAGCTTCAAAAAACTCAACTCAGCCAAATTCCTCTCCAAGACTGCTCTTTAAGCATCTTCTTCCAATACCCACCCACCCACCACCCACCCACCCACCCAGGATTTGAGCCTAATAGCAAGTCCTCACTGCATGAGGTGTGTGTGCAGTTTGCATGGTGACTGTATGTAGGTCCAATACTTTCATAGCAGCGTGCCTGCCATCCCTCTCAGTACTTAAAGGCTGCATTAATTCACCAGCCAATTGCAAGCCTGGGAATGAGAATGTTACACAATACTGCTGAAGCCTTTCACATGCTGCTAAATGCCTGTGATCAATACAAATTTTGACAAATACTGTATCAAGCCAGGGCACTTAAATGTATGTAAACAGCATTTCATCCATATCAACTGTCAGAACATAAGGGAAAGGTTAGAATGATTGGGGAAATAGGGAGATGTGTATTTTAAAAATAAAGTGTGAGTTTGAACGAGAAACAAGAAATGGAGTTTTTGAGACAGTTTTAAGTTCAGTGTACCCTGCCGCTTCTGAGTTTGTCTAGAATTGGCTGTGTTTGGGCGGATAAAACACGTGTTTTGAAACTGTTAAGAAAACTAGAAGTTCGAATATACATAAACATCTCAACATTCTCCTTGTATACTTATGGATGCCTGAAGCACATTGACAGTGTGGAAACGCAGTCACTAACACAACTTATCACAATGTGTCTCAAACACCTAAACTTCATACTTGAATCCAGTTGTATACACTCAGTGTACTCTCATGCAAAGAAGCCACTGTCATAGTGAACCTCTATAAACCATGGGTCAGCAATGAATCCCTTTGGTAAACATAAATTAGATGTAAATGCTAGTGAAATATCCTCATAAAACGTCTGCTACACTGCCAGGTTTTGATACCACTTGCCTCTTGCCTCTATGTCATGGCTTTATGAAGCCTGACTTGCTGCACTCTTTCAAAGTTTAGTTTGAACGGATTGATATAGTTGGACTTAACTTACTTTAAGAACTGTATTATAGGAAGCAAGTAAATGGATTTCTTTCTCTGTCGGGAATTCATTTTTTCGATAAACACTGTGACATTGGCATGCTTAGCTGCGAGGGAATGTCAGGCAAATCTGGAAATTTGTCTTCCCATTCTTACAGATGCTCAACTAAAAAATCTGCATCCAATCTGAACGTTTTGGGAATTGCTCCATTACTTTTGGGAGGGCCAAAGGTGATTGCAGAAAGCATAGCGACAATGCAGTTTGAAGAAGGAGAATTTCAAACCTGCACTGCCAAACTTTTGTAATGCATGTGCGATCAACATTCCTCCATAAAGGCAACCCACTTTTACACCAATACATAACAATCCATCTAAAATGCTACTGTTTATGTATGAATGCTCTAGGTTATAAAAATGCCTTAAGCCACCAGCAGCTTTCTGAATCTGGCAGAGTGTGCATTAATATTTTCTTTCTGCTAAGAATGTGACCTTGTTTGCTATTTAGTGTGTAGGGGCCCACTGTGTACTGGATGACTGAAAACTTTAGGAGCTGAATGTAGTTGATGTCTCTATTTAATCATTATCTACTGCTGTATGGCACATGACCAATAAAGACTTGACATTATAAAGCCCATAGTGTGTCGGTTGTTGTTAATTTAATGTGATTTCTGAAAGCTCTGATAATACTATAAACTGTTACATCCTACTGCAAATACAGTTGTTTTATTTTGTATCAAGCATTGTAATTATTAATTACATTATTATTATTATTATTATTATTATTATTATTATTATTATTATTATTATTATGAAGCAGAGTTAAAGTTAATGAGATAATTAAACAATTAATAAGGCTGTGGCTGAAGTCAGTTGTAGTTCTTGTGTTTCTCTTTTCTTCAGTGATTCTGCTTGTTAACAGCAGGTGTTCATCACTTATGCACAATCACCACTTAATTAATTGTTTAATTATCTCATCTCTGCTTCAGTGTTATTTTAGCACTATTTAGAGAGGGACCATATGTACTCTGAGCAGAGCTGATTTAACTTTGGAGATTTTGCTGTGCAGTAGAACTCTGGGAATTAAATGTCAATGTTGATCATATTTAAAGATTTGGCATTGTTAAAGGCAAACTAAGCAGTTTATTTTTTAAAGTTAAAGTTTATTTTATTTCAAGTAACGAAAATGTAATGGTTTTAGTTTTAGTTAACTGTAATAACCCTGACATATACATGCCTACTGTATATGTAAAATTGCCAATCTATGTGAAAGCAATTAAAAATCTCAAAATTGTTCATTACTAAACAAATGCAATTGAATTAAATATCTAAAAAATGTGCCTTTTTCCACCAATAATGTTGATTGGATGGAGCGTAAGAACTCATAAGAAACCCACCTTCACCTTTGTGCCTGTTGTGATCCAGCGACCCCATAATCCATCATGTTCTAGTTTATGTGAGTCTACTCTTTAGAGATCAGGAGTGAAGGGGATAAGGACAAATCCATTGTAGGTTTTTTTCTCTCAGTAAATAGCAATGGAAATGTTGTATGAAATACATTATTAAACATTTATTGTACAAAGGACTCAAGCTACATCTCTATATGTGAACACATACACAGCAAACACAACCTTTACCTTTATCAATCCCACATATGGTGTGGTAACACACTCATGAATGCACCTCTGCACTGTTAGCTGACGTAGAGAGCTGTGTGGGCTCTAACATACGCTGCAGTTCTTCAAAGATTTATATCCCTGCAATGCTGCCAACAAGCTATGAATGTCCCATTGTGACAAATGCTCACTGACACCCACCTCGCACACCCCAGGCCTAAACAGACGCCTTATTTTACTCATTTTCCATTGCCATTCTCTGTATCATATGGTACATCTGTTTCCAATCAAAGACTGTGTAATTTGTACATTGATGACTAATTTCCTACTGTACAGTGTCAGCATTTCTCTGTAGTATGGACAGACATACACATACAATGTATATTTGTTTATCTTGTACACAGATCTTTCTCTCTCTCTGTATCTTTTCCCCTTCCTGTGACAGTGTAGAAATTGACTTACTTGGATGTGTTATCCGCACCTCAGTGCACCTAGACTCTAAATGACCTCTTCAGCTCTTTAGAGACCAGTCTGATATGAGCAGCCAGGCATTTCAAGAGAAATGAGAGTTTAGAGATGTACCCTAAAATCAGAATGATAGACATTGCGTAAATGCACAAGAATGTGTTAAAGGGTTAATTCACCCCAGAATGAAAACTGATTTTTTTTTTTTTTTTACCTAATAACACACAAGAATAAACCTCTTCCGGAAGCTGAAACGTGCTGCGTAACACACGAGAATGAACCTCATTGGTTATGCAGCACGTTTCAGCTTCCGGAAGAGGTTTGTTGTTGTTTAATGTATTTACGTTCGGTTGAGGTTCTGCTTATGTTCGCTGATCATTGTTCACATGCAGGTAAAAGCCTAAATTAAATCTGTTCATCATAACAAGCAATTGATTCTCTTCAGAAAAATTTGACTAAACCTCTTGATTATTTTTCTTTATGAAGTTTTTGAAGCATCAAAGTGGAAGTTGCAAAAGGTAATCTATGGAAGGAAATCTGACAGCATTCAGTCATCAAAAAATCTTAATTTGTCTTGTGACACTGTCACACAAGACACGTGTTACCGCTTAATATATATAACATGATGGTTTTATGTATATTTGAGTTTTAATTGGTTTTGTTGTCTTAGCCATTTTATTCCTCTTAATTGTTTTAATGTGTGTATGTCTTTAAATGTATATGGATCATGTGATCAGTCACATGACAGGAATCAGGAAGTACACCAGTACAAAGGAGGCAGCATGGCAATCAAACAATCTCTCACTACAAATGCATCAGTGAGTTTCACTTTGACTTACCTTTCCAGACTAAAGCATTTGGACTTTCACTTGGATTGTATATACACTTTGGGACACTTGCATTGGGACTTGCAGCACTGTAGGACTCTTATGGACTGTTTTATGGTATGGAACCAATGGACTATATGCTTTTAACAGCCTAAGTTTTTAACAACCTATGTTTTATTGTGTTCCATGTGAAAGTTGTAAATATACTTTATTTATTCACTTTATTTCCGTTGTATGTCTCATCTTTTAAACACTCCAAGCCCTCACACAGTTTAATCTGACCCCATTTTTAATTCATATAAACTAAAAAAAATAGGGCCGACCGTTACTGTCTATCAAAGATGAATGAAGGTCTTACTGGTTTGGAATGACATGAGGGTGAGTAGAGAATTTTCATTTTGGGGTGAACTAACCCTTTAAACGCACTGTAAAAAAAAAAAAAAAGATTGTGACTTTAATGGAAAAAAAATAATAATAATAATAATTATATATAACTGTAATCGATCTAACCATACATTTAATGTAATTTTACAGTAAAGTACTGTTAAATGTACAGTTTTTGGAAATGGAAAAAAACAAGTAATTGTATAAATTTACTGTGGAAAACTTAAATTGACATTCCCACAATTTCCTGCGTGACACTTCACATTTTATGTACTTTTATGTACTTTATTACATCTAGGTATGTTCCATCTAATGTTGTTAAATGAATGTTTGTTGCATTTTTTAAAAATATCATGTGTGTTACCATGACCGTGTTTAGTGTTTGTGAATAACTCTGTGTGCAGCTTTTATATATTAGTATTGTCCTTCTGAGCTTTTGGAAAAGCTGCTTATGATGAAATTTGATTCATCATGTGACTCTCATCACCACTGTGTTTGGTGGTTGTCAGTGTATTACAAAGGTACAAAACAGACATTAGTACTTCAATAGGTTGATAAATTAGCATTATATCAGTTAATGAAACACGTTTTTTACTGTAATTTAAAAAAATAATTTACTGTAAAATGTTGCTACCATATTTTTTACAGTAAATTTCTGGCAGCCACAGCTGCCAGGTTTTTATATGTAAATCTAATGTATTTATTTTTTTTTTTTTTACAGTGTGTAAAATAAACAGTTATGAACTGTAGTTATTACAATATAAATCTTTAAATTAAACTTAGGCCTGACCTTTGTGCTGTCCTGTGAAACCTAAAATGTTGCTACCATATTTTTTACGGTAAAGTTCTGGCAACCACAGCTGCTGTTTTTTTACTGTAAATTTTATTTATTTATTTATTTATTTTTACAGCGTAGCTTTAGATCAGGTTTAATTAACTCAACAAACAAACTGCATTTATCCTAGCTAAAATCCCACCCAGGAAAATTAATAAGACACTATTTAAAAAAAACAAAACAAAACAAAAAAAAAACGCTACTGCAAACCAACAAAGCGAAGAACTAATTTTCACTACTGAGCATGCAATATAAAAATAATTAAAGCTGCAAGCAGCAATGAAAGGGCCCTCGCATCTGAGGCCATCACCACCTGGTGGCCTTAGGAAAACAGTGAACAGTGGGTGACATGCATGTTAGCGAGTAAATACAGGCGAAATATGGCAAAGTAATTTCGACGTGCCACACTTCCTGCTGCCAACAGGTGGTGCTTTGACTATTACTGCATATTGCCATGTAGATGTCTTTAGGCCAGGACTATCAAACATGTGAAGTTTTGGGCAGATCGGACATTGTATGCCTGAGTTACAACAACTTCCTGTTTCGTGGCGTTAATCGCATACATTAGCACTTAGCCAAGTGTTGCATGATTTTACATGTTTCTTACATGTTTGGTACTTCATGGCATGTTTAAATGTGTTTCTGGGAGTGAATTACAGTGTATGACATTTCCTGTTGCCAGCAGGTGGCGTTATGACTAACTGAATATTGGCATATAGATGTCTTTAGGTCAGGACTCTTATCACATGTGAAGTTTGGGGCAGATTGCACACTGTATGCCTGAGTTAGACCAGCTTCCTGTTTCATGGCGAAACATCAGACTTTGTTAGTCCATCACGGACACGCCGTTCAATAAAAACTCAAGATCTTTGCAATTTAACATCGCTAAGACCTTAAAATTAGACTGACCAAATATGGTGCTTATCTGGTTTAATCTCTATGAGGAGTAAATCACAGTGTAAAATGTAATTTCCTGTTGCCCGCAGCTGGTGCTATGATTGTAACTGAATATTGACATGTAGATGTCTTCGGGCCAGGAATCTAATAAAACATGTGAAGTTTGGGGCAGATCGTACATTTAATGCCCGAGTTACAACAACTTCCTGCTTCATGGCGAAACATCGAATTTTGTCAGGCCACCACGGACACGCCCTTCAGCGAAAACTCAAGATCATCACAATTTAAAGGTGCCCTAGATTCAAAAATTGAATTTACCTTTGCATAGTTGAACAAGAGTTCAGTACATGGAAAAGACACAGTGAGTCTCAAACGCCATTGTTTCCTCCTTCTTATATAAATCTCATTTGTTTAAAAGAGCTCCGAAGAACAGGCGAATCTCAACATAACACTGACTGTTACATAACAGTCGGGGTGTACGCCCCCAATATTTGCATATGCCAGCCCATGTTCCCAACATTATAAAAAGCATTAGACAAGGGCAGAACATCTGGATGTGCACAGCTGAATCATCAGACTAGGTAAGCAAGAACAATAGCAAAAAATGGCAGATGGAGCAATAATAACTGACATGATACATGATTACATGATATTTTTAGTGATATTTGTAAATTGTCTTTCTAAATGTTTCGTTAGCATGTTGCTAATGTACTGTTAAATGTGGTTAAAGTTACCATTGTTTATTACTGTATTCACGGAGACGAGCCGTCGCTATTTTCATTTTTAAACACTTGCAGTCTGTATAATTCATAAACACAACTTCATTCTTTATAAATCTCTCCAACAGTGTAGCATTAGCCGTTAGCCATGGAGCACTATCAAACTCATTCAGAATCAAATGTAAACATCCAAATAAACACTGTACTTACGCAATTAGACATGCTGCATGACGAACACTTTGTAAAGATCCATTTTGAGGGTTATATTAGCTGTTTGAACTTTTTTTTTATATTGTTTAAGGCAAGTGCGAGCTCTTGGGCGTGGAGCACGAGACTTAAAAGGCCACACACCCTGAATCGGCTCATTTCTAATTATGCCGCAAAATAGGCAGTTAAAAAATGAATTAAAAAAAATCTATGTGGTATTTTGAGCTGAAACGTCCCAGACACATTCAGGGGACACCTTAGACTTATAGACTTATATCTTTTTTAAAAAAAAGTTCTAGGGCACCTTAAATGTCGCAAAGGGCCTTTAGATTAGACTGACCAAATATGATGTCAATATGATTAAAGCTCTAGGAGGAGTTTGTTAAAGTACAACATCTGGAAATGGCAAAAACTGCAAAAATTTTGCAGAGAAAACTAAATATCTCACTTCCTGTTGGGTTAACAGATTTTGCACCCATGTCCTTTTTTGTAGGTACTGGGCTGTTACATTTGTCTACCGCATTTCATACCTCTATGTGAAATGTAGCGTGAAGGACGCTTAATTGAAATTTTGTAGGAGGTGCTATCGAGACATTTTTCCACACCTAATTCTGAACCTCATATCAGACGTACATTTTTACCACTTCTGACGCAAAGTTTCATGAGGACCTCAAAAATGCAATTCATTGTAGTGAAGAAGAAGAATTGACTGAGCAATTACAATAGGGTCCTCACACCATTGGTGCTCAGGCCCTAAAAATGTTTATGTTCCACAGAAAATAAAAAGCAGGTTTGGAATGACATGGAGTTTCAGTTCCCATTGACTTCCATTGTGTGGACAAAAATACAGCTGAAGTCAATGGGAAATTAAGCAGTTTAGTTATCAACATTATTCAACATATCTTTTGTGTTCTGCAGAAGAAATATGATATAGTTATATATAGTTCATTTTTGGGTGAACTACCCCTTTAACACAATCAAACATGCATATGCACACAGAAGCTACGCTGAATTATTCATGTTTTTCTCCTGGTGTGTTTGAGCTGGTCGAAGGACAATGACTGGATGAGGCAACAGAGGGAAAATCTCACCTCAAAGTGTCCTCACCCTGACCTTCTCCTCTCAGACAGCGGTCAATTTGCACATGGATAGAAGAGGTGCGGGGGGATGATGACAGTCATTTTCTAAAAACAAAAGATATTTTATTATTACTGTACATTTATGCACAAAATGGCAACCTTTTTAAAAGGGTTGTAATACTGCTAATTCAGCTGATGTCATTTAATATAAACTATCAATATAAGACACAATCTAAAACATCAGTCATTAACAAACGCTGACTTTATCAGTTCTTCAGTCATGCCCCAGGCACAATGAGCCAATCAATTTGAAACTGAAAGTCATTAAGAGCACAGGGCTGTTGAGTTACCTGTCAGCAAAGTGTTAACCGGCCTGCTGCAGCAACTGTTGCCGTGGATACTGTTGCCAAGCCCCAACCCGCTGTGCCCTTGCAGCACTGAGAGATGCTTGTGGGAAGCTGCACGCACACTTCACCCTCCAGACGGTGAGTAATCAAGAGAAAATGGATTTATAAAAAGACAGATGAAAGAACAGCCTGAAGTTCTGCAGAAAAAAAAAAAAAAAGAATTTGAAAGTCCTCAATAAGTACATCATAGTCTCATGTATTGTGCTTCTTTCTATGTGTTTCACAACGTCACCCCATCAAAAACTGTTTCAAATGTGGTTGGAAATGTTTTTCCAGATGTTAAAAATAGGACGAGAGAAATTTACTTGTTTCTCAAGCCACTTGAATCCAATCTGTATAGACCAACAGAGTGGATGATTTCAGCAGTTTGGCGGTTTGACACGCGATCCGAATCATGATTCGATATGCTGATTCATTACGCTCCGAAGCTTCCTGAAGCAGTGTTTTGAAATTGGCCATCACTATATAAGTTTTTTTTTTTTTTTTTTCTTTGGTGCACCAAAAATATTCTCGTTGCTTTATAATATTAATATTGAACCACTGTACTCACATGAACTGATTTAAATATATTTTTTTTGTATATTAATGGATCTTGAGAGAGGAAATGTCATTGCTGGCTATGGAGGCCTCACTGAGCCATCGGATTTCAACAAAAAATATCTTAACCCTCTACCGCATAGTGTTGCCATATGGCAACATACTTTTTGTGTTCATTTCCTTGCCACCGTCTCTTTGAGAGAACATTCTAGTTTTTTTTTGTTGGTAAGAGAAAACCTTAGTTTAGCCAATGATGTGCTTTGGTTAAGTCACATCACATGCAATTTTTTTCTGCGACGCGATTTCTGACAGACTGCTGTCTCTTGTCGGTAGTTGCTGAAAGCAAACAAACAAGGACCCGCCCATGTCATATTCACAAAAAAAAATGTTAACATCACCTCTGGTAAGGTATGATGACATATTCACCAGTCAAAAAAGTTTTTATGAAATTAGTTTTTTGGTAAATCGAGAAAATGTCTGTGTTGCCATATGGCAATACTGCGCAGTAATGGAATGACATTATTATAATAGGTTAGCTAGCTAGCAAAAGTTAGCTGCAGTCTGTTAAGCTATAACAATAAAAACATTAATGCTAGTGATATAATGTTGATTAGTCATATGTTAAGGACTGCCATGACATTTATATTATGGATTAAATCAACATCAGAGATCTGCCATCACAGCCAGTACTACTGCCCAGACCAACCACTGGCCTACCATGGTGTCTCAAAAAGGCAGATGCAAGTGAATGTAAGTGTATTGTTAGGGTGAAGTGCACCAAATGTAATGTGTACATGTGTCTCACCTCTGAAAAAAAGTGCTTTTTGAAGTTTTGTACAGAAAAAAAGGTGAACTTTCAAGGATTATGGGGGGGTTCATGTTCATAACCTTCCTCTCATAAGATTGCGTAATGTTGAATTTTCATGAACTGCAATGTTTTTGGTTTTATGTCAATGTTTTATGATACATGATGAACAGTATTAGATTTGTTTTTAACTGTAACATTTGCAATTTAAATAATATTCACGAAAAATATAATGAAATTTAAAGAATATAAAGCATTATTCAGCAAAAGAGAATGGAATAAATAAAAGCACAAGATGTTGGAAAATAAGTATAAGGTATTGTTTATAATTACTGCTAAAGCTTATAATAGCACCAATTGATTCAATACAAACAACATTTCTGAGGAAAAATATCAACTATATACACTTACACTTATTATTTTACACTTATTTTAAGTTATTTCCACTATTGTACGTTGTTGCCATATGGCAACATATCATAAAGTACCTTAAAATAATATTTTTTTCCTAAAATTATTTTTACAGCGCTTTGAGTTAAGCCATTCTAAGAAAAGAAAAAGAGTCAAATATATATATATTTTTTCTATAGATTTATCATAATGCATGCGGTAGAGGGTTAATTTGTGTTCCAAAGATTAACAAAGGACTTACGGGTGTGGAACGGCAAGAGGTTGAGTAATTAATGACAGAATTTTCATTTTTGGGTGAACTTCAATTCAATTCACATTTATTTGCTTATATATAGCACTTTTCACAATACATATCGTTTCAAAGCAGCTTTACAGAGAATGCATGTCAAAATTACAATTTAAGAAGAATGCAGTTAGCAAATAATGTAATAATTTGGGCAATTAATTTAAAATCACTGTTAGCATTATTCAATGAATTACATATCAACAATAATTAGGATATATAGAAATTTGGGAATGTGCATGTTGCATCTTCTGAGGTCCTCGCAGGAGTTGATGCTGTCTCTTCACAGGTGTTGGTCATCTGAGGTCTTCTTAAGAGGCTGGATCCAAACTGAAGCTGATGTCCTCTCTAGTCACCTCGGGACAGAAAAGCAAAAAGAGAATAATTAGTGTAGCTGCTGTTCATAACATTAAGCAAAGATACGTGCAATTGATCTGACATGAAATGCATTATTGTGAATGCTTGGCTAAAGAGATGCATCTTTAATCTAGATTTAAACTGGGTGAGAGAGTCTGAGCACCGAACATTATCAGGAAGGCTATCCCAGAGTTTAGGAGCCAAATGTGAAAATGCTCTCCCTCCTTTAGTGGACTTAACAGGGGCGGTTTCTTCATTAGGGCAATAGGGCAACGCACCACCAAAGTGAGAAAGGGACGAATTTTTCAATCACATCAACCAAAGTTACGCTAGCTGTCACTGCTAGGCTGTTTGTTCTGCTTCAGGATATAGTCCAATCAGCATCGAGTCACGCTCTGTGGAGTACCGCCTCTTTTTGCAGTAGCCCCTCATTGCAGAACACGAGATCCAGAGGGCGGAGTCGGATCTAGATCCAGGGGGCGGAGCTGAATTTTGATTGGTCGAGATTAGCTGGATTCTGATTGGTCAAGATTCCTATGGCAGTGTGTCACGTCATACCTGTTGTGTTGCGCTACCGTTTCCGCATGGAGTCGTAACAAGTTATTCTTTTAATGGAAAAACAAACTTGCTGAAAACAAACTTTATATACGTTTTAAATGGTACACTGTATACATTGTATAACACTTTATTGTCTGAATGTGTACCTATAATCCTGTACTGTGGTGGGCAACAACCAAGTATTTTATTAGAATATTTGGAGAAACGTTTGCTTTTACTCCATTAGTTTATGATAGATAGATAGATAACACTTTTTACGAAATAGTTATTCTTACATGTAACAAGGAACTAGACTTTTCAGGAAAGGCGAAATGTTCTTTCTCATATATATATATATACAGCTATGGAAAAAATTCAGAGACCACTCCAAGTTCAGAAATCAATGTTAAGTGGTCTCTTAATTTTTTCCATATATTACATACTGTATATGAAAGAGAATATTTCACCTTCCCTGAAAAGCCTGTAGTTCATTGTTACACATAAGAATAACTATTTCGTTAAAAGTGTATTCTTTGGCCAATGATCCTTTTCCTCTCTCAGTAGTCCACACATGCACTTTGACTTCAAATATTTAAGTAAATTAATAAGTAGACCAATCTACTTTTAGTAGGAATATTAAATCAAGTTCTCTATGCTTGAAGTAGAAAATGTGTGCTTTTCCCACCACTTAGTATGCATATTACAATAAAACTGTGTGACTAAAGTATAGCAGCACTCACTGTCAGGTTGTCTTTGTAATTTTATACTTGTATATTACTTCACAAGGACATATGACTTCACATAACATTTACATAACATAATAAGAACATATCACTTAAATGCAGGCAAAATGCATTACCAGCACAATGAAAAAAAAAAAAAAAAACATTTATTAACACAAGGTAAAACAGACACTGAATAAAGTAGGGAAACTTTGAACACGAAACATAAGGAAAACCAAATTGGGAGCATATCGTAAGCACACTGACTAATCGCTAACAAAATAAACAACAGGAGACTCAAAATTAAAACTTCCACACAGAATTAAATGATCAATCATGCATTCTTTTTTTATTATTATTTTTTTTTTTACACTGCACTGCATTACATCATGCTCACAACACAATCAAAACACTCAAATCAGGTCAGCACAGATTTGGCAGAATATGGGTGGGTGTCCTCACTAAAAATTCCCAGAAGTTCTCCCCTTCTTCCTCTACCTACATAACCTACAGGTTAGCAAAGAAAGGAAACAAAGAAAGCAAACAAAGAAAGGAAATATTTCAATGTTCATTGTTTTTGTTGTGTTTTAATTCATCATTGAAAGCAAAACACCCCATGGAAACAACCAACAATGAATGCATACCTGGAGTGCAGTTTTTGAAAATGTCTCCACATTGCCTGTCTGTACATTTTATAGTACTCTGCCTTGTAGGATGTGGAGAACACAGTCCAATTTGTGACACCTGTACACATGTAAAATCACACAGATTAAAAAATACACAATGCTGGAATTCATTAACCAGCCATTCAAGCAAAATAAAAAAATAAAAAAAATAAATAAAATAAGGGAACAGTTATCAGAAACTGATGAATAGTTCACACAATTGCCTGAATCAAGATCTTATGAGCTTAAGGGGGAGCAATTAGATGCAGTCAGAGTTGCTATACAAGGAAGTATGTTTGGCCTTGCTGCCAACAGAAAAAAAAGGGGGGACAAGTAGAGCATTTTCCAAGAAGTTTATTTACAAAAGTGAACTGGTGATCTGGACAGAGTGGAAAATAATTGAGTGGGGGTTCAATCTTCAACTGGCTGGCAGGTCACATGACCTGGTGGCAGCTGCCAGTCTGATTCTGGCAGGTCTGTAGGTGGTGGGCTGGTGGCTGGCAGAGTGTAACGCATTCCCCATTACTCTTGCTGCACAGAAATACATAATTTTATTATTATGAATATAATATTAAGACTCTATTATTTTATATGATTGACGTTTTAGATGGGTTAATCGCAATTAAAGCAGTCACATGACTGTGATCTCACTGGTTGCTATTGATGCTCAGTCCAGCCAGTCACTCCTGAGATGCCAGTATAACGTGTTCCCCATCACTCTCTCTGCATGTAAATATACAATTTTATTATTATGAATATTATGACTCTATTCTTTTGTATGATGGACGTTTTAGGTGGGTTTATCTCAATTAAAGCAGTCAAATGACTGTGATCTCAACTGGTTGCTTACTGATGCTTTTCTGGACCTTAACCAGTCAGCCACTGCTGAATAACTTTTGGTTTGACTGTATATACAGTACAGTCCAAAAGTTTGGAACCACTAAGATTTTTAATGTTTTTAAAAGAAGTTTCGTCTGCTCACCATGGCTACATTTATTTAATTAAACATACAGTAAAAACAGTAATGTGAAATATTATTACAATTTAAAATAACTGTGTACTGTTTAAATATATTTGACAAAGTGATTTATTCCTGTGATGTAAAGCTGAATTTTCAGCATCGTTACTCCAGTCTTCAGTGTCACATGATCCTTCAGAAATCATTCTAATATGCTGATTTGCTGCTCAATAAACATTTATGATTATTTTCAATGTTGAAAACAGTTGTGTACTTTTTTTTCTGGATTCCTTGATGAATAGAAAGTTCAAAAGAACAGCATTTATCTGAAATACAAAAGCTTCTGTAGCATTATACACTACCGTTCAAAAGTTTGGGGTCAGTAAGAATTTTTATTTTTATTTTTTTGAAAAGAAATGAAAGAAATTGATACTTTTATTCAGCAAGGATGCATTAAATCAATCAAAAGTGGCAGTAAAGACATTTATAATGTTACAAAAGATTAGATTTCAGATAAACACTGTTCTTTTGAACTTTCTATTCATCAAATAATCCTGAAAAAAAAATATTGTACACAAATATTTTGTACAGTTGTACACATTAAATGTTTCTTGAGCAGCAGATCAGCATATTAGAATGATTTCTGAAGGACCATGTGACACTGAAGACTGGAGTAATGATGCTGAAAATTCAGCTTTGATCACAGGAATAAATTACTTTGTGAAATAT
This sequence comes from Chanodichthys erythropterus, assembly GCF_024489055.1. Taxonomy (NCBI): domain Eukaryota; kingdom Metazoa; phylum Chordata; class Actinopteri; order Cypriniformes; family Xenocyprididae; genus Chanodichthys; species Chanodichthys erythropterus. The sequence goes on from NC_090232.1 coordinate 27,500,824, forward strand.
ATTCAAATAGAAAACAGTTATTTTAAATAGTAATAATATTTCACAATATTACTGTTTTTACTGTATTTTTAATTAAATAAATGTAGCCTTGGTGAGCAGACGAAACTTCCTTTAAAAACATTAAAAATCTTAGTGGTTCCAAACTTTTGGACTGTACTGTAAATCATAGCCTATGTAATCATAAAATTATTTTAATTATCATTAAAGCTAGACAATTTCATCAAAAGAATAGAGTCATAAGAATATATTTTTAATAATAAAATAATGTATTTCCATGCAGCAATAGCGATAGAGAACATGTTATACTCGCAGCTTCACCGTGGCTGGCTGGACTGACCGTCAGTAAGCCACCAGTATTTGACTGCTTTAATTGAAAATTAAAACATCAATTATACAAAAGATTAGGGTCATAGCATGTTTATAACAATAAAATACTGTATTTCCATGCAGCGAGTGTGATAGAGATATTTTATACTCGCAGATTGACCACGGCTGGATGGGCTGAATGTCAGTTTCAACCAGTTGAGATCACGGTCATTTGACTGCTTTAATTGAGATAAACTCACATAAAACATCAATCATACAAAAGAATATAGTCATAATATTATATGCATAATAATAAAATTATGTATTTCCATGCAGCAAGAGTGATAGGGAAGCTGTAAGTGGCTGCTCCTGCCAGCCAGCTTAAAATTGAACCCCTACTGAAATAGTTACCATTCAGTAGTATATTGCATGCATGGTTGTGTGCATTGAAATGCAATTAACACTTACTGTCAAGCCAAAGAATATAGGCTTGTCTCCTGAAGGCTTCCTGTGTCACAAGGTCTCTGAAGCAAGTGCACACAAGGGCCAGCGTCAGAATTGCCTTGTCGCCTTCCTGGAGAACCACATCAATGAAAATGTCCTCCAGAACAGATGATGGCAACTGTAAGCAAATTAACAAAAATGAGAAATATGAAAGAAAAGATAATGGCCCCAATGCCCAGTTCTTGAAATTATGTATTTGTCTTTGTTCTTGGTATAACAGTATCTCACAAAAGTGAGTACACCCCTCACATTTTTGTAAATATTTTATTCTGTCTTTTCATGTGACAACACTGAAGAAATTACACTTTGCTAGCTACAATGTAAAGTAGTGAGTGTACAGCTTGTATAACAGTGTAAATTTGCTGTCCCCTCAAAATAACTTAACACACAGCCATTAATGTCTAAACCGCTGGCCACAAAAGTGAGCACACCCCTAAGTGAAAATGCACAAATTGAGCCCAAAGTTTCAATATTTTGTGTGGCCACCATTATTTTCCAGCACTGCCTTAACCCTCTTGGGCATGAGTTCACCAGAGCTTCACAGGTTACCACTGGAGTCCTCTTCCACTGCTCCATGAAGCTGGTCATCATTTCTTCAGTGTTGTCACATGAAAAGATATAATAAAATATTGACAAAAATGTGAGGGGTGTACTCATTTCTGTGAGATACTGTATAAATGTAGTGGGTAAAATGTAAGGGATAACGGCCTGCCTGTTTTTATTGTGAAGTAAAATCTAACATGGTGATTGGTACACAGGTGAAGTCAGGGTCGTATAAAAACCACATACTCCCTGTACAAGAAATATAAACACCAGTATGCTGTGAGGTAAAATTTGCATGTTGATCTGGAGGCTTGAGGCGTCCCTATACCACAGTAAATGGTGTCAGAAATAAAACAAAAAAAGTTTGGAAAGACAGCATTGTTTTGCAAATCTGTTTCTTACCTTTAAAAGAGAACAGATAAACAGTTAAAACTTCTTAAAAGTTGAAAACAGTTATAAAATTATGATCCACTTCTAGGTCAGATTCTAACCACCTGGTAATTAGGTTTGATATGTACTTTGAGCTGTCTGTTGTTACAGAGGGAAAACATATACATGCAGAAAGTAAACACAATATATATTTTTAAAATCATAAATAAAAAAGCTATGGTCATTCTTAAAAGAAGATGTCAAAGAACATGTCATTCTTTCATTGGTTTACTAGGCCTAAACCAAATTATTATATAACCTGCCTAGTGCTAACTACTGAATTTCAACAGATTTGGGCATAGTAACGTTAGATGGAATTTCAAAATGGAATTTGAAAATTGTCATATTTCTAAATAAACCACCATGGCTTAGTCTGATAATTTACTCACCCCCATGTCATCCAAGATGTAAATGTCCGTCTTTCTTCGGTCGATAAAGAAAGATAAAGAGCTAGATAATTAGATAGATCACCTCTGCAGAGTTATACACGTACATGCTAGCTGTGATTAGCGCTATTAAACGGCCTACCGTTAATGAATAACTAACTATATAAACACATCTTGGCACAATCAAAAAGTATGGACACTTTCAAAACTTTAACATATATTTAATCATGATAATTACTTACAGTCGTAAACTAAATCATGAATCTATCTCGACTATATTAATAATCAAATGTGAACTTACATTGATTAGCGTAAACGTTGGCGCCGGCGACCACTCCCAGCAACTTCACAAATATGCCGATTCTTCTGGAGTAGCGCGCTATATAAAGTGGGAGGAGTTGGATCTAGATCCAACTCCGCCTCCTGGATCTCATGTTCTGCAGTGAGGACCATCTCAGATTTACCCCGACTACTCCCATAGACTTCCATTCAAAGAACTTTTTTTTCGAACCGGGAGGGCTCGCACTAACGTGCTTTCGTCATCATACGTAACCTTAACTTGTGTATCGATTGGTGAAAACAAACATACCTCCATTAATATTTTTCTTTAAGATGAAGTGACATCCAATAATTTTCTCAGTCCATTATTTACATTTCACAGATATATTCTCCATCTGCAAATGTTAGAAAGTCGAGAAAATATTTCCATTTTGCAGTCAGGCGTGGACGAGTCTTCAGCAAGCACAAACTTCCGTGAACGAGCGCGGCCGCGCGCATGCGCGCCAAACAGACGGAGTTCAATCTGAGTAAAATACATTTTGCTAAAAATATTTGTAGTTGAAAATTTGTTTTTATTGGCGAACATAATTATGCCATATGTACAATTTCGAAAATACAACTAAGTGTATTTGTACTATAGCAGTAACTGTGTAAAGTGACTGTTGTAGGGTATTCAAAATAATAATAATTGGTCTGTTCTTTTGTTTTTATTTATTTTCATTTTTTAGTTGAGTGTATTTAACTTCTGCTTTAAAAAACATTTTGATTTTACATTGTAAAGTTACAATTTTAGAATATAGCCTAGGCCAAATGTTATTCGATCCATACTACACAGTTCATGTTTGTTTTTATAGCCTCCAATATGAACATTGTTTCTAGGACAATATTGGGCAGGATATGAAATACATTTTTTTTTTTGATTAAATACAGATTTTTTTTTTTTTTAGATCCCATTCCTATGCATGCCTTAAATACAGAATTTTCCATGTTTTAGATTAGTAATGATACATTATTATATCACTTGTTAAATGATTATTTAACAATTAGCCTATTAATTCCTGCATTTCTATTAATTCTATTTCTTAATTGTGCCCCACCAAATTTTTTTTGCACCAGCCGCCACTGGGACTTAACTATCCTAGGTACAACCAGAAGTCCAGAGTTTTGTGATTTTTAAGAGAACTAACCCTTTAAGAAATAAATCATTTACCTGTTGAGAGTGTGCTGACAGTCTGTGTAATTGAATGGCTGACCTCCACAAAATCAGTAATGAGGTGACTTTGACAGTTAAAGATTTGAAAAACAAAAAGGCAAACCCAAAACTCTAACTCAAAGAACCATTTCAGCACATAAAGTGTTCTTCAGGATGATACGGTTCTAAATAGAACTGTTACTACATATAAAGAACCTTTAAAAACCATCTTTTTTTGGAGTATAGATTAGACGGTACTTCCATGCACATGGTAAATAATACAGCCCCCATGATGCAGCTGAATTGAGTTCCCATCCACATTAGTAACCTGCAGGGCTTTCCTGAGGGAAATCACTAGATACTGTGTAATGATGAGACTGTATAGAGTCAACCATGAGTCATCAGTTTATGGGTATCCTGGGGAGAGAGTGAATGAGAAAGAGTTCTTGAACAGATATATCTGATGTATGCTAAAACGCAGAGGAAATTAAGAAGCAAAGCTATAGTTCATTGATACTGGGACTGACAAAAGAAATGTGTTGGCAATGTGATCCTATCTGTTGTGTGTTTCTCAAGAATGCACATGAGGATGCTCTCTTTTTTTCTGTAATGTCCGTATGTGTGTGTGAGTGTGAGAGAGAAAGCTAAAAATAGCACAAACAGACACAACAGAGCGAGACAGACATTGTGATTAAGCTCTGTATACAGAGAGACACTGTCACAATTCTACTTGATGCCTCACAATCTACTGTACACCACCCTTAAACACACATATATCCAAATACAAAAGAATGCTCACAATAGATGTTAACCTTTATTATGTGAGTGTTAATGTCTATGGGATTTTATTCATTACTTTAATCATGTTTCATCATACAGTAGGTATTTTAAAAGTAGGTCATTTTATAATACAGCATTTAAATATATATTATGATTAGGGTCATTTGCATTAATTATGAAAACTAAAAGAAAAATCTAAACTAAAAGAAAAATCCTAACCAATGGTTATTACAAACCTGATTCCAAAAAAGTTGGGACACTGTACAAATTGTGAATAAAAACAGAATGCAATGATGTGGAAGTTTCAATTTTCAATATTTTATTCAGAATACAACATAGATGACATATCAAATGTTTAAACTGAGAAAATGTATTATTTTAAAGGCGCTAAAGAGGATCTTTTCCTTGACTAAGAAACCAAAGACTGTTAGTGAGTTTTTGAAATGAGCGCATGCGTAAGAACAACCCCCCTCCTTCACAGATAATTTCGAGGGAACGCCTCCCAAAACTTGTGCACGAGTATTGGAACATGAGTGTTTAACCCCGGCATTCGCTGTGTCATGTTAGTGGATTCATTATGTCGGACTCACCGCAGGTAACTCATAATCTGCAGTTGTTACTCCTGTCTCCTGACAAAAACATTGCATGCGGCACTTGTAGAGTGTGAAAAGTTACTGGAGCGCGCAGCCGCGCTCGTCTCTCATAAGGAACGTCATGGCAGTGATTGACAAGCCAGAGGGCCAATCGTTTACGCGATGATCATGTAAACGATTGGCTGATGTTTTTAATGCCCTACTTCGTGCACAGATGATGTATATTAAAATTATTCCTTTCAGTGCACCTAATAAATAGTCTTTTATCAGTTAGTAAAGACAGTTTCAAGTAATATCTCAAAAATGTATAAAACAAAATATCCTCTTTAGCACCTTTAAGGGGAAAAATAAGTTGATTTTAAATTTCATGGCATCAACACATCTCAAAAAAGTTGGGACAAGGTCATGTTTACCACTGTGTGGCATCCGCTCTTCTTTTTATAACAGTCTGCAAACATCTGGGGACTGAGGAGACAAGTTGCTCAAGTTTAGGAATAGGAATGTTGTCCCATTCTTGTCTAATAAAGGCTTCTAGTTGCTCAAATGTCTTAAGTCTTCTTTGTCGCATCTTCCTCTTTATGATGCGCCAAATGTTTTCCGTGGATGAAAGATCTGGACTGCAGGCTGGCCATTTCAGTACCCGGATCCTTCTTCTACGCAGCCATGATGTTGTAATTGATGCAGTATGTGGTCTGGCATTGTCATGTTGGAAAATGCAAGGTCTTCCCTGAAAGAGACGATGTCTGGATGGGAGCATTGATGGTGCCTTTCCAGATGTGTAAGCTGTCCATGCCACAAGCACTCATGCAACCCCATACCATCAGAGATGCAGGCTTCTGAACTGAGCGCTGATAACAACTTGGGTTGTCCTTGTCCTCTTTAGTCCGGATGGTGAAAAGAACTTCAAATTTTGTCTGACCACAAAACAGTTTTCCACTTTGCCACAGTCCATTTTAAATGAGCCAGTCCATTGGCCCAGAGAAAATGCCTGCGCTTCTGGATCATGTTTAGATATGGCTTCTTTTTTGACCTATAGAGTTTTAGCCGGCAACGGCGAATGGCACGGTGGATTGTGTTCACCAACAATGTTTTCTGGAAGTATTCCTGAACCCATGTTGTGATTTCCATTACAGTAGCATTCCTGTATGTGATGCAGTGCCGTCTAAGGGCCCGAAGATCACGGGCATCCAGTATGGTTTTCCGGCCTTGACCCTTATGCACAGAGATTGTTCCAGATTCTCTGAATCTTTGGAAGATATTATGCACTGTAGATGATGATAACTTCAAACTCTTTGCAATTTTTCTCTGAGAAACTCCTTTCTGATATTGCTCCACTATTTTTCGCCGCAGCATTGGGAGAATTGGTGATCCTCTGCCCATCTTGACTTCTGAGAGACACTGACACTCTGAAAGGCTCTTTTTATACTCAATCATGTTGCCAATTGACCTAATAAGTTGCAAATTGGTCCTCCAGCTGTTCCTTATATGTACATTTAACTTTTCCGGCCTCTTATTGCTACCTGTCCCAACTTTTTTGGAATGTGTAGCTCTCATGAAATCCAAAATGAGCCAATCTTTGGCATGACATTTCAAAATGTCTCACATTCAACATTTGATATGTTATCTATATTCTATTGTGAATAAAATATAAGTTTATGAGATTTGTAAATTATTGCATTCCTTTTTTATTCACAATTTGTACAGTGTCCCAACTTTTTTGGAATCAGGTTTGTAATAATAATAATTAACTATACCCCTAACCCGTACACAAATTCTGTAACAAGGAATATTCCTATTGGAGCAATTGATGTTCATTGAAGAAAAAGAAAACAAACAAAATTTGACTACCACATTAATCAATTAATTAATCTGAAAAACATATTAATTGATCTCATATACCATATAAACCTGATAATCCTGATTATGATCAACCTCGAAATAATATATATAATCTGTAACGTTTGATCAGGCTCCAGTCCACCAGGGGGATCCCTCACCTGAATATTGAACTCTGCCACTTCCTGTTACTGCCACATTACTGTTTTGGATTTGTCTGCGATTGGATTGTTTTTCCTGTGTTTCAACCAAAGCCTGTGACCTGACTAAGCGTTGTGACTATTGTTTGGGTTTTATGCTCAGATCCTTTAATAAAGACTAGTGATGTGAAACTGAGGCTTTCTGAAGCATTTGAGGCTTTCATCAAATTGTGCCGAAAAACGGTTCATTACTCAAAGCTTTTAACACAGTGCACATTAGCGACATCTGGTAGTCAGACTTCTCCACCATAGCTAAATCATCGCGGAGCAGATCTACGGTTTGAAAAAGCATGTGACCATAGCTTCGGAAGTCCGTGACAGAATCACTCTTGTCTTAAATCAGTTCTATCTAATCTAATTTAATCTCATCTAAATTAATTTGTGACAATGAGACCACCACTTGTGTCATTTGTAACGTGGTCAAAGGATTCACATAGCTATTGATCAATAATATAAAATATATGATGTGATCATAACTGACGTGAGCAATTAAAAAAATATTTTGGGTGAGCTCTTTAACCCTTATGTTCTGTTCAGGGTCTCTGAGACCCCAGAAATAAAACATGATTAAATGCATTTTCCTTTATGTATCAGCTGAAGCGGCAATTTTTGCAAACCAGCTGTCTTGACTTTCCGATACTACATGACATTCAAAGCTTCAAACGTCATCAATCACGTGGTATTGTCATTTCGATATAAGCATCGGTACAATTGTGCTTTGAAAACTGCATCAGAGCATCGGAGCCCCAGTATCAACCGTCCCATCACTAATAAAGACCCGCTTTTGGAATCCACTTGGCCTAAATCCTCTTTACAAAATACTTTGCCTGGCGCGGATCCAGCGGAAGTCTCTCAACTCCTCTCTACAATTGAGTATCAAAAGGATCTGCTGAATGGTTTTCAACACCAGTTTTTGATGCTGCAAGCCACCAACGAGCATTTGACACAGTACATTCAGTCTTTCCTTGCCCCATGTCCTGATCCGGTAAGATTCGTTTTACCTGTTAAGTTTGATGGCTCTCCTGACAACTGCATCGGTTTCCTACGACAGTGTTCTATTTTTTTTAAACCAACCTGAAATTTTTCGCCAAGACCATAAAAAGTGTTCTTTTATCATAACTTTGCTATACTGGGAAGGCATTAGAGTGGGCTACAGCTGTTTGGGATCACAACACACATATCCAGCAGTCATACAGTTACTTCACTCAGTTGTTTTATGATGTCTTTCGATATCCTGCTGGAGGCAACTCAATTAACTCAGTTACGTCAAGGCAACAGATCTGCTTCTGACTATGCTTTCCAGTTTCGCACTCTTGCAGCACAAAGTTTAATGACGTTGCGTTGAAGCACATTTTTCATTCAAGTCTCTCTGCTACTGTAAGTTACAAGCAGAATTACTATGCAAAGGTGACTCACTTGACTTCTCCCAGTTTGTTACCCTTGCTATCAAAATTGACAATTTCTTATGAACACAACCAAGACCCAAGTCTAACTTAGCTTATCATGTGCTTATTACTACTGCTCAAATACCATGTCAGTCTAGTCCTATTGAAGCCATGCAAATAGGACAAACTCAATTACTGCCTGATGAAGGGAGAAGATTACTCAATCAGCTTCTACTGTGGTGAATCTGGTCATCGCTGTTGCAACTGTCCTGCTAAACCTGCTGCCAACCCCTGATGGTCCCATCGGTAAAGGTTATATCACTCATCAAACACTCCCCATAAAACTCAGAGTTGGCCTTCTTCACATTGAAAAAAAATCACTCTCTATGTTATATCATCACCACAAAACCTAGTTATCCTAGGGTATACTTGGTTGTCTACACATGACCCACAGTTTTCATTGAGGGAAAATGAATTGGTCACCTCATTGTCACACTCACTGTCTGGAACTGCCCACCAAACTTACAGTCTGCACTATCCATCTAGCCAAGAATCCCTTTTCATTACCAAATAATGACCCCAATGAGTATGTTGACTTAGCCGAGGTATTTAATAAAGACAAGGCCACCAAGTTGCCACCTCATCGAGCCTGGGACTGTGCCATCGACTTCCTTCCTAACACCTCTCCACCTAAGAGCCGTGTTTACCCACTGTCCATTCCTGAAACCAAGGCCATGGAAGAATACATTTAAGGAGCCTTATCTTAGGGATTTTATTAGACTATCCACCTCTCCTGCAGCATCTGGGTTACTTTTTGTTGACAAGAAAGATGGTGGTTTAAGACCTTGTATTGACTATTGAGCACTAAAAGCAATCATTGTTAAGAAACGCCATCCCTTGTCTCTTATTCCTTTTTCTCTGGAGCAATTACAAGAGGCCCGCTATCTCACTAAATTGGACCTCAAATCTGCCTACAGTCTCATCAGAGTGATGAATGGAAGACGGCTTTTCTCACCAGCAGGAGGCACTACGGGTATTTGGTTATGCCATATGGGTTGGCCAATGCACCTTCAGTTTTCCAGTCCTTCGTTAATGAAGTTTTCAAAGACCTCTTGAACCAGTATGTGATTGTCTACATCGACAATATCCTGATCTACTCATGCTCCATAGAAGAACATATCTCTCATGTAAGAACTGTCTTGTCACGCCTGCTCCAGAACAATGTTTTTGTCAAGGCCGAAAAGTGTGAGTTTCATGTTACATCAACCAAATTCCTGGATTACAATATTAGCCATTCAGGAGTTGAGATGGATGACACAAAAGTAAAAGCTGTCACGGACCGGCCTATACCCAGCACTGTCAAGGAGTTACAATGATTTCTAGGCTTTGCTAACTTCTACCGTAGATTAATCTGTGACTTCAGTACAATAGCTGAACCTGTCACAAAACCCAAAAGGTTAGTATGGACGGAGGCAGCTACATCAGCATTCAACAGGCTCAAGTCCAGTTTCACCCCAGTTCCAATTCTTAAGCATCCAGATCCAAAACCTTCATCTGAGAGGTTGATGCCTCCAAATGTGGAACTGGTGCTGTCCTCTCTCAGTGTCATGGAACACCAGGCAAGTTACACCCTTGTGCATTCTTCTCATGAAAGTTAACTCCAGCAGAAAGCAATTACGATATTGGTAACAAGGAATTATCTATCAAGGCCGCTCTTGAAGAATGGAGACACTGGCTAGAAGGTGTCCTTCATCCCTTTCAAGTCATTACAGACCACAAAAACCTAGAGTATATCAAGGATGCCAAGCGTTTGAATCCTTGCCAGGCAAGATGGGCACTTTCACTTTTTTTTTACTCGTTTCAATTTCGCAGTCACATACCATCCAGGGAGCAAAAATAGTAAGGCAGATGCATTGTCACGTATCCATGACTCTGGTGATTCACAGATGAGACCACTCTCCATCTACCCTCTTACTACCCTCCATCATCATCACACCCACCCAGTGGTATATTATGGAAGAAATTCAACACATCCAACACAAAGAGCCATCCCCTTCAGAGTACCCAGCTGGAAAAATCTACGTTTCATCCGGTCTTCGCAACAGAATAATTCAGTGGGTCCACACAACCCCTGCTTCTGGACAGCCTGGATTTAATTTTCCGCTTTTGTCAGAAATTCATTTGGGTAGCAGACATTATCTGCATAAATATGTAACTGCTTGTCAGATCTGTGCTCAGTCATGAACACCTCGACAATTGCCTGCAGAACCACCACCAATTCCCCAACGATCCTGGTCACACCTGTCCATTGATTTTGTCACTGATCTGCCTAACTCTCAAGGATTCACAACCATCATGGTCTCCATCGACTGCTTCTCTAAGTCTTGTCAACTCATTCCATTGAAAGGTATACCTACTACCATGGAAACTGCCCAAGTTTTGTTCAATCAGGTATTTAAGATTTATGGACTACCCGATGATATTTTTACTGATCAATGGCCACAGTTCACATCACGAGTTTAGAGAGCCTTTTGCAAACATTTAAACATCAATGTCAGTCTCACATCTGGCTATCATCCTCAAGCTAATGGAAAAATGGAGAACCGTAATCAGTAAATTGGTAGATACTTGAGATGACACTGTAGCCAGGAACAAGAAAAATGGAGAATATTCCTCCCATGGGCAGAGTATGCCCAAAACTCCCTCACACACTCTTCAACTGGTCTTACCCCTTCCAATGTGTCCTAGGCTATCAGCCTCCTCTGTTCCTCTGGTCTGGGGAGCCATTTGAAGTACCTGCTGTGGATGATTGGATTAGAAGAAGTGAACAGGTCTGGGACAATGCTCATGTCCATCGCCAATGGGCTATTCGATCTCAAAAGATCCAAGCTGATCAATGCAGACGTCCTCATCCTGAGTATCAGCCAGGTCAAAAGGTGTGGCTTTCCACTCATGACCTACGCCATGTGTTTCCACTGCCACATTGCGAAGTATTGCCAGTTCATTGCATTACTAAACGTTCTTCCATGCCTCTGTTATTGATTATTGTTATGACCATTGCTTTTGCTCTTTTTTTTGAATTACTGTTTTTGGATTTGTCTGTCATTGGATTGTTTTGCCTGTGTTTCGACCAAAGCCTGTGACCTGAGTTGTTGTGACTATTGTTTGGATTTTCTGCTCAGATCCTTTAATAAAGACCCGCTTATGGAATCCACTTGGCCTAAATCCTCCTTACACATTCCCTGAGGAAAACAATATTTTCATCCAAAAGAAATTGTATTTTACATCCAACTGCAATTTTAGAGAGATTTACAACAAGTTTTCTTCTCTCTCTCCACAACAAGTTTTCTCCTCTCTCTCCAAAATATCCCAGCTTTGTGTTGTGTTGTGTTGTGTTGAAACAAGCCTTTTAGATAATGGCTTTCAAAAGGTATGTTTCTATTCAGAGGAGGCTCATTATTTTGGCTGCAGTGGCAACAGACAACAACCCTTCCCTTTGAGACATTTCCTCAAATGCACTCTGGTTGATGGGTGTTTCCTTTAGTGTGAACATTCTACAGAAAATTTGTTCACAACAGATGGCCTCCATTTCCTCAGGCTGCATATATTTTAAGCTATATAAGAGAGTTTTCACATTTACTTCTTCTAACAAGATCTTACAAGTAGGTGACAAAACATGACTTGGTGGGCACAACTGATCCAGAGAAAACAATAGTAACATCAGAAATGTAGAGTAAATATAGTGCAGTAAAAACACCGACACTAATTCAATCTGACATGTCACACTGCAAAAGTCATTTTGTGTTGTCCTCAAAGACTGTGTCCAAAACCTAATGCACTCACTCACTGCCCAGTCAGTAAATGAGACTATAGTCTAAAAAAGCTCTGCTAAAGGAAACTGGTTTCAGACAGACTTCCAATGCAACTTAAACTAAAATTATATATATATATATAAGCATTACAATTACTAACTGGAAACAATAAAAACTAAAACTAAACGAATACTAAAACTGAAATAAAAAATATTGTGTTATTGTTGGTCACACTTTATATCAGGTGGCCTTGTGTCTTAACCATATACCATCCTTATACTTTATATACTTTATAAATATGTATCAGTGCATTGTATGTACTTGGATTTAGTTAACATTTGTTACAAACCAAATCCTTACCCCAGAAATCTAACTCTAAATCTAACCCCTAACCCTAGCCCTTCCCTTACCCTTAACCCAATAACCATACAGCTCATTAGCAATGAATGTGGGAATTTTCAAGACAAACATGTAGTTACACAGTAAATACATAGTCTTGTTGGTAATTAATGTTCGTACATAGTAATTAAGGCCAACTAAAATAAAGTGTAACCGTATTTTTTTAAATAAATAATTGTTATTGTTATTATGAAGTGTTAACTATTTAGCAAACTGCCTAATATTTATACACTGCTAAAAAAAATTAAATTTGAAAACACATCAGATCTCATTGGGGAAAATCATACTGGATATCTATACTGATATGGACTGGGTAATGTGTTAGGAACGAAAGGATGCCACATCGTTTGATGGAAATGAAAATTATCAACTACAGAGGACTGAATTCAAAGACACCCCTTGAATAAATGATGCAACAGGCTGAAATTTCATTGTAGCAACTCAAAATGGTACTCAGTAGTTTGTATGGCCCCCGCATGCTTGTATGCATGCCTGACAACGTCGGGGCATGCTCCTAATGAGACGACAGATGGTGCACTGTAAGAAAAAAAGGTATGGCGCTGTCACTGGGGCAGTACCCTAAGGTACAAAAGTAAAAAGGTACATCTTTGTACCTTACTTACCCCTAAATGGTGCATATTAGTACTTTAAAAGTGCATATTTGTACCTTAAAGGTACATATTAGTACTGTAAAAGTACATATTAGTACCTTTTTACCTTTGTACCTTAGGGTACTGCCCCAGTGACAAGCACCGTATCTTTTTTTTCTGACAATGTGTGATTCCCTCATCCTCCAGGAACTCAGGACCCACTGCACCAGCGTAGGGTCTGACAGTGGGTCCAAGGATTTCATCCTGATACCTAATGGCAGTCAGGGTGCCATTGTCTAGCCTGTAGAGGTCTGTGTGTCCTTCCATGGATATGCCTCCCCAGACCATCACTGACCCACCACGCAGCTGGTTCCATGGCTTCTCCAGACCCTTTCATGTCTGTCACATGTGCTCAGAGTGAACCTGCTCTCATCTGAAAAGCACAGGGTGCCAATGGCGGACCTGCCAGTTCTGGTGTTCAATGGCAAATACCAATCAAGCTCCACTGTGCCGGGCAGTGAGCACAGGGCCCACTAGAGGACGTCAGGCCCTCAGGCCACCCTCATGAAGTCTGTTTCTGATTGTTTGGTCAGAGACATTCACACCAGTGGCCTGCTGGAGGTCATTTTGTAGGGCTCTGGCAGTGCTCATCCTGTTCCTCCTTACACAGAGGAGCAGATACCAGTCCTGCTGATGGGTTAAGGACCTTGTACGGCCCTGTCCAGCTCTCCCAGAGTAACTACCTGTCTCCTGGAATCTCCTCCATGCTCTTGAGACTGTGCTGGGAGACACCGCAAACCTACTGGTAATGGCACGTATTGATGTGCCATCCTAGAGGAGTTGGACTGCCTGTGCAACCTCTGTAGGGTCCAGGTTTCACCTCATGCTACCAGTAGTGACACTGACCCTAGCCAAATGCAAAACTAGTGAAAAACACTCAGAAAAGGTGAGTAGCGGAAAAAATGTCAGTGGCCTCCACCTGTAAAACTATTTCTGTTTTGGGGGTCGTCTCATTGTCGCCCATCTAGTGCACCTGTTGTTAATTTCATTAACACTAAAGCAGCTGAAACTGATTAATAACCCCCTCTGCTACTTAACTGACCAGATCATTATCCCAGGAGTTTAACTGACTTGATGCTATTCTCTGATTAAAAAGTGTTCCTTTAAATTTTTTTGAGCAGTGTATAAAACTATGGAGACATACAAATGAAGGAGAGGACCATTTGTATACATTGTATGCATTAATATATATATATATATATATATATATATATATATATATATATATATATATATATATATATATATATATATATATATATATATATATATATTATTATTTTTTTTTTTTGATGTGAGGGCTATTTCTGGATGTTGAGAGGGTGAGAAAAGAATAACAGAGAAAAAGATAAGGTTGGGAAAACCAAGGAACAGGATTAAGATGGTAATGGGGAGATAAAAGTGTCAGAGTGTCACACCCTGTGAAATGTAAGTGTATGTGTGTGTGTGTGTGTGTGTGTGTGTGATGGGGGGATGTGATGCGTGAAGGGTGCAGGGTTGTTAGCACACACAGGCACATCCCACCCATGTTGCATACATGTCATACTGCAGAGGAGGAGGGGAGAGGGCTAATGCTGCACTGCCCTTCATCGCAGGTGTGTGGACACACATTATTTGCTGCAGTGGACATGTGGGCAGTATATTATGTTGATATGAGACAGACCCATCATACCATATTTAAACTAATAGGGAAAAATCTGATAAATGTTTATTGTTACAGTATCATGTATGACACTGTGCATTTTAATTATTCAATATCAGTCATGTCACAATATGAATTTTTTAATTTGCATAGTAAAAACATTCCCTCTTGAACATTCTCTGTGGTGCACTGTGGAAGCATACAGACACATCCCATAATGCTTAAACACATAGCAAATGAGTTTGTTTTACTAATGGCTATATAGTTGCACAGTAACTACTTTTATAAAACAACACAACATTGGTAATTAAAGATCATAAATGTGATGCACACTGACTTGTGATTTTTTTATGAGATATGATGAATAATAATATATTATGATATATTTTTGCATCTTACAGCTGTCAGATGTTATAAATATTTGACATTTGCTGTCTTGAGCCTCATCTGAAAGGCAAAGGAAGAGGTGTTGCTGCAATTTATAGTATAAATTATAGTATTACTCAGAGCACTGGTTTCAAGTATAGTTCCTTTGAAGTGAGGGTGCTTTATGTAATACTATCTAGTGTAAGTGATAAATTCCGTTTTGACATTTGTACTGGCTACTGCATACAGGCCAACAGGGCACCATACAGACTTTATAAAAGTCTGTGCAGAGTTAGTACTGGCTGCAGATAAAGTCTTAATTGTTGATTATTTTAATATCCATGTAGATAATAAAAAAGACGCATTGGGATTTGGAGTTACACAACACATGTTAGGACCCACTCATTGTCGTAATCATACTTTAGATCTAATATTACCACATGGAATCCATGTTGATGGGGCTGAAATTCTACAGCAGAGCATTGAAATCTCAGATCATTATCTACAGTTGAGGCCAAAATTATTAGCCCCCCTTATGAAATGAGATAAAACTCTTGATTTCTCCATGGAAATGACCATTAACAACAAGTGTTTTATAGTGTATTTGTTTCCAAAATAACAAAGACAAAATGTCCACTAAGTTTGATTAGGATATTTAAATAAAATAGTGAGTTGAAACAAGAAAGGGCAAAAATGAAACGTCCAAAATTATTAGCCCCCTGGTCATTAATAGTCAATAGTGTACCCTTTCTGAGCCACAACTGACAACAACCTTTTTGAGTAGTTCTTTACTAGGTTGGCACAGGTGTCCTGAGGGATTTTGACCCATTTTTCCATTGCAAATTGCTCCAGCTGGTCCAAATTACGTGGTTTCCAAGCATGGACATTCACTTTGAGCACTCGCCACAGATTCTCAATAGGATTGAGGTCTGGGCTCTGTGCGGGCCACTCCAGGACCTTGGTTTTGGTATCCTTCAGGAACTGTTGGACCAATTTTGATGTATGCTTTGGGTCATTGTCTTGTTAGAAGACCCAGCGACGACCTAAGGCTAGACTACGAGCAAATTTCTGTATATTATCCCTCAAAATGTCAACATAATTTTCCTTTTTCATGATGCCATACACCCGAACAAGGCTCCCTGTGCCTGAGGCTGCAAAACAGCCCCACAGCATGATGCTCCCACCACCATGTTTAACTGTGGGAACTGTGTTCTTAGGGTTGAAGGCCTCACCCTTTCTTCGCCAAACATAAGCAACATCCATGTGCCCAAACAGTTCCAGTTTAGTCTCATCAGACCAAAGCAAAGACTCCCAAAACATGTCTTTACCTTTCAAATGTTCGCGGGCAAACCTCTGTCTGGTTGTGATGTGCCGCTGTTTGAGTGAAGGGGTTCTTCTGGGACGAAGCCCACCACAATGAAGAGCCCTCACAACTGTGTTCCTTGAAACATCAACTCCAGAAGAGGCCAGGTCAGCAGCAATCATCTTGGCAGATGTCCGGGGCATCTTGCTGACATCTCTGACTATTTTCCTCTCCAGAGTTCTTGAAATCTTGCGCTTACGACCACGCCCAGGTTTGTTTCTTACAGAATTTGTCTTCTTGTACTTGGCAACGTACAGCGGTTCTAGACACTCTGAAATGCTTGGAAATGGCAGTATAGCCTTCCCCCTTATCATGAGCCTCCACTATCTTCTTTCTGAGCTGAAGACTGATTTCCTTTGTCTTTGGCATGGTGAGTAAAAGTGGTCCCTCCCAATAATGTGTTGAAGTGCCCTGTTCCTTGGAGTCCTTTTATGCTGATTGAATGCTCAGGTGTTGTTAGGAAGACAGTTAACTGCACAGGTGTGGTTTGAAAGCTGTTTGATTAATTAGGTGTGTTTTGAAAGCAAAAATTCTCATGGGGGCTAATATTTCTGACCACCTCATTTTCACTATATTTGATATATAGCAAGCTGCAAGCCTAAAAATGTATTTTATATTCCAAAAAAAAGCTACTAAATAGCACTGATGAATGTTTGATTATATCAAGTTTTATCAATGCTGCAAACATTGGAAAGATCTTTAGAAAAAAGTTCCAAAATTCCTGGGGGGCTAATAATTTTGGCCTCAACTTGTATATACTCCATTTAGCAAAACCAACTCCCTGTTACAAATAAGGTAGAACAAACACTTCTACCACTAAAAATTGCTTTAAAAATAATCTTACTGATCAGTTTCAACTCTTCAGCATATGATATAGCTTGATGTTGCAACAGAAACTATTGACTCTCTCTTTTCCAGCACTTTAGATATGGTTGCTTCTTTACACTTAAAAAAGATTAAGGAAAGTAGTCTGACGCCACGGTATTGTCACATCCACCAGCTCGATCTACACCAGAGGTCACTCCTCACTTGTTCCTTAAACCTTTGCCTGGACTCATTGTTGTGTGATTACATCCACCTGTGTGTCATTAATTTGTTAATGTCTGTGTATATTAGGTCTGTACTTCAGGTGTTGTTTGTCAGTCATTGTTCCTGTGTGTGTGTGTTCCTAGATGATGCTCTCATGCCTTCTCTGTGTGGATTATGTTCCTGATTCCCTTATGTTTATTGTACTTTTGTTCTTGAATTGGATTATGTGTGATAGTGTTTTTTTTTTTTTAAACTTGTGTGCTTGCATTTGGATTCTCGCCCTGTCTTATGCCTGCTCGTCTTACAGAAAGACTGACCAACCATGAATCCAGCAGCACAAATACCACGTCTCCGTCAGAAAGACCTCCCGATCGAGGACTATGTTCAATACTTTATTGAACTGGCTCATCTCACCACGTTGGACATGGTATGTCTCATGATATTTTTTTTAGAGGGGGGCTATCTGAGCCATTCAGTTCAGTCAAGCCACTGCACAACACTCATTGGACTTTAGAATTTTACATTGACTTGACACTGTGACTGAGCGACTCTACATTTTTACTGTGAAGGTCGCAGAGGAGGAACGCAACATTCCTGCTGTACCAGCCACACTGAGCCTTTTCAGGACATTCCATCACAAACTATATTTCCCATAAACCTTTGCCTAGACACATTGTTGTGTGATTACATCCACCTGTGTCATCAAGACAGCAGCCTGAAAAACAAGCGCAGCTTAAAGAAAACAAAACGTCTCAGGTTACAGATGTAACCCTGGTTCCCTGAGTAGGGAACGAGATGCTGCGTGGTAACGCATTGGGAACCTTCTGCGTGATGTCGTCACTGAAGCACTCATGTATCTAACCAATCGCGTAGCGAGACGTCAGAGACGGGTGACGTCACGGACCAGGAAACTATAAAGCATACCCGGATGCAGAGCACGCTAGCTTCTGGATAAGTCTGAGACACATGCTCGCAAGTATGCAAGGGGTACGGCAGGAGACGCAGCGTCTCGTTCCCTACTCAGGGAACCAGGGTTACATCTGTAACCTGAGACGTTCCCTTTCGTGGGAACTGTCGAC
Source organism: Chanodichthys erythropterus (assembly GCF_024489055.1). Taxonomy (NCBI): domain Eukaryota; kingdom Metazoa; phylum Chordata; class Actinopteri; order Cypriniformes; family Xenocyprididae; genus Chanodichthys; species Chanodichthys erythropterus. The sequence continues at coordinate 27,519,597 of NC_090232.1, forward strand.
GCTGCGTGGTAACGCATTGGGAACGCTATCCCAACTGTGCCGTAGCGGCAAATACTTGCCAAGTTATCTTGACAGAACTGATGACCCCGGAGTGGAGCCGACATCAAGGTTATAAAACCTTACAAACATGTGCTGGCATGACCAGCCAGCCGCGTCACAGATGTCACTGATGGAGACACCTGACATCAAAGCTTTTGATGCCTCCATACCCCGCGTAGAATGGGCACAAACATTTAAGGGAGAAGGCTGTCCGGCCACATCATATGCAAGTGTGATGGCCTCGATCACCCACTTGCTCATCCTCTGCTTAGAAGCAGGGTCCCCTTTCTTAGGGGACCCATAACAGACAAAAAGCTGATCAGACTTACGCCACAGGGCAGCTCTGTAGACGTAAGTATCCAAAGACCTTACAGGGCAGAGCAGATTCAGTCTTTCCTGATCCAAGGATTTAAAGGGAGGAGGATAGAAAGCCTGGAGCACAATGGGACCTGGAACGTGGGTCTAGGATGCAGGAATGCTTTCATCATTCCTGGAGCAAATTCGAGGTATGAAGGATCAACTGACAGTGCTTGTAAATCTCCTATCCTTTTCAAAGAAGTGATAGCAAGTAAAAAGATAGTCTTTAGAGTGAGGAACCTCTCAGGGACCTCCTCCAGTGGTTCAAAGGGCGCCTCAGCCAACCCTTGTAAAACCATGGCCAGGTCCCAGGCTGGAACCCTTGTGCGCACTGGAGGCCTCAACCCCACCGAGAGGCCACCTACAAGGGGAATATGAAAGGCAGATATAGCCGCAACGTAAACCTTCAACGTTGAAGGGGATAAGCCCTCCGAGAACTTTTCTTGGAGAAATGTAAGCACGTGGCTAACAGAGGCGTGGACAGGGTCCACATTAATGCGTCTGCACCAGGCAGAAAACAGATTCCACTTGTATGAATAAAGCTTCCTCATGGCGGGAGCTCTGGAGTTTAATATGGTTTCCACAACCACGGTTGGGAGACCAGCATCTACGAACCTGGCCCCCTCAGAGGCCAGGCCCATAGTTTCCATAATTCTGGGCGGGGATGTATTATCCGACCGCCCGCTTGTGACAGGAGGTCCTGTCTGAGAGGAAGCTCCATTGGGGAGCCGTCTAATAGGGACATTAGGTCCGAGAACCATATTCTGGTTGGCCAAAAGGGGGCCACCAATATTAGGCTGACCCCCTCCCGGCGTACTTTCTCCAGAACTCCCGGGAGCAAGGCGATCAGGGAAATGCGTACAGACGCCGCCTCGGCCACGTCTGTACCATGGCATCCAGCCCCAGAGGTGCTGGATGGGTGAGGGAGTACCAGAGTGGACACTGGGTTGACTCCCCCGAGGCAAAGAGGTCGACTTCTGCACGACCGAAATTTTTCCATAGGAGATCCACCACTTCTGGGTGAAGTCTCCACTCCCCGGGCCTCGGGCCCTGCCTCGACAGGGCATCCGCTCCCATATTTTGGCGCCCCGGGATGTAAGCTGCTCTCAGGGAGAGCAGCTTCCCTTGGGCCCACAGGAGGATCTGACGGGCCAAGTAATAAAGTTGGCGAGACCGCAAACCCCCCTGATGATTTATATAGGCGACCACAGCAGTGTTGTCCGTGCGGACCAACACATGATGGCCTCTCAGGTCTGGGAGAAAGTGTTTTAATGCCAGAAACACCGCCATCATCTCCAGCCGATTTATGTGCCAGGAGAGCTGATGGACCTCCCATGAGCCCTGAGCTGGACGGCCACTCATGATCGCCCCCCAGCCCGTGAGGGAAGCATCTGTCGTAAGCATTACGCGACGACCAGAAGTCCCCAGCACGGGTCCCTGGGACAGGAACCAGGGATCTTTCCACATGACCAGAGCACGAAGGCATCGTCGTGAGACTTTGATCATGCGAAAAGGATTTCCCCTCGGGGAGAATCCCCTAGTCCTGAGCCACCACTGTAAGGGTCTCATGAGCAGAAGGCCAAAAGGTATCACGTTGGACGCAGCTGCCATCAGACCCAACAGTCTCTGGAACTGTTTTACAGTGAGTGACTGACCTAGTTTCACCCTTTTCACGGCTGCTGAAATGGCACTCACACGAGCGGGAGACAGATGTGCCCGCATCGTGGTGGAGTCCCAAACTACACCCAGATAAGTGATAGTTTGAACCGGAACTAGCACACTCTTTTTGGCGTTGAGCCTCAACCCAAGCCTCTCCATGTGACGCAGAACAACATCTCGATGCTGGACTGCCAGTTGCTCTGACTGAGCTAAAATCAACCAATCGTCTATGTAATTCAGTACGCGGATGCCCTGAAGCCTCAGCGGGGCCAGAGCCGCATCCACGCACTTCGTGAATGTGCGGGGTGATAACGATAGGCCAAACGGAAGAACCTTGTACTGGTAAGCTTCGCCCCCGAAAGCAAACCTGAGGAACTTCCTGTGAGAAGGATGGATGGACACATGAAAGTATGCATCTTTCAGGTCTATCGCCACAAACCAGTCCTCGGACCTGATCTGTGGGATAATCTGTTTGAGTGTAAGCATCTTGAACTTGAGCTTCTGGATTGAGCGATTTAACACGCGTAAATCTATGATAAGACGTAGTCCTCCATCCTTCTTCGGAACAATGAAGTAACGGCTGTAGAAGCCTGACAGCTTGCTGGGAGGAGGGACCCTTTCTATAGCTCCTTTTTGCAAGAGTGTCATAACCTCTTGTTCCATCACCAGAGACTGCTCGGGGGTCACCACTGTGGGAAGGACCCCGTTGAATATGGGCGGGCGAGACCCGAACTGTATTCTGTAACCCTTTTCTATCATGAGCAGCACCCAATTTGATATATTTGGAAGTAGTTTCCACTCTGCCAAAAAATCTACTAAGGGAACCAGTCTCTCGAGACTGGTCTCTGGTGTTTTTTGAGCACTTGGCTCGGTGCTCTGACGCGGCGCGCCGGCAGATGACAACCGAATCAAGTGGCCGGCCCTCCTCGAAGGACCGGCGGGGACCGCTGTGCCCTGACACACACTGGGTGGCAGGGTTGACGGACTGATCCCCTGAGGGTGCCGAAGGGGAACGGGGATTAGATGTATTTTTTCCCAGCTTCCTCCGGAGGGGACCACCCTCATTGGGTCCTGACCCACAGATGTCAGGACCGCTTCGAAGCCTTCCTGGCGATAATAACGGCCCGCAGGTCCGTTTTGCCCTTGGAAGGCTTCTTGTGAGCGGACCGACCCGATCCCCAAGCTGTTTGCAGGGGAGCTCGGGTGGCCACGCTCACTTTCTGTTGCGCTCTGTGGTGCGCTGAGGAGCTCGTGGACGGCCGAGGCTGCTCCCGCTCAGCAGCCTCGGGGGGAATAGAGCGGCGGGGGATGAACCTCTAGAACGCCGCTGACTGTTTTTTCGCCTCCTGGAACCTCTCGATGACTGTATTTACAGAGGCCCGCAGGGGACAGCGGCGCGTCCATAAGGGCAGCTTTGTCTCGCTCCCTTATGTCCGAGCCCGAGCGTCTCTTCAACCCGGGGCATCGCCGCATAACCGTGCCGTTTCAACCCCACTATATTGCTATATACAGATGTTTGGGGGCTGAATACGCGGTGTTGCACGGGCCTTTTCCACGACCTCGACACCTCAGTGTGGAGGTCCGTGAAAAACGGCAAACCCCGACGCTGGCTCTGCTGGCCAATCGATTTTTGACTTAGCAACAGCCCTGGTCACTACCTCCAGGAGCTCCTCACATGCTGGGGAAGAGGATGGCGGGTCTCTCGCAATGCACGCAGACAGCTCCCTCGAGAGCTGCCTGGGCATGCTCAACCCCCAGACAAACGACACACATATCGTGTGTGTCCCCATCAAGAATATATCTGGGACAGGGATGCACACACTTCCTGAATGTGGTGTTAGTGCAACTCTTGTCCTCAGACGAAGAGATATTTTGTCAATAAATACGGGACAAACAACACCAAATAAGACAGACAAGATAACATAGAGCGCTTTGTTGAAGACACAGAAGCTAGCGTGCTCTGCATCCGGGTATGCTTTATAGTTTCCTGGTCCGTGACGTCACCTGTCTCTGACGTCTCGCTACGCGATTGGTTAGATACATGAGTGCTTCAGTGACGACATCACGCAGAAGGTTCCCAATGTGTTACCACGCAGCGTCGACAGTTCCCACGAAAGGGAACTAGAGGTATTTTGCATTTTGTGGAAGGACAATGTTATTGCATACAGAAAGGCCTTAAATCTGCTAGATCTGCTTAAATTTCGACTCTCTTGGAATAGAACAAACACAACCCTGGATATTTATTTGATACAGTGGCTAAATTAACGAGAAATAAAGCTTTAACTTCAGAAGTTTATAAACATCACAGTAATAATGACTTTATGAATTTCTTTACTTGCAAGATTGATACTATTAGAGACAAAATTATAACCATGCAACCATTTACTACAGTATCACAGATGTCGTGCTACATAACTCCTGAGGAACAATTCCATTCATTCTTTGTTATAGGAGAGGAAGAATTGTCTAAACTTGTTAAATCATCAAAATCAACAACATGTATGATAGACCCTATACTGACTAAGCTACTGAAAGAGATGCTTCCAGAAGTCATAGATCCTCTTCTTAATATTAACAATTAATCATTGTCATTAGGATACATACCGAAAACCTTTAAGCTGGAAACCTCACATTAAGCTAAAACCTCTTGTGGAAAAACCACAACTGGATCCTAGAGAGCTAGTTAACACTAACTCTAACACTAACTGGGGTGAGTTTCCCGAAAGCATCGTTAGCCAACTAAGGTCGTAAGTCCCATTGAACTCTATTGGTAACTACAGAACTTGCGACCATAGTTCGCTTTGAGAAACGCACCCCTGCTCTGTTAGGTCTTCATCGTCAGTTACACTCAAAAAAATAACTTGTTGGTCTAACTTAATTCAATTATGACACCTATTTCCACACAGTTGAACTGATTTATTTGAACTTAAGCTAGGTTAATTGTACTAATGAGTGAAATTCATCCTAATTGAATGAGATCACACCAGTTTCATTTGACGTATTCTGTGTATGTTTCCTGAACATAATTCATTCTTGTTGATCCAACCAGTGCTTTTTTTGTTTTTTTTTTGTTACCATCATGGTGAAGATGTGCGCTTGTGCTTAGGTTTTGAGTAGCTGTTGTACACAGACATACATGTTTCATTACCATTGAGAGGGGAAAAGCTGATAACCATATGTAGACTGTGTAAATTTTGTGCTGGCCTTAAACTAATTTATTTATATTTCTATAAAAACTAAACTAAAATAACACTTATTCATATGCTAAGTAACATTTATAGCATGCAAGCAATGATCAGATAAAGAACTTCTCATTACTGGCTTGAGCACAGTTAATGCTCGTTGAGAACAATATAAATTTGTTTTAAGTAGCCACCTAGAGCCTAACCACAAGGTCTACACTTCAGCATAATGGTAACCTCAAAAAATCGACATAACATAAACTCTTTTAAATGTCAAATATAACTGAACTTCAAACTTTAAAAGGTATTTCCCTTTACTAAAAAACACATTAAACAGCACTTAAGTTCAACGTTTACTGTCCCAATCTTTCCCTACGCAAAGCATGCTGGGAACTAGAAATCCACTGCCCAGGTTCAATCAATGCAACATAAATGATTCATGTAGTCCCAACACAAATGGTTTAGGTTGACGTAACATTTTGCAAATTTAATTTCATTTAACATAATACAATTGAGTGCGAATGCCAATTAAGTAAAAAACTAAAGATTTGTGTTGGTTCAGCTTATTTTATTTAAATAAACTGAACAAGCAGCTAGAATCATTTTTTTGAGTGTAGGAATCAGGGTTTATTTTTAAAAAAAATGTCATGCTTTTTTTTTTTTTTTTTTTTTTAAACATTACTTAATGATGGAGATGTTTTGTTTGACTTTTGCTATGTTTACTGACACATGTTTTATCATTATTGGATAATGATTTTTATTTGTGATAATTTACCATGTTTTTATTATTATTATTATTATTATTATTATTATTATTTTAGGTTGCCATTTTAAAATCTGTCAAGATGCAACAGATGAAAATTAGCCTGTTGGGCTAACTCTGGTGTATTTACAGTGTCTGCCTATTGATTGATAAGCACTGTCCCTATCAAAAAAAAAAAAAAAAAAAAAAAAAAAAAATTATAGTATCTGTAAAATCACATTTCTCCATCTTAAAAATATAGCTAAATTACGACATATGAACAAATGCTGAAAAATTAGTTAATGCATTCATGGCCTTAAGGCAAGATTATTGTAAAGCTTTACTCAGTGGTTTCCCTGTATGCTTAATAAACTCCAGCTGGTCCAAAATGCAGCAGCTAGAGTTCTTACTCCAGGAAGTATGACCATATTAGCCCGATTCTGTCAACACTACATTGGCTCCATATTAAACATTGCATACATTTTAAAATCTTGCTAATTATTTAAAAAGCACTAAATGATTTAGCTCTTCAGTACTTGAGCAAGTTCTTAACACATTACAGTCCTTCATGTCTATTGCAATCTCTAAATTCTGGCCAGCTGATAATACCTAGAATATCCAAATCAACTGCAAGTGGAAGACCATTTTCCTGTTTAGCACCTAAACACTGGAACAGTCTTCCTAGCTTTGCTCTGGAAGTAGAAACACTCTCTTTAAACTGGCATACACATAACACTCTCACATTTCTATATTTCACATTATGTTAAACCAGAACAGGGGACACTTCCCATAACACCCTTACATACCAAGAATGATGTCCATACTGACATTAGTCTCTCTGTTTATCCTGAGGTTATAGTCAGCCGTATCCGGTCCGTAACCAGATTAGATGGTGGACCTGCACCTATAATGGCATTGTCAATTACAGGTCAGTGGAACTTTGTTCCATATTAGCTAATTGACTTGCCTATTCAAATGCAAACGTTTCTCTGCCATAAAAGGAATGCTTTCACTTCATCAGTACAGTGCATTTTAATTGCATGTTAATCATCTCATTTGTATAAGTGAGGTTATGTGTCTGCTTATAACCTTTTCTAAGAACTTAAGAAAATTCCAATGAAATCAGAGACCACATCCAGTTCTTCACAGAAGGAGTCTTTAAAGTGGTGGGCAGAATTTTCACTAAACTCTCTTTGATTGTTTCCATAGAGACATTACATTTCCACCTCTGACTTGATTGGTTAATGCAAATTACATGATATTGACAGCGACTAGGAACATTTAGAGCGAAACCCAGATATCAAACAATCCATTACTTAAATACATTTTCTTGAATATTCAGATTTTCAAACAGATGTTAATTTTATATTTAAGTTCTAACCACACATTTCTCATTTTCAGATAGGATCTGCATTCTTTTGGTGAAATTGAGTGTATTCATCATATTCATCATTGAGATCTAAAAGAAGATTTTATCCTTTTCAAGGCTTATAGAATTTATTTCAAAAAGCACATATAAAATTGACACATTATCTCAATTTGAAATTTTCACAGAGAAAGGAAAAAGAGATTTCATGGCATTTAACAAATCAAATATCTCTGACACTATGTAAATGATGCTTCTAAAGTCTATAAGATGACATTTAAGGAGATTTTCATAAATATTTATGTTATGTTTCATTGTGACGTATTTACATGAAATTATGGCACGATTTAAAGGGGACCTATTATGCCCCCCTTTTACAATATGTAAAATAAGTCTCTGATGTCCCCAGAGTGTGTATGTGAAGTTTTAGCTCAAAATACCCCACAGATAATTTTTTATATAGCGTGTTATAATTGCCACTTTTTGGGGGTGAGCAAAAACGCGCTTTTTCAGTGTGAGCTCTTTAAATGCAAATGAGCTGCTGCACTCTGCTTAAGAGGGCGGAGCTTCAAGAGCTGATTCTCCGGTGTCAGGATTCAGTCAGGAGTCAGGACGCACTATAATGTCAGAAACTGCGAATATATGTTGCATGGAGATAGAACAGGTATAGTTTAGTTTAATTACAGTTATAACTTAAATTGCCATCTTGATTTTATCCACTATATCAGTACGAGGCAGTTTACTGATGAGATTTATAACGTTTATTGTACTTCACACAAAATATGAAGCGTCTGTATTCACTCTAGAAAATCTCTGTAAGAGCTTAATAAAACACAGTGCAAGTGTGCATTAAAATATTATCCATAAACTCTCTCTCTCTCTCTCCCTTGCATTATCATCAACATACACAGCGAAGTAGTCTACACAGAAACACTTATTTCAACTAACAGTAAACAAATATATAAAGAAGACCTAAACTGGTAAACTTTATACCCGTAAATCAACTCCGATGAACTGTAATAAAGTGTACTGCCGTATCCCGTATCACTCTAGAGTTTGTAAGCTGGATCACAAACAGTACTGATTAACACAACCTCTGTTTTGTATTGTCCCTTTGTATTGACATTCGTTCACAAAGCAGTCCGGTGTGAAATGATTCGCGCAGACATAAACGAATTTCGTTAGAATTGAGGGAGCATTTTCTTCGAAAACAAAATTAATCCACCTCATCTTCAGCGGCTCAGATTAAATGGAGAGAGCTATGTGGATTAATCCATCCAGCTACAGAACACATAAAATGCTGGGGAGACATTCTCGTCAGTGCAGTAGTGGCGGACTGTGTACAACTCGCTGTGAACATGCTCAGAGCGGTTCTATGTTAAAACGGCAGTGTCTGTCAACATTCGTGGGCGGGGCCTGTGGCTAAAGTGACGTCACACTGCCAGGAACCTGCAAATGGCTTGTTCTGAGACATTGCTTATAATAATAATAATAATAATAATAATCCTTACATTTATATAGCGCTTTTCTGGGCACTCAAAGCGCTTTACATATTGAAGGGGGAATCTCCTCAACCACCACCAATGTGCAGCATCCACCTGGATGATGCGACGGCAGCCATATTGCGCCAGTACGCCCACCACACACCAGCTTATTGGTAGAGAGGAGACAGAGTGAGGAAGCCAATCAGTGTATAGGGATGATTAGGAGGCCATGATGGACAGAGGCCAATGGGCAAGTTTGGCCAGGATGTCGGGGTTACACCCCTACTCTTTTCAAAGGACATCCTGGAATTTTTAATGACCACAGAGAGTCAGGACCTCGGTTTAACGTCTCATCCGAAGTACGGTGTTTTTTGTCAGTACTATACTCCCCATCATATGATCTTATGATTTATGGGGATTTATGGTTGGATTTTTATCATTATAGGGTGGTTGTGTATACACACTGCCAACACACATTTATAACCAACCCACCATGCAAACGTGAATTTGCATAATAGGTCCCCTTTAAAGCTATTTAGTTAAAATACACTTAGGATACACTTTACAGTGAAGTTCAAGGTAACATTAGTTAATACATGAATTAGCATTAACTAACAATGAGCACTACTTTTGTTACAGTATTTATTAAGTAAAACATTAACAGTATTAGTTAATGTTGATTTCAACATATACTAACTAAAATTAATAAATGCTTTAGGCGTATTTTTCATAGTTAGTTTGATAACTAATGTTAACACATGGAAACTTATTATAAAGTGTTATTTAGTTTACATGAAAATATATGGCAAACCCAACATAATGATGATGCATATGTTTGTTAATGCAATGCATTTTATTCTGTTAAATATATTATAACATTCAATATTTCCCCAAAGATAAAAACACAACATAAATGCAAAGACTAAAAATGTTGGTTCAGCAAATACATTAATCAATTCTTTCCTGGGTGTACTGATGTTTTCTCTATACTGGTGATCTTTTCATTGTTTAAGCTGACCCCTGTTTTAATAAGTGTACATAGGTCAGATGGTCTGGCTTAAAGCCAGACCTCTGGAGCTTAATGGTGGGGGTGTGATTTGTAAAGCTATCTTCAAACACACACACACACACACATAGCTTTTTAGAAGCCTGTCTCTAGTCTGGGCCACCTGCCCTGTTTTCTTAATGACATGTCAAGGACTGCTATGATTAAATTGCCAATTCAGTCCACAAGCACACACACACACACACACACACACACACACACACACACACACACACACACACACACACACACACACACACACACACACACACACACACACACACACTTGTATATGTGGTTTACGGGGACTCTCCATAGACGTAATTGTTTATATACTGTACAAACTGTATATTCTATCCCCCTAAACTACCCCTACCCCTAAACCTACCCATCACAGAAAACTCTCTGCATTTTTTGAATGGCTGGAGGTTATGGCGTGGCGGTCCTGATAGCAATTGTTTTCTTACAGTGCAGGCAATAATGTTTTTCAATCTGTTTCTCTGTTTCATACAAATCTGTCAAATGATTTCTGCCTAAGCACTTATTTTGTGTTGCTATGAAAAACATTGCATACAGGTTTGGAACAACATGAGTGTGAGTAAATAATGATAGAATTTGACAGATCTGTTCCTTTATTCCCAAATTACCTCAACTATTAATATAACAAGCAATTGTACTCACTTTCTGCGCTCATGTTTTTCTAAAATGAAGCCATTTCTATGCTATTGTGTCCTACAGGAAGCTGGTGATCATTAGTAGTCTAGAAAGCAGAGGGTGCTCAGAGCTGTCTTTGACAAACAGTCTCAGGGGTGGACTTCCCTGTCATATACCCCAGAGCTCTTTTATCCAATACACCTGAGTCCACAGCTGAGCTTTACCCTCACAGTCATGACAAATCAGATGAAATGGCTAAATGTATTCAATGAAATGTTAAATGAATTCAACTAAACAGATAAATGAATTCAATTAAATTTACAATAAAGGATCAAATGAGGTTACTACAGATTCATCTAAACCTTTAAGTGTATTGGATATATAGAGAATGACGTTTTTATAATATACTTCGGGATACCCTAGTTGGTTCTGCACCAAATGAACCATAGTGGATCAATGCCAGACCCATAAAGTTGAGGTCTGGCAGGCGTCCCTGGAAAACACTCCCTGCAGTAGGTCTTTGCTGACATACAAGTAAAATGATACTCCAAAGAGTTCAGCTGCTGCCTTTCACAACATAAATCAACACCTACAGTCTGTAATTGAGATGTTTTGGGATAAATTAAAAGTGATTTTTATATATCTTTTCTTTTTTCTTTTATTCTAATGAAGAATCGGGTGCATAAATTAAATAAAAAATATAAATTGTATTATATATATATAAAAATAAAATATATTGGCTATATAAACATCCACAGATCCTTTAGTGAGAAAAGACTTGTCCATCACAGGTCACTGGTGTTAATGTAGCCTGTGTTTAGTCTTAACCATCCATTATACATCAATCAATCTCTGTCAGATCCCTCCCGCCCATCAATTACGCAGTGACCGTGTCCGCATGACCCACATTACTTCTGCAGCTGACAGAAGCTGACTAATGTGATTTTTTTATGAACAGGTTTTCATGATCATTCAATCAGAATAACACTACAAAACTTACTTTTTTCTCATATTATTTATTTGGCCTCACCACTCTTCTCCAATATATTCATTTAGGAATATATTTAAAATTTTAAATCAATGTGAACTGCTGTTCGCAAGCCACTCCAGTAATGTGACATATTTCATATATTAGTAAAAAAAAAAAATAATAATAATAAATAAAAAAAGCAATAAAATCCAATAGTCCGTAATGTCACTGACACATATAACACGTTTTACCCTGTTCAATATATTTAAATAGTTTTATGTATATTGCAGTTTTAATCGGTGTACATGTTGTCTTAGTCTATTTATTCCTTTTATCTGTTTTAATGTTTGTCTTTAAATTATACTGAGTCTGCCTACCATGTGAGTGATCACATGACAGGAAACAGGAAGTAGACTGCATAAAGGATGTAAGATGGCAGTCAAACGGGGGTCACAAACAAAACTACCAACTCGTCATAACCCACTGGCTGGACTGTGGAGTAGTGCACTTACCTTTCCAGAAAACCACATCACACTTTATTGGACTGTGGATTGTATAGACCGGTGGACATGTTCACATTGGGATTCTTAAAGGGTTAGTTCACCCAAAAATGAAAAGTCATTATTTACTCCCCCTCATGTCATTCCACACCCGTAAGACCTTCGTTCATCTTTGGAACACAAATTAAGATATTGTTGATGAAATCCTAGAGCACAATGACTCATCATTAGACAGCAATTTAAAAACCACTGTCAAGGTCCAGAAATGTACTAAAGACATTGAACATCTCCGATTTTTTTGTGTACGATATGCCAGCAGATTACGAGCACATGATTATCCTTCTAACTCAGTAACACTTACAAACGTGCAGTGAAACGGTCCATAGGGTTTGAAGAATATACACAGTCAGTAGGGTTTGAAGAATATACATAAACATTATCAACTTAAACTGCAGGCTCACTAATGGTTTGTATAAATAAATGGTATAAATAAAAATAACAAATGCAATTGATTTAACTGAACTCTATTGGCTAGTTGATAAATTGTGACCATAGTGTCACACTTTGAAGCTTTTTGTAGGTGCTTTGATTCATTTTTACACAGTCATGCTGTCTCCCTCTTCATTCCGGGAAAGAAAGTTGTTATACTGAGCTTGCGTGATGCTCTTCTCTGTAATTTCGGCAAGGCCTTGTTCAATAATTCAGACTAACATTTCTTCAGAGCACGGTGATTCAGGATCCCAGTGCACCAGCAAGCATCAGCTTGCCATTATTACGCCTCGCTGGACTAAAGGTAACAAGCATCCAACCCCCCAACTCACTAGAGAGAAAGAGTGAGGGAAATAGAGAGAGAATGACTCCCATCATTGCTGAAAATCCACCACCCCCTCAACTGAAAACTTCAGCTGTATGTTTGAAGTGGATGTGGGAGTGTAGCAGAAAAGAATGAGGCCCATTTGAGTGTTTAAGGTTGTTTTTTATAATCATAATGTCAGTAATATCATATATATGTTATAAAACAGACATTTTGGCACTCAGGCCTTTCACAGTGTATTAAAACGCACCCCACCCTGTCTTATACATATTTCCTCAGCAATGATTACATGTGCAAAAAATCATAACCAAACTAATAATCCCACATAATTACATACTGTATAAAGATATGTAATTATAACATGAAAAGCAAAATATACAATTGGGTAAGCATTGCCTAAACATGGAAACATCAGAAATATGCTGTCAATATTATTAGTCCTCATGATTCTGCTTATTTTGATGATCTTTGCTACTGTATTGATAAATAATAAAGTCAGAAAATAATCATGTGTCAACAGGAAACAGAAATGTTTATCTCAAAAGTTACTTCAACCCAGAAATTGATGCAGTACAATGATTTCAGTCAAAACCTATGTAATACCAATGTAATAAATTATTAATAACACAACATTACAAGTACACAAGGTTCAGTATTGACTGTTAGAATGAAAAGACACTTGAGGCACCTTTTGGGGTTCTTCAGACAGCCTCAAATGAACCATTGACAGTGTTTAGAGTTCTTGCAAGAAATTATAAATTCAATTTTTAACAAGTTCTTCAAATAACTGCTCAGGGTATAGCTCAAGGGTTCTAAAAGAACTATTTTGGGTTTCCCAAAGAACCTTTTAGTGAACATTTGTAAAATAACTTTTTTTTTTCTTTGTGTGAAGAACATAATAATCATCTAAAGAACCTCTTTCCAGTAAAAAAAGAGCATTTTGTACAATGGAAAGGCTCCATTAATGTTAAAGATCTTTATAGACCACACATGCCAATAAAGAACCTGTGGGAACCAAAATTGTGCCTCTATATTGTTTCATTTTATACAGTGTTGAATCTGTCAGATTAATGTGCCTCATTAGAGAGTGGGAACCAGTGAAATCAAAAAATTATTTTTGTCTGGTACTTAACATTGGATGAAATAGGATTGTGTACCTCAATTTCCCTCAAGGCCTGTTTTCACATACTTTTTTTATTTATTCATTATTTCATATCACTTTGTTTATTAGACTGGTTATTGCCACGTAAAATCTTTCTCAAGTGCCACATTATCTCTCTCTCTCTTTTCTCACACTGGTGGAACAGTACTTGACTGTTTCACTTTGTAGTTATGCAAATCTGAATGATAAAGTTGCTGGGTAGAACATGCAGATGAAGCTGAAAACACCTCCAGTGAGAGATGTTTTTTTTATTGTTGTTCAAATTTCCAAACATTCTAAAATTGTTTGTTGCAAAATATAGATGTTGCAGAAATGATTCTGGAGGGGAAACATTAAAGCTCAAGGCTTTTGAAGTGAACTGCACATATATTCCAAGAAACCTCAGATGAAGCATGATGTTGCCCTATTTGTGAAAACTGTTCTGAATATACTAGCATCAGAAAAGTAACACATTTAAACGATTTCTTTGGTTATATTTTGATGATATCTGCATGGCTTTACTTGTGGTCCAATACAGCTTGAGGCAGGTCAGCATAAGACCTTTATATAGAGGTAATGAATTATGCATCCATGTTAGAAGTAGGATCTATTTGTTATCTTAATGTGTCAGGGTAATTGAAAACACCCAAACCACAACTCACTCATAATTCAGTTTAGACATAACTGTATGTCTTTTTTTTTATAAGAAATTCTTACACTTTTAATTTGATTTTGTCATTCTATAGAACACAAATCTCTCAAACAAACAAAATGAAAAAGGTACTGATCATTTACAGGACACTATGTGTTACCCTAAAAAGGCTTGTCTTACCTTAAAAAGACACAACACAATGCAATGCATAATTTGAAATACAGCTAAAACCCCTGTGAAAAATCAATATGCAAAATTTATTCATAATTACAGTATATTTGGCTCAATTTTTTTTATTTTTTTTTTGGCTCTAGACTTTTCTTAGAGTGCACATGGCAACAACAACAAAAAAAAACTAGTGAATTGTGCTAAAGGGGCTATATTTGATTGGTAGAGGAAGCACTATTGATCTGACAAAAGATTAATGGATGTTCAGACTGACAGTAATTAAACTCTGTCAGCTCTGCTGTTGCCTTCATTACTAGACGAGAACATGCATACAAACACATTCTAGTTACTGAAAAGTACATACACACACACACACACACACACACACACACGTTTGTTTTTGTCAATTGTGGGGACTTTCCATAGGCCGCAATGCATTTTATACTGTACAAACCGTACTTTCTATCCCCCTACCCTAACCCTAAACCTAACCATCACAGGAAACTGTGCACACCTTTATTTTCTCACAAAAACATCATTTAGTATTTTTATTAAATAATTTACATTGTGGGGTCCGGTGGCTGGTCCCCACGATGTAGGTGAACTCAGGTTTATATTACATCTTGGGGACATTTGGTCCCCACAATGTAATATAAACAAACTCACACACACACACACACACACACACACACACACACACACACACACACACACACACACACACACACACACACACACACACACACACACACACACACACACACACACACACACATGTTTGTTTTTGTGAATTGTGGGGACTTTCCATAGACTTCAATGCATTTTACACTGAACAAACTGTACATTCTATCCCCCTACCCTGCCCCTACCCCTAAACCTAACCCTCACAGGAAACTGTGCAAACTTTTACTTTTTCACAAAAACTCATTCTATATGATTTATAAACCCATTTACATTGTGGGGACCGCTGGCTGGTCCCCACGATGTAGGTGAACTCAGGTTTATATTACATCATGGGGACATTTGGTCCCCACAATGTAATATAAACAAAAGCACACACACACACACACACACATACACACACACACACACACACCAAAACCCCTAGCTTCCACCAGCAGTCCAATTTATTTTCACAAATAAAACTGCCACCATAACAGTTTTAGCACATACAGAGTCATAAAATGTCCCGGCACATGTCAGATCACTGCATGGAATGAAGCCATAACACTTCCTGATAATGAAACTGCAGGAACAGGATTAAGAGCAGCTTTAACGTTGTTAGATTTAAAATGCTTTTCATCGAAAATGTTATCATCAGCCAGTCCATCTGACTTGACAACTCCACTACATTAATGTTGACAAAGATTAAGTTAGCTAATGTTTAAAGGGATGCTCCACCCAAAAATGAAAATCCTGTCTTCATTTTATCACTCTCATGTCGTTTCAAAACTGTGTGATTTTCTTTCTTTAATGGAACATGAAAAGATATGGAAGTCAGTGTGCACAGTTGATTTCCAACACAAAATATCAAAATATTTTGTGTTCCACAGAAGAATGAAATGCACACACGTTTGGAAATAAAGAGAGTTGGAGCATCCCTTTAAAGTAAAGACATTGAATGTGCTACTACATAACCTGAGTTTCATGTACTTCCTTACAGAACATTGATTCAATTCAGACTTACCGTTATTCACTATATTTACTATATGTGGACCTTCAGCTTGCTCTAACTCACATCATCAACACATCCCTTACTACCAGCAAATGTCCCACCGCATTTAAGCATTTAACCATTTAACCCCACTGCTCAGAAAGCCCAAACTCAGTCCTACAACAGTTGAAAACTGCAGACTAGTCTCTCTTCTACCTCCCTACCTCAAGCTTATGCTTCCTCCCAGCAGTTAAGGTCACTGAATGAATGGGCGTTGTGTGTTCCTTCACAATGAGACAAAAAGTCACTCAATAAATGTTCACCTTCTGGTGGAATGAGCTGCCAACCTCCACCCAAACTGCCAAAACCAAAGACACATCTCTTTAAACCAATGCACTACACAAAAAATAAATAAATAAATAAATTAAAAAAAAAATATATATATATATATATATATATATATATATATATATATATATATATATATATATATATATATATATATATATATATATATATATATATATATTCTTCTCTGCATTTCTACTCTTCTCTAGCTTGCTTCCTAAACGAGTTGTTAAATAAACCTGATGTTGTATATTATGAATATTGTTGGCTCCATGACAAATTGCTTTTGTTCTCCTCTTGTAACTTTGGATAAAAGCGTCTGATAAATACATAAATGTTAATGTTTCATTCTCAGCTGTTCAGGTGGAGGTTCAGCTCATTCCAACAGTGAGGAGCAGAGACAGTTGAAGGTTTTGGAGAGTGGCTTCCTTCACAATGAGGCGCCATGATTATTAAAATAACATATATTATGCTAACAAATAGAGTTTGCAATATCAAGCAGCACAATTGACAGTTTTTGTACGGCTTAAATAACTGAAAGCCTTGCACACTTTGCAGTTAAAAATGGCTGTGCTCAAAATTAGTTAGATATGATCAAATTGCAATAATTTAAATAAAAGGGGGGAGGGAAGCTTGTGCTGCAGGAAGATCTGTCTGTGGAGTAAGCTTGTGCCAGTGGTGTCAAGCAAAATTATTCAGAGCTGCTGGGAGCCACACCCTGCCAGCTCAGCAGGAGGTCTCTGCTCACAGGAGGACAAAGACAGAGAGTGGAGGATGTTTGCCCTGATACCTACAGAGAAAACATCATAACCCAGAGAGGGGATAAACAAAAAACCTAGACGCAAGTCCCAAAATGCAAAGAATGCAAACTCTCCCAACCTACATACACAAGTACACAGTATTGCACCACAAGTTTGTAAAGAGCTAAATAAAGCATTCTTCACATCATCATTCCTTTCAACACTTTCTTTCTGCTTATGTCTGAACCTTAATAATAATTCAGTACTTAATAAAATGCTTTCCAATGCATGTTTCCACAGCATTTGATTAAAACACACATTAATTAAGCTAGAGAGGGCAGTTTGAAGTATTGCAAGGGAGATATTTTGTACTGATCTCAGGTCAGCAATAGACAAAGGGCAGGTGGAAGATGCAGCAGTAATGAATGCAGATCGCCATAGGCTGACTGTTTCTTTTGATTGCAATTGATCAAAAAGCAAAACACAGTAAGTGGTCTAAAACCAATAACCTAAGGTCTATGGTCAGCTCAAACCCATGCACAGGCACTCCTACTGGGGTCCAAAGGACTGAAATCACTAGAAATAAAAATAAAAATTTGAAGTTAACATTTTAATAGTATCCTATTGAAATAGTTAAGGATATATTATCAGGACTTATATCATAATAAGTTTAATAAATATGGGTGTAAACAATGAAATGTCCATCCCCAAGGAAACAGTTGAGAGTACTGACACCCCCCTCCCCCACATACACACACACACAAACACACACACACACACACACTGAATGTGCATGGTAAAAATCCATGCATGACCACACCCTGATGTCAGACTGCACCGTTTGCCTGCTCTTTCTTCCTCACACTCAGCACTGCAGTTATTATGTAATGCACCGCCAGTGAGTGACTCTTTACAACACACCTCATACATGACTTTCATCATTCAGCTCCTCTTTCTCCTTTAACTGTTCACTGTTCTCCCATCATCTCATTAAACTCTGCTGCAGCTCTCATCCTTAAATTAAGAATTGCAATTGCATGTATAACAGATTTGGGCTGATCATTGTGTCTGTGAGACATAATTAAAATGATAGTTTTATTGCTTAATTCACGTTCAGCCTTAATGACAAAAGCATTTGGCTATATGATCTCTTTTACATAAACCTTCCCAAATGCTGAAGCGTTATTCACTCATCTGATGCACTCAATATTATTTCTAAATGGATTGGTATACTGTCATAACTTAATGCTATAATGATATAGTATGTGTCACATTTATAGATTTTTTTTCTATAGGTTAGGTAGATATTATTGGAAAAAAATTATAATAATTTGACATTTGCCAAATATGTACTCAATTTGCAATTACATTTCTGGGTTGATAATAATACAATTGAATAAAAATAAATAACATATAAAATTAAATGTTTTTTAATTAAATGTTTTTTAACACACTTTATTGGCCCAGTACAATTTTTGTCTTAGCATTCAACTGCAATAACTGAACTACTACGCCATCTGTTGATCAGTTAGAAACAAGCAATCTCATCAAGGTTTTTTTTTTTTTTTGGTGGTAATTTACTTGTTTAGTTCTTTTGTGTAATTGTTACTGATGTTAATTAATTTAATTAATTTTGGTTAAATGACTGGGTTAAACTAGAATAATACTGTAATGTGCCATTCTCGCCTAACCTGACTTTATCCAGAAAAGCTTACAATGCATTAGGTTAAGAGCTCTAGTGATAGCAGAGGTTGTGATCTCAATAGAAACTCATTCCTATTTTCTACTGCACCTGATAGCTTTGCAAGATCTACCATCCCATATGGAAGCACACTTGCCAAAGTTTAATCAATTCTACTAAAACATTCACAGGAACAGCTCTTAAAAGGCATGCATGATTATAATTAGGCCACACAAAAGCATCATATTTCTGCCCAGCTGACAAAACTGTCAACTTAAAGGAATAGTTGTCACTAAAGAGAACAAATGGAAGATAGTCACACACACTAGGATGGCTTGAGGGTGACTAAATCATGGGATAATTTTTGGGTGAACTATCCCTTTAACACACCTGATTCAGATCATTGGCTTCTTAGAAGAGAGCTCTATGAACTCAATTTAGTGTGTCAGATAAGGGAGACATACAAACCTTACTAGTTAACTGTCAATATGATCATTTTCATTCTTTACATAACTGTTTTCGCTGTGGTAGTTCGGTTAACTTAAGTTTGTTAGTTCTTGAGTTTGCCGTTACTGAATTCCAAAATCTTTCAAAATGATCCAATTAAATAAAAGGAACAGCAAAACTTGGTTAATGGCTTAGTTCACCCAAAAATGAAATTTCTGTCATTAATTACTCACCCTCATGTCGTTCCAAACCCGCAAGACCTTTGTTCATCTTCAGAACACAAATTAAGATATTTTTGATGAAATCTGAGAGGTTTTTTAATCTCCCAGAAGCAACGTAATGACCACATTCAAGGTCCAGAGAAGTAGTAAAGACATTGATAATAGTCATTGGAAATAGTGGATGTGACTGCAGCAGTTATGTAGCTTCCAGAATACATTTTGTGCACAAAAACAAAACAAAAATAACGACTTTATTCAACAATTTTGTCTCCACCCTGTCAGTCTCCTATGCAGTTGATGCAGTGCAGCGCTTCTGTGTTTACGTCAGAACGCGATTCAGTATTGCCCGACGCTGTTCACGTGAGGACCATGTGTGATGCTGACACAGGAGCCGACCAATACAGAGTCAGCGTTCTGACGTATAGAATACGGAAGCTCTGCAATGTGTCTTCAACGTAAACTGCGTATGAGAATGACAGGGTAGAGAGGAAACTGTTGAATAAAGCCTTGAATGTGGTAATTTCGTTGCTCTCTATGTGAGATAAAAAAAAAAAAAACTCTCTGATTTCATCAAAAAAAATCTTATCTTGTGTTCTAAAGATGAACGAAGGTCTTGCGGGTTTGGAACGACATGAGGGTGAATAATTAATGACAAAAATTTCATTTTTGGGTGAACTAACCCTTTAATATAAAATGAAATATAAACACCATATTTATCCCAAACCATATAACCATAGCCTGGCAACGACCTTATAAACCAGATAAAACCCATGTGGAGCCCACATGGACATGTTGGCTAAGAAATTCCCTTTATTTATGTAGTGCTTTATATGATACAGACTGTTTCAAAGTAGCTTCACAGTAATAAATGTTCCCTGAGAAGTTAACAAGGTAATGAGGATGCGTCCCGCGGAACCTGAAGCACGTGGAATGCCCGAGTGTAGGGTGCCTGCATTACAAGTCATCAGATTTGAATTATCTGAAGGGAGTAAAGGCATGTCCGCATAGGCATGTCCGAAGCCTGGCAACGTGATTCAGCGTCTCGTTCCCTTCTCAAGGAACCGGGTTATATACTTAACCCTATATGTGACCCTATCGGGCGAAATGAGTCGGAAGTCGCAACGTTCTATTTTAAGATATGGGCCAATAATGTGGAAAAACAATGAAAAAAACGATTTTTTTTTAAAGCTAAATTCAAAGTACAGACTTTCAAAAATAATCTCCCAAAGTTTCGTAGTCCAGATAGTTGAGTAAAGGTATTTAAATGGCTATTAAATTTGACATGGTTTTACTAAATTCGCTGGAAATTAACTTCACAACTCCTCTCGTCACTTATGAGCATTTCCCGGTATCCCCTGAAACGTCATTATCTCTGCTCTACAAATATGGTGTTACACGTTGTACAGAACCAATCAAAAAGCTTAGAAATGTAAACACACTGACCTAAACGCTGATTTTTAACAATGGGAAGCCCCGTTTCGACTGACAGGCACGCGATCGGTCCAGCCATCCTCCTGTCAGACTAGCGCGCCTTATAAAATAAAACTCCCATTTGCGTGTCTCTCTTTAAAAGCCAATAAAAATGTAATCCATATAGGAAGCACAAAAATTCTTTTTGCATACAAAAGCAAAGACTTTAAGCTTTCATATCAAGCCTCCAACATGCTTCTGTTGCATTGTTTTCACCCTCTAATGAGTCTGAGTAATATGCGTTTACAACAAAAACAGCACAGCCGCTAACTGAATACAAGTATATTTCACGTGCTCATAACTTCATGAAAAATGCACAGATCATAAAAATCGCACATCAATATTTAAAGCAGATTCTCAAATCAATATAATATATTGCGTTGATCACAAGATATTAGGCTACTCACGAAATGATTTAACATACTTGGCTAAAAACGGAAAAAATTAAAAATTTTTCAAACTATTCTTTATAATATCACCACGAAATTTGAACCAGATGCAGCTCATATATAGGAGAGCATCACCAAAAAAGATTTTTTTAGCGATCTTATTGTGTTCCTGGGTTATTCCATGTCAAATAAAAAAAGAAAAATTATTTTAAAAAAAATTATATATATTTTTTGTCTTTTATCAGCTGTTTCTCAGCAAGAAAATGTCCAAATGTAATGTAATTTATATTTTCTTAAAATTTAAAATGTTTTCTATCAACTGATACCTACCTTTTGACTCTCCTTGCTAAAGTTTTGGAGTTATGAGTCTTTACTTTTGTGTGTGTCGCTCAGAAAAAAAAAAAAAAAAAAAAAATAACTCTAAAAAAAGCCTTCAGGTCTTAAAGGGTTAATTCAAATAAATACTTTAAAATAATTTGAGCTTCAGCCTGGTTTAATAGCATTTATATATATATAAAAATGTCTTTGGTCAAATTAAGCTGTAAAATAAATAGTTTATCCCTTTAAATGCAATGGATTTTGAAAGATATCAACAAAAAAACGGGCAAAAAAACTTTAAAAGCGATTTTCTCAGGTTTTCAATTTGAAAAAGAGGGCAGACGACCATAATTAAAATGGTTATATCTTTAAAACCATTCAAGGACTTTGACTAGGATATCATTTTAAAGCTTATTGTCTCATATTTCCATTGATACCAAAATCTCAATTTTGAAATTTGGGTCACTGTGACTCATTTTGCTGGATCAGGTCACATATGTTCCCTTTTGAGGGCACTCAATGCTGTGTCAGTTGCTGATGCTATGGGGACGTTAATATCCACTACACCATGCTGATCAATGCCTATGTGCGCTGTGAAGGTCACCAAGCAGCTTGTCAGGTTTAAGCATTGAAGGACTCGACAGGCCCTCAATCGAAACCACCACACAGCTTCAGGGAACACTTGATTTTCATCCCTCTAGGAAAGTGTGAAGTGAGAGCAGAGCTCCCTCACTGTGTCCATAACAGTGAGTTCATTCAGCTCCCTCATGAGCTCGCTCACATTGGCAAGGTGGTAGCCTTCAAAAGAGTATGCAGCGCCAGGGGAGAGATAACGAGCAAGGAACTCTTCAACCCGGGCATCCTCACATATCCCTGCTCACACAGCCCCTCCACACGCAAATACTTAGACTGTGTGGGAGACGATATGTGAGCCGAATACAGATTCTGCCATTACCTTGACACCTCAGTATGGAGATCTGAGAGGAATGAAAGTCTCTCAGACTTATATGCAGGGCTGCAGAGGAGACGGATGCCTCAAATCTCTCTTCACATCTACTTTCTCAGAACTAGAGACGGCACATAATATGTTCTCAGCCAAGTCAGAAGCATCCACAGAGTAGGCTTCCAGAACCGACATGACAGCAATGTTGTTTTTTAGAAATAAATCTCCATTTGATCAGAAGAATTTGCAGAGCAAGCTTCCATATCCATATCCAGAAACATAGGATTGGAGGTTATATGGTTCTGCTTAAATTTTGCACAGAGTCATAACAGTTTATTTATTTTTGTTTGTTTTGAACGTAAACATATAATGTAGGCTACCTGCAGAACAATGTACAATAAGTACAAATAAAGACAAATAAATAAATAAAAAAACACTGTCCAGAAATACATATGTGAATTAAAGCTGCAAGCAGCGATGAAAGGGCCTTTGCTCCCGGGGCCACCGCCACCCGGTGGCCTTAGAACAACAGTGAATAGTGAATAGTGCATGTAAGCGAGTAAATTCAGGAGAAATATGGCAGTGCCACACTTCCTGCTGCCAACAGGTGGCGCTTTGACTGTAACTGAATATTGCCATGTAGATGTCTTGAGGCCAGAACTATTATCAAACGTGAAGTTTGGAGCATATTGGACATTGTATGTCTGAGTTACAACAACTTCCCTGTTTCAACGAAAACTCAAGATCCTCTCAATTTAACATCGTTAAGGCCTTAAGTCAAGTCAAGTCACCTTCATTTATATAGCACTTTTTACAATGCAGATTGTGTCAAAGCAGCTTTACATTGATAATTGGTATATTTTCCTTTTAAATAATAGTGTCAATGCAGGCAGATTAAAAGCACTGTTGAATAAATGTCAAGGATACTGTTGAATATCAAATGTCAAGTCAAATTAAATTAAATTAGGGCTGCACGATTAATCGTATTTTATCACGATAACGATATCTGCTTCTCTCGATTGATTTTAAATAATCGTCACGATATTGGCCCGCTCTATGAAAATGAACATAATTCGGAAATATTGGAAGTAATATTAGGAATTTCGCTGTTTTATGCTGTCTTAAGATTAGTCTGACCAAATATGATGTTGTTCTGGTTTAATCTCTATGAGGCGTTAATCACTGTGTAAAACATGTAATTTCCTGTTGCCTGCAGGTGGCGCTATGACTGTAACTGAATATTTGCATGTATATGTCTTCAGGCCAGGACTCTAATAAAACATGTTGTGACGAGCAGGGCAGGCGAGAGCCGCGAGGGAACGGCGCGAGGCGTGCCGGCTTCGAGTCTCTCACGGAGGAGCTCCGGAGGCATAAAAGGAGGAGCGACTACAGTGAAGGATGAGAGAGGACCAGGCCTGGACTTTATGTTATGTTTTATTATGTTTGTGTGGCCGGCAGACGTCCACGAGGGTCTGCCGCGGGTGTGTCTCATACGTTCTGAAAAGTGAAGCCACGGGCTCTTTGATCGCCCCCTGGAGGCTGGATGCAGTACAGGTCATAAACCCCGCCCTCTCAATGCAGTCGAATGAGACTTCAGTGAAAACTTAAAAATAAATTCTGCTTCAAATAAAACTTTCTGAAAGATGGTTTTGGTCATTTAAGGTAGTTGTTATCACACTGATATATAATTGATATATAATATAATATATTCAATTGTTCGTTTTTGTGATGATTTAGATTTTAGCTAGCAATTTGATGCTATAAAAACGGGGCGTGTCGTCATGATTCGAAGTTGATTGACAGCTTGTCTGAGGACTGTCGGAGCTTCGAGGGGAGATTGAAGATGTAACTAACTGTTAATTTTCGATTTCTTTGTCATTAACACCAACAAAATGAGTTGTTCAGCAGTAAACTGTACTAACCGACCTACAGGATCGGATCACTGAACTTTTTTTCTGTAACATCAAATGTGGGCGTTATAAGCTAATTAATAAATGTTATTAGTTAAGATAACACACCTAATGTTAACCATGTCGGGAAAAAGCAGGTGATCGTTATCTGGCAGTTACTTATTATTTTTATGGGTATAAAATAATAATTAGCAGGACAAAACTAATGATAGCTTACTCTAATTACAGCAATCGATCTCCTGTAACGTTAGTTGAACTTGATTTAAAATGGCAGGACCGTTTCTGACGATTTAGAGTTGTTTCTAGTGGCATATTATATTGATTTTATCTACTGAATTTGCTGTTTCAAAAATATTATTGCTCTAGAAACAGAATAGCCTATTATTTTATAGGTAGACTTTTAAATTGTGTATAATTTTTATAGTATATTTAAAATACTAGAATGATGACGCAGTCGTCTGGGCGGAAGTTTGATATCGCGACTCCGCCTCAAATGACGATTCCTTCTGCGCATGCCCAGGCTCCAAACCTTTTTTTTTTTTTTTTTTTGACGTATTGCGTAACGTGTCAGCGCCCATTCATCAGCCCATTTTGGCTTCAGTTCAATACAATGGAAGGAAGCGACGTCGCGTCGTCCATCTTTTTTTACAGTCTATGGTCTGCCGGCATTACTTTCGTTTTGTTCTTTGTTTATTTTGAATTAAAGTTTTGTTGAACGTTCGCCGGTTCCCGCCTCCTTCTTCCCACAACTACTAACCGTGTTACACATGTGAAGTTTGGGGCAGATCAGACATTGTATGCCCAAATTACAACAACAACTTCATGAAGAAACATTAGACTTTGTCAGGCTGCCACAGACACACCCTTCAGTGAAAACTCTAGATCTTCACAATTTAACATTGCAAAGGCCTTTAGATTAGACTGACCAAATATCATTTTGATCTGAATAAAGCTCTAGGAGGAGTTTGTTAAAATACAACGTCTGGAAATGGCAAAAACTGCAACAAATTTGCAAAGAAAATTCAAAATATCTCACTTCCTGTTGGGTTTACAGATTTTGCACCCAGTGACTTTTTTTCATAGGTATTGGGCTATTACATGTCGCAAAACGTAGCGCCAAGGGCGCTTATTTGAAATTTTGAAGGTGTAAATAAATACCAAGAAATAATCACAGATACAAGAGTACTGTTGTTCTGAATATCAGCCCTTCATTTAGAACTGTCTCTGCAGTCAATTGTTTCCATTAAATCAATTATCATTTCCGTGAATTGATTAATAGATTATCAGACAATTAACTGAATTGAAAACAGTGTGATAAAGTTAAGGTATTAAATGCTCCTTCCTGACTGTGATAAAGATATTACTCTTTGGATAGATGAGGGACATGGAGCTCAATCATGACGGTCCCAGAGGATCACATAAAAATAGGTAGCTTTCTCACATATTTTTGTAAACAGCCACAACTTTTGATATACAAAGAATGTGAATACACAGATCATTATCTATGTTGGTTGTGGCCCTGAAGTCAGATGAGGGTTTAATAAACTAGAATGAAAGTGCAGTTTCATATACACAGCATAACAAATGGTGCTATTTCATTTTGCAATACATATGTATTGTTTCTTATTGAATTACTTTAGCTTCTCCCAACATCAGCCCCCCCCCCCCCCCCCAAAAAAACAAACAAACAAACAAAACAAAAACAAAAAACAAAACAACAACAACAACATGGCATTTAACATGGTGCCATGTTAACTGATTTAAATAAAAATGTAATACAGTTATTTTCTTTTTGTATTGTATTTTAAAAAACTAGTCCGAACAACAATATGACATTCATATCTTTCAGTTAATTTGTCAAAAATAGGCTGGAAGTTTATACAAAGGAGATGTTGTTCCATGTATTTGAAATGGAGATCTTCCAATCCTTCAAATTATTTTAAATTCTTTGTTGTATGTTTTCGAAAATATGTTTTAAAATAAAGTCTAGACTTCATTGTCGCAGCGATCTACAGATATTTGTGATGACTTGGATAATGAAAACTATAGATATTATGGTTAATACTGCATACATTTGTGACAGTATCAGAGTGCGTTGAGGGTTTTGCTTTCATTTAACTGATTTTGTTTCACTGACAGCAACTGGTCTCCAAATGTACTGGCAATGTAATGGCATTAATGCCCACCAGATGTCAGCAGAGTTATTAAACAACGACGACCAGGATCCTCTGTCAAGCCTAATAACCCATTCTGAACTGACAGACCTCAAAATGTCTCGCTTTAACAAAAATGAGTTTCCTTGTGCCACTGCCAAGATTCCATTTATGCATGATCAGAATATAAATAAATCAAAGTGGCTATGATGAAATCTCTCCCTACCTCCCCTGGTTTATTCCATTTTGATTGTATCATAGTTTTTGCTTCCCAGATGGTTATCATTCTGATCAGTTTATGAACTGTACATTCATATTTGAAAAGCAGTTCATTTTCATTATCTACTTAAAATTAGTGTTGGTTAACTGTACACAGATTGTTTGCTTTTTGGTAAATGTGACTCATTTGTAGGCTGACATCAACATGTGTTAATTTGGTTTCCCCAAAATAACACAATAAAAAGTATTAGCAGGTTGTTTCCTAACGCTGAGGAAAAAGAGGGAAATGACAAAATCAACCTACCTCATGCTCCCCTACTAAGCCCAAATAAACTGCGAGGATCTCCCTGTACTGCATATTTACGAGCTGGGCTCCCCAACGGCCAAAGCATTTCCCTGGAAGCAGAAGGGGGTATGGGAAATACCATTCAGTAAGGCTGCAGGAGAAAAGAGGACCCCACACCAACATGTTTTCCATGTGTAGCCTACACACACACAAACCACCAATGCTACACACTATCCTGCTGAAGTACACACACTTGTATAGACGCTTACATAGAAAATCACAGCTGTAAGGAAACCACAAACACGTCACAGACAGCTGTTTTTATGTGTAAGTAAAATAGACTGATGCATAAAGACATTTTTAGGAGGACTGAGTGACACCTCACCTCCTAAATGTTATGGTGTGTGGTTCGACCACCAGGAACACCAACCTGGCCAAGTGAAATGTTTCTTCTATTCAGAGAATACTCGCATGTAAGTATGGAGTCACCGGCTGTATCCAAATACATACAGTGGGCAAAAAGCAGTATGTGTTAAAAAAGCGTATTACAGTATTAATAAATCAGTAGGCAAAACACTCTGGCTACAAAAATGGTTCTAAACAGTACCGAATTAGGGTTATTTGGCTTGTAACAATAGCAGAACTCTTTTTGGTGCTAAATAGAACCATTTTTATAAGGTTCCATAAAGAACCATGCTTTGAAAGTACTATATTAATAGTGTGACAATTTGAAAGTTAAATTTTGTAGACATTTTAAGAAAGAAATCATTTACCTGTTGAGAGTGTGTTGACAGTAATTGAATGGCTAAGCTCCAGAAAAACCAGTACTGATGTGGCTTTGACAGTTACAGATTTGAAAAACAAAAGGGCGGGAAAAGAGAACCAAAGAACCTTTTCAGCATGTAAATGGTTGTTCAGGGTCATGCGGTTCTAAATAGAACTGTTTCTACGTGTAAAGAACCTTCAAAGAACCATCTTTTTTTAGATTGGATTCTGAAGGTCACATCCAGTAGACACTTTATTATCCTATAAGGCCACAAAAGAGAGTCAAGAGACACAACTGACACTAGTAGGTAACATGAAAACATGACAACATGACAAATAAAGTATGTCCGGATTACATTAATAATACACACATTCACACAGAACACATTTTTAAATAGATGCAAAGTAAGTACATATTTAAAAGAAGAACCCCTCAGGGTGTTTTTCAATCAGCTCCCAAGTTCAATAGTCAAGGCACTAAACAGGAAGTCAGGCATTTTATGGGTTGTCTCAATCACAAAATTATTCCAGTGCACTGGTATGTCCGCTCCACAGAAAATCCCACAATGCATCACAAAAACCAGAGTATAAATGATCAGTTCCTTTTACAAAAATTCTGAAGCACAAAACATGTGATGTGATTTGAAAAAAAAAAAAGTTATTTTTAAAAGTTATATTTTTTGTATTTATATTATGTTGCAGGAATATGTAACAGAACAATCAAAGTATGTTTCATAATGTACTTTAAAGGGTTAGTTCACCCAAAAATTTAAATTCTGTCATTTATTACTCACCCTCATGTTTTTCTACACCCGTAAGACCTTTGCTCATCTTTAGAACACAAATGAAGATATTTTTGATTAAATCCGATGGCTCAGCGAGACCTGCATAGACAGCGATGGTACTTCCTCTCTCAAGATCCATAAACGTACTAAAAACATATTTAAATCAGTTCATGCAAATTCAGTGGTTCTACCTTAATATTATAAAGGACAAGAATACTTTTTGTGCACCAAAAAAACAAAACAAACAAAAACAAAATAATGACTTTTCAACAATATCGTGATGGGCCGATTTCAAAACACTACTTCGGAGCTTTACGAATAAAATCCGTGATTCGGAGTGCCAAAGTCACGTGATTTCAGCTGTTTAGCCATGTGATAGGAGATCCGAATCACTGATTCAATTCGTAAAGCTCCGAAGCAGTGTTTGAAATCGGCTCATCACTATATTGTTGAAAAGTCGTTATTTTGTTTTTTTGTCGGTTTATAAATATTAAGGTAGAACCACTGTACTCACATGAACTGTTTTAAATATGTTTTTAGTACATTAATGGATCTTGAGAGAGGAAATGTCATTGCTGGCAGTGCAGGCCTCACTGAGCCATCAGATTTAATCAAAATAATTTAATTTGTGTTCCAAAGATGAATGAAGGTCTTACGGGTGTGGAACAGCATGAGGGTGAGTAATTAATGACATTATTTTCTTTTTTTCGGTGAACTAACCCTTCAAACAGCATAATTAAAAATAATAAGGTCAGAAATATATCTGTCCTTCCTGTTCTGGATAAATACAATGGTGACGTTTTACAACGCAAGCTGTCCCAATACAACAAAGTCTTACATATGACAGGAAGTGTGCAAGACTGTCCCAGGTCTGAAAAATGCCAATTCTAAAAAAAATGACAACATTCATCTTGCTCAGAAACTCCAAAATTGCAAAATTTAGAGGAAAAAAAAGTGCAAAGTACTGAAAATCAAAATGTATAAATAAAGCTCAATAAAACTTTACTTGAATTTTTACAACACTATGCACACTTCCAGTCTTCATGTTGGGCTAAATACAGAAAAACGTCATGTCAGTAGACAAGTTGTCAGATTCAAAGAATGAAAGTGTGGGTGTTGGGAAAGACCCAATGTGTAGTGAGTCAGGGTCCGAATTCATCTACACAGTGTACTGATTCATGACCTGGTAAGCTGATTGTGACGCACACACACACTTACACAGCATGAGATTAGTAATCAGATGTTGATAATTACCACAAACTTGATGTCAGCTCAGCCTGCTAAAGGAAGCCATTGTGATTCACCTGTAAAAAAACAAAAACAAAACGTCCTCCAAATTGCTGACAGCACAGCTGCCACAACACCAGGAAGCTTCGCTACTTCATAAAACCCAGTAGGGAGGAGGACGGGCGTCTCGTTAACACCCTGGGATCTCCCTTGTGAAGCCCAATCCATTACAGCAACTCGCATGACAGAGTGAAAAAGCACATCATTTTGTTCAATATTTCCAACACGTCATATTTTCTCCATTCCTTGGGCGAGGGACCCGTGCCAGAATGTTTAGAGATACCTTGTGGTATATGTTAGTGGTTGATTTAAACGCTCCGCATATAAAAATGTTGTTGTTCTCAGCTACCAGTGAAACCTTTTAATAGTTGTGGGGTTCCCTGGATGCTTCCTGCTCCCCTCCAGATGGGCCCAGGGTTTGGCCCATGATGCTGTGGGGTTTCTATCGGACACACACGTGCACAGCTGCATTTCAACAACACAGACTGAGTGGAAAATGTGTGCATTGGATGACAAGTTGGCTGAGATTTTAAAAGCCCTGGTAAAAGTGAGTCTAGTGCTTTGGGTGAGAAAGTCAAGGGTGAAAAAAATCTTCCATTCATGATGACCTAAATGGTCAGACTTCATATAAGGTGTCTGTACTATGTTTTAATAATAATAATAAAATTGATCGGTACTTATTGTGTTCATTTTGTATTGTGAAACACATTTGCGGCTACTAAGGTATAATACAGGTAAGGTTAGGGAGAGGTATGGGTAGGTTTAAGGGTGGGTTAGAGGGTAAGGGACTGGTCAATAGTGTAATTATAGCTGTAATTACAAAAATTAATTACAGATGTAGGTATTATTTTGAGTATAAGTACAATGTAAAACGTGTAAGTGTGATCTACTTGTAATCTGTCACCAAAAGATGGCAGCAATGCCAAATGTCTCGAACTTATAATGCTTATTAGTTTGAGATGGACAAATCAACATAAACAAACAGGTTTGATACAAGGTTGATATGTTTTATTTGTCAAAATTACATACTAATTTCACTATTGCTACACTCAACGTTTTCTAAACGTTAATGTCACAACCATGAAGTGAGCAGCCATGAAGTGAGCAATCCACAGAGAGCATTAAGCTGTGTATCTTCACTGAACAGCTGCTGCGTGCGGTCGGTGCACCTGATCCCGCGCGTCTCACGGGCGCAATCTCTGTCCAATAGCAGCGCGCGTCTCTGCGGAGGCCCCGCCCACACGCGCTCATTGAACTTTCATTATTTGCATCAAGCGCCCGCACATCCACTTTTACTTTCAAGCTCTTCGGCAGACGGTCCAACATAGCACTTTCTGTTCGTCAAGATGCGTGACGCTCTCATCGTTATGTGCATTGGGATTATACTGTTAATAAACAGCGGGTTTGTAGTAATGAGGAGGCAGGACTCGTCTTCAGCTCTTGGCAGTATTTTCCGTACGAGGTGCGCCGCCAGGTGCCTGAGCCTTCACAGCACGCGCATCGCTCTCTCTCCAAAACATTTCCAGGTAAGTAAAGAAAGAGTTGACAAGTAAATGTTTATTGAGTCAAATGTACTGAATAAGACAGTCACTTAGAAATGAATAAGTGCCTTTTCCCCTGCCTTTATTTATAAAATAGTATACTTCATTACTACTAATGATCAACTTATGTTTTTTTTTCACAACAGATACAGATTGTTTAGCCTTTTGTATTGCTGTTATTCATATGTTAGTAGTGATATTACTGTTTTGACTTAACTAAATAACCAGCCAGACTAAATTTAATAAAAACATAATATGCATTATTATAATTGCCATAATATTTAGGCAATATAAAGTTGATTTTGGATCTATATAATCTCAAATTCATCTAAATGGCCAGGAAGAGTAGAGATCGAATGATTGTAAAAGTACAGAAATGATACAAATCATATATTAAATAAGTTACTTTACCTCTGAACCTTTGTTGTTGGGTGACATTTTGTTTTTCTGTAAAAATATCATCAAACTGATTATTGGTTGATCTAATAATAATAATAATTGATTCATTTTAATATTTAAAACTCCAGATAGATCATTCAGTGGCTTGTTGTCGCATTTCAATTTGATAAAGAAATGTACGATCACTCTGCACCTTATCAGATGAACTATACTTTTGTTAGTCAAATGACAGTTATTTTTAGTGCTATACCTTAACCAGTGAACACAAGCAAGCTCACTCATGAAGCTCATCCGTTTGAATTCCTAACCATTCACCCAGAGGAGTTCTACTATAAACAAACAGATGCATAGAATTGGAAAAATGGAGACACAACTGTACAAATCTCTGCCAGCCTCAGTCTCAACACTGCGGTTGGGGTTTTCATTAGAAGTTTAAAGTTACTTGCTTCTTTGTTTATGTTGGTTATGACAGACCGTGGGAGGATTTGGGGTGGGGGTAGAAGAGGAGAGTGTGAGACTTCCTCTGTGTATATGTGTGTGTGTGTGTGTGCATGCCTTATATGTTTATGTGTGTTTGTATCTGCACAAAGGCATGTGGAGGGGAATCTTTGTGCGTGTGTCTGCACTTTTTGTCTGCTGTCAACAAACTCCCTTGTTACAGTGATTATATTCATCCTCATGTCCTTCCTGATCTTTATCATGAGTTTGTACCCACATCCGACCCAGAAATAGACAGCTAGTCAAATTCATTTACAGT
This sequence comes from Chanodichthys erythropterus, assembly GCF_024489055.1. Classification (NCBI taxonomy): domain Eukaryota; kingdom Metazoa; phylum Chordata; class Actinopteri; order Cypriniformes; family Xenocyprididae; genus Chanodichthys; species Chanodichthys erythropterus. The sequence goes on from NC_090232.1 coordinate 27,552,683, forward strand.
TCTTTTGCAAACCTTTAGTACGAATGAAAGAGAAATTCTTTTGTTCAATTTAGAATATATTTAAAAAGGATGATTTAGTAAGTGTCAAACAAGTATTTTTCCCTTTCATGAATAAGCTATTCTATTCCACAATAATAACTTAAAGGTTTTTTTTTTTTTTTTTTTTTACTATATACATCAACATGAGCAAACATGTGCTCAACCAATGCAAACAATTAAAAAGTGTTATATCCATTAAAAATCTATATATCCATTCTAATTAAATCATCTCCTATCTTCAAATGCCCTGTCTGCTCATCACAGTGACGGCCTTGTTGTTATCTGAGCCAGACATCAGTGCAGAGGGAAGCTATGCACATCAGTCTCTTTTATCAAATGCTTTATTCTACAGCAAGCTGTCCATCTGGAGATGCTATCAAATTAGACACTGGTCTAGAAGCTCCTCATTGTCTCAGCACCGATTCCACAATGCGTTCAAAGCGTTCCAGAACTCTCCGACTTCAACAGCTGCCTTCATTCTGCTGTCCGAGCAGGAACTAAACCAGAATGAATGCTTTTCATATCTGCTGATCATTGTCTTCGTGTCCACATCCCTAAAGCCCACTTACGCCGTCTCCCGAGGGGGGAGGCCATTTTGGCAATTATCCCCCTTCCTCTAGTATCAAATGGAGACCGGGGTCATGGGTTAATTTGAACGGACTGAGCTGAATGTCAAGTTATGCTGTGGCAAGACATAACATCGAGCTATGAGGAGCTATCGCTGATGATTAATGATTATGGGAAATTAGAGAGCATTTGATGTGGTTCAGAGAACGTCTTATCTGTCAGCGTTTTGCACGTGGAAATACGCAGATCTTTCAGCTGTCTCAATATCCTGTTTGACTGCCATTGTTTTATTTGATCATCAGTCTTTGCTTAACTATATTATAAGTTTTTCCAGGAACCAATAGTTATTTAGAAGTATAGTTTTAGTCAAGGCCGTAACCATGTCTTGAATTTTGGGGAGACCATTTTTTTCTGAGGGGGCGGGGGTGTTTTTGCATCACTGGATATTTCTATCATAACACAGTTGTCAAATATTAAATGTTCAGCGACATCTTACCTCACACTCTTTCACCATTAAAACTAAAGCATCGCCTTTGAATTAGCACTCATCTTCTGTGAACGTCTTATTTGATTTGATTGGCCGTCTCAATCATTTTGACATTGATGAGCTCTGTTAGACCATGGAGGCAGATCAGCCTAAAAATAGAACTTTTAAAACTTTCTGTCATCCTAATAACAAACAGAGTATAACAGCAGAACAGCATCAAGAATATCAAAATAATGGGGGGCTGGTTTTAGTACTTCATTATAAAGTATAGCATACAATTATTTCATACACATAAAAAATGGGTCAATGATGTGACGCTTTTTTCTGTCCCATTAATTTATTCAAATAAACAATACAAACAAATAAATTAATACATTTTTAATTTTTTTTTTGTATTAAAATTCATTTTAAAATGCATAAAATCAAAAATGTCACTAATTAACAGAAGGACAAAACATTAATATTTGTTAAAGCAAAGACTATAGAATAACACAAGACGTGTCACTCGTATTGTTTTGAATGGGAGAAAGTGTAACGCGCAATATGGCGGAATAAGTCCTGCCTTCTAAAGCCAAGAGCCAACGCGCATTTAGGTCTGCGCATGCGCAGTAGCTTGATCCAGCCTGAAACAAAATAGAGTTTTTTTGTCATGATTCGAGCGTTTAGAAACTAAATTTATGAGTCGGTTATTGTTAGATTTCATTGGTGATTTCAAATATCAAATTTAATCGTAAGGTTGACGAACAGTTTTGGAGAATCTGATGTTTCCCCATTCAAAGAGATAGGAGCTGCATGATGCCCAGGATGTCCGAGAGGCGTTTCAAAGATGGCCGCCGAGTGAAATGACTTGTCTTAAAGGGACTTTGGTTAAAGTCATGTAGTCATGTGGAGCGACCAAGTCTTGTGGTCCAACCAATTTGAAGAAACACACAGGAAAAAGAAACTTTGGAAATTATATCATAAATATTTCAAAAAAGTCTCGTAAAATATCAGTCAATTTGTCTTTGTTGTTTTATGACAAGGTTGTGAAGTGTTATGCAACTTCCAAAAATGTAATATTTATGAAGTGATTCATAGTAGTTGAAAAAAAAAAAAAAACTTTTTTTAATGTGTCCATATTCAATGTGACAATTAGTTTTTAATTGATGGTTACACTGCATGACATTTTAGAGTCATTAAATGTAAAATTTCTTGAAAATGTTATAAATGTATAGTAAAAAAAACATACAAAACCAACATGAACACAAAGTAATACATTTCTAAGATTATCATGTACGCTCTTATACGTGATTGACCCAATAACAGTTAAAATATGTCCCATATACAGTACCTTTAGTAATGAGAATAGGTTTGTGTAGCTCTGATGTGAGCACATGCATAACGTCTAAGTGAACTAACCATGCTTATGCTGCCGGCTTGATCCATTGATCCCACCACAGGCCAAAATAGATTTGTTTAGCTCAATTCCCCATAGTGGCGTAGTCGCAAGATCTGGCAGTGATAATACTGTGGTTACTTTAGAGTCCCCTCCATGTGCAATAAAATATACAGTGCATCTTAAAGATTTTATCCTTTCTTTGTTATTGTGCTATTCAATAACCATTATTCTGATGGCTGGCCAAGGGCGTTATTCCTGTGGTCTGCCAATCAAATATGCTGCACATAAGCTTAAAACAACTAGTTGTTATTCAGATAAACAAAACCCTTTGACGATTCCTGACACGCTACGGAACATTCCAAGATCTGCAACGCAAACAGGTGCTGATGAGTGATTTCTGGTGTTTCTGTGCTCAGGTTAGTCTTTTTTTTGAAGGGAGGGAATGTAGACTGACTGTTCTGGTTTATGAGCAATTTTACATCGCCGTAGTCAGGGCTGTGTTTTTAAACAAGAATAATGCGTTCATAATAGGAAATTTCCTTTTTAAAGCCTCTCTGCTCAGCAGGGGCACATAAAAATAACACGATTCAAATGAGCCTGTCTGATGTGACTGGTGATTACAGCATTCTGACACGCAATTCCATCTGTCTCTTCTGTCCGCAGAGTAATGGATCCCTTGGATGGTGTCAGAGCCATAAACAGTGTGCAAAGGTAATTTCTGTCAAAATTACACAGCATTTCACAGCAGCTTGACATAAAAGCCAACACAGATCTATCACTGTAAAACATTGGTATGCCTCTGCACCTCCTGTAATGACATCATACATCATCGTAAAAGCTACTGTATTTGTCAGCTATCGCCTTGGACTATTATATCCGCGCTAGCTGGTTGTCGTACAGAAATGAGATTATGATTCACTAGCAAAGCTAGAGGTCAAATCTGTAATGAGACTGATACAAATGGAGTTGAAAGGCTATGTGTTTTGATTCACATTATATTATACAGCCGGTGTTATTTTTCCTTTTCACTTCAAGGCAAAATGCTAATTTCAGTAAAGAACTCAACCCACTTTTCTTAATGAGGACATTAACATGCTCTAGCAGCCTAGTCATTAAATAACAATAATATGCCGGTAGCACAGGGGGAATAGAGCTGACATGTTGCCAATGCAGATTTTCCACACATTTCACTGTGGTATTATGTAAAGCTCCCTTTGATGTATTGTTCAAGATGAGGGCTGCTTTCCTTTCAATGCTCTGTGCTTGCATTCCTTTACATATCAACCAGCTATTGCAGTCCTCACAATGACAGTCCGCAGAAAACTTTCTTGAATGCACATCTGGACGTTTTGAAATATTTCAAAACAGTTCATGATTGTGCATGTTACAGTTAAGCGCCTGAGCAGACTTTTCATGGCTGGAGGGGCGGCTTTAAGGATTTGAGATCTTTAATGCATTGATGTATGTGTGCATATGGTTGGAAAGAGTGCAGCACGTGTTTTCATATCACCCTCGGGGTAAGTTCACTGGAACAGCCAGGGTTTTGACCTCCCTTCTACGATCCATGAAAACATTTGGCCAACTGGTTCATGGATTTTTACTGCATTCTCCAGAGAGTTTCCTCCATTGGCTTTAAACGAGGACAATGCCTTTTAAACTTTTTCTGCTCATTATACAGGATCCACATTCAGTTAAAGTCCAAAAGCTTCAGGACAATGTGCTTTTGAAACCCTGTGTCAGTAATAATGCATTTAGGAATACTGTAACTAAATAATGTGTTTAGTTTTGTCATCATGTAGCAGGAATGTGCAAAATTACATATTGTCATTATCAGTTAGTGTGTGGGTTTTCTGAATGTGCAGCTTTTAGTTTTCAGTAGGATAACTCACATATTTTGTACCAATCTTTAAAGGGTTAGTTTACCCAAAAATGAAAATTCTGTCGTTCCAAACCTGTAAGACTTTCGTTTATATTCGGAACACAAATAAAGATTTTTTTGACAGAATCTGACAGCATTCAGTCCCTCCATAGACAGCCTTCACAGCTGGAACTTTGACGCTTCATAAAGAGAACTAATCCATATGAATTTAGCAGGCTATAGTCCAAATTTTCTGAAGAGACACGATCGGTTTATACGATGAACAGATTAGGGATGCATGATTTATCGCGCATGCGATTTGGCAAAGGCTGCGATTATTTTATGCACTATGGCTCTGTGATCAGTAGTAAATGCTTCTCCATCTGAAAGCCAGAGGGCGCTCTTGTGCAGAAACTCTAAATATGCACTGCCGCAGAAGTAGATAACATGCATCATATTGCTGTAGCTGAAAGAACAGAAGATTGAAAGGCTTTGATTAAACATGACTAATAAACAAACGACTGCCTTATAGAGTACCTCAGGGATGACGCATTTTATAGGCAAAACCCGGAAGCGAGTTAGCATTTTAGGGCTTCCGGTTCCAACGTAAAAAGTCTATGGGTTTTTACTAAAACGCCTGAAATAAGGTCTGTGATTAACAAAGCCTCTAAATATTTTCACGTTTTGATCTATGACATAAAACACACCAGTTATAACCCGCTTGTGATTTTTTAAACCTTTATTGTGTCAGCGGCAGTTGCTAACAAAATGCTAAATGGACTACTTCCTTTGGCTGGGACTTTAGACGTCATCATGACAAACAGGACATTTGGACAGTATTGCTCATGAAAAAGTGGATAAGTATTCATACACAGCGCAGATCATAATCAGTTTTTAAATAGAGTTGTTTTTTAAATACAGTTTGAGGAAGCTTGGTGGTGACGACGTTGATCTGCGACCATGGTGTGCTGTAGTCCGTTTATAGCCTACTGTTAGCTTTTTATATCTGACGACTTTATTTAGGCTTCAAAATGTATAAATGCTCTCACAGAAGGTCACTATGTAGTGAGTTTTGAGTAAAAACATGTTATTTAATGTTTTCTTTTGTTGGACAAGATGTTAATAAATGCTTCTTATGTCTGGAAAGATGTGTGACGCGTGCTGCTTTTTCAAATGTACATTATAAGCGACTCAAACTTGCAGTGCTTTTAGATGGATTAGCATTTGGAGCCATACTTGACAAGCTGCACTTAAAAAAATAATCGCAGCCTTTGCGATTTCATAATCGCACTAAGAATCGTGTTTAAGCGTTAATCGCGTTTAAGTTCAATGTTATTTTTTGTATCGTGCGATAAATCGTGCAGCCCTAGAACAGATTAAATTTAGGCTTTTGCTTACATATAATCATTGAACAGTGAACATAAACAGATGCTCAACAACAAACCTCTTGCGTAACACACAAGAACAAACCTCATTGGTTCGTGCAGAAACACAGACGTGCTACGTACCACGTGAGAATGAACCTCTTTGGTTCTCACATGCATCAAGCAATCATGCTTGCGCTTCCCACAACTGATATGTCAGTTGAGGAACATTTACATGTAAATATAAGCCTAAATTCAATCTGTTCAACATATAAACTGATCGTGTCTCTTCAGAAAATTTGGACTAAACTACTCGATTCATATGGATTAGTTTTACGATCTCTTTATGAACTTTTTGAAGTGTCAAAGTTCCAATTGTGAAGGCTGTCTATGGAGGGACAGAATGCTGTCAGATTTCATCAAAAAGATGTTAATTTGTGTTCTGAAGATGAACAAAAGTCTGGTGAACTAACCCTTTAAAGGTGCTAAAGAGGATGTTTTGTTTTATACATTTTTGCAATATTACTTGAAACTGTCTTTACTAACTGATAAAAGACTATTTATTAGGTGCACTGAAAGGAATGATATTAATATACATCATCTGTGCACGAGGTAGGGCCTTAAAAACATCAGCCAATTGGCCCTCTGTCTTGTCAATCACTGCCGTGACGTTCCTTGTGAGAGACGAGCGTGGCTGCGCGCTCCAGTAACTTTCCACACTCCACAGGTGCCGCATGCGATGTTTAAATAGCATGTTCAATTACAAGAGCAACACACTTTCAAAACTCTGAAATCATTTCCCAAAAAAAGAAAACATTTAATCCATCCCATTGAAAGCATCACAGCTAAAAATATTAAACATGAAAAAAAGGTTAGCCTCACTAATTGACTAGTCTCTTGCTGACTATCGGGACCTATGCTTAAAATGAGTCCCTAAATTTATTGATTCTTTGATTAAAAAAAAAAAAAAAAGCTTTTTGTTTCTAATTAAAAAATTGTTTACTTAAAAAATTGTTTGGTTATCAGTAATCTCTCATTGTAATATGACCTATGGGAATCATGGCTTTGATAAAGCTAAACTTGTTTATCAGTCTCTGTCCTGGATCTCTGAGGAGAAGATGGAGTTCCTTGCATAACATTGGTGGTTTGCGCTGGAAATACAGACTTCGTTCACTCCTGTTGGCTTTCATGCCACATTCAGGTGAACAGGCTTCTAAACGTAATTAATCCTTCAATCTCACTACTAATTAAAGAACTGTATCATATCATGTCATTGCATACAGTACATGCACAAAGCAGACTGCAGCTTTTGTTTTTCTGACCTTGTTTACCGCTACATTCCAGAACTAGCATTTGCATTCAGTGTGAATACACAAACATCCATTAATACTCCTAACAGAGTGTTTACAAACTAGATTTGTTATTGAAAATGCCATATTGGAACTTAAAATGTGTTCCTGCTCAGAAGCTAGTAGCTTCCAAAATAGTCTGTTAACTTTCTGTTTAGTCTGTTGCTTCTTGTTTAGGCTGCTTGCCTCGAATTGACTGTTAACCTAATGGCCTCCTCTCATCGGCTCTTTTTGATTCATAATAACTATACTCAGACAGCACTTGGAAAGCTCTTCACTGAAGTACTCTTCAAAGCGATTAGTGTACTAGAACTACATACAACAATTCCTCAATTTTTGAACAACGTCTACAAATGTTAAAGTACACAGTCGGCCCTCAAATCAAAGATCTGCTCTTGAATATTGTTATGCTTCTGCAGCACGTGGCTTTTAGGCATTTGATATTCAAATGTCAGCAAAATAATTAGTGTGCCTTGACAGTTCTTTTAGCCTCCAGTTTAATTGCTGGTTCAAGTATTGCTGTGGCACCAATGCAATTGGAAAACCAAGAGTGCCAGCAATTTTCATGGCATGAGCAAGATTTCAATTACAGTTGCTGTACATAATTTGCTGAGACTGGCAAAGTGAGCGTCTCAGTGGTAGATTAAACAACGCTTGGAACCTTCTTAAAGAAAATGCAATTTGTCCAAATGTTGGGTCCAGACATGGGTGGGATTCTTGCATTCCTCCCAGCATTAAACACCCAAAGCCAGCATTATTCAGACTCACTTACACTAATAAAGATTTGAAAAGATTTTTTTTTTTTTTTTTTGCAGCAATGCCATAGAAGAACCATTTTTGGTTCCCCAAAGAACCTTATCGTGTTCATTTCTTACAAGAACCATATTTTTCTTAGTGTAAAGAACATTTTAATAATCCGAAGAACTCTTTTCCACTATAAAGAACCTTCTGTGCAATGGAAATATGGACGTTAAAGGTTCTCTGTGGAACCATCAATGCTACTAAAGAAACTTTTTTTTAAGAGTGTTGTGGAGGGAGCGACTCAGTTTTTACCATTTTATTCAAAAGAAACAGGCCTTTTTTATGTAATGCTGAAAAGTACAAAACTTGCATTACTTTTTTGGGGGGGTTTTGTTGTTTGTTCAACGGCAATGCGTCTTAGCTGAACTGGAACTCACCCAAGGCTTCTTCTTAGCTCAATCTCCATGTCCGCAGCTCTTAAATAACCTTCATTTTGTATGGTGGAAGGGAATGCTTGATTTGAGTCTGAAATGGGGCGTAAAACTAACTGGCGCTGGGGTACAATAAAGACACTGGGAGCGAACGCTTTCGTGGAGATTACAGGTGCCTTACGGACAAAAGTGGAGTGGGTTTGGCACAAGCCAAAAGGTGGCTTTAGAAAGGTGAAAGCGATTGGATTGGAATACTTTAAGTGATTTATAGCTTAGATCTATGCTGTTCTTTTTCCACCAACATGCAATGCATCATAAAGGGCCGTTACACAAAGGGCCATTGAGTGCTGTATTTGAGAGACTGATAAATGAGACTATGGTTGTGAATGCGGCGTTCCTCAGAACAAGCTATTGTTTACAATGGTTGAGGTTTAAGGGTGAGGCCGAATAAAAATGTAGTTTAAAAAGAGGCCAATGAATCTACTTGTCATATAAGATATGAATAATGTCTGATCAATTATAAAATTTTATGTTTTTTCCCCTTGCAAACTGGTTGCACCATGACTTTGTTGGTCGCTCCACATGACCTTGATTTGGCAGACAAAAGTCTTTCAAATATTAAGCAGCAAAAGCTTCTAAAACAGTAATAATAAAACATTATGCTATACTACTTAATAACATTTTCTTAATATGCTACATTATGATATATTAGGAATAAATGAATACATAAATATATAAGTACAGTAAGTAGGTAAGTAATTAAATAAATAAATAAAAAGTCACATGTATTTACATAGCGCTTTATATAATACATATTGTTTCATAGAAGCTTTACAGTCAACAGGGAAAAACTGTCAATACTGCAAATTTCTCCAGTTAGGACACAACAAATTTGGTTTTAATTAAAACTTTAATTTCAATAAAGCAGCTTAACAGGAGACAGTATGGTGTCATTATTTGATGTCAACTCAATTCACTTATTCTGTGATCTCATTCAATAGTGTAAAGTATACAGCCAAATTGTTTCAATTTATGAATATTAATTAATTAAAAGAACATGAAAAGATAAATGAGTAGACCTGGACACAAAAATGCAGTTTATTCACCAGTCATTTAATACTCTTTATTCTGTATGTATTTCACCTAGTGCAAATGATTAACATGCAGTAAACATTAGTACTGTACAAATTGTATTGTAAGTAAATGAATCTTCAATTATGCAATGCTTGTATTATTTAATGTTGCATAATGTGGTGTGCATGATGAGTGGATATTTACATGCATGGGAAACAGAAGCAAGCAAAGCGGAATTCTCTCAGCTGCACAGGCGACTCTGAGACAACGTTTCGTGTGTTAGAGCACACAAGCTTCAGGCAATCTCAGCAGGGCTCTGGCCGCTCTGAATTCCATAAAACTGCCTCCTCTGCCGCCTCTAACTGCCCCCGTGCCTCTCCCATTATTCATAGTTTCCGACGACTGCACCACCCCAAGCCCGCGCCGTCTTTAAAAGGTGTGCGTTTTTACTGCCCTCCCAGATAAATGTGTTTCCCACTCTCATTCTCACTCAGAAACATCGCCCCAAGGAAAACCTCAGTTCCCCCAGCACAAACACACATATATTAACAATTTGCACAGACACACACACACTAACGGAAATGCGCCTCAACCTTATCGTTTCCTCCTGATACTAAATCCCTGGATTAACAAGCATTTTAATGCGAAACTTTCTAACTGACGTCTGCAGAATCTTTCCCTCGGAAGGAAGTGTACGTTTTTCCCAAGGTGGTGGTAAAGGTCCATTCATGCTGTTCTGAAATGTGACCATTGGAGTAAAGACAGCTCCTAGATCAGCATAATGTGTAATGTTCACATCTCTCCCCAGCATGCTCCTGCAGAGCAGCGTTTAGCTCCAGCACCATAGTGACCGCTGTGTCTCACCGTGGCATGAAATTGGAAATGTGAATTCCCCAGAGGCAGCCACGCTCACTCATGCAAGGAATTGAAGTGTCAATTTTAAGGAAAGGAGAATAGAAGATGAGAGAGCGAGTGAAGGAGAAGGAGAAAGAGCCAGGGAGAGAGTCAGGTGTAGACATTGAAATGAAAGATTTTTGGCATGTGATTTAAGTGCTGAATGCAAATGTCAGTGATCAGAATACATTCAGGGATCTCTCCGCTGACACTTCCAAGTTGCAGAGAAGTTAATGACAGACTCCAAACACCTATGTGTGATCAAAATGACAAAAGTGCCTTTGTCTGAACGATTTGACAACTAGAAAACTGCTAGATTACAATTCATTGTAGCTCTTCACATCAGCAGAAACTATTCAAAATACATCAGATTTTCACTAAACAAGTATTATGTCATAAAGTATTTACAATAACGATACTATCGAGATACACTAGCTATAGAAATGTGGAAAAAATGCTATGTCAAATACATGCTTAACTTTGTTTAGTTTCAGTTTTCACTTTTTGAATCACTTTAATTACGATTTTAGGGAAGTGAAGAGAGAGTCCTTCACATACGTACTTTAATACTCAAAGACGTACAAAAGTATACAAAAAGATCATACTCTTTATCTGCACTTATTGCAGAATGGGGTGTCTAACACCCCACCTTTTCCAAAATCCAAAAGAATCCCAAAATTTCCCATTCTGGCTAACATTTTTTCAAGTGTGGGCAAAGTCTCAGTAGTAGCTACATGCTGTGTCTTTTTCTTTTTTCCCCATTTTATGACAGGTGGCAACCACTGTTAAGATGCAATTCACCTACTATGTTGGATTGTCAATCAGATAGTTAGCAGGGCTGGATTATTTACAATGATATTGTATGCGTAGTTTTAAAGATACATTAGGTAACTTTTTGCCCTCTAATGGTTGAAGCAAAAAACTACAAGTTACTTGCAGAGGAACATTGTTTTGATCATTATGTGAGCTGTGATTTGTTATTCTGCACAGATGAATCCCATGGTTTGAAGCGCACAGCTGTGCCCATGGTTACAGATGTTCGCCTTATCAGTGTGAACGTCACTAACTACATCACTAACTACTCTCCCTGTAACGAATGGTGGATATCTAAAAAATGTCTTATGAGCAGTTAAGTAGCCATAGTATTTTAGTAGTAGTATTTTAGTACCATAGTAATTTACACTATAAAAAAAGATGGTTCTTTGAAGGTTCTTTACACGAAGTAACAGTTCTATTTAGACCCTGAAGAACCATTTACATGCTGAAATGTTTCTTTGTGTTAGAGTTTAGGGTTCTTTTTTCCCGCCTTTTTGTTTTTCAAATCTGTAACTGTCAAAGCCACATCAGTACTGGTTTTCTGGAGCTTAGCCATTCAATTACATAGACTGTCAACACACTCTCAGCTGGTAAATTATTTCTTTCTTAAAATGTCTACAAATTTTAAGTTTCAAATTGTAACTGGTTTCCTACCAATCACTTTTATCACACTATTGAGTTCTAGTACTTTCAAAGCATGGTTCTTTATGAATCCTTATAAAAATGGTTCTATTTAGCAACAAAAACGGTTCTGCCATTGTTACAGGCCAAATAACCCTAATTTGGTACTGTTTAGAACCATTTTTCATTAGAGTGTAGGTTAAGACAAAATCACGGTTTGTAAGATGTTTTTGTGATGTATTCATTCATTATTTCAATTTTGTTAATTTTGAACTAAAAAATTACAATGTGTACATTTAACATGATATCAATATTTGATTATTTTTTTTTAAATACAATGGTTATCATTAATATCTGTATACTGTAACATCTCTACTCAAAACAAATGCTTCTGACTTTAACATATTCGCCTGTGATTGTATGAAAAAGAATGATACCAGAGTCATTTGAGACTGCTTCCTGATACTCAAACCTCTGCTGTCTGTTCACAGTGCCTGGAGCCATGCAAAGACTCCTGGGAGTTGAAAGATGGACCTTGTCGAGATTTATGTGAGGTACAGACCGCAGCATTCTTAACAGATCTAGTAGTTTCTGGGATGTGCTCTCAATAAGAAAAAAATCTGATACAAAATGGCTGACCTTGATGTTCTGGTTTTTCAAATATTAATCCTCCATTGTTTTTCTTGACAGACTTGGCTACCATATAAGTGGTCTCCTATTGTTCAAAATGATAATGTTCTGCTCTGATCTTCTTTTTAAACAGTCTGAGAATCTCTTTGAACATTTCCCTTTGGTCTCGAATCCTATTATTGTGGTGTTTCTCTACATTTTAAAACTTTTGGCCTAGTAACATCTATAGCTTTTCCTGTTTCTTTGGCTATAAATGCACTGTTGAGGGAAATGGGGACTTAAACCAATGAATATTAGTTATTTTATTTGCCAGCATTGATCAGGACCTTCATCCATCATTTTAGAATTGTATGAGCAAGCAGCATAAATTCATTCACAACATGTAAATGTAAAATGTTATAATCATCCTGTTTTGAACAGTGCCAAAAAAAGAAAAAAAAAAAAAGGAAGAAAAGCCATTCTCTAAGCCAGCTGAAAAACAATATACACATTTCATATAGGCCTAAACTACACATGAACATATACATTTTTTCTATTATTTCTCTGAAATAAATAAGACGTATTATAGGGTAACATAATTATTCAATTTTCTGTAATATAATTTTGAATAATTACAAATCTCTGCCCTACAAAGGGCAAGGGGTTTGGATGGATGGATGAACTTTTATATTATATTATATTATATTATATTATATTATATTATATTATATTATATTATATTATATTATATTATATTATATTATATTATATTATATTATATTATATTATATTAATTATAATTTTTGCATTATTTATTTAACAATTATATTATATTATATTATATTATGTTTCATATTATATTATATTATATTATAATTGTATTATGTACAAATACATGCATACACTCACTTAGAGGAAAAAAGTGTGTTTTAAAAATCCATAGACAAATTAATGTCACATAAATGAATTGCTAGAATCTATAAGGTTTGAGATACATGTGTTAAACTGTACACTATGGCATCTCCTCAGCATGTGTTTCTCAAGCGTCACGGGGAGTGTGTGACAAGCTGTGAGTTCCTGCGATCAGTGATGGTGGTGAAACAGGGTGACTGTCCGCCGCCAGAAAGAGCCAGCGGGTTTGCAGCCGCCTGTGTGGAAGGATGTGAGGAAGACGGAGAGTGCTCAGCCCAGAAGAAATGTTGCCCAAACGGCTGCGGACACACATGCCAGTCACCTAAGAACCTCTACAGGGGTAAGACCTTACTGAACCTGATGGTAAACAGCTGGTTTAACCCAGTTAACAGTTATTTTTAAATTATCTTTAACCAGCTGTGGTCGATGCTAATAACTGATAACTGTACCTTTTTGCATTTAACTCTTTCAACTGGAATGGCTAACTGAATTAAAAACAACTCAAATAGTTAAAAATCTTAGAAGTTAGACTTGAAATTTAATTTCGAACCAGAATAATTTAGAATTTTATCATCAGAAGAATACACGCACTGACAGATTTTTGTAACCGCGTGTTCTACAGCTACAATGGAGGACTACGTAGATGTTAGATTGTGCGAAGAGGTTAGAATGTGCCCTCATTTGTACAACTCTAGTGTAATGGATCCACTGAAGGCAAGTTGCTTAGAACCCAAGTGCAGTTCATTTAACATAACTGTGAACTAAATACAAAAACAAAGACTTGTCTTGACTTGGCATGGCATGGCTTGGCAAAACAAGAACTAAAACAGAAAACTCACAAACAGCGGTTCAACATGACAATACTCAACAAAGAACAATGGCAAACATGAGGGCTTAAATACACACAGACTCATGATATAACTAGACACACCTGAAAGCAATGATTAAACCAATGAACCAATAGGCTTGTTCGACTTCATGCAGCGCTGCACAGACCGATCGGCGTCTGACTTGAAGCACTGCATGCCGGTTAGAACTTTTGTTCGACTTGAGACAGTACCAATGCAATGTGACTGTGACGTATGGCATCAAAATACTGGGAGAGTGATTCGAGAGTAGCCGGCTGGTTCATTCTGTGCCGCATCTCAAGAGTGGCTGCAAGAGATCTGATGACGACATGGCTGTTTCACGATTGGCCAAATTCACCACATGACAATGATCACGTGTTTGTTCCCACCTTCAGTTCCACTTCAGTTCCATTTTTATAACATTTAAAGCTCTTTTCATGTAGTCCCGATGTTATATTGTGTCATGTTTATCAAAATAAAACTCCACTACAGTGGTATAGTATATGCTTATGTTGAACTTTACTCTTGTACAGACAGACGCTGTAAGCAGTACATAAAGTATTGAATGAAAATGTCTTTGAAACGTTGGTGTATTAGTCAAATATTGCATTTATTTCACTTCAGCAGTGGCAAAGTATGCAAACGCAGTGTGAGTGTCACACCGGGAAGCAGAAAGTGTCTGACATTACGTCTCTGTTTTCAGCTCCTTCAAGTGGCTACTCTCGCCGATCGGTTGCATCCAGCCTCAGCCGATGTCAAACACACCTAATGATAACATAACACATGAGAACAAGGGAATCACATGACATGATCACATGGGGACATGGGAAACACATGACAACAGGGAGCACATGGCAAACATGGAAACAAAGCAATGAAAACATAACAATAAGACATGACTAATCTTCAAAATAAATATCAAACATGAACATGAAACAAAACCAAGACTAGACATGGCATCTAGCATGAAAGAATACAAAGATATTTACATCTGTTGTAACTCATGGCGAGAGAATGCTCAAAACTGTGCATGCACAAATACTTTTTATCTCACAATTCTGAAAAAAAAAAAAAAAAAAAAAAGAATCCCGTACACTATCAACTTGCAAAACAATAAAAAGACACTTTATTAGCAACGTTTCGATCGTAAGATCTTCATCAGGCATGTGCATGTTGCCTGATGAAGATCTTACGATCGAAACGTTGCTAAAAAAGTGTCTTTTTTATTGTTTTGCAAGTTGATAGTGTGCGGGATTCATTTTTTTTAGTTTTTTCATATTTTGACTATACTGGTCTTCTTTCCTACGCACCTATCTATCACCTACAGGTGTGGGACGTTAATTATTCATTTATCTCACAATTCTGACATTTTTCACAGAATTATGAGATATAAACTTGCAATAGCGAGTTACAATGTCAGAATTGCAAGATATAAACTCGCAATTCTGACTTTGCAAGATTATTTCTCACACTTATGCCTTTTTTTCTCAGAATTATGAGATATAAACTCGCAATTGCGAGAAAAAAATCAGAATTGTGAGATAAAAAGTTATTTTTTATTCAGTGGCGGAAATAAGCTTCCATAGATACTTATGTGTCATATAGGCTTATCCTTGGAAAGCAGATAATGTACTGTATTAATTTAACGTAATTTTCGGTATTTATTTTTTATTTTTTACAGGTGTTTTACCAGTAATTAGAATTTTGCACTTCATTGAGTTGTGTTTTAGGGTTAACAGAAATGTCCATAAAATTACTGGATAATATAGAGGTAATGAGTTGCCAGTACTTTTTCCGTTATTTTACGGATTTATTTTTTACAGTGTATGAATACATTATATATTACTGATAGACTACTATAGAACAAAGGCATATCCAGATTGTTCTCTCTTAAGTTTAAATTTCTATTCTATTCTATTCTATTCTATTCTATTCTATTCTATTCTATTCTATTCTATTCTATTCTATTCTATTCTATTCTATTCTATTCTATTACCTTGATATTCAGGTGCTCCTCTGAAGCCCAGGAAGGAGCTGGTCTTTCAGGAGCTGGAGTCTGGTGTTCTGGAAGTGCGCTGGTCCTCCAAGTTCAATGTGTCAGCAGAGCCAGTGTTAAATGTTCTGCAGAGGAGGTGGAACTATGGCATCCACCCCAGTGAGGATGGAGCCACTGAGTGGCAAGTGGTGGCACG
The DNA here is from genome assembly GCF_024489055.1 of Chanodichthys erythropterus. Classification (NCBI taxonomy): domain Eukaryota; kingdom Metazoa; phylum Chordata; class Actinopteri; order Cypriniformes; family Xenocyprididae; genus Chanodichthys; species Chanodichthys erythropterus. The sequence goes on from NC_090232.1 coordinate 27,568,863, forward strand.
GGTAAGTGTGAAAGTATGTGTAATATAATATAATACAATATAATATAATCATTTTAAATGTAAACATCACAACAAAGTTTGTAAATACATTAACATGGTATTGGCCAGGCATAAAATTAAATGCTTAACTTCACTTGGGATCCTTGAACTATATGTTCAGTCAGTCATTCTTTATTGACTCCCTTCAGTGATTTATATGCTCACTCCTACACTCATTAATCTGTGGTTCTGTACTGTAGACATCAGAAGAGCGTGTGTGGTTGACAGACATTCGACCCGGCCGCTGGTACCAGTTCAGAGTGGCAGCAGTCAATGTTCATGGAACAAGAGGATACACAACCCCCAGCAGACACTTCAGATCCTCTAAAGGTGAGATCAAGAAACTGTAGATCTAATGGGGATTCTATTAGGCTCCATTTTAGGAGAATAACAATAAGATGAAACGTCTGTACTGTACCGTAAGTATTGTACTGTAAGTTTTTTTATTTCTCCCCCTCTCAGATCCTGCCCCTCCTCCGGTTCCATCTGAACTTCATGTCAGCGAAATGACCTTTGGTGCAGAACGCTCTGTGTCTGTCCGCCTCAGCTGGAGCATGTCTGCAGATTTAGACATTCCTGTTAACCATTACAAACTCTCTTGGAGCTTGTCTGACCACACAATGCCACCCAAACTCAAAAGGAGACAGACTGCAAATGGGGTAAGTCTTATGACTTGCCCGTGCCTCTGCCCTTTCACTTTTTCTCTCAGCCTTTCACTATTTCATTTTCTCATATACTGGATTGTTCCCAAAACCCCTCAAGGGTTAAGCTCCCCAGCCCCTTCTTTCAGCAAGCCACAACAAATTAGATATCTTAGTGCAAATAAGTGCAAGATAAACAACTCAGGATTGGGCCTTTGATCGCACCAAGCCCTAAATTCAAGGGCTTCAGACACTAAACTAGGGTGGTACAGCATTGCATCACAGCTCTTGGCAAATGCAAACATTTCTGGGCGCCATTTGATATACAGCCAAAAACAGCATATCAATTCTAGTTGTTCTTGAGAAAAGGAAATCTCTCAATAACAGCTGAATTGTTTTTCTTTGAATGAGATCATGTTGAAGAGTTTATTTTTTCCTCCTTTAAGAATCCAAGAGATGGCAGTTGCGCTGCTTGATTTATATTTGCATGTTATATTTTTGAGGGCTTTGTCAGCTGAGGGACAATTTCCTCAGAAAACTACATTTTTAAATGGTTGCTGAGTGAATGCAGACCAATGCAAACAACACTTCTTTCACTTTTGGGCTCTGTAAGATGATAGGAGAAAAAAATTCAGATTGATTTTAAACAGATTACTTTAGTGAACAATGATTATAAGATTATAACGCAATCTGCATAAAACTCTGATAACATTGCATTTGGTGTACTCTATTGCTATGATTTATGTGATTACTAGTAGTATTAATATTAACATGTGACTCAGCTACAGTATCAGATCTCATGTTATTGAATTAAAGCAGGGGACTCTAATATGGCCTGTGGGATATTTTGGAGAAAACTTGCAACTAAAATATACTGAAAACATTTTGTATTAATTTATTTTATTGGTATGATATTTCTATAATATTGTATTATCTACAGCAAGTTGTATTTTATACACTTTGGGATAGAAACATTTTTTTTCTGCAAGGAGAGGATATTCACCAAGGCTGCATTTATTTATCAAAAAAAAAGCAAACAGTATAAACATTATTATTAACAGTATTATTGTGATTTTGTGTATCAATGTACCAGTCTTTACTGTCACTTTTGATCAATTTATTGTCAGCAACAATGACAAGATGGACAATATATAAGGAAAGTTTCCACTGAAAAATTACACGATAAATGTAATGTACTACTGATTTGATGCTGTCAGACTGCGCTGCAGGCCTGTAAACTGAAATTAGCCCAAAATAAAAGTTCTTTATTGACATCTAACCTTTAAAGGGTTAGTTTACCCAAAATGAAACTTTTGTCATTAATTACTCACCCTCATGTCGTTCTACACCCATAAGACCTTTGTTCATCTCTGAACATAAATTAAGATATTTTTGATAAAATCCGATGGCTCAGTGAGGCCTGCATTGCCAACAAGACAATTAACACTTTCAATGCCCAGAAAGCTACTAAAGATGTATTTAAAACAGTTCATGTGACTACAGTGGTTCAACCTTAATGTTATGAAGCAACAAGAATAATTTTTGTGTGCCAAAAACAACAAAATAACGACTTTATTCAACAATATCTAGATTTTAAAACACTGCTTCATGAAGCTTCGAAGCTTTAAGAAACTTTTGTTTCGAATCAGTGCGTATCAAACTGCCAAAGTCATGTGATTTCAGTAAATGAGGCTTCATTATGTGATAAGTGTTTCGAAATTTCAGTGGTTCACCACTGGGGGGGGGCGGGGGGGAGGAGGGGGGGGGGGGGCGTGACTTGAGCAGTTTGATACGCTCTCCGAACCATTGATTTGAAACAAAAGATTCGTAAAGCTTCGAAGCTTCAGGGGGTTTACCTTCTAGGTACATTTTTTGGTGTTGGGATTTGTATTGCTGTGACTTTTCTAATGCATCCCTGTGGGTTTTGTGTGTGTGTGTAGGACTCTACTTACGCAGAGCTGGATGACTTGAGAGAGAACAGGAGTTACACTGTGGAGTTGCAGGCAGTTTCATACTGGGGTCAGGTCCCCCTCAAGAGCTCCAAGGCCATTCTTCAGTTTACTACAAGCCAAAGACAATCTGGTACAAAACTATTTAATTGCTGTACATTTTTGCTTGATATATAACAGCACTCATTTGGGTGTTGTGAAATACAGTGAAAACAGCTGTAAATGTTTTGAATTTGTAACTTTATACTTTTCCCCCATATTTCATGTCATTCAGATATGGAACCCACAGTCAGCCCTGTCTTTATAAAACCCCAGTCAGATCTATTAGACGTGGGCACTCCGTTCTATCAAGATGGACAGCTTCAGGTCCGGGTTTACTGGAAAAAGAAAGGTATGACAGATGCAATAGACCACGTCTTTCATGTGGGGAACAGTCCTGTTCTGTTACTTTGCTGGATGTCTTTCTTCCTCACAGCTATGCTTTGTAATTATGTAAACATTGTGCTTATTAAAGAGTTCAGAATCAGAATATGTGTAATTAAATGAAGAACAATAGCTCTTTATTTGAGAAGAGATAAGAACTACTATTGAAGTAAGTGTGGACCTGTTTGTGTGCTAACATGAGCTGATGAGGCATGTCTCAGCCTAACTTCGCCTGCTGCAAATTATATTTAAACTGTTTCGGTTTGTCAGTGAGTGATGAGTTAATCCTACATTAAACTCACAAATGAAAACTGTCATGGAAATGAAAACATTTCATTCATACCAAGCCATGCAAAATAGTGCTTGAAATCTTTTCATTGACCTCTGCAAGGATGTTTTTTTTTTTTTTTCTTCGTAATTTCAATAACTTAAGACTCACACTGGCCACATGTCAAATCCCTTAATCTCTCTAATGGATGTCCCACATATTTATCTAATACTGATCTGTCAGGCACATTATCAAAATTGCTTTGCTTTGCATATTTTGCTTGGTTTTTCATATTTTCTGGATGCAATTACTGAGCACTGATTACTTGTAACATCTTATTACGGTAGAAACTACAGTACATGTAACATATGTAACAATGACACTAAAATACCAAAAATTCTGTCATTATTTACTTACAGTTATGTTGGGTTACACGTTATTATAGGTGTATTTAACTATTATGTACTTACATCAAAAAAGAAAAAAAAAGAAAAAGTACAATGTAGTTATTATGTTCATGTTGTATTGAGAAACACTTAAGGTTAGGGACAGGTTTAGTGGTTTGGTTAGGTTTAAGGGGGGCGAAAAACCTTTGACAATACAACAGACAAACAAAAAAGAGAGACATTTTCTTTTGTGCTTAACAATAGAAAGGAATGCATACATTTTTGGAATTACATGGGGATTAGTAAATGACAGAATTTTTACTTTTGAGTGAACAACAGTACCATACAAGAAAGAGCGCTGATATTCAGTACACCAGAACAATTGGCTTTGTGAATTTGCTGAGATAACAGTAACAGTTCTATAAACGACTAAATAATATCAAATAACTTATTTTTTCAGACAAAATTTGGCTAGTTATTTCAGATAATCCTTCTCAGCCAACCCATAGAAATAGTTCCAAATGAAAGGAAATCATTAAGGTTTTAGTAAATTAAGATCGCCAAGCAACGTACTGACTGGAAGCCTGTCTGGAACAACATATGTGAGTTGAGCGAAGCGACAGAAACTTCCCGTCCCCCATTCAGAGTGCTCTATAATCACATTTTGGAATCTGGCATTTCATATTTAGCTGTCTTTCCCTTTCAGATCCCACTGTGAATCGTTACCGTGTGCAGTGGTCTCCGGAATTTTGCAGTCACAATGGATCCAGAACCCAGGAGAAGCTCATCACCCAGGTAACCAGTCAGGAATGTATCTTCTATCCTCCCTACAGGTGCAAGGCCACATTCTGACAGCTCATACATAAGACAAATTTCCAAGGAGAGTGTTCGTGTGGTGTTCATTGATCATTCATGGCACATAACTCACCATTTGGAGGCACATCCCAATTCCAGAAAGATTTCTTTACTAAACTGCAGAGAAATATGAGACAAAATAATCTTTTAAACTGTATGCAATTATGCTCTTTACAAAGTAAGAGATTGTGTTAAAATCTATGACACATTGACAAGGGGGGAAATATATTTATCAGCATGAAAATTAATCTTTCTTGACATATACAAAACATGAACTATAGATTTTCCCATTGTGGCCCACAGCAATGCTGGATGTGGTGATAGGTGATCAGTCATCATATTTCTCCTTGAATTCTTTTCAGTGGAGTTGGAATAAAGTCTTACTTTTTTTTTTTTCTTTTTTCCCATATCACTGAACAGGAGAATTTTGCTAGCCTTCCTGGTCTTCAGTTCTCTTGCAAGTATAAGGTGATCATCCAGCCTATAGGAACAAAGGGTCGAGCCCAGGCGGAAAGCACAACCTTCTACACCCCCTCCTGTGCTACCATTCAGAGCAAGAGTCCAAAACCCATTCCCTGCTCCACAGCCTCAGGTGAATCTGAGATATGAAAGAATATTATGACTGTATTGCTACATTTCATTAGTGTAATCTACAAAGGTTATATATATATATATATATATATATATATATATATATATATATATATATATATATATATATATATATATATATATTAATCTGCATATGGTGGTTGGACTACATTATTTTATTTTATTATTAAGAAGCAGTGAGGCAGTTTTGTTAAAATATTTTATTTTTCTAAAAAAAAAAAAAAGATTATATCATAAAATCATAAACTACTTATGTTATGTCACTTACATTATGTCACTGTAACATATTTCACTTTATGCACCCAAAACTATATCAAAATGAATTTTTAAAACAGAACAAAAATAGCATCACTTGTATTTGTATATGGTTTCATGTTTCTTACATGTTTCTTATATGATTCTATTTTCTGAAATCTGCAGTGGTTCTTCCGAAGATCCTGGTCAGGGCAGAGAACCTGACGGCAGCGTTCTCGGTCTACATGGGGAATGTGACAGGCCTGTTCTCATGGGTGGTGGCCATGCCTCAACCGTCACAGCAGGTCACAGGGTATCAGGTCACATGGGCAGAGGTCATCACAGAGAGCCGCAGAAATAATCTGCCCAACAGCCTCATATCCCAGTCTCAGATCCTGCCTCCAGTAAGTCACGTTTATAATGATTGCTGGTCACAAGCATACAGTATGTTGTGTTTTGAACTCTGTTCCCTGGCATGGGAACCTGGTCGACCAGGATATGTTTTGTTTTGGGCACTAGTGTGCAGGTCCAGCAGCTAAATCACCAAATCAGAATAGAATTAATACTTATATATATATATATATATATATATATATATATATATATATATATATATATATATATATATATATATATATATATATATATAAAACAGTTATTTTAACACAAAATATGATATGTAATGTTGGTAACCAAACAGGCCCCATTTACTTCCATAGTATTTTTTTCCATAGTGTGGAAGTCAGTGTACATCAAGCAAGCACAAAAAATTAACGTACAGTACACAAGAGTAAATACAAACAAGTCTTTGTTGTTAGTCGCCAACAGCACAGCAGCTCCAGAGAATCAAAACCCAGCGTTACTTACATGAGAAGGAATCAAAGCAGCCTCTGCGTCTGTTTTCAGGACTTCCCACTTAGCTATCTCCAGCGTTGGAAAGCTTTGCTAATATAAACACGGGTCCTAACGCCCTTGCCCAGTCATAAACCTTTATTCCAGTGATATTCTTTTGAGCTGTTTTGTATTGTGTCCCATTTCTCATTCTGCAGTCTCCCTCTTGCTCGCTCTGTCTCCACAACAGTCATACTGATTGGTTAGATGTTTGTTGTTGGTATCGGCCCGATTTTATTTATTTCTCAGACTCAAATGATCTTAATTAACTAAAAAAACAACACACTTTTCTTTCCTCACAAACAGGAGCGTAATATCCTGGTAGTTTCTGGTCTTCAGTTGGCATCTCTCTACAGGCTTGAGGTGCAGGTGATCACTACAGGAGGACAAGGCCCAGCAACCTCCAGAACCTTCCAGACACCAGCTCACAGCAGGCCAGTCCTGCACTACAGTAAGCTCTTTAAACTTACAAGACCTTTTACAACATTTTAGTACCACGTCACATACTATTTAAAAAATAAATAAATAGTGAAATCGCTAAACTTACTTGTTTCACAATTTATTATTGGATATCTTTTGGGGTATCTATTTGGCACTGAGCACTCTAGTGCAAAAATACTGCAGCCCAACCCTTAAATCGTAATAAAGGAGAGCTGAAAAGACATTCTTGTTCATCGGAAGGAAAAGGTCAGGGGGTTTATGAGAGGTCAAAAGTCTTGTGCAAGTGGCCCCAGCTCTTGATGTGGAGGTCAACCAATAAATCATGTAATTGAGATGAATTGCTTTTCCTCTCCTGACTCTAGTGTATATTTAACTCCGCAGAACCCAGGATTAAGAAACACCATCTAAGGTCGGTGATAGAACGGCACTGAAGACCACACTGCAATGAATCATCCTGGACCATAACTGACTCCTCAGGAACACAGAGTATCAGAAGAACCAAAGAACACTGTTTCAAATCGTGTTTCAGCCTGAGTCAGTCAGCTGCCTCATAACTCAACATGGGGACCTGCTTTAATCTGAAGATCAAATTGTGATTGACGTTATGATATTTAAAGACCCAGTAATTTCCTGTGGGGGTGGGGGTGGGGATCGGCTTCCACAAACTAATTAGTATTGAATTTGCAACAAAGACTTGGGCATCAAAAGCACAAGTCATAGGATGAAAACAAAACAAGTGCAAATATGAAAAAAACAACAACAACAAAAAAGGATTTTAAACTGTAACTTTGTGGTTATATGCCTAAAAGACATGCTTTGAATTGCACCCTTTGGTTACACTGACCCTAAGCGCTGCAAATGGAGCCTCTTTAATCCAATATTGCATGTGATGACTAATTTGGTTTAACTTGTAAATAAGCCTGACTCAGTACAATTGTTTGTGGTTTTGCATGTGTTCGTTAAACATGGAATTTTACTGTTTGTATCCCCATTGTGTCAATAGCAACAAATGAGGAATCAATGAAAAATATCCCAGCTCTTTAAAAAAAAAAAAAGGCATTTAAGTTTATGAGGGTTTTGTGTGGTGTGTGCACAATATGCTGTAGAGATATTTGTTTGCAGTCATGTAATTCCTGTATATACTGTATGTTTTTATTTATTTATGTATGCAATACAAATGTGTTATGTGGATTTGTAACTGTCTGTGCGTGTGAGTGCATGAACGTGTGTATGTGTGTGTGCGGGTTCCCCCAGCATCATTCACAAACTGACAAACCCTTGCAAGGAGATTTTGTATAAATATATTTGTAAATTCCCATGGATAATGAATATTAATGTACATATTTTATATGAATAATAAAGATGTTAAACCCTTGTTTTCCCTTTACCTTACTGGTTGTGTGATCTGTAACAATGCCACACAAGCAATATTCACTCAAATCATGTATATTTAAAATACACACACACACAAATCAATAAAAATATTCACACATAAATTTCATCAATGCTCAATTTACTACTAAAACACTATTACATTTCCACCCCTTGACAATAACAATATACAGTATACATATATAATTGTGTTTATTTTTCATTTCGATGCAAATGTACACACTATGTTGAAAAAAACAAAAACAAACATCCAGATTGAGAGTAATGAGACATTCTGTTGATGCAGCTATTGGGTTCTGCTTCTATTTCTGTTGTGGTTCAATGTGTGTGTGTGTGCAAACAAAGCATTCATGAAGCCCTAAGCTCAAGGGACAAGTGTGTGGTTACTCAAACATACACATATGCATGCAGGCAACTCTACCCTTGTAGCTCTGTAGTCACTTTCATTAGAATTCAACTCCACATCTGGCCCTCATGTCACAACAGAAGTGCGTGTGTGCGTGCATGCGTGTGTGTGTACGCCTGTTTGTTATATGGAATATTGATGTGCCCTGTTGTCATTACCCCTTCAGAAAATGTCTAAGCAAAAGGACAGGAGACAACGTGTACATGAGATAACAATATTCATTAGCTTTGTGCATATTGCAGATGTCATACAATACAATGCACCACCAGCAAATGTTCAAACAGTATCAAACAAACAGGTCTGTTATTGCCTTGTATTCCCTTACAAAAAAGAAGTTTATTCAAATGTGCTATGAGTATACTTCTTTTGCACTAAAAAAAAAAAGAAAGTATGCTTTCAGTCTAGTTTTTAATGCACTTCCCAGAAACTTCAAATTACATTTAAGTATACCCATACTGACAGAAAAGTCAGATATGTTCCTAATTCTGAGTATGAGATTTTTTTCTTTTTTGTGTAGTACACTGGTAGTGTATGTAAGAATTTAGTTCAAATCTACTTCCCATGACTTTGACGGAATTTTCCATAATTTATGACACAACACTTCCCCGCCATTGACAGAATTTTCAAGCAATCCATGTTCTCACTTTTATATGGTAGGGGCACTATTACACATCTTCTGTAAGAATACAGAATCTCTGGATCAAAACACAGGTGAAAAAGAAGCAGAAACAAGTGAGAGAAGCATTGCTTATGTACATGTAAAATGACATAAAGTGGACACAAAACTGCATAAAGTTAAAGAATGAAATGTCGACCCATGAAGAAAATTTGATCCGGATGTAGTCCTTGATAAAACTAATAAGTATACTTGCAGTATAAATCTTTTAAACTAGTAGTTTACTGAGAGTATACTTCAAAGTGTACTTTCATGAACTAAAAAATGTGATACAAGTATTTAACTAGTTAACTATCCGTATACCTATAGGTTCATTTGTAGTGTAGTTGCAGTACAAACGAAAAAACAGTTGTAAACTAGTGTACTCAAAGTTTACTACTGTTACACAAAGTAAAAATATACTTTTATACACTAAAAAGTGGGCCAATTTTGTCCCATGTGAAATAGTACACATACACAAGTATATTATTAGCACATTGATATTAGTATACTTGTAAAGTACTTCAGCTTTACTTCAACTTTCTATCAAGTATACTTAATAAAATGAACTTGTATACTTATTTATTTATTTATGTAAGTGTCGCCCAGACAAAAAGCACAACTGCAAGACTGATTTTGCTAGTTTAAATATATATGTGTGTGTATATATATATATATATATATATATATATATATATATATATATATATATATATATATATATATATATATATATATATATATATAAACCATCACAACTTCCATTTCATGACAATGTTAAGCCATTTATGACTTCCTCCAAGTCCACACATTTGTGATGTAATGCTTGACTCTCAGGCTGTGGAGCTCGCCTCAGTGCCTACCCCAGTCTTCTCACTAGTAATATATTTAAGCTTGACTAACTGAGGCCTACAGTAGGTCAGGAAGCAGACAGACTGGCTAAACTGACAGCCTGCTTGCCGCCTCAGGTCACAGAAGTCAGATAAATATAAGCACATAGAGATTCTTTCACCTAGATATCATAATATAGAGTGTGTCTGTTTCCTGGTCTAGTAACTACAAAAAACTCCAGAACTTATTTAAGGGTAATAATTTAATTGATGTTCAACAAAACAAAAACTAACTAAATAAATAATAATAATAAAAAAACTGATATAATACAGATAAACAAATGATCAACTTGCTGAATATCATATCCCTTTCTACAAAAGAACTTATCACAGATCATAACCTAGATGTGCTGTGTTTGACAGAAACAAATGAGTCAACCCCCCTAGATTACTGTTATAAACATGAGCCTCGTCTGAAGGGAAAAGGGGTAGGTGTTGGCACAAAGTATAGTAATATTTTCAGTATTACTCAGAGGTCTGGTTTCAAGTATAATTATTTTAAAATGATGGTGCTTTATATAACATTATAGCATAGTATAAACAACTAATTCTATTTGACATTTTGTAGGGGCTACTGTATACAGGCCACCAGGGTACCATAAAGACTTTTTAAAGAATTTGCTGATTTTTTTGTCAGAATCCATACTGACTACAGATAAAGTCATAATAGTTGGTGTTTTTAATATCTTATAATATTTAATATAATAATTAAAAAGATCCATTGGGATTGGCATTTAAAGACATTCTGAACTCTAGTTAGACAACACATGTCAGGACCCACTCTTGTCATAATCATACTTTTGATTTAATACTGACAAATCAATGTTGATGACATTGAAATTCTGCAGCAGAGCATTGAAATCTCTATATCATTATCTAGTCTCATGTATACTTGTGTATACTTAGCCAAGTTGTAAAACCAACTCCTTGGGCCCTATTTTAACGATCTAAATGCAAAGTGTAAAGCGCACGGCGCAGGTGCACTCAGGGCGTGTCCAAATCCACTTTTGCTATTTTAACGACGGAAAAACGGTCCGTGCGCCGGGGCACATTTTTGAAATGGGTTGTCCCTATTCTCTTAATGAGTAATGGGCATAACGTTCAATAAACCAATCAGAGTGTCATCTCTTATTCCCTTTAAGAGCGAGATGCGCTCGCGCCATGGCGGATTGCTATTTACATGGCGGAATTTGTTGGCGGAAAAGCTGAACGCTTTTCAAGCAAAGAAACCGATCTGCTTGTGCGCGAAGTTAAAGGGTGCGAGCAGATCATCTACGGGACAACCAGGAATCCACCAAAGCTTCCCGAGGTGCAGAAGGCGTGGGATGAATTAGCAGTGATTGTGTCCTCATTTTATGGCATCAGAATTAATTATCCAATTTCGTTCATCATTATAAGTAGTAATAGGCTGAATTGAAAACAGGTAGCCTAATTTTAATACACGCATTAACTATTCATCATTACATTTTTATATTTATGTAGCCTACACAATAATATTCTTTTACACTGTAAACCTTTTGTTTTTAATATTTGGCATGTTTGTGTGATGCGCATCCCTGTGTGTAATAAGCAAAGTCAACGCGCACTGTGGACGCGCACAGAGGCGCAGTTTCTACCAACGCGCTCTACACTCAAAAAAATAACTTGTTGGTCTAACTTAATTCAATTATGACACCTATTTCCACACAGTTGAACTGATTTATTTGAACTTAAGCTAGGTTAATTGTACTAATGAGTGAAATTCATCCTAATTGAATGAGATCACACCAGTTTCATTTGACGTATTCTGTGTATGTTTCCTGAACATAATTCATTCTTGTTGATCCAACCAGTGCTTTTTTTGTTTTTTTTTGTTACCATCATGGTGAAGATGTGCGCTTGTGCTTAGGTTTTGAGTAGCTGTTGTACACAGACATACATGTTTCATTACCATTGAGAGGGGAAAAGCTGATGACCATATGTAGACTGTGTAAATTTTGTGCTGGCCCTCAAACTAATTTATTTATATTTCTATAAAAACTAAACTAAAATAACACTTATTCATATGCTAAGTAACATTTATAGCATGCAAGTAATGATCAGATAAAGAACTTCTCATCACTGGCTTGAACACAGTTAATGCTCATTGAGAACAATATAAATTTGTTTTACATAGCCACCTAGAGCCTAACCACAAGGTCTACACTTCAGCATAATGGTAACCTCAAAAAATCGACATAACATAAACTCTTTTAAATGTCAAATATAACTGAACTTCAAACTTTAAAAGGTATTTCCCTTTACTAAAAAACACATTAAACAGCACTTAAGTTCAACGTTTACTGTCCCAATCTTTCCCTACGCAAAGCATGCTGGGAACTAGAAATCCACTGCCCAGGTTCAATCAATGCAACATAAATGATTCATGTAGTCCCAACACAAATGGTTTAGGTTTACCTAACATTTTGCAAATTTAATTTTATTTAACATAATACAATTGAGTGCGAATGCCAATTAAGTAAAAAACTAAAGATTTGTGTTGGTTCAGCTTATTTTATTTAAATAAACTGAACAAGCAGCTAGAATCATTTTTTTGAGTGTAACAAAAAAATATTGCGGCATTGACTTTAGACTTTAGACCAGGTTTGAGTTGGTCTATGGTGAAGTCTATTTTCAGCTCCTTAAAATAGCAATGCGCCGGCAGTGTGCCTGAACACACCTCTTTTTTAGACCAGCACGCACTAACTGCATTTACTAATTTAAGGACGTGGCGCTGAACGGGAAAACGCCATTGCGTCGCATTGCGCCGGGTGTTTATAGGGCCCCTTGTTACAAATATGATAGAACTATAACTTCTACCACTAAAAATTGCTTTAAAAATGATCTTCCTGATTGGTTTAAACTCCTCAGCATATCAGATAATTTAGCAGATCTCAATCAGAAACAATCTTTTCCAGCACTTTAGACTCATTTGCTCCTTTATGCTTAATGAAGATTAAGGAACAAGTCCAATGCAATGGTATAACAAGCACACTCATGCCTTCAAGAGAATGGTTCGGAAAATGCAGCGCAGCTAGAAGAAAACAAAACAAGAGGTATTTCGCATTGCGTGGAAAGACGGTGTCATTGCATATAGAAAGGCCTTAGAAACTGCTAGATCTGTTTACTTTTCAATTTCTTAGAACAAACACAACCCAATGTATTTATTTGATACAGAGGCTAAATTAACAACAAATAAAGCTTTAAAGAGTTCAGATGTTTCCAAACAGCACAGCAGTAATGACTTTATGAATTTCTTTACTTGCAAGATTTATAATATCACAGGGGAAATTATAACCATGTAACTGTCTGCTACAGTATCACATCAGACGTCGCGCTATAGACCCCTGAGCAACAATTCCATTCATTCTTTGCTATAGGAGAGGAAGAATAGTTAAACTTGTTGAACTTGTTGAATCGTCAAAATCAAATATGTATGTTAGACCCTATACTAAGCTACTGAAAGAGATGCTTCCAGAAGTCATAGATCCTCTTCTTAATATTATTAATTCATCATTGTCATTAGGATATGTCCCAAAAACTTTCAAGCTGGGTGTAATTTAAACGTGTCTTTAATGAATTAGTTGTGTCAGTGTTGCTGCTGACATAACGATGCAGTTGGTAGAAAGAGTCACAAAAAAACAAAAAAAAACAAAAAACAGAACTGATTCAAATGTTTAAAAGTCTTATGGGTTTATACTCTGTATTATCACTCTTGGAATGTCTCTCAGCCAGTCAAATTTGAGCGACTGTAAATGTTCTTAGCCTATAATGTGTTTGGATTGTCACTGACATGTGAGGCTCTTAACTGGGTCAACCAGGTTTACCATTAAAGTAGATGGTATAAACCAGCTTTACCATAAAACCAGCATAATCCAACTCTTGACCAGCATGGAAATTCATATTGGTCTAAGATAATTTTTTCAGCAGGGATTTACACAGTGTGTGATGGATATCACTTGTGGCTTGTTTGGATGGTGGGGTATGACTTCCATATGCAGTACCTTGCATGACATACGTGTGTATGTGTGTGTGCCTGGTTTAAGCTGAGATCGTTTTATGGTTAGACTTAGTTCATTATAAAAAAATCTTATCTGTCTGAACTCCCTAAAGGAGTGTCTGAAAAGTTGTTGTTTTGTAACACTGTCTGATAATGAGACACATAAGTATCAACCTTGTTGTTTAAAGTAATCATTCTCTTGTCAATGATGCCTCAATGGATTCAGTTACGTAGAAAATATTGCTAGATGTTTGGATCCATGCCTAATGTTAGTATGACTGATATAAAGGCTGTCTGAATAAATCGATGGAGCTCTGCATGTTGCATCTGGAGTGCAGAGAGAACATTAGAGATCGAAACGGCCTGGTTGGAAGTGTCTTCTTGCTTCCTTGCTGAAGTGTTGAACTGTGCCTCAGGATTTATGAGTGCTCCTGGACTCTGGTGACCCAGAGACAGGGATTTAGAAGAAACAGAGAGAAGGAATGGTGGGGGCTGGAGAGTTTGGGAAGACTCGATCCGCTTGCAACACATTTATGATGCTCCTGAGAATGGCCGGAGAATGGTGCAGAGAGACTGTGAGAGAAAGGGAGACTAAAAGGGAAGCAGCATCAGGAAGATGGAAACCTAGAGGGGAGAGAAGCAAAGGAACCAAAGGGGAGAAGAAGCAAAAGAGGGACAATGAAAGGAGAGAATAGATGACTTCAGGGACTGAAAGTGTGAGCAGATGAAATATGTATCAAAATACTTCACACTTTTTAAGCCAGAGGGAGATATGATATTTCCTCCTCCCACTTTCCCATGAGCCTCCCAGATGAGTTGCCTCACAACTAGCCAATCCCATAAGAAACATTTTCAAAAATGATTGTACTCTGGCCTGTGTACTCACTTACAACATTACATACCCTTTTAACTATCATTTAGTGTTAAACATTGTTTTAACATGTTTTCAATGTTTGTTTGCACATTTTTGACAAGTATGAGAGTCACGTAAATGTTCCATTCTTTTTTATTTAGCAAATTCTCACCAATTCTATACCACAGACCGTTTTGAGTCTCCCTGATCTCTCGGATACTGTTTTATTCAGGCATGACAGATTTATTAGGTGTTTAATTTAATCCAACCTCTTTATATTGATTTCAAAATCCCTACAATATGTTTCATAATCAGTTTATGCTCAAACGAATCTACACATTTCACAGTGCAGAGGAGGGAGACATTTTATAGCTTGTTTGTTTGCAAAGAGCTGCTTTGATTACTCAATATTTATTACAATTTGAGCTGAAAATCTCTGGGACCCACAAGAAGAAGAAAGGCTCATGGAGTTGAATGACAGTCATTTCTCAGAGCAAGAGCTATTTTGCACATTGCACTGAAAAGAAGGCACATACAGCTCATGGATTAATTGAGTGACTTCCCTCAAGGGCATTGAGAATTTGGCGTTCGTAAGCGTTTAAACTCTAAATGTGTGAGAAATGTGGCTGCACATCATCACAGATGAAACAGAATTCCATTCCGGTTTGAAAGCTTGATGTTTTTCTTTTTTGATTCACTTTGGCAACATTTCAAAGTGCACATTTTTAAAGGTTCAATGTGTTCCTCCAAACGTCACAATATACTCCTTTCGTTTCAGAGGATTATAGACTTACAGGTGAGTGCTGTCAGAATAAATCATTATTAAAATACAGGGTTCAAAGTATAATACTTCTTGTATTCTCTGCATTTGAAATGAAAATGAGTCTTCTGCATTCAGTACACTTTTGTAGTAACAGGACCTTTGAACAGGACCTTTAAATAAGATTTAATAAAAATTGCTGGAATGGTAATGAATTCAAAGTAATGCGATTGTCCAGTCTAATCTAATAGGATGTGCTCTGGATTGTAAAGTGGGTCTTGCTGTACTCTAGGGAGAGACCTTTTTTTGCCATTACTGCAATGTTGTTTTTGTCCAGTAATGGGGACCAATGAGAAAGCAGGACATAGACAAATGAGAAAACATCTTAGATAGTGAGTGTCCTACATGGATTTCCTACATTCTATGCATATGTTCGCTATAGTAAGCATCTATTTAGATTACTTGAGTGTGCAAAAAAATGCATGTGTTTTGTGTCGGTGAGAATAGTGAGCAGATGTGCAGTTATTGCTCTAAATTTTATGGCACATGGCTAATGCTGGTTTCTCCCATCAGTACCTAGTACAGGAAGCTATTACTTCAGCGCTGTATATTTGATACTATCCCATATCAGTCACAGAGGATTTTATTTTGAAGAAATGTTCACTCCATTAAATCAGATCCTACAAAAGGCGATGTTACAGGCAATGTTTAAGGGAAGCCTCCTGAGATAAAAAGATTATAGCCCCATATGGACATCTGGAGGCCTTGATTTCTTCTTTTCCATGTGGATTAGTGTTTTGAAACTTTGTTTTTGTGGAGCACAGCGCTGCATCGCGGCTGCTTTTGTTTGTCAGGTTCCTTTGAGGCTTTTTTCCCGTCCATCCAAATCCTGTTTAATATGGATTATGCATGTCGTCTGCACTGGGATTACTGGGGATGAGTTCCATAACAAAATAGCGGCAAAACAGGATATTTTTGTCTCCTGCATTATAGGCACCGCATGCAGTCTATGTCAGTTAAATAGCTGATTTGTGATATTGAAAAGGTGGCTGACTGGACGAGTGCTAGTAGAGCTGACAGCAAAACAGGGCACTGCATAATTCTTTTAACAATACAGTTCTACCCATTTGATAGCCTGAAGCAAAAATACAGCTGACTGAGTGAATTTACACAGTCATTTAAGAGATCCACTATGACAAAGTACCAGATTAGCACTTGTGTTTCTCTACATCTCTTTGAGGATTATCTCATCACAGCAAATTAACTGGAATGTTTTCATTCACATTTTGAATTATTTATGTTCCCAAGGCAGTTCCCATGGAAACGTCTTGTTATATTCAACCGGTGATACATTAATCACCAACCCAGGCTCATTGGGAAAAAAAAAAAAACGTGCCTTTGGCGACATTTCTGCAAAATCATATTATGTTGCTTCATGCACATTTCACAACACTCTTAAAGAGAAATGTCCAGTGAGTGGCACTAAAAATGTGTTAAATTATACATCAGTGTTTATTATGCTGGTTGCAGCAGTTCAGAAATAAAATGTATGGTGAGTGGTGCTCAAAGGTCAATGCTCTATCACAGGGCTGGGCAACTCTGGCCTTTGAGGTCCACTTTCCTGCAGAGTTTAGCTCCAACCTTGATCAAGCTAATCCACCTGTAGCTTTCTAGTAATCCTGAAGACCTTTGATTACCTTGTTCAGGTGTGTTTGATTAGGGTTGGAGCTAAGCTCTGCAGGAAAGTGGATCTTGAAGGCCAATGTTGCCCACATCTACTCTCATTTAAAAATAACATACCACCTACACTAAACCATACTCTAAACTTAACCATCAGTGTTAACAAAAGCAAACATGAGATAAAAACACATTTACTGAAGCAACCATGCCATTTTAGCTGCTTCTACAAATTTTTGAGCTCTTTGTTGTTTCACGCAACGGTATCTCATGACCAGTTCGCATGTATTTTGCGTGGTGGCTAATTCGTACAAATTCGTATGACCTCACTCGTACGAATCCATACGATTTGTCTAAACCCCAGTGACGGGTAGGTTTAGGGGCGGGGTTAGGGGTAGGTCCTTCATACGAATTTGTACGAATTAGCCATCCCGTAAAATACATGAAATAGGGTTGGTTTCACGGTACTCGCATTGAGCATCGCAAGTGCAACACTGTTCCGGGTGAGCTACCGAGCAAGTTTACTACATCAGAAAAGCCATTCATATGGAGCTGATATGTAATCTTGCACTATTATAAATTTGTTTTGAGGTCATAGCATAGTATTTAGCAAGGAACCACATACAAATCTGCCCTGTATTCAGAATTTGTGTTGCAAAGGAATAAAAGTTGTTGCTCTTTTACTGCCACTAGTATTAATTTCAGCTTAAAACTGCAGTGAATTGTTTATGTAATTAAGTTTTTTGAGTTTTACAAAATGAGTCGGAATGCGCAGGCGCTAATTACAAGCTAGCCTACAAGCAAAACAAGTAAAAAAATTTTGATTTTGGTTGAATTTGAGGTTTTCACAAAAAAAAACAAAAAAAACAAAACAAAAATAGCCTAACATTAAGCCCTCATCTGCTGATCCAAATGCTTCAAATAGCAGTTAAACATCTGAAAGTATCTTATTTTTTTTTCTGAGAGGAGTACCTTTCCTTTGTCCATGAAAAATGCTGTTTTTCTCTGCCTTCTTCACCACTCGCACTTCCCCTCAACAACTTTCTCATTAGTCCAAGTTTGCTATCATTTTAAAGCGCAGCATTCCAACTTTGTGAATATTCGTAGCAAATTTTGATGGCATGAGTCTGAACCATAAAAAAAAAATTGATTTTCAAACTCATGCTGATGTAAACAACACAATCTTACACTCTAAAAAATGCTGGGTTAAAAACAACCCAAGTTGGGTTGAAAATGGACAAACCCAGTGATTGGGTTGTTTTAACCCAGTGATTGGGTTGTTTTAACCCAGCGGTTGGGTTAAATGTTTGCCCAACCTGCTGGGTAGTTTTATTTAAACCAACTATTATTTAAAAATTGCTATATGGCTAGCTTAAAATGAACCCAAAATAGTTGGGAAATTAAAAACCAGATGCAATTAGAGACAACAAGGTGAATGTTTATTAATAAGCTTTCATATTTTATTAATATAAATTTAATAGTTTAATAGTTTATTAATATAAATGTATTAATAAGCAATTTAATAAATGTTTATTGTTTAATAATTATTCATTGAACATTAATAAATGTTCATTTCCAACATACTTTGGGTTAATTTTAATTAAGCAATACAGTAATTTTTAAACAATAGTTGAGTTAAACAAAACTACCCAGCAGGTTGGGCAAACATTTAACCCTACCGCTGGGTTAAAACAACCCAGCATTTTTTTTTTAACCCAGCATTTTTTAGAGTGTACTTGCGTTGACTGACAGATCCAAAGCGCTCGCACAAAGACGCCTCAGGCAGCGCAATCCCGATATAACATATAACAGAATTACAATACTTCAAAATATTGAAGTAAAATGTTGAAAAAAGTTATATATTTTCCTATAGATATTTGGTTTTGACGATGTGTGTGCCAAATTAGGTGTTATTACAAGGATTTTAATGGTTAATGGATTTTGTATGGTTGCTAGGTGATTTTGTTTTGGAACATTCAAAAAAATAACGCGATTTTCTCAAAATTGACTTTGCTGACTCTGTCGACTTCAAATAGGTGTAGCTCAGTCATTTTTCGTTGGATTCCAACAAATCATACATCATTTTGACCATTTTTAATAGCAATTAGAGACAATAACAATAACTAATTTTTGAAAATTTGCTCATTGTGACTCATTTTGCCAGCAGAGGTCACACATTTTAGAGGCACGTTTTTCCAATGAGCTTATGTTTCTAATCACAGCTGATGCTACTAACATGATTTGTTATATTTTTGTTGAGGTCATAAGAGTATGACAGTAACCACGGAACAACAACCTCAACGTTGTTTGGATTATTAAGTCGTTTAAACCTAAACGACAGCGCATTGTTCCTAGATGAGACTCCGTTCCGTGCCAGACAGCCATGTCGACAGCAATCAACTCTTTCGGTACGACCTCGACTCTTTATCCAGACTCTCCCGAATGATTGCCGACCTCGCTCGCGGCCAAGAGGGAGATATATTTCCTCTGTGGGCATATCTGTGTATGTGTGAGAGCAAAAGTGAACATGCTTGTTTGCGTGTGTGGGTGTTGCTGACAGCCGGAGAGATGGCTGTTCTGATAGTGCTGATGAGGCACACATCGGCGCTTAATCAAAAGCAGAGGCAGTGGAATCACACTCCGGAGATGGGAGTCATAAATTTACAGTGAAACGCAGAGTGCAGCTTACAGCGCAGCTCAAGGCGCTGAAAGCACAGTGAAGGGCCCCTTACGACACCTTTAGAGCACTCTGAGTGTAGTGTGCACTCGAGTGTGGAGTGCACTTTCCACTTAACTGATGGAATTAATAATTCTCTCAAAATAATGTACTGTAAATCGGCAGGCCGTAAAAGTGCAATTTTTATACCTTGTTGGCAAGCTATTGTACACAAATACAGAAGCTTAAAACGTGCCAAGTACAATATTCAGAGCTTTGAAATGATAGTTCAAGTCTTCAACACCCCACATAATATTTTACATAATAATGCAAATGATGAGCACACTGGTTTCATAAACAGACATCTGCACTCCTTATGAATAGGCGTGATCACATTCCTGAACTCCAAGCATAAAGTTGTGTTTAAATCATACCAATAACATTTAATATGAGCCAGATTTTGGATCATTTTGTCAAAGGCTGCTAAAGAGATTGACGTAGGCTTTGAAAGGCCATTGAAGGGCACGAACCACGACAATCGAGATGAGTCTCATTAAAAAGAGCTTGATGTCTGCTAAAAAAAAATCAATATTTAATCAAGGATTCTTTCTACGGGACCACAGACTCATATCTGATGTGTCTTATAAAAAAACTTAGTCAATCAATCTTCTCTGTTTATAATGGCTTTAAGTTGGTAAATATACAGTGACCTGATTTTACTGGTCAGAGATTTAATAATGTATTATAGAGGCATACTGTATCTCGGAAAGCATAGATTTGCTGTATGAATGAATGTGTAAATTATGAGAGTTATGACAGCTGATGGAGTTTGGACCAACCTTGAAAGCATTGATCCATGGATCCATTTATTTTACAACCAACAAACAAGGCTGCAAATCAATTTTCAAACCAAATGATATGGAGATAAGTATTGATTGGTGGAGGTGCTGGCAGACTCGAAGCGCGATATGAGGCAACTCTCTCTCTCTCTCTCTCTCTCTCTTTCTGTGTGTGTGTGTTTCCATAGTAATGGAAAAGCTGAGGAATATGTGGAGCTGGAGTGAGTTATTTTGCCCTGAAGAACTTGAAAAATAAACTCAGGTGCCAGTTATCATTTAGTCTTTGCCAGTGAGACACTGACATTTCATGGCTATTTCATGATGTCATGAACGTACTTGAATGTTTCTAAGTAAATTCAGCTTTCAGTAAGTTCCATCAGTGGAGTTTAGACCATTTCGATTTAACAACACATTGATTATATAGTCAAGTTTGATGTTATTAATGCTAAAAACAGGAAAAAAAAAATAATCCATAAAAATATGAAGAAAAAAAAGGTAAACATTTAACCATTTAAACTATAATTCTACCATATTATCTAAAATGTGTGAAAACATGATTTTTTTGCACATAAAATGTTTCTTTTATGTTAATTAGCAAAACAAAGGAGTCAGCCGTTATATTCACCAGAGAATTTTAATAAATTATACATAAATCAGAAATGGAAATGTTTATCGTTTTCAGGAAAGAAAAAGAGTTTTTAATTTCCAGTAGTGGGTACTATACGTTACTTCTAAAAAAAAAAAAAAATTAGTCACTAGCTACTAATTACTAATTTTCAACAGAGTAATTAAAATAATGTACTAATTACTTTCTCTAAAAAGAATTGCATTACTTATTACTAATTACTTTCTAAATCTCATATCAGCCTCGACCAGTTGAACAATACAAGGATAGACATGAAATTGTTCTTTTAATTCTTTCAAATAAATAATATAAAATTGCATAAATTATTCTTGAACTGACCAAAGTATTTAGAGGTACATTACAGTAAAAAAAAAAAAACAAACAAAAAAAAAACATTTTAACATTAGACATTAAATTTTGATGTTAATTCCACTATTAATTTATATAGAATTTGAATCTATACACTATTCTCTGTAAACTCTGATGATCAAAATAATTAATTGGTTTGAGTAGGGTAAACTTACATTAAACAAATTAGCTCAATACAATGTACTTTTATGAGTATTTAGAACTTTCTTTTTCTTTTAAGTTCACAAAACTGATACATTTTAAGTAATTTGAATTGTATCATTGTTTTAAGTCTTAAGAACTTTAAGAACTTTTTTTTTTTTTAGACAAACGTAAATTTAACAGAAACTGGGCTAGGATTTATTTTTCCCAGCATGCTTTTCATGACAATTGAAAGGGAGAGTAAATGCTAAAATTAAGTGTTATATGATTTTTTTGTTTGTTTTTTGTGCAAGATTAATGTTATGTGGGAGATTTATAGTGATTGATGTTTTACTGTTTGTTTTGCTTCTGTATTGCCGTACTCACTCAGCAATATTCTAATGCTATCAAAGCATTGTGTTACAAATGAGCAAGTTAGCATTTACTGAATTAGCTAGTCAAAGCTAGCCAAGTTTCTGCTACTAAAAATATTTAAGTTGAGATTACATGACTCATACATAAAATTTTAAGTTAAGTACAAGCTAAATTGTTAAGAGCAATGAAAACGTATGAGTTCAAAATAACAATCTGCCAGTTCTGCTTACTTAAACTTTGAATTTCTTAACTTAAACATTTTGATGTTTGATTACCTAATGTTTTTGAGTTTTGTCAAGTTATTCGGGTTTATATTGTGCAATTACATCAGAAGTAACTCATTAAATTACAGACAAGAGTAATCTCTTACTTTACTTTTCTAAGGGAAAAGTAATTAAATTACAGTTATTAATTACTTAGTAATATACCCAACACTGTTAATATCTAAATAAATAAATGCATAATAAAAACATAGTCCGGGCCAAAAGTGATCATAATTATAACCACTATTAAAACGTTTGGGGTCTGTATGATTTTTTAAACAGGGAAAACACCAAAACACAATGAAACTAAACAGAACAGAGCAGTACATACATGCAGTTTATATATATATATATATATATATATATATATATATATATATATATATATATATATATATATATATATATATATATATATATATATATATATATATATATTTATATATATATATTTATATATATATATTTTTTTTTTTTTTTTTTTTTTTTACCTGTTTAAAAAATTTATAATATATTTTCCCTGTTTAAAAAATCATACAGACCCCAAACGTTTTAATACATACAGTACGCACACACACACACATATATATATATATATGATTTTTATTAGTAATGTTGAAAACAGTTGTGCTGCTTAATATGTTTGTGGACTGTGATACCTTTGCTGAATAGAAAGTTCAAAAGAACAGCATTTATTAGAAACTTTCTGCATTTTCGAAGAAAAAAAACATAATTTAGTATTTATTAGCTGTTTTCCTCATGGGAACCAAAAAAATGTCCCTACAAGGTCAAAAATTTCTTGTATTACTATGCTTGTGGGGACATTTGGTCCCCACAGGACCACACACACACAAACACAGAGAGAGAGAGAGAGACAGAGAGAGAGAGACCATCTGACACTCAATCCATCTCCCCCATGATGCTCTGGATTTTATCAGGAACACTGCAGCAGATGGGCTGTGAACAAGAACAGAGTGATATGTGTTAAAGCGCACACTGACGCGGATACACACACATTTCATGAATATTGCGTGCTTTGACTCATCGGAGACCACTGGCTTCTTTGAAATAAGTCTCTGACTTTGGCAATCGTCTAGATAGTCATCCAGACTTCATGGCAAACCTACTGAAAGCACTTCTCTGGGGAGCTTCAGCTCCAGACTCTGAAGAAGTGAGCGAGGGAGAAACTTTGCACTGAGATACTCCCACTGCACATCTGCACCCAAAGCCCGGGAAAATGAACAGGGCTAAAACTAGCTTATGAGACAGCATGTGAGCGTCTCAATTTCATAACCGCAATTGACATCTGACACAGTGTTGGAAGGCTGACATCATTATGTTTTACATTTATTTTTAGAAAGTGTGGAAAATGTTGCATTTTGCCATTAAATATTCCAAAAATGGCCTCTCACAAGGTTGACAACAAAATGAGAGATAAAAAAAAGTAAGTGCAGACTCATGCTGTGTGAATAAATCTCATCCAAAACATCTTGAAAAGGTTTTTAGTAAGACTACAGGAAAATTCTGCTTGGAATAAAAAAGTTAATATGCAATTCTCATAAAAAAAAAAAAAAAAAAAAAGTCAGAATTGCAAGATATAAACTCACAATTGTGAGGGGGAAAAAAAGTCAGAACTGTAAGATAAAAAGTTGCCATTTTTTTATTTATTCTGTGATGGAAACGTGTGTAAACTCACAAATTGATGCTTGAAAAACCTTTGTCCACCAAATCGAAACATGTGGTGCAGCCAATATGAAAAGCAGATCATCATAACTGCATGTCAAGGTCAATAAGCCTCTTAAAATATTAAATAATTGGAGCATTTTGTTACAAAACAAGGTTAGTTTAGGTAATAAATTGTCATGTTGTGCAGCTCACCCAAAATGTGATAACATTAATGAATTAATAACTGATATTGTGCATATTTGTAACACATTTTTACTTAAAAAATATATTGAAACATTTTTTTGAGTACAGAGGTTATACTTTATTTTAAGTTATTTTAAGTCCTTGTTACAGTGTCACTATACATTTAAGTACTGAGTAATGTCAATTAATAGCATGTACTTCCTGTATAATTAGGGTTAGGGCTTGGTTTAGTGTTAGCTGCATGTAATTATGCATAATTTACTGTTATTACTACAGTAAGTAAAGTACATGCAACATATGTGGCATGGACACTGTAAAATAAAGTGTTAACATTTATGAATACATCACATGAAATTGTGACAGGCATTAAATTGAAACATGTTTAAAATTATAAGTTTATAACTTGCGATGAGGGGGAAAGTCAGCACAGTCTTGTAATTGTGAGATATAAATTCTGCAATTGTTAGATAAAAAAGTCTCACACATGACAAGTACATAAATTACATTTAAACATTAGTCAGTCCAGCCTAATTTTTCTCTGGTGACTATATGCATAATTTATTTCCTCTGAGCCTACATGTCTGTCAAAATACTGACATTGTGTACCAAACAAATCATAGTTCAAAAGTGTGGCATATCCAGACGGTGATGAGAAAAGGGATCAAATTTATCTTGGCTCATCATCAATCATTCTGAACTGCTGCTACCACTGTCAGACATTTTATGATTAATGATTCTATGATTTTGCTCTTTATTTCTCTTTCCTGTATGTTAATGATGTGGTTTAATGTTCCACTTCTATTCAAAGACTTTCTTCTTGACATCCATCCAAGTTGACCTGATTTCTTTCATCCTGAACTCAAAATGCTGGTTAAACGGTTTAATGTTGCCAATCTAGGCGGGCTGAAGATTGGCTGACATCAATCAAGACCAAATGATTCATTTTGTACTAGTCAATATTGGTTACTGTGGTGGATATTGTTTGAAGGGTCAATGACATGCTCATTTTTGTATGAACCTGAAAATTATTCAACTCATACATACACTACAACTCTTCAAATATCATAATGCAGAAATGCCTCATTAAAAGAATGAAATCTTCAAAATAAGCCCTTATTAAGTTTGGCATGACCTTTAATTTATGTTATGTTATGTTTGTTTTTCAGCAAAATTGCCTCACTGCTTAATGTTTGAAAAACCTTTGTCCGCCAAAGTGAAGTCATGTGGTGCAGCCAATGTGAAAAGAAAAATAAATATTAAATAGTATTAAATATCATAAATTGGATCATAATTGGAACTTTTTATTACAAAACATGGTTAGTTTCGGTAATAAATTTTCATGTTGTGCAGCTCACCCAAAATGTGATAACATTAATGAATTAATATCTGAATTTGCATATTTGTAACACATTTTTACTTACTAATTTTTGAAACATTTTTGAAAATAATAATTAACACTGAGCAAAATTGGAATATTGCAAAAAACATTTGTGAATAAAGCACTGTTTCCATCCAGTGAGCTGAAGAGAACAAATCATCACTTCCAGATAAACTGGCGCTAAATATAACTAAAAAAATAAATAAATAAATAAAAATAAATTGCTGCAGCAGAAGGAGCCATTGTATATAATAATTTTGTATATAATAGCCTAAATTACTTGCGCCTCAGAGCATGCAGACAACACGCAATGAAGAAATCTTGCTTTCGGTGGCAGATGCCTGCTGTTTGGAAACACAGTTTTGTAAGACTCAGGAAGGTAATTATACCAAACCACTTTGACAGCAGACTTTGCCCAGGCATTTCAGAACAACCAAAACAGCATTTCAGATGCTGTGCAACGTGATCAGTCCAGTTATGCTATCCCATCTTTTTTGATACACATCGAGGAATTTATCATGAAAATGTGTTATTATCTTAATTTATGGTCATGTTTTCTTATCGAATAAAACGTTTTTCCAACTCAATTGAGCGCATACGTTTTTTTATGCACATTTTTAGAATTTTTGCACATTTTGGCATTTCCATCCAGCATTTTTTATGTGCTATGCCAAAATATGCATAAAATAGGTGGATGGAAACATAGCTATTGTAAGGCCCTGTCCAAACAAACAAGGGTATTTTCAAAATCACTGTTTTTTCTATGTTTTTTTTATTTTATTTTTTTCTAATCTTTTTTTAAAATTCCTGCCAGGGTAAAGATTTCCAGAAACTCCGGTTGCAGTGTTGTCGTGTAGACCGGAGATTTTGACTTGTGACATAGGAACCGGAGCAGCTAATAAAAAATTTCAGGCTTCTGATTTGCCAACATGACATTACGGTTAGGGTTATATCGCCACCTTTCTCTTGACAGTGCTTCATAGCGTGTTTTTGTGTTTTCATGTGGACAGAGATTTTTTTTTAAATGGAGGAAAAACTCTGTTTATAAAAATACCTGTGCACCTGTGGACTAGGCCAAAGACTATAGAATAACACAAGACGTGTCACTCGTATTGTTTTGAATGGGAGAAAGTGTAACGCGCAATATGGCGGTGTAGCGAATTAACCTTAAAGGGAAAATATTAATAATTATTCATAATTCAATAAGATTTATTAATTATGATTAATTATGAATATGTAAATCTGTTAATCAGATTAACTGGATATAGCTACATTAATCTTAATATTACAATCAATTAACCTGTTCGTCCAGTGAACACTCAGTGTTGATTGTTTATTAATTCTAAGAAATGTTCATTTCCAGGTTATGGAAAAATAACATTCTTACTGTACCGTGCTACTTAGAGCATAGATCGGGATCTAAATCACTTAAGAGGCAATTTATTAGCAGACGGAATCAGAACCAAACATGTATTGTGCACAATCTTTATTAACTAACTCACAAACACATAACTAAACTAACAAACACATAACATACAACAAAGGTCACACACACACGTACTGTAGGTAAGAATGAGTAATGATATGGTTGAACCGGAGGAGGTACTGTTACTAGAGCTATAGGAGAAAGTCAAAGACAATCTGGAAAGGAATCATCAGTTTCTTCAGCAATGGTATAGCTAAGTCTTACAAATCAATACTAAATCGCTGTTTAGTGTTAAAATGTACGATACTTGCAAGATGCCTTTAGGCTGAGGAGCGTCGGATCTGCTAGCTGAGGATAAATCTTGAGGTTTTCGTCTCAACTTGTTGCCAGTCTTTCCTATGTTGGGTGATGAGCACATGGCTGGGTGTTGTAGGCCGAGGCCTACTGGGTCATCCAGAAGCAAGGAAAAGAGAGGGAGTGGCATTTTTCTCTATCTTTTAACCTCTGGTCCAAGTCCAACCTCTTAAAGTTGATGTAGCCAATGAAGGTGTATTTCCGGGTGACAACACACCTTCTGTCAGGGCTTTTACGACCGAGAAAGATTAACAACCTGAGTTCTTGAATAAGAACTATTAAAGATTCTTGTAATACTGATGTGTTGCACTAGCCTGACGTGGTCATACTCAATTCTAGTCAGAATATGAGTCTGATACTGCTCCATTGGGCTTTGATTATAGGGGCGTCTTTCAACCGATCCAGGAAAGACCTCAATTGGATAGACCTACAACCAATCAGAGCTACAGAGTAAGTGACGTACGTTGAGCGACGCATAGTTGTCAACAGAACTCTTCTTAGCGACCATCGGGGCCAGCTGATAAATCAAACTTTTGCCAAATCCCGTAGGAAGGACGGCAAAGACATCTTTCCCATCGACAAATGCCTTGATCGCGGTCCTCTGTTCCTCTTTTAAAATGAATGCGCTGTCGATATCTTCTATAACGGACGCGATGGCGGAATCTACACATCTCAGTTCTTCAACAGCCATCATTGTTGTAAACTAATTGACCTTTTGCAAAGACTCGTCCCCCTTAGTTACTGTTGCTTTGTCCGACAAGCCGTGGCGCTGTCACGCCACACAGAGTGGAAAATACATCGCGGAGCAAAGAAGAAACTGACAACACATTGACAGACGAGACAGAGCAGGTTACTTATGATATTAAACAAAGTCCCAGCTTTCAAACTGTGTAGTTATTAAATGTTATTTTGTGGCTCTTTAATGTGTTGTGACCATGATCGTGACAGATTGCTGTAGCGCCTCAGCTCAAGAGGCTCGTGAACCGATCATCTCTTCCTACTAGTCCATTTATAAAGTCCAAATAAACATGAATGAACATGAGAATGAATGTTGTTTCAAACGCGGAAAGCGTTTGTTTCAAACAATTTTTCAAGTTTAACTCCACCGATGTTAATCTTCTAACTCCTGACTGCTTTGTTGGACAAAATGGCGGATGCGGGGTTCTGATTGGTTAGATCGCTTGTCAATCAAACTCCCCAAGCGCTCTTTGATGACGTGGGTGGTTACGTAACCGCAGATAGCCTGTCCATCATCGATTAAAGCCCGCCCTGGCAATTTGATTGGCTCGGCCTTCTGGGAGCCGAGCATAATTACTCCACAATGGATCGAGTCCAGACCGAACTTCCCGTCCAAAAAATGTTGTGGGCGGGGTTCGGGCTGGCACCCAGGCTAGTGTTGCACAGGTATGGACATAACATAAATTACCAAATTGGAATCGAAAGTTGGAGTCCGTAGATGCCAAACGTGCTACCCATGTGATTCCAGTTAACTATACATTGCAGCTCTGGAATATTAATACCAAACTAGTTCAAAAGAGAAAATGAATACATAGAATAAAGCCCATGAAAGAAAAGTCATGAGATGGGAAACTTGCATACATGTTTATACATTTCCCAAGTGGTTATATAGAGAATACAAAAATACAAAAATTGAGACAGTTGTTGTCAGATTTCATTCGTGATTTCACAAAAAAGCTTGGCAAACAGCTTTGGAGCTGCATGATGCCCAGGATGCCCGAGAGGCATTTCAAAGATGGCCGCTGAGTGAAATGACTTGTCTTAAAGGGACTTTGACTAGGCCTAAGTTGACCTAGTTTCTTGAGTACCAGTTAATCACTAATTAAGTTCACCTGTTGTTCATTTAGTTCCCTCATTTGCCTCTGTGTATTTATAGCCCTCAGTTTGTTTAGCTCTTTGTCTTGTGTTATTGTGTTGTCATATGTTTCTTCTACAGTCTTCTTCATTGTGAATTGTCTTCTTTGTTTAATAAAAGTTCTGCAATTAAATCCTTGTCTTTTTGCCTGACCACACCATGACAATCCCCTACTGATTAAGTCTTATGAGGTTAGTTAGAGCAGTCTTGATAAATGAGGATCTTACTGTAGTTATGAGGCCATCCTTGACCAGCTTTTTATTTATTTTTTAACAGCGGTAAGAGGTCAGTAGCATAATGAGACCGCTAGCACTTGGTCAAAAAATGTTAATTATTACAATTTATGGGAAGAATAAACAATGCTTGCCCTAAAACAGTCAAACTTGGAAGACTGTAAGATGTTAAGATGCTTCTCTAGGGTGTGGTTTCTGTTCAAAGTCCTCAGTAAACAACAGCCTGATGGTGATGATAGTACTGGGATTACTCAAAATCAACATTAAAATGAAAACAAGTCAAAGCTGCTGCCAAAGATAGCCTCACAACAAATAACAGATCAGCTTCAACAGAGGAAGAGCTTTCCAAAGACATCAAAGAATATACAGTACACCTGATAGAATTGATGACATCTGTGAGATGTTTAGATGGTGAAGGGCACCTGGTCCTCTCCACACCTGTACGATTGTTCATAGAATTGCTAAATCTGTGAGACAGAGGTTTGAAGTGATGAAAACATAATGCTAACATGTCAATGTGTGCCAGTCATCCTTCAAAACTGGCATTTTCTGTATACTGTCCCAGTTAGATTTGCTGAAGGCAAAAATGTGGTCAAAATGAAAACCAAGAATTCAGCAAATACTTCTCAGGAGATTAGACAAGCCACCTTAAGGGAATGAATCGCAGTGAGGATTGCATAAAATAGAGCAGTGAGGGGGGAGAAACTAAATAGGACAATGTAGTGTCAACATTACGACATCATAGAGAAAACTTATTAATTTTGCTCTAACCATAAATTACAGACTTCAAAGTGATGTAGTTATGCAATTTTGAGTGAAATCATTTTTTGGGCAGTTAATCCCCCTAGATACCGTGTCACTAGTTTTCTGAAATGAAGTTTTCTCTCTGCTTCTAAAAAATAAATAAAATACTTGACAAGTTTTACACCTCAAGCAAGGCTCACTGACAATTAAAGAGTATTAATGTAAAACTAACAAAGAGTCTATTGAGTTTAGAAGACCTTGATGGGAGTTTTCTTTGGATGAATTCACATGTGTCTTTGAGAAACGATTAAGTTGTCAGTAAACTGCACAGTGTAGAGATTCTCTGATCACCTTTGGCTCTGTCACTGCTAGAGTAACACCTCTGAGAGATGAATGATTTGAAGGTTTAAATGAAATATATTTTCAAATCATTAAGCTTATGTTGTTTGCTACATATATTTACACTCCAAAAAAAAAAAAAAAAAAAAAAAAGATTTTTTTGATGCTGTTCAGTGTATTTAAACAATTTATTTTGATTCAACACCATTGTATCAGGTTTCTGGTTTAAATGTGATTGATTCATGTTAAATTGACTTGAAACGATTACTCTTTGACTTAACTTGATGTTTTCATATTGGAATAACATGTTTCAGTTAAGTAACCCAACCAGGACTCAATCAAACAGGATTTTCACTTCCCATCATGCTTTGCAAAGGGGCTGAACTAGGAGTGTAAATGTTGAAATAAAGTGTTATTTTAAGCAGTTTTTAGGAAGATGAAAAAATGGAAAGACTTTTTAATGTTTACTGTTCTATTATGTTGGTATTTAAAAGTTTCTGTTAGTTTTAGGGTTACCATTGTGGTGAATTGTTGCACTTGTGCTTCGGTTGAGGACCTGCTAACAAACTTTCAAATTACTTTAATAAGAAAGTTATCACTGTGGTAGTGCTCTGGGTTACATTTCCCAAAAGCGCTGTAATCCTATGGTGATTGTAAAACCATTGCCACTAATGGACTTATGATCAATTTAGGCTTTACAATGTTTTTGGTTAAGGCAATTTAGGATGAATCCAGTATCACATCAAGATTTCTAACACAGAACATCACAAAAGTTATATAAATCACAAAATTAAACAAGAAGAATTAATTGTAAAAATCAATGTATATGAAAACAATTTATTTTTTTATTTATTTATTTATTGCTTTTTATTTATTTTCCAAAACATTGCAAATTAGTTGGGCTGACACTATTAAATTAAGCTGTGCCCAACCATAGTAAATAAGTTGAATCAACCTTAATAAATTAAGTTGAACCAACGTAAGTGCATTAAATTGGAATAACAGAATTGCATAATGCTGAAATAAAGCAACTTAATCATGTGGAAATCCTTTACATATTTTTTTTTTTATGTTCGTTCAAAGAGTTATTTTTTTTGAGTGTCGCATATATATATATATATATATATATATATATATATATATATATATATATATATATATATATATATATATATATATATATATATATATATATATATATATATATATATATATATATATATATATATATATATATATATATATATATATATATATATTATTTAACTTTAATGTCAATTAATAGGTCATTTTCATTGCCATTAAAGTGAATTAACTGAACATAAACATGCAAGCTTGATAAAAATGCTCATTTTAGAAGACAATTTCAGATGGCACTTAGAGGCTTTTGCATCTGAAATCTTCATTCATATATATATATATATATATATATATATATATATATATATATATATATATATATATATATATATATATATATATATATATATATATATATATATATATATATATTCTATATAGTGTCCTCCACAAATATTGGCACCCTTGGTAAATATGAGCAAAGGCGGCTGTGAAAATTAATCTGCATTGTTAATCCTTTTGATCTTTCAAGCATTGAAAATCCCCATTTCCACTATCAGGGCAATAATTAAGAAGTTCCAATCAACTAAAGATGTTACAAATCTGCCTGGAAGAGGACTTGTGTCTAAATCGTCCTAATGCGCAGTGAGGAAGAAAGTTTGAGTGGCCAAATACTATCCAAGGATCACTGCTGGAGAATTGCAGAGATTAGTTGAGTCTTGAGCCTCAGAAAGCCTAAAAAAAATTATTAAACAGCACCTACACCCCCACAAGTTGTTCAGGAGGGTTTCAAGAAAAATCATCTGTTCTCACAGAAACAATATCCAGCATATTCAGTTGTCAGACAATACTGGAACTTCAAACAAGACCGGCTTCTATGGTCAGATGAAACTAAAAAAAGAGCTTTTTTGGCAGCAAACCCATCAGATGGGTTTGGTGCACACATAGATAAAAAGTACCCCATGCCCACGGTTAAATATACTGCTGGATCTTTAATGTTGTGGGCCTATTTTTATGCTGGAGGTCTTGGACATCTTGTTCAGATACATGGTACCATGGATTCTATCAAATACCAACAGATAAAAAATCAAATCCTGCTTCTGCTAGATATCCAATAATGGGCCGTGGTTGGATCTTCCATCAGGACAATGATCCAAAACAAACATGAAAACCAACACAAAAATGGGTCACTGAGCCAAAATTAAGCTTCTGCCTTGGCCATCCCAGTCCCCCGACCTGAACCCTAAAGAAAATGATTTGAGTGAACTGAAGAGAAGAAGCACCATCATAGAGCTGGGAATCTGAAGGATCTGGAGAGATTCTGCATGGAGGAATGGTCTCTGATCTCTTGCCAGGTGTTCTCCAAACTCATCAGGCATTATAGGTGAAGACAGAGCTGTTATCTTGAGAAAATGATGTATGATAATTGGGTGCCAATAATTGTGGCCAACGTGAACTAGAGAAAAACATTTATTTCATAATGAACTTTTTCCCCATTTTCAATTGTTTTACTTAAATGAAAAGTTCAAAATTTGTGAATTTTTTGAATGAAAGATCAAAAAGATAAACAATGCAGATTAATTTTCACAGCCGCCTTTGCTCATATGCCAATATTAGTGGAGGGCAATGTATATATATAGCCTTATGGGGTGTTTCATTATAGACCTAGGTCAGCCTCATGTATGTTTATGTTCAGTTATTTCACTTTAATGGCAATGAAATTTACCTATTAATTACCATTAAAGTGAAATTACTGAACCTAAACATACGAGCTTGATAAAAATGCTCATTTTAGAAGAAGATTTCAGACAGCACTTAGAGGCTTTTGCATCTGAAGTCTTCATATATATATACACAGTGGGTACAGAAAGTATTCAGAGCCCCTTAAATTTTTCACTCTTTGTTATATTGCAGCCATTTGCTAAAATCATTTAAGTTCATTTTTTTCCTCGTTAATGTAC
Organism: Chanodichthys erythropterus; assembly: GCF_024489055.1. Lineage (NCBI taxonomy): Eukaryota > Metazoa > Chordata > Actinopteri > Cypriniformes > Xenocyprididae > Chanodichthys > Chanodichthys erythropterus. Next base: position 27,602,757 of record NC_090232.1, read on the forward strand.
ACACAGCACCCCATATTGACAGAAAAACACAGAATTGTTGACATTTTTGCAGATTTATTAAAAAAGAAAAACTGAAATATCACATGGTATATATATATATATGTATATATATATATATATATATATATATATATATATATATATATATATATATATATATATATATATATATATAGCCTTATGGGGTGTTTCATTACTAAACCTAGGTCAGCCTGATGACAAAAAACATACGCCGCCATTTGAAGGGAGTGTGATTGCTTCCCTAGGCCACATTTTTCAAATAGTAAAAGAAATAATAGAGATTGTCACCGCCCGCTGTGTTAATGGTCTCCATTTTCTCCAGACTACAGTGCGGAGATTGTGGCACGGATCTGTGGAGAGGGATCAAACCGCTTGTTTTCAAAAGGATGTGCAGGAAATGACTCTTCAAGTTAAGTGGTTCTTTTTGGTTGATGCTGGATGCGTGCAGGACACGGGGCCACATCGACCTTCAGGCACGTGCTACGTTTCTAGAGCAGAACTGCGGGGGACTCACACTCACAGAACACACACATGCAGACATAGCTCAAGGCCACCTCTTTTGTGTTGTGTCTAAACAATATTGTGGATTGGGGGGGGGGGTTGAATTCTGCTGTACACCACAATGATCTAATTCCTCAAGACCACACAAGAAGGTACAGTGATGTTTAGTTTCTTAGACCTGGACTAAAACTGATCCTGGAATAATTTGACTTGTTAATGTGAAATATCCAGTAGGTTCAGAGTTTTTCAGGTCTTCCACCCCTAAACCCAACCATCAGTAGGCTGTGAATGTACAGAAATGAATGAATGATCATAGTAATTCAAACCATCATTTCACATTATGGCCATTAAATGTAACCAACTCTTGGAATGTGGCAATGAATTAATACATTTTGGTAACAAATTTTGTAATTCTTTTCTATTTTTTTATTCTGCTCGTCATCTACGGGACTTTGCAGCTCAGAGATGCACTAACGTTTTTACTTTTTTTAGAACTATTTGGCGGAGCAAAAATAGACAAAAAGCTGGCAATGTTATGTATAAAATTTAAATTACCAAAAATGTACTTCTTATTTATTGAACTGCTATATAAAAACATCACACTCAAAATTGTGCTGTTGGTTAGAATATTAGCAAATCAAATATTTAAAGCAACAGCACTCTTGCTTAAAGGGTCAGTTCACCCAAAAATGAAAATTCTGTCATTAATTACTCACCCTCATATCGTTCCGAAACCTTAAGACTTTCGTTCATCTTCAGATGAAATCCGAGAGCTCTCTGACTCCTCCATAGACAGCAATTAAACCTGTTAAGGGTCAGAAAGGTAATAAAGACATTGTTAAAATAGTCCATGTGACTACAGTTGTTCAACTTTAATTTTATGAAGTGACGAGAATACTTTTTGTGCACAAAAACAAAAATAGCAACTTTATTCAACAATTTCTTCTCTCCCATGTCAATCTCCTATACAGTTGACATAGTGAATGCAGTGCAGGCTTACGTCAGAACGCTGACTCATTATTGGCCGACGTTGTACACGTGAGCAGCACAGCGCATGTGATGCTGACACAGGGTTGGCCAATAAAAGCTGTTATTTTTGTTTTGTTTTTGCGCACAAAAAGTATTCTCGTCGCTTTATAAAATTAAGGTTGAACCACTGTAGTCACAAGGACTATATTTTGACAATGTCCTTTCTTAACAGTGTTGGTTAGATTGCTGTCTATGGACAAGCTCTCAGATTTCATCAAAAATATCTTAATTTTTTGTTCTGAACATGAACGAAGGTCTTTTGGGATTGGAACACCATGAGGGTGAGTAAATAATGAAAGAATTTTCATTTTTGGGTAACCTAACCCTTTAAACATGGCATCTGCTCATGTGATCTAGAGTTGCTAAGAATCTGCCAAGTTACATTGGCATGTACAAACTGACATGTTTGCTTCAATAATAAAACTCTTTGGAGCAAAGCGATGGGTTAAAAAGAAAATGACAGCTGAAACTCATTTTATAGTCACTGTAGAGTATACAGTCTTAAAGTAACACAATTTTATATGTATACCATATTACATGACAACTGTAGGCCTACATGAATGTTTACGGTTTGAAATATATTTATACACATTTGGATCTCAAAGGGATATGGTAATAATATCCACAGAATAAGAAATGAAAAACAACAAGAGATGAAGAGAAGGCAGGAGGGAGAGTTCAGCCCGAGCAGAATAAACAAGAAGCGACAAGTGATGACATGACAGCTAATAGAGAGAGAAAGGCTGTTCTTGTCACAACCTTATTTTTCGTAGAACTGCAAATAGAAGAGAAATTGACTATGCTTGTTGAACTCTTTCTCTGTTATAATTTACCTCAGACAAAATCTGACATTCAGTGACAGTTCCTCACAGAATTCAAAGTCTTATACAAGTGTAGTTTGTTACACATAACCAGAAAAATGCCTGCTTACAAAGTGTTCTGTGGGCCTACATGAAGACTTTATGAAGATTGGTCTTTACTCTTTGACTGTCTGGTAATCATTCACAATTTCTGTCTACACAATTTTGAGTGGTTACAACTACTTCAACAGATCCTCCTTATAATAAAACCAAAGGTCAGTTACATTTAATGGTCCATGCTTGCTTTCCCTTTGAATCTGAGCAGAACAGATGACTGCATGTCACCCTTCATGAGATGTTTGCAGAATATAGGCATTTGTTGTGGTTTTTGCACCACTGGAGAAGGGCAGACAGTTTCTGAGTCAAAAAAATAAATCAGCTCATCAAGTAAATTGGCCAATTTCATATTGTATTTGTTGTTTAAATTCAAAAAAAGTGTGAAACCACTTAAAGCAGTATGTTCTTGGTCCATGGGACTCGATCCAGTATTGTGTCTACCAATGACAAAGCCCCATACACAACAAACGGCTCTGTTTCTCATGAGAGCCCTTTCGAGCCAGAAAGCCATTGCCTGTGCAATTTATTTTAATAGAACAAAATGATCATGCCACAAAAATATGTCCAGTGATTAAATAGAAAACATGGGCCAACATCAGCTTGCCAAATAAAAAATAAAAAAAATAAAATAAAAAATAAATCGCAAACCTTTTTATGTATTTCAAAGTTGTCAAGCAGCATTTTGTTGCTACAAATTGTTTTACTGCTGTTTTTCCAGTTAACAGTTTGCTGTCTCAAATTATATTTCCCAGAAGTGACATCAGATGAAACAGAACAAAAGAGGAAATCTGGAAGTTATCTATTCTTAAAATGCATTCTTCCCCATAAAGCATTTCAGATTCCTTTAAAGGGAACCACCCCACCTAATAAAAACAGTGTTTACATTCGAAATGGGATTTCCTGAGACCATCTTTGAGAAGATACCAAAGCCATTGTGTAAATAACACAGAACTGAATCAAAGGAAAAATAAGGAACTGTACGCATAGAATGTGTCTTATATGTGCAAAAGAATGCAGAAAGAAAATGCAGGGTCATGAGGCCTTTTTTTTTTTCCTTTTTTTTAAGAAAAGTTCTTGGAACTTTACACTGGGTCTCATGTTGCCTTCTAGTGCACCTGGGAAACATGAATGACCAAGCAAAGTTGTAGTTGTGACGTTACAAGGTGCGTGTCATTTTGACTCTAATTGATAATTATAGGCTATAGATAATATAATAAATATAATCCATATAGAGATCAGTGATTGGAAAGCAAGTCTGTGGTGAATTATGCAGTTGTCTTAATTTTGCAGAATTTCTTAAACATTTTAAGGTGTGATGTAGGCCTACGAACAGGTTATAGACAAGCTTAAGCTAAAATTAATCACCCAGTTTGCTTCATGTAATGAATGGGAAAAAGCTCTGTGATTTGACATAAAATACCTGCTTCAACTGCAAGACTCTTCTGAGATTTAAATATATTCAGTCATAAATTGCATGCTCAGCAGATGTAAATGTTAAAAAATCTAATAGGCATATAATTAATAATCCAATCAAATCTAATAATAGGCCTAGGCTACATCTAATTACAGGATTAAGGTGGTCAATTTTATAATTATATTATTGATATTGTTATCACTGTACCCCTGAGGTTCAGTGACCATATTACTTTCACAATGAGGACATGTTACTACAAGATTAGGGAGTAAACCATTCAGCCATTTCTAAGAGGCCTTTTCAATAACACATTGTGAAGGAACTTTGTTAGATGCTCCTTTCTCTTTTATCTCCCTTAAGGCGTTCACTCTTGTTTGACAAATTGTCTTTATTCAGTCATTACAGGAGTGTGGGGATGTGGGCCTCTAGCAATGCACCAGGCTCTATTCAGGCAAAAGAGAAAGAGAGAGAGAGAAAAACAAAAAAAAACAAAAACATGTTGTATGAAACAGCCCAACTGATTACTTAAACACAGTTAATTAAACTGCAATTTAATTTCCTATAATATAAGTATTGATAAATGTTTTCAAATACCCTGCTATCATTCAGAGGCCAATGCAGGTGTTCTGTCTTTCAGAGCCCCTTTATGATAAGATCGACCACCAAGCATGAAAGGTGGGTTCAAGACCCTAACATGATATTCAATGGTCTGTTACCTGGGTGGGCCGGCTGTGCTGGAACGCGCCAACACGAGCCAGAGGGGTCTACCTGCTGAGACAGGAGCCCAAGGCTCATACTGATAGGAGACCCCCATTGTGTTGAGTGACGGTGGCATGACCCTGGTTGGAGAAGTTGGAGGAACTGCCAACAATTATCTGCATATCTGGTCTTTTTGAAAGAGAGAATAGAGGGATCATATTACCCTAGAGTGCCATTTAATATGCATGCTGCACTAAAGACAAATTAATCATAATGCCTCTTCTAATTAAGAGTTTTTTTTTTTCCAGCATATTTGTGTAGAAATTCCTAAAGCTTAATACACTGTGATGCCCAGCAGGTTCTTTTAAATAAGCTCTTGTGTTATGCTGTTAAAATGACACCTTGCATCAGTGCACATTCTGTGTTGATTTCAATTCTGTTCTACACATGGTGAAGAAAAGTGATTCTGATGCTTAGTTTGTTCAGTGATCCATAGCCAGCATGTGCTGAGTACTAAAGTGTTTCAGTTTAATGAATCAGGGACATGGCATACTGTTTCTTTTTATATGTTACTGACTCAAGTTTCTTTTCAGTAACAAAATAAAGCTTAGACATTGTGAAATGGCCAGCAGTTACAGGACAAGACTATGCAGTGATGTCGAACCTTTCAGTCCATGTCAGAAAGCTGATACTGCCATCAACTGGTCAAGATGTTTCATTGACTATTTAATGCCCTTTATTTTTTTAAATGGTTACTATGATTTTATGTGATTATGAGTGCATTATGTGTACTAAATTTACAAACAAATGAAATTCATCATTTATCAGCATACACCACCATTCAATACAGAAGAAAAAACAATGGCAACTTTCCCTCTTATATACGTCACAATAGGGAAGACTATTGCAGCTTCCGTTTCGTGCTGACGTTAAAGGGATAGTTCAGCAAAAAAATGAAAATTTGCTGTTAATTGACTCACCCTCAGGCCATCCAAGATGTAGGTGTCTTTTTTTCTGCAGATTTTTAGCTGAAACCGTGGTCCTTTGTGAATTATATAGTGCAGTCAATTATATAGTAAAGTCAATAGCTACAGTTACTATGAGAATCAAAAAAACATATATATGGCACATATATATATATATATATATATATATATATATATATATATATATATATATATATATATATATATATATATATATATATATATATATATATATATATATATATATATATATATATATATATATATATATATATATATGGCTCCTGATGAAACGTTGAGGTATGATACAGTGGTAGGTATGTGCAAGAAAAATGAACATTATTTACTACAATTTTTCCTGTAATCCACAGCCTTGGCAAACAGTCCTGAGTGTGTTCACACAGTCTGGAGCAGGAGCTTCCTGTCACATTATGACATATGTGAGCTGACGTTGTGCTTGTTTATAACTATTGAAGGCCAAATGGGTCAGCAGTCAAAAGCATGCTAATTCTGATCCATTTGGCATTCGATATTATGTGACAGGAAGCTCACTTTCCAGATTGTCTTGGTGATCTTCTTGGCCTGTTAAAGTGCAATAGGTTAGTTCACCCAAAAATGAAAATTCTGTCATTAATTACTCACCCTCATGTCGTTCCACACCTTTAAGACCTTCGTTCATCTTCGGAACACAAAGTAAGATATTTTTGATGAAATCTGATGGCTCAGTGAGGCCTCCATTACCAGCAAGATAATGAACACTTTCAGATGCCCAGAAAGCTACTAAAGACGTAAAACAGTTCATTTGACTACAGTGGTTCAATGTTATGAAGCGACGAGAATAGTTTTTGTGTGCCAAAAAAACAAAATAATGACTTTATTCAACGATGTGATTTCAAAACACTGCTTCATGAAGCTTTGAATCTTTTGTTTCGAATCAGTGGTTTGGAGCTGGTATTAAACTGCCAAAGTCATGCCCCGTAGTGGTAAACTATTGAGATTTATTGACATGACGTAACGGCAGTTTGATACGCGCTTTTTTCGTTTTTTTTTTGGCGCACATAAAGTATTTTTGTCGCTTCATAACATTAAGGTTGAACCACTGTAGTCATATTAACTGTTTTAAATATGTTTTTAGCAGCATTCTGGGCATCAGAAAGGGTTAATTATCTTGCTGGCTATGGATTTTATCAAAAATATCTTAATTTGTGTTCTGAAGATGAACGAAGGTCTTGTGGGTGTGGAACGACATGAGGTCGAGTAATTAATTACATAATTTTCATTTTTGGGTGAACTAACCCTTTAAACAAATAAAACAATTCAGCTATCAAAAATGGCGCAATTGCTTGTAAAAAAAAAAAGGAAAAAAGAAAATCATGATGGGTGCCTAGTGTTTTCCAAAGGGAAAAATTCATGTTTGATCATTGCTGCGTTGAGAATCCATTATCAGTCTTCAGCTTTTAATGCAGCTAATGTATTATTTAGATTCCACTACATATGCATGAGTAATTGAGAGTTGTTGTTTTTTTTTAATGTCACCTGAGAGTCAGTGTCAGAGTTGCATGAGGACTATGAAAGGAGCAGTTAACAGTGAGACACAGTAATGCTGTAAAACAATGTAATGTATAATGTCAGCATAACTGCTTGTGCACTGGTGTGCAGCGGCAACAAGCCGGGGAATGGTGTTTTATAACTAGCCTACACAATTAATCAGGGAATCATGTCAGACGGTAAAGGCAGCTGGCACGTTTATGACCATAGGCGAGATCTGCATACGAGCAAACCTTAAAAATGGGCTGAATGTGTTTTATGCTGTTTAGCAGTTAGTGTTTCATTTTTTATGTACTGTAGTATAAAGTGTGTTCAGCACCAACTGCTGGCTAGCAGCTCACAGCGTGGTCTGAGTTCTTGAGTGTGAATATTAGCTAGTGACCCCCAGATGCCCCTGTGGTCTCAAAGTTTAAATAGAAGTGCAATGCAGTTAATAAGACTGGATACATCCCACAGAATAAATGCTAGGCGGTGTAGTCTACAAACAGTGTGGGTGGATCTAGTTGACTTAAATACTATAGAGATGCTCTTGAAAAAGAATGGTTAAGAGCAAAAGAAGAGAACAGAGAAATAAACAAGCAATGGAAAATTCTGCCAGATATACAGTATACGTTAAATGGATAGTTCACCCAAAAATTAAAATGGTGCAATCATTTACATCCCTTTCTTTCGTCTGTGGAACACAAGACAATATATTTTACAGAAAACTGAGCATTTAAATTAACTTAATGAAATGAGCCCATTTCACTATACCATTTTTTTTCCCCTTTGTGTCAGACTGAGAATTGTAATTAGGTGTTGTTTTGTGTGTTTTTGCACAAGATTAATATAGCGAGATATGGGTTAGTGTTTAATATTATGCTTCATAGGGTTTCAATGTAGGGGTTTTTTTATGTAGTTTTGCAGGGGTTCCCATTGTTGTGAAGAGCCTCTGCTATAGGGCGAAAATAGACTGTAGAACTCTAAGACTAAAAATGCTGAATGTTGAGTCTTATTGCTAATAACATTAGCACGTAAGTGCTATTATTTACTAGCAATTGATCATTAAATAATCAGATTAATATGTTCATGCATTGTTTAAGTTGGTTTAGTCAATAATTCAGTTTACTTGAACCTAAAGGGTTAGTTAAAGGGTTAAAACTTAAAGGGTTAGTTAAAAAATGAAAATTCAGTCATTTATTACACACCCTCATGCCGTTCTACACCCGTAAGACCTTCGTTAATCTTCGGAACACAAATTAAGATATTTTAGTTGAAATCTGATGGCACAGTGAGGCCTGTATATAGGGAGCAATGATATTTCCTCTCTCAAGATCCATAAAGGTACTAGAAACATGTTTAAATCAGTTCATGTGAGTACAGTGGTTCAATATTAACATTATAAAGCAATGAGAATAGTTTTGGTGCGCCAAAAAACAAACAAAATGACTTATATAGTGATGGCCGATTTTAAAACACTGCTTCAGGAAGCTTCGGAGAATCAGCGTGTCGAATCAGCTGTTCGGAGCGCCAAAGTCATGTGATTTCAGCAGTTTGCCGGTTTGACACGCGATCCGAATCATGATTCGACACGCTGATTCATAACGATCCGATGCTTCCTGAAGCAGTGTTTTGAAATCGGCCAACACTACATAAGTCGTTATTTTGTTTTTTTGGCGCACCAAAAATATTCTTGTTGCTCACTGAGGCCTCACTGAGCCACGTCATTGCTGGCTACGCAGGCCTCACTGAGCCATCGGATTTTAACTAAAATATCTTAATTTGTGTTCTGAAGATGAACAAAGGTGTTACGGATGTGGAACGGCATGAGGGTGAGTAATAAATGACTGAATATTCATTTTTGGGTGAACTAACACTTTAACATGATGGTGTTGTGCTTTTGGTCATTGTTAGGCATTATGTTTTCAAGGCAGTTGTAAAATTGTGAGAATTTTAACATGGTTCCAGTCACTTCCACTGAGTGCCTCGTTTTTTTAAAGGAAGAACTCATTTAATATTTGGTAATCATTACGCCACAAGAGGTGTCGATTGCTGAACCCAGAATATTTCTGAGCTGAACAGCATGAGACTGCTGCAGTTTGTATGAAATAGATCTGTAGGCTGACATTGCATCCTACTAAGCCTAATATAAAAGAGAAAAAACTCAAAACACATTTCCACTGAGGGAGCTCATTCACCATCAATGCACACTATCCCAGCACAATGAGATAAACCTCAAAAGAGCTAATTTCAGAGCAATTTCTGTCAGTCTGTGATGTGCCAGCTTTAAAAGTTAAAATTTAAATATTATGCTAATATGCGACGGGATTATCGTTTGCAAACAGTGTTTTGACAGGCTTGTCATAGCATGATCTCTTAACTGTCATGAACGGTAGACGATACTGATTCAGGGAGGAGTGGCTTTCTTTTGTATTAAAAACGAGCAAGAGGTGGCGCTATTTCACTGAAAATCTATAAGTATGATCTCTAAGTATGTTGCGGCAGGCAAACAAAAACGAAAGTCTTTCTTACATGTCAGGAGAAGCATGAAACAAAGACCATTTTGTCTGAGAGAAAATGACTGCTGCTAAGCAGAGAATGCATGGAACAGGAACAACATCGCAAATGCCTGGCTTTTCCAGGTCCCTCGTGGACATTTTATTTTAGTATTTCATTCGAGTGAAGCTGAAAGTGCTTTGTTTTGGACACAGAGGAGATTAAAGGTCAAAATTGTTAATTGGGCTATAAAAAGTCATTTCCTCGCTAGCAGCTGACCAATCAATGCGCGAACATGCTTGAAGCACGTGATCTTGTGCTCAGCTTCCTTATATCGTGAACGTAATGTTTGTTTACACTGGACTAGAGCATGTTATGCGTTAACTGCCATCTGTAGAGAAATGTTTCTGTCAGCCGTCAGATGATTTCTTTCTCGTCCCGGGTGTATCAGGTAGGCTACGGCAGACAGTCCGTTTTAGGATGAAAAAATATAATATTTAGTCTGTATTTAAAACGTGTTGTATATGCTAGTTCAGCATTTCAGTATTTAGGAATGCAAAAATTGGATTATATAGGTATCCTATTGTAGATACACGAGCGGTCATTGACCTCGTGCACTCAGTAGTGACTTATATATTGTTTTTAAACTCTCATAATGTTAATGCCATTCAGCAGTTTTTTTTGTTTTTTGTTTTTTTCGAGGCTCCAGCAGTGTTGCTTAACAAAAACTAAAACTATTAAAATCGTATTTGGTAATTGAAATAACTTAAAAAATGTTCTACTCAAATATTGATTTCTTTGAAAAAAATTCAAATGTTGTCAACTATAAAAAACAAAACAAAATAAGTTCAAGTACTAAGATGACTTGAAATAAACCTAAAATAAAAATAAATTAAAGCAAAATAGAAATAAAACCCCCCAAAAACTCCCAATTAATTAAATTAATTAAACAACAATATACCTCTTTCGGCCTTAAAGGGTTAGTTCACCCAAAAATTAAATTTATTAAAATTAAGTCATTTATAACTCATCCTCATGCCGTTCCACACCCGTAAGACCTTCGTTCATCTTTGGAACACAAATTAAGATATTTTTTGTTGAAATCCAATGGCTCCATGAGGCCTGCATAGCCAGCAATGACATTTCCTCTCTCAAGATCCATTAATGTAATACAAATATATTTAAATCAGTTCATGTGAGTACACTGGTTCAATATTAATATTATAAAGCGACGAAAATATTTTTGGAGCGCCAAAAAACAAAAAACAAAAAAACAAAAACGTATTTAGTGATGGCCGATTTCAAAACACTGCATCATGAAGCTTTGGAGCATTATGAATCTTTTGTGTCGAATCAGCAGTTCAGAGCGCCAAAGTCATGTGATTTCAGCTTCAGCGGTTTGACACGCGATCCGAATCATGATTCGACACAAAAGATTCATAACGCTCCGAAGCTTCCTGAAGCAGTGTTTTGAAATTGGCCATCACCATATAAGTTTTGTTATTTTTTTGGCTCACCAAAAATATTCTCGTCACTTTATAATATTAAAGGTGCCCTAGAACTTTTTTTAAAAGATGTAATATAAGTCTTAGGTGTCCCCTGAATGTGTCTGTGAAGTTTCAGCTCAAAATACCCCATAGATTTTTTTTAATTCATTTTTTTAACTGCCTATTTTGGGGCATCATTATAAATGAGCTGATTCAGGGTACGCGGCCCCTTTAAATCTGGTGCTCCAATGAAACATTGTAACACAGTCAGTGTTATGTTGAGATTCGCCTGTTCTTCGGAGGTCTTTTAAACAAATGAGATTTATATAAGAAGGGGGAAACGATGGAGTTTGAGACTCACTGTATGTCTTTTCCATGTACTGAACTCTTGTGATTTTACTATGCCAAGATAAATTCAATTTTTGAATCAAGGGCACCTTTAATATTGAACCACTGAACTCACATAAACTGATTTAAATATGTTTTTAGTACCTTTATGGATCTTGAGAAAGGAAATGTCATTGCAGGCTATGCAAGCCTCACTGAGCCAACGGATTTCATCAAAGATATCTTAATTTGTGTTCCGAAGATGAATGAAGGTCTTACGGGTGTAGAACGACATGACTCATGAGGGTGAATAATAAATGACATTATTTTTATTTTGGGGTGAACTAACCCTTTAAACTAGACCCCTATATCTTATTTGTAGTTTTTATTCAGTTTAAGCATGTTGAAGGACACAAAATGTTCTTTGTTCTTCTATTTTCTGTTTTTGTTAACTTCTTTCTATTCCAGGGTGTATAATGAAATCCTTTCTATGGATCCTGTGCACTCTTGGCCTGCTTCTCTCTACTGATGCACAGAGTGGTACAAAACCTAATTTTGTCTTCATGATGGTGGACGATTTGGGAATTGGAGACCTTGGATGCTACGGAAACACAACCCTCAGGTTTATTAATAAAATTCAACCTTTATTTTCTACCAGGAAATCCGCTAGCTGTCTGCCTATAGACATGTTATGTGAACATCTCCTTTTAGCTGTTATGTTCTCTGCATATGATGTAGTGCACATTAATGCTAGCAGTGTCAAGTCAGTTCTCACAGAAATAAATGTTGCCTATGCAAGCAAAGTAGATTTGACATGCAGGGAAATTTCCTTTTGATGGGTTCATATATGTTTCAAAGATGAAGAATATTTTGGTCCCATATGAACAGACATTTCTCTCGCAAGCATAATGAGACTGTGTTGTATTGTGGTTGTCCTGGTCTGCAGGACGCCTAACATTGACAGACTGGCCCTGGAAGGGGTGAAACTGACCCAACACATAGCTGCTGCGCCGCTCTGCACTCCCAGCAGGGCAGCCTTCCTCACAGGCAGATACCCTATCCGATCAGGTCAGTCCTGCAGTTACTGCTGAAATAAGCAATATGTGCTGCTTTTAAAGCATATATGTTTAAAACACTTCTGTGTGTGAGAGTTTTATGCTAAATAGCAGGACAAATAATATTATTATTATTATTATTTGTCCTGTTTAATGTTTTTATATTAGTAGTAATAGTAATAAGGGGCACAGAGGTTAGAATTATAGGGCTAGTTCACCCAAAAATGAAATGTCTGTCATTAAGTACTCACCCTTATGTCGTTCCACAACCGTAAGACCTTAATTCATCTTTTGTTCAACTGTGCATCAGTTCATTCCGATTGACTTTGTTACTTTTTTATTCTGACTGGGCTACTAGTCCAATTACAATTGGTTTATTAGGGTCCATGTAAATGCAGCTTGTATTCATGTTCTATTGCAAAACACTTTTGCTGCTATTGAGATTAGATACGGGTAAGGTTAGGGACAGGTTTAGTATATATGGGTAGGTGTAAAAGAAGGGTTAACAATGTGATTATAGATGCACTTACCATTGTAACATTTAACTATGACACCTTAAAAATAGTTCATGTGCACATGATTTTTTTTTTTTTTTTTGACGGCATAGGAATGGCAGCACAAGGCCGTATGGGAGTTTTTCTCTTTTCTGCATCATCAGGAGGCCTTCCACAAGAGGAAATCACCTTTGCGAAGGCTGTCAAAGGGCAAGGCTATTCCACTGCTGTAATTGGTATGTTACTTTCATAAACCTGGTTATCTAGTAACAGAGTCCTGTACAGTATGTCACTGTGGGAAATGCCTTGGACGTGATCAACGACAATACATGTGGTGGCTGACCGGCAGGTCACGGCAATGACACGGGAGCTCCACCTCCTGTCCCTGCCTTTACCTACCATTGCACAATCCTTAGCATATATCTTTTTCTTTTTGACTGTAAGGGGGGAAGTGTGGTGAAACCAGTATTGTAAGAGAATTGGAGATATACTGTACCTTAAAGTGTAACTTCACCAATTATCAACCCACACTTTGTATTTTTATGTCAGTAGTATATATAAACAAACAATATTTACTCATTCTCTGGGGCGTATAAACGTTGCGTATGCACAAAAAAAGGCATTGAATTGTGCTTATGCAATTTTCCACGCACATATCTGGATTTATAAAAAAATAACTTGCCGTAAACATAAGCACACTGTCTGCACACTCTAAACCTTGTGTAGGCATTCTGGAGTTAAGCACTGAAATTACATAAAGTCATTATACAAATTAGAAAGTTAAACAAAAATTATATGAATTTAGAAATATTTGTAGTGGATATGCTTTTCCTGTGGCATGTTGCTATTTAACGGCAGCGAAGAGTAATAGGTGCATGATAATTATTCTTAAAACTATATTGCAGAACTCATGTTCTGAGAAAATATTTCTCATAAGAACAGTGATCTTTTGTTCGATGGTAGAACGGTCCCATTAGCCATTTTAATAGGTTTGATGACAAAACTGTACAACCACTGCTGCATGGAGGTGTGCTGTTGATGTCATGTGCAGGTATTTACAGCATTTAAAGCATAGAATTTAAAGTAAACTGTAAGATTTGCATGTTTTACTTTTAAAATGTCTTGTCAATGACGTGCTGTTTACCTTTATAGGCAAAATTACATGCATTTTATTTGTTTAAATTGATACTATTTGGCCAGTGAATTTCTCTGAAAAGTATTTAATACAATTTTGCTTTTTCAGATATTCTGATGTTCTAAAATAAGACAAGCTTACTAAATGATTTTTAGCAATCTAATGTACTGCACAAATGGCATTTATAGTCCATATCTCATATTTTCCTAACGTCTTGTACTATTAAACATGATATCATGTGGATGGGAATATGCATATGGAAACTATATGCAGATGAGGATATGCATAGTAAAACTAAGGCGTTGTAAGCTCCATATGGTTATTTCGGGAAAGAGATGGGGTGGAAATGCATGTACTCACAATCTTCTGCTGACTGGGTTTTATAAAGGGAATTTTGCGCAGGTTCTGGTAAAATCTAGCTTTTGTGCATACATGCACTTTTGGGATGAAATCTACATAAAGTTTTATACACAAGGCCCCTGGACCGAGAAATTCACGATTATTTGTCAGGAATCCAAAAACTTCTGACAGCTCCAGGGCTTTCATGAAAACTACTGATTATACTTCCACATTTTTGTATCCCTTCCTACCGATAGTCAGATCGACAGAGGGTTATCAACAGAACGGCTATTGTAAGGGTAGGTTTGTCACTGAAAATCGTATTGTACTTTGTCTTGTCTTTAAACAGCATTATGGCAAAAAATTGAATACTATGGCAACAGCTTTCTTTTGCCAGTGGTGAAGTACCCCTTTATATATCTAATTATAAACCGCTCTACATTCCAGAACTTGGGTATTCCAGTGCTTGTGCTATCATCTCTTCATAGTTTGTATTAATCAAATTAATAAATTATACACTGTGTGCAGAATTATTAGACAAGTTGATTTTCTGATCATATTTTTTTTTCCAAGCATATTTTACCAATTCCAATCCACATCAATCTTAATAACTACTATTAATATTGTTTTTAATCATTTATAAGTGATATATAATTGTTCATGAAGGCTGGAAATGAAAAATGCCTTATATTCAGGTGTTATTATTAGGCAGAATTATTAGGCAGGTTTTCTTTTACAGGCAAAATGAGCCAAAAAAGAGATTTAACTCAGACTGAAAAGTCAAAAAATATTAAATACTCATGAGAAGGACGCAATACTAATGCAATACTAGAAATTGCAAAGTTAAAGCATGACCAAGGGACAGCAAAATGCTCAGTGAGTCAGCTGGGTCATACAAAAACAGGTGGAAAAGAAAAGACACTGCAAAAGAATTAAGAAATAAGGTGAAGAATTAAGTGTGAAACCATCAGGAACCCTTTAGTCTCCAGCGACACCATTTTCCAGAACTGAAACCTACCTGGAGTCTCCAGAAGTGCAAGGTGTCAGGATCTCAGAGACTTAGATTAGCTAAAGAATCCTAAAAAATGACCCGCACTTAATACGAATCATAAGCTGAAGTGTTATAAAATACATGAAGACTGGGTTTTAAAGGCCTTATAGACGGACAGCTTGAGAGTGACTCCTGAAGGACCAGCACCACATCCTCTTTTATCACTGTTTGAAGAATTTATCTTCCAGAATCTAGCAGGTGTGGGAGTTCACTTTTTAGTCCATCTCTTATCCTGAAATGTCCATCTTGCGATGGACTAAAAATGATCTTCCAAAACTTACTGCCAGATTCTGGAAGATAAATTCTTCAAAGAGTGGTACAAATGTGCTTGGAAAAAAAAATATGATCAGAAAATCAACTTGCCTAATAATTCTGCACACAGTGTATATACATTTATTTTTAAACATTGGACTTACACAGAATGGTGCAGTAATATACAGCCTTTAAAATCTCATTATAAAGTGCAGTGATGTTCAAGTTAACTTGACGCTTATATCTTTGGACTGATTATATAGCACGTCCATAATGTAGAATGATTGCTTAAGCCGTCCTGGGGTTACAAGCTTGCGCTAATGTAATTTAATATCACTGATTCTCGAGACATGAGACAAAAGGATGTCCAGCAATTTTACTTGCTATTAGTTTTAAAAAATTATACTTCTAAAATAATCCAAGATTGAAAGTTAGAATGTTACAACACATACCATTTTATTGTATTATTTCTATATTTCATTAAAATAGTTACATCAATACTAAAGACCCCTCCATCCACCCAACCACTAGTTTTCTCAATATTTATTATGCATTTTAGATATTAGATATTTTAGATTTTATATCTGACTGTATGTTGTATCTCACTATATGTTGACACATTAAATATTTGCAAGGAAAAGCACCTTTTGTGAGAAAATGGAATAAGCAGATGGTTGCGCCAAAACACATTTAGATAATTTATGATGCATCTTTTTTTCTTTTTTCTTTTTTTATCTATTTATTTTTTTCACTTTTGCAGTTTGTATTGTCATGTGTATCAAAATCAGTGATACCACATGATATACTACTGGATGAAAAGCCAGCAGCTCCACAGACGGCAGCTAAAGAATTAGTGGCTCATCTCAGGGACAAATGTGGGGTACAGTGATGGAGCATGCAGCTTGCTGACTCACTTTGCAAGAAACAGTGCAAGCTCTAAAGCTGTCTTTAGGAAAAGTAGATGCTTTTCATCTTTTGTAGGAAATCAGTGTTTGGTTCAAAAGGGGATTGAGGGAGTGTGTTCCACAGTTAGATCCCAGGATGGTTTTAGTGTTTTTTTAAACGAAGTTCATCCTTTATAAAATGGCACATCCGTATCTCTCTCACACTTGAGTCACCAGTTGATTAGTGTCACACATAATGAATGGGAATGTGCATTCCTCCACTTAACTGCCAAACTGTGCAGCTGTGGCAAGTGGTTGTCACCCTGCTGATTTATGCATTCCACCTCTGTGGTGTTGTCTGATCTGACCAGAATGCAGTGTGAGTTTCAACACCAGAAACAAAAAGAATAATTCAAGATAATTCATGTTTCTCCATTAAAATTATGGTGGCCATAACCTCTTCACTGTTCTGCCCTCAAACTCGGGCTGTCAGCAAATGAGTGCTCATGTTTATCGACTTTCCTCAGTGAAACTGGTGCTCACTAGATTGCAGTTCTTAGAAATAAAGGGTCTTGCAAACTCTGTCATTTGCAATAACCCCAAGAGATTAACAGCCCATGTCGAGGCCATTAGGCCCCAAAGGCAAAGGCACATCCTGAAGGAATCTGCTTGTCCCTTCCCCATTCTGAAAGGATGTACAGAGAAGCAGATTGTTTAAATAAGCAGACACACTGAAAACGACATTTCTCAAAGCCGACTTTAACACCCAAGGGGCGAGAGAAAGACCGAAAGGTATTGTTTGATATTTGATATTTGAGTCTGTTGTCTCTGGCAAACCTGGAAAATTTGTTGTTTGCTGGTAAATGTGTGAAAAAATTTGAAGAAGATGGTGAGATGAATGCTTTGCAAGTAACTACATGGCAACTAAATACATGGAGGTCCTTGAAGCAATCTTGTGCACTTTAGAAAGCAAAGATAATAGGTT
Source organism: Chanodichthys erythropterus (assembly GCF_024489055.1). Classification (NCBI taxonomy): domain Eukaryota; kingdom Metazoa; phylum Chordata; class Actinopteri; order Cypriniformes; family Xenocyprididae; genus Chanodichthys; species Chanodichthys erythropterus. The sequence goes on from NC_090232.1 coordinate 27,620,356, forward strand.
TAACTCATTTTCCATGACCAAATTGAACATGGGTAAAACAATAACTTTGTATTGACTTGTACCTGGTCTTCAAACTTCTTTTTATTTGTGATAGCGTCTCAGTTCACATTACATTCACACCTAGGTTTTTAGGAAGCCAAGCAATTTGAATAATAATAATGATAATAATAAATTTAAATAACTTTTTTTTTTTTTTTTATATTATGACTGAGCCATTTTCTATAGTGAGATATAGGGCCCTATCATACACCCAGTGCAATGCGGTGCTAGGCGCGACAAGTGTTTTTTGCTAGTTTCAGCCCGACGCAGTTATCATTTTCACGTCCTGCGCCACATTGTTCAAATAGCAAATGCATTTGCGTCCATTTGTGTGCCCATGTGCGTGCTGGTCACAAGGTGTGTTCAGGTGCATTGTGGGTGCGTTGGTATTTGGAGGCAACTGAAATAGACTTCATTGCCAGCAAGACAAATACACTTTCAATGCCCAGAAAGCTACTAAATATGCATTTAAAACAGTTAATGTGACTACAGTGGTTCAACCTCAATGTTATGAAGCGACAAGAATACCCCCCCCCCTTCATCGTAGTTGCAAGAATGACCTGTACACTCTTCAAAATAAATCATTTATGTTCCACAGAGAAATGAGAGTAATACAGGTTTAGAATGAAAATGAGTACATAATGACTGGATGAAGTCAGAGGGTTAATGAAATTAATAATGCAAAGGCTTAAGAAAGACCTTCAGTTTCTATACAGACCTTTCAAAATGGATTGACAATTTTCTTTGATATTATTTCAGTCACTGCATTTGCTAAGCTCAAACTGAGTACCTTCCTCAAAATCTGTCTGTATGAATGTGCAACGGGAGTTAAGCCCTTGATCTCTTACCAAAACGGCAGTGACCAACGTAATATCAAAGATGGTGACGTCCATAAAACTTTCGACACGACAAGAGTCCAATCGAACTGTGAATTCATCTGTCAAATCTTCATTAACCAACAGTAGCTTTTATGGAGAGCATAGCATTTGAGTCATGCGAAGATGACTGGATCTAAAACCTTCAGATGACACAGAACTCATATCTCCATCGTTTTAAGTTACCGAAAGCACAACTACACGAAAACCCGCAACACACGGCAGACTTGTGTTTGTGCAACGCAGAGCGCCTCTCTCCCACTGTATGATGTTACAGACATCTAGTTGTCCAGTACGATTGGTGAGTCCTGAAAATTTACAGATGTGCATTCGGTTATGCAGTTGTCACTCCCATAAATAACTGAACTCTGTGTGAACATAGGGACTCAAATACAGAACAGACAACCGTATTCTGATGCTGTGTGAACGTGGCCATTGAATGAACGTTAGAATAAGAAACATTCAATACTAATGCATTTTGTTTTGCTTTAATATCATTTTTTGCCAGCCATCAATTGCTAAATTTTGTAAACACATTTTTTATTTTTTTTTTTTTAGGGAAATGGCACCTGGGTCTCAACTGTGAAGACAGTGCCGACTACTGCCACCATCCTAAATCTCATGGCTTTGACTACTTCTATGGCACCATTATGACGCACCTTCGGGACTGCCAGCCTGGACATGGCTCTGTCTTACATCACGTCCATGCTCACATTCCATACAACGCCCTTGGAATTGGTCTAGTTTCCCTGGTGTTACTCCATATTAGAGGGACAATAACTGTGACCAGGAAGGTAGTTTTTGGTTTTCTGGTCCTGGTAGGGGTGTTGGTTAGTGTCTTTGGTGCGGTGTTATACACATTCCCCAATCTAAATTGCTTTGTCATGCGAGGGACGGAGATTGTTGAGCAACCATATACATCAGAGAACCTCACTCAAAGGATGACCAGTGAAGCCATAGAGTATCTGGAAAGGTATGTGTCTACTTTTTATATCCATGTTAAAGTACAAAAAGCTTTCGTAGGTACTCCGTTTGAGCTTAGCAAATGCAGTGACTGAAATAATATCAAAGGAAATTGTCAATCCATTTTGAAAGGTCTGTATTGAAACTGAAGGTCTTGTTTAAGCCTTTGCCTTATTAATTTCATTAACCCTCTGACTTCACCCAAAAAATGAAATTCTGTCATGTACTCATTTTCATTCTAAACCTGTATTACACTCTTTTCTCTGTGGTACATAAAAGGATATATTTTGACGAGTATACAGGTCGCTCTTGCAACTACAATGCATGGGGGAAAAAATGTTGAAGTACACTGCACATCTTTTTAATTTAAATTCAGAACAGATTTTAAAACACCAGGAATCATACACTTGCTGACTTTGAAAATGGTTATAGAGAAAAGCTGGGCTTAAAAACTGCCCTAAACGATTGAGGATCACGCATGTCCAGAATTTTAAGTTGTTCCAAACACAAACTCATGCAGAAACATGTGCCTTGTTGCTTCTAGGAGACTCATGACAAAAGAAAACAGTATGTGTCCTAAAATTGGCTCAAAATATCAAACAAGTTTGAAATCCTCTGTCTAAATGGATTCAGTCTGAACCTAAAAAAACGAAACAAAAAACAAATGTGCCCATCATACACGGAGGGTCAGCCTTAGACCATAAAAGAAACTTTTTTTTTTTTTTTTTTAAAGCAAACTTTGTTTATTTTTCTGACTTTATTGGCAGATCGTTTTGGTTGTTTTAAGCACAAAGTTTGTTAAATTCTGATACATTCCTCTGAGACATCATCTTACTGTATGTCAGTTTGCTTCTCATAAAAATATATCATACTGAAATAATTGTAATAAAATAATAATAATAATAATATGATTTTATGATTTTTATAGCATGGGACTGAAGCTTTCTTAAGGATTATTCATTTTATTACAATATATATAGAGATACAGCCAGGCACAGTTATGTATGTGACGTATACAATTTTCATATCACAATAACTGCTGAAACTTTTATCACGGTATTGAATTACACTAGAAAAATGCAGGTTGAAAAAATAAACTGCAGTGATGTTCTCTCAATAACATAAAGAAAAAACAAAAACAAAACAGTAATAACAATTATATTAATAATTTGATTATAACATATATTGTATTCTAATACAAAATGAACCTTGAACATTAAAGTGCAAAAGAACACAACTAGAAAGAACAATAATAAAGAATTAAAACATTATCAACCAATAAACTTTAATAATCTTATTATTACAAACGTACTGTCAGAACCCCTGGCATAGGGTCTCCTGAAATCTGTTCATTCTGACTGCCCCAAATCTGCACAAGTCTGTATTCCAGCTTCAAGGCTTTCAAGCTTCTAAAAAGACACAAACGCACCATAAAAGTATAATTTTCAGTGAAAAATGACCAAGGTTTATTGCATGGCTTCAGAAGATCTGAAATAGATTTGAAATCATATGGACCACTTTTATGATACTGTAATGGTTCTTTTGTGTCCTTTGAAGTTTGAACGCACTAGTTCCAATTTATTTTGTGAAAAAGAAATCTTCAAAATTTGTCATTTTGTGCTCAATGGAATAAAGTCAGTTATAAGGGCTTAAGATGACATGTGGGTGAGAAAATAATGACAGAATTTGTTTTATTGAAATACAGTATCTCAATTCTTACCTGTATCACAGAGAATCGGTTTGTTGGGAAATTGTGGTTTCATCTGCAGAACCAATGAAATATTCTTATATTAAATGATCAAGTTTATATTCTCTCATTGCACTATTGTATGCATTGTAAGGCACTGTAAGACATGTCATCAATAAATCCTTATGAAAACTCACATGAAAGCAAATCCCTTTCAGCCAGGCTCTGATCCTTGATCTGATGGGATAATTCAACCCTGAAATAATGTGCTTTGTTTGTCCAATGGTCATGTAAGATGAAACATTAAGGTTTTTTTTGTTTTGTTTTTTTCCACAGGAATTCAGAGAGGCCTTTCTTGCTCTTCTTCTCGTTTATTCAAGTCCACACTGGACTTTTTGCCTCTCCTCTCTTCAGGGGGAAAAGCCAGCATGGCCTCTATGGTGATGCAGTCATGGAGGTAGACTGGAGTGTAGGTACTGTATGACTTTTGACTTTGCCTTGTCACAGAAATATTCTAAAGATAAATTGATAAATTTAAAAGCAAGTACCCTAAATGGCCAAAAGTGTGTGGACACCCATGACTACCATGCTTGAATTTGTGCACTCCATAGCCAATAGGGATAGGGATAGTAATAGTTTGCCAAATAATGAAAATTCTGTCAGCCAAACACAATAAGAGTTAACATTCAGCTCTTCCAAGCTTTGGAAGCCTTGGAGTCGTATGGATTACTTTTAAGATGGATGGATGGATGTTCTTTTTTGGGCTTCAAAATCTCACTTACTATTCACTCCCATTATAAAGCTTGGAAGAGCCAGGATATTTTTTAATATAACTCCAGTATTGTGTTTGGATGAAAGAAGAAAGTCATATACACTTCAGGATGAGTAAATTATGGGATAATTTTCTCTAACCTTTTAAGAAAGCTGTTAAATGGGGCCGACTCCATATTAAAAGGATTCTTCACCCAAAAATAAAATTTCTCTCATTATTTATATATCATTTACCCTCCTGCTGACCCAGATGTATATGACTAATTCATCTCTGTGAGTCCATATAATGCAAATATATGGCATTCCCAAAGTAGATGCTTCAAAAATCACACAAAGTGAACAGGGAATCTAAAAGACCCAAGTTGATGAATCAATGTCTACTAAAGCAAAACTTAAGGTGTGTGTAATAAAAATACAAACATTTTAAATATAAAGCATTGCTTCTGGCCAAGTGTCATACACTGGTTCATACGAGTTCACGGTCAACATAAGCATCAGCGCAATGCAAAACTTGTGTGAGACATGATGATCCTCTGTGCTTCTGCGCCACTTTCATCATATTTCACAACATCCTGACGTAGTGCTTTACAGCGTTCTCATGACAGGTACGTATGACAGTTGACCCGGAGCGATGGTTTATCGTTTAAATTTGTATTTTCTTACACAGACACCCACCCCTATCATTTGGCTTCAGAATACATTGAATTATCAATTGGGGTGGTGTATATTACCATCATGTTTATTTTTGTGTTTTTTGAAGCATCAAATTGCATTATATGGACTCGTAAAGATTATTTTTCTCAGAATCTTTGTTTGTGTTCTTCTGAAGAAAGAAAGTCATATGCACATGGGACTGCATGAGGGTGAGGAAATGATATGAGAATTCTCATTTTCTGGGTGGAGTATCACTTAAAGGCACATTCAACTCCACTCCTAGATTGCCACTGTTCTGCAGAGTGTATCTCTAACCATCTCCAGAACACTTACCTGGAAGCTTCTAGTAATCCTAAAGACCTCAATTAGCTGGTTCAGATGCCACATACTTTTGGCCTTACATTGAAAGACATGGTGATAAGCTATTATCTCAAACTGAACTACATCTTTTTGCTGTTTTTACATTTAATTAATCAGACTTATCAGATTTGCTGAATTCATCTTCTGAGGTAGCTGAGCCGAGAAAGAATTTATCACAAACCAATAAGAGTGTCTCTTAAAAGGGCACAATGTATGGTTTCTAAAAATGTCTATGAAGCTTTTTTTGTTTGTTTGTTTTTGAAAAATGAGTCGTTACCATATAAATGCAATAAGGATAGCACGGAATGGATACTGACATCACTGTTGCATAACAGTGAACCTTTTTAAGCGAAGGACAGTTCTCTTAGTCATAGTCGAGTGTTTGGGAGAATAAGCAGAAGGAATGAATTGATTCTGTTGCAAACAGCAAGCTGATATCCAGATAATTGGATTGTGTTTTTAAGTCTTTGAGTTAACAAGATATTTTACGAAATGCATGTCTAGGCACAATTTGTTTTTGTCTAGTATTATTCAAGTATTAAAGAATGAGCTTTAACCAACACATTCAGTCAATTGTATCAAAACCTTTGACTAGTATAATAAATGGCTGTTTTTGACAGACTGGTGAATTACTATTTAAAGGTGCCGTAGAACGTCTTTTCAAAAGATGTAATATGTCTAAGGTGTCCCCTGAATGTGTCTGTGAAGTTTCAGCTCAAAATACCCCATAGATTTTTTTTAATTAATTTTTTTAACTGCCTATTTTGGGGCATCATTAACTATGCACCAATTCAGGCTGCGTGACCCTTTAAATCTCTCACTCCCTGCCCTCCCGAGCTGTCGACTATAATTGCAGTTATACAGTGCATAAACAAAGTTCACACAGCTAATATAACCCTCAAATGGATCTTTACAAGACATTCGTCATTCACGCTGCATGCATGCATCGATTCCTGTAAGTATAGTATTTATTTGTATGTTTACATTTGATTCTGAATGAGTTTGATAGTGCTCCGTGGCTAATGCTACACTGTAGGAGAGATTTACAAAGAATGAAGTTGTGTTTATGAATTATACAGACTGCAAGTGTTTGATAATGAAAATAGCGACGGCTCTTGTCTCCGTGAATACAGTAAGAAATGATGGTAACTTTAACCACATTTAACAGTACATTAGCAACATGCTAACGAAACATTTAGAAAGACAATTTACAAATATCACTAAAACTATCATGTAATCATGGATCATGTCAGTTATTATTGCTCCATCTGCCATTTTTCGCAATTGTCCTTGCTTGCTTACCTAGTCTGATGATTCAGCTGTGCACAGATCCAGACGTTAATACTGCCTGCCCTTGTGTAATGCCTTGAACGTGAGCTGGCATATGCAAATATTGGGGGCGTACATATTAATGATCCCGACTGTTACGTAACAATCGGTGTTATGTTGAGATTTGCCTGTTTTCCGGAGGTCTTTTAGACAAATGAGATTTATATAAGAAGGAGGAAGCAATGGAGTTTGAAACTCAACGTATGTCTTTTCCATGTACTGAACTCTTGTTATTCAACTATGCCAAGCTAAATTCAATTTTTGATTCTAGGCCACCTTTAATGAAATGTAACCAGATTTGCGTTTCCTGAAGGCATCAAAATTAAACTTTGTTATTAAAATTTAAACACAAAACATTAATGCTTTGGTTCTATGTAAATGAAGTTCTGCATTAGAACTCTTGTCCATTTTGCAGTGTAATGGTGGCTATATAGGGTTAAAGGTATAGTTCACCTAAACATGAAAAATATGTTGTCATTTAAATGTCTCACTGGTTTTTCATCCATACAATGGAAGTCAATGGTAACCAAAACTGTTTGCTCAGCAACATTCTTCAAAACATAATTTTTTGTATTTTGCAGAATAAAGTCATAGAAAGAAAGAGAAAGAGAGAGAGAAAGAAAGAGAGAAAGAAAAAGAAAGAAAGAAGGAAAGAAAGAAAGAAAAAGAGAAAGAAAGAAAAAGATCAGAACATCAGAAAGAAAGAACATCTTCATTTATATAGCGCTGTTCACAATACAGATTGTTTCAAAGCAGCTTCACAGTGATTATAGAAACATTTTTTGGCTTTACAGCAGCTCTAAGAAAATATTATTATTGCGCTAAAGTAGATTTTTGATTAAATCACTTCCGTTGTAAAAATTGTTAATTAATAACTTAGTGGCCGCATAAATTACACCCTTTCTACTGAAAACCGTAGACCTTTAATGCATTCTTGCGGTTCATTTGCGTGTTTAGTCTATAGGTTTGCACGTTTAAGTGTGTATGTGCGCAGACGCTTAGTCTTTTTTACAAAGTGATATTGCCAAATTACTTGTCTGGTCTGCATAATGCAGAAAAAAACTAGTCTTGTCTGCGGATCTATGCAAACTGGAATAATTTGATAACATTTTATCTATACATATGGAACGGAAAGGGAAGGAGGCTTTCACAGGGGATAGTTTAGTTGACACTTCAGGGCTGTGTTTTCGTCGTGTCTAGGTGCAGGTCCTTCATCTCAACTGGATACGGCCTGGATCTGGCAGACTACGTCAAACCTCGGGATAAACAGAGAGAGACTAATATTAGCGTAGACGCCATTCTTCTTATGATGTATCGAATACATCAGGTGTTATGGGATGTGTTCCCGGTTCCAGCTGACCTAATCTATGCAGCCTAACAATTTACATGATTTGAATTATAGAAGTAGATAATGTGTAATGTGTTATGCTTGTGCCTGGTTAACACAGAAATAAAGAGAAAGAAAAAGTCATGACAATTTTCACTTTGGGGTGAACAATCTCTTTAAATTATGCAGATGCATGAAAAAAATACGAATTACAAATCAGAATGCAAATACATGGATTTTTTTTTTATTATTATTATTATTTTTTTTTGCAGTGACACCAGTGATCAATGGAGGATATTCAGAATGTATTCTTATATTTCAATTATAAAAGAAAGTTTAAAAATACATTGACAAAACAAAGTTTGAATAGAGTAGTGTATGTTAAGTTTTTTTCAACTGAACTGGTAGAATAAGCTTTCATCATCATTTCATCTGCTAAAACAGTCACAACCTTTAAGAGACAACTAAAGATACACCTCTTTGGTCATCACTTAAACTTAAATCACATAAAATGTAATCAGAGCACTTTCTATAAACACAAAAAAACTGCTTGTTGTGTCTCAATTGTAAGTTGGTTAAATAAAAGTGTGTGCTACGTGTAAATCAATTGCAAAAGTTTATACCTTAGTGTTATGGGTTTAAACAAACCCCAAACAAGAATGTTTAAGTTACATCAGTCCAGTACTACATTTCACTAAAAAATATAACTTTTTTTAGTAGTTATAGGTTGGTTTTTAGTATTTTAATATTAATCTTATTGTCTGTCTTACTTCTCACTATGCTGTTGCTGTTTTTAGGTCAAATCATGCAGACTCTGGAGCTCTTAAACTTGAAGCAAAACACTCTGGTGTACATGACTTCAGATCAGGGGCCTCACCTGGAAGAGATTTCAATCCACGGAGAAATGCACGGGGGTTATAACGGCATATACAAAGGTATTCTGCATATACAAAGGGTTTGCCCATCCTTATGAACAAAGCATTTCAGCATTATTTTCAGTTTTAAAGGTGAACAGTAAAAATGTGGGATTTCACTCGCTCTGTTTCCCTCTCTCGAGCAGCTGGCAAGTCGACCAATTGGGAAGGTGGGATTCGGATACCAGGGATTCTTCATTGGCCAGGTGTCTTGCCTGCCGGGAAGGTCATTGATGAGCCCACTAGCAACATGGATATTTTCCCCACGGTGCTGAATTTAGCTGGTGCTTTCATACCCAGTGGCAGGTGAGAATCTGTCGCCTAGCAACAAAATCTGCCACTCAAGGATTTGGTTACTGAGACAACAGATACAAGGTGCAGAATCCACTAATGGAGAGATACATTGAAATATTTGGATGTACAGAAATCAATAGATTCAATCGTGTTTTCAATCACCTAATAAGATGATCATATGCCCAAGTTAGCTAGTTAATACATAGAATAATGACGTTTTGAATTTTGGCCACCCAAACTACTAATTAGACACACTAAATAGGCTAGTAATTGCAGTACGTTACAACTTGTTTCCATTACAGAGTCATTGATGGCCATGATCTCTTGCCTCTGCTGCAAGGGCAAGTGGAGCATTCTGAACATGAATTCATGTTTCATTACTGCAATGCCGAACTGAATGCTGTCCGATGGCACCCGCCTAACAGTGAGTCCTAATTGCACACCCACCCTTCTACACTCTTATGAAGCAACTAATAACTATTTTGATCATCTTAATAATTACACATATATATATAATAATCTGTGATACATGGATAGATAAGCGAGATGATGATTTTAAAACTAGTTTCCCTGTTTTTCCAGGTAGTGCAATCTGGAAGGCCTTTTTCTTTACACCTGACTTCTACCCAGAGAACAGCTCTGCGTGCTTCCACACTCATATCTGCTTCTGCATCATGCCCTTTATCACGTTCCACGACCCTCCGCTGCTTTATGACCTGTCGAGAGACCCGTCAGAAAGCACCCCCCTAAGTCCAGACACTGAGCCCCAGTTCTACTCAGTTCTAGAGGTCATAAGGGCAGCAGTAAGCCGTCATACACAGAGTCTGAAGCCCGTCCCATTACAGCTTTCCCCTCTCCAAATGATATGGAAGCCCTGGCTCCAGCCCTGCTGCTCTTCTCTCAGTCAGCTTTGCAGATGTGAACGAGACCATCAGATAGAGAAGCTACGACATGAGCTTCAAGAAGAATAGTCCGGTACTCAAAATCTTATACTTTAATGCATAAGAAGGGCATGTAATACTTAAAGGGATAGTTCGCTCAAAAATGAAAATTACCATCATTTACTCAACCTCATGTTGCTCTGTGGAACACACAAAAAAGATCATTTGAAGAAATAACCAAGCAGTTTTGCTAACTATTGACTTTCCATAGAAAAAAAGAAAATCAAGCATTTGGTTTAAAATGAGGGTGAGTAAATGATGACAAAATTTTCATTTTGGGGTGAACTATCTGTGACTTTAACTTAAATAGGTAACTTAAAGGAGCGGTCCCGTTTAATGTGGTTCACCAAATTTTCACTGGCGAAATATAGTTATTTCAATAGGAATATGAAAGATTTCACAACAGGTTTAAGTTGGTAATGTGGATTTGTGGACATGCTTACCAAGTAGTTTGAAAGTGATATAAAGATTGACAAAATTGAAATTTAGCTGAAATTTGGCTAATGTGCTCAGACTAATAGGCTAAATGTGCAACTTCACTGTAAACAATGTGAAGAGCAATAAAGGCCCTGATATACTTCAAGTGAAATCAAAGAACGAGGTCAAAATGAATTTTTTTTCTGGAGTACGGCTTGCCAAAGAGAACTTTACAGAAAAGTTTGCTCTGGATAGTAAACACTTCAAACTACCGTTGGTCCGTGGTGAATATGTAATAGGTGTGAGCTGAGGCTCTGCTTCTTTGACATGAAAATCTTCTTTGGTTCATTTTTTTTTTTCTTTCCGTTCTGTCCATCAAGGTGAGACACAAGTAAAACATGAACACAAACACATTGAAAAGATGCTTCATAGTAGAAATTGAAATGGATCTTCTAGTTAAAAGTGACACTGATTTTCATTTCTAATACTGTAAAGCTGAATGCTTTGAAGCAATCTGTTGTATAAAGTGCTATATAAATGAACGTGACGTGAAGTGACTTGGAGTGCCGCATTGCAAAGCTGGTGCAAACAAATCCACTTTGCTATGAACGAATGCTTTAACTGTTTTTTTTCTCACTGTCGTTTTGTTGTTTATTTTGTTATCGAGAGGTAAACGCACAGCACATATTAACATATCTAAATGCTGCTCTCAGCAGCGCAGGCAGCGACGGGATGTTCACTACACTCTAAAAAATGCTGGGTTGTTTCAACCCAAGTTTGGGTCAAAAATAGACAAACCCAACCATTGGGTAAAATTTTTAAATGCATTTTTTAACCCAACGGTTGGGTTTGTCCATATTTGACCCAAATTTGTGTTGAAACAACCCAGCATTTTTTAGAGTGTAATATTATATTGCTGCAAAGGTTTTTCGAACATCTTTTTACCCCTAAACGAAAAATAATTTATTTATTGGGGCCTTGATATTGCCAGATTTGTTTCACAGGATCTAAGATCTAAGGTCATTTGTGGCAAGGGTGTTGGTAAGCGAAGCCAGATTCTCTGTTCTGAGTTCTGTATTTCTCCTAGTTTGGAGATGCATCATCCTGATTCAACAGCACAAGGTCAGGGATTTTGTGAAGCTGTAATTACTACCTTTATGCTCGTAAGCTTTGATCTAGCCTGCTACCGGTAACGACTCATACCCATAATGCCTCTTACAGGCTTTGGTGCTCTGAGGGTTTTTATAGTATTTTTGGTATCCAATATGTTTTGCTTATTTTTGTGACTAATCAGGCTGCGCTGGATGGTTTGCCAGCCTTAAGAGGCTCTCCACGCTCTCAACATCATGTTCATTACACTAATCTCATCACATTTAAAAATGGTCTGTATCAGGGAATAAAAAGATGTTTTGCCTAATTTTTTAAGAGCCAGATGTGATATTTATTGGAATTATGCTCTACTTCATGGCTTGATGTATTTATCACTGTTTCTGAAATATTTTACACATTTGCTAATCAGATATTGATAGTCATTTGAATGAGGTACATTTCATATTTGAGAGTGTCAGCTCTATGAGCTTTTGATTCTTAACTAATATTTACCATTTGATGCAGTATCATACATAATTTCCTCAAGATTTCATGATTATCCACAGTCCTGAATAAATAGTGCAGGTTCTTACAATTATTTCAAGTTGGTGTTACTTAACATGATCAAATAACTCTTACTAGCATTTTCCTGAAACAAATTTGAAAACATTTTGACCACTTCTTACAGCATATCTACTAAACTGCATCACTTTTATGTGAACAGATGCTGACTTTTAAAGATATAGCTAAAAGAGCAGATGGTGGTATACCCAGGGGAGCCTTAAAAGTGATTGAAGCATGGGGCTCCTTAAACCGAAAAAGATCTAGGCCTATGTCAAAATAGACAAGTTCAATCATTCTGATTTTCTGGGTGCTTTTACAAAGGGGAGAGATCAATCAATTGCATTATGGGAGGTTTGCTTGGCCTAAATGATCAAAGGCACCAAAAGAGAACACGAGCTTTGCTTAAGAATAGGTTTCTAAAACCTACCCATAGAAACTTTTTGGAATACTACAACTTATTGGAAGTTGAAGAATGTAAATAACTTTAAAGCTGCTGACATTTTTTTTTTTTTTTTAAACCCACAAAATAAACTTTGTGACACTTTCAATGTTGCTTTATTTGTTAGAGCAGCTCAATCATTAAGTAAATTTGGGTCGTGACTCACCAGAAACCTGTTTGAAAACAGGCATTATTTTTGCTATTCCATTTGTTACAGCTGAAATTACACACTGCAGCTTTGCATTATATTTATCCCTATGAAAAGAAAGTAACACACACTTTTAAAAACACACTTTTTTTTTAAACACAATTGCATATTATTTTCAATTAAATTAAAATTTATTCTAGTTAATTTATATTACATGCAAGTAGTTGAACTTAAGAGTGTTTGTTGACCCACTTAAGTAGTACATCTTTATATGCAATTTCATATTTACTTCTATTGCCTTGAAATATGATTATAGTGTACTGCCGAATATACTGACAAGCATTTATGGCTAATTAAAATATACTTCAGTGTTTTTTTTAAACATGTGTCATGTAATTAAATATATTTGTAATTACACAATTGTAATAAGGCTGCAATTTAGTCAATTTAAAATATATTAACTTTACGTATAATATTAAATAACATTACAGGTAAATTTTTAATCAAGTACTTAACATGTGCTTTAGTATGTTAGTCCACACATCAAAATAAGTGTTCTTTAAAGCATGACAAAAATATGAAAAAATTAGTTTAGTGCAAAACTTAATGTGTCATTACAAAGTGCACTTTTTTAAAAGTGTACAATTGTGGTAAACTGCACTCTCTTAAAATACACTTAAGTGGCTTTTATTTAATATGATATTAACTGAAAATACATTTTTTTTTTTTTTAAATAAATATTTTTACATTTTGAAGTACACTACAAATGCAAATTCAGCCTAAAACAATTAAGCACACTTTTTTTCACAAAGTTAAAGATGAAGGCAGCGGCTATTTGCAGTAAGTGCAAATAGCAATAGATGCTATTTACACTAAGTGAAAATAGCATATTTTCTAAGCGATAGATGCTATTTACACTAAGTGCAAATAGCTGTAGATGCTATTGATAGTCAAAATAGCAATATATTCTATTTACAGTACACTAAGTGACAATAGCAGCATTTTCTTAGCGATATGCTATTTACACTAAGTGAAAATAACAATATATTCTATTTACACTATGTACAGTATCAGTTCTTTGCCAATATAAAGTATAGATAGCATCTACTATTTACTCTTATTGCAGATACTATTTGCACCTCAGTATTTTTGTACAATAGGATGCTACCTTATTAGGAGAATAAAAACCCTCCCTACACCTTCCCCCAACCCTACCCAATAGACGCTTTTAATATAATTAAACACTTGTTCGCAGTTTATTTACATTGAAAATATATGCAAGCTCGGCTGGATTCGAACCCGTGTCAATCTCGTTAAAAGCCAGGTCTGCTCGATACTTCTACGCCACTGAAGACTTTGAACTCTGTGTGTCTTTTTTGAAACTTGAGTGGCCCACCCAGACATTAGTGGGCGGAGCTAGTGTTAATAGCGTTTGCCAATGAGTGACGCTATTTGCACTTAGTGTAATATATATATAATAATAATATATAATTTTTTTTTAACCTCTTTTTTTTTTTTTAACCTCTCATTCTTTACTGTCGTGTTTCAGCTACACACTGTCAATGTTTATGACTCAGGCAGCCAGATTCACTGTTTATCTGAGCAATGAAGCAGATATAATCAGCTCTGTCCTCTGTTTTGACGTTAACTGCTGTTAATTTGAGTTAGGTTTTGGCGGGGCTCCTATGTTTTTATGTGTTTTTCCTGTAACCACTTTCAGCCTCTGGCAATTTAGTCCAAAATGATCATTAACGTGACATTGCCTGACAAGGCCAATCCCCATGTGGACCATAAAGAGTCGCCTTATTCACTGTGCCTGGCACCAAACAACCTTTACCGCACATTTTAGCTATGTTGTTGTGACACAAGACCACAGACATACAGACATTAGAAGAATATGAATGAGGAAAAACAGGTAAAACGATGCTTAATGCAAGGTGACGGATGTAATACCAGACTGGGTTTGACTTTCACAGTAGTGCAGAATAGTCTTGAAACAGCTACATTTGAAACCTTGGTGAGGCCTGTAGACATGAATAAGCCCATATGCTAAGTAAATATGTATTAATGGAGAGATTTTTAGAATAACATTGTCTGGTATGGACTCAAAGCTTGTTTTAACAATAGTTTCTTGTGACAGTTGGCATGTTTTACTTCTTTTGATTTCTGTTTTTGTCTCTCTGTCCAGCTGTCTGACTCACTCTGATCGTTTCTTCTGGCAGATGTGATTCAGATTGTATTTGAGCATAAATTTGACATCTACAAGCACACATTCTCTTTTGTATCCACTGTTTTTTCCCCCACACTAAAACCTGTTCCTTCCATAAAACAATTGAGATTGATGGGGATTATCACAATTTCTTTCTTTCTTTCTTTCTTTTTCCTTCCTTCCTTCCTTCCTTCCTTCCTTCCTTCCTTCCTTCCTTCCTTCCTTCCTTCCTTCCTTCCTTCCTTCCTTCCTTCCTTCCTTCCTTCCTTCCTTCCTTCCTTCCTTCCTTCCTTTCTTTCTTTCTTTCAAAGAGGTTGTCGGGGAAATGTGACACTATGGGAATGCATCAGAGTGACCGATGCCTGAAGCACATGTGAAAACACGCCAGTCTTGATTGGTCAGGTGATGTAGTAAGTCAGCAAGGCTTAGCAACTCTTTAGCAAGAGGAAGGGGGTTACTCATCTCAAATTGATCTAAGCCTGATCGAGGATCATTTCCAGCACTCCAGTGGACTGGGTTCAATTAGCGTTGTTCACACCATGACTCAAAGAGCTGACATTTTAGGGCATGCAGTTTGAATGAAATGCTTTTGAATGAGAAGCTCTGGGACTCAGAATCATCTCAACAACCTCCGTTGAGAGACCGGAATCTATGAGCTGACCCAAAGTTTCCAGATCTTCAGCCGGCAGTGACAGATCAAACCATGCACTTGAGACAGGAGCTTTCTCCAGATAGGAACTTCCCAAGGAGTGCCGTTCTGGAGAGACACTAGATCCTAGAACCAAACTGGACTTGGTCTTGGCAATCACTAGAACTCCCAGGAGCAGTGCTATCAGAGGAAAAGTGTACAGACAAAGCTTTGGCCTCATCTGTACCATGGCATCCAGCTCTAAAGGAGCTGTGTGAAGGTGAACCAGAGGAGACAGTGGGTCGACTCCTCTGCCTGCTCTCAGATTTGCATGCCCTAGAACTGGCAGGGAACAACAGAACATATTAGATTGGGGATTCATTGAGAGGGGATGTCCATGATTGTCTCCGATCCCACTCTGACTTCTGAATTGTGATGCAGCCAGAGGAGAAGCCTGGTTTCTCTCAATTTTTTACTCCATTCTGTCACCTGAAGGAGTTTGGGTTCCTTGCCGCTGTTACCTTTAGGGGTGTAACGGTACATGTATTCATCCCGAACCGTCACTGTACGGTTCATGCAGTTAGACGCAGAAAGATGTCAGTAAAACAGTTTGTAAACAATTACATTTACCTCAGTAAAACCATTCAGTGTCAACAGCTTGTTAGTTTGATAACTGTTTTGCTAAATATATGCACTATATTAGCCTATATATTAATTATATTTTACTTAACTTGTTTTCATGACAGAATTATTTAGGCCTTACATTAACTAACAGGTTATGACAGCCACTGTGTAAATTATTATATTTCAACAACGAATTGGAGAAACAGAAGTTAATGCAAAAACTCCCTTATGTGTAATTTACATGTTTACAATAAATAATAATAAAAAAATTGTGTTGATGATTATATCTAAAAATAAATAGCAACTGAATTTAATAATTTGGGCTCTGTTGTTAATAGTAACCTTTATTACAGTAACGTGCAAGGCTCCCTAATAGTTTACAGCATTAACAGAGATAGATTTCACGGTACTGGGGGAGGGACAGCCTGGTTTTCTCCAGGGGGAAAAATGCCATAACCTTTAATCAAGTTAAGTGTTCCAATGCAAATGCAGTCAGTAAATTAACCAGACAAGATGTTACACAGATGTTGCACAACTCCTAACTACACATTTTTGCTGGCCATACTGTCTAAAACAGAGAGTGAGACAAACAATATGATGAGCGATATCACACAAACGCAAACAGACAAGTTGCTTCCTGAAGACAAATAAGCTGGGGATTCCGTGACGTCCCCTTTTATTGTCTTGCTGAGGTGCTATGCTACGTCACTTGACCTCATGTCAGCCAATCAAGATTGGCGTGTGTTCACACATGCTTCTGACACTGGTCGCTCAGAAATGTCCCCATAGTGTCAACGCCATGACACAGCATTGAGTTCCATTCGAAAGGGAACTAGTACACTTTCAGAGACACTTTGTTTATAAATGTGCTTTTGCAAAATTATTATAACTCAAAATTTCAAGGATTTTTTTTTTTTTTTATAAGTTGTCAGAAGCCATGTATTATGGCTTGTGGTTTATGTTTAGCTTTTTACTTCTGCCATCTTCAAAATTCATAAAAGGTGTGTTAATTTGTGAAGATTATCAAGATGAAAAAAAAAAAAATGTGTAAGAATCAAACTTTTGTTAGTTGCAAATGATGCACATGCACAGAACGGTGATTTTTTCCAACCATACTTCAATATGGAACATTGTGATTTGAACCAAATGCATCGGCGATACATGTTGATGAGTTAACCATTCCAATTTTGAATGTATGATTCATTTTTCTCCTAATAACATTCTGATTAACCAACCAAATGCATCTTGAGTCAACATGGAAAATTGATTGATGAAAGATACAGATTTTTACAAGGTTAAATGAATGTCTTGGGTACTCTGTACTACAAACAGTACTTATATATTCTAGCTCATGTTTCACCACTTTAATATTTTTAAATTGTCCAGCATCTTTCCTATTGACTGTTTGATGTTATCAAATGTTGGCTTGTCAGAAAAAATTAAAAAAATAAATAAAAAATATAGCTGCAAGCAGCAATTCGGGGCCAAGCCCCAGAAGGGGCAGTAGCGCAATACGGAGCAGGAAGAGCAAAAACAGCAGAAATTGAATGTACATGCAAAACAGCTGGTTCAGAAGGACAGGTGGAAATGAAATGAAAATCAATAGAAGTTCAGAGAATGAACAGGGAATGAACTAAAAACACTTGTATCTCATTCAAGAGGAATAAAGATTAGTACAATGCTTATTTGGATAAAAAAGGTATCAAAATGACTCATTACACACAATTGTATAAAGGAACCCCACACGGGATTCGAACCCACGACCTCCGAGTCCAGTGTCCATTTCTCATCTCATTGCACCACTGTGCAGGTGAATGTTGGCACACCTGCCGAAGTTCATTAGTTCATGTGAAAATGAACTCAAAATGAAGAATTTTTATAAAACTGCACTGAATGTTATATTTAATAACTACTTTAGATCATTCTGCAGCTCATCATGCTGTAGCGCAATACAGAGCAGGAAGAGGAAAAACAGCAGAAAATGAACAAACATGAAACAGCTGGTTCAGAATTACGGGCGAAAATGAACTCAGAATGTACATAAGCTTAGATGAAAATGAACACAACATGAAACAAAAAGCATTTATTTCTAATCCAAGAGGCAGTAAAGGAATCAAAACACACTATTTCATAAAACCGCTCCACCTGGGATTCGAACCCACTATCTTGGGGTGCAGAGCTCATCAGGTAACTGGCTTTACACATTGAGCTACTTGAGGATGCACATTCAACAATCTGTGGAAGAGAACTTTTAGTGTAAGAAAGAATTTACAAAAAAGCATTACTTAGCATGCTAACCATATTAGCATGCTAAGCTAACTTAATGCTAATGAAGCTCATGGTTAACTTGATAGCTGAAGAGCCACATTAAAGAGAATGACAACTGGTTAGCATGCTAAGCAATTAGCATGCTAAGCTAACTAGCATAAGACAACAAACACAAGCAAGGTCACATTCAGAGATGAATATCTTGGGAATGGTAGCGAATATCAAAAATCCGTTCAGTCATTTCTGTGCGGCTCGGTCCAAAGATCACCTGAGCTGATTTTGGACAAAATTGGACAAAAATTGTAGGAGGAGTAGTGAAAAAATGGAATACTGTACTTTTCAAAATGGCCACTACTGTACTGGGTGGAGTCTTAATGTAAGATATTGAATGTGATCAGTATGAAGAGAGGAATCAGTTGTATTGACATTCATTTTTCTGGAACAAAGGGTTCAAAAGTTATAACCTTTACTAAAGTGAATATTTGAACTGGTGGTGGCGCTATAGACTTAGTCCTAGATACTCCAAAGTTGGTCAAATTACTTTTAATTACTATCACTACAAGCATGCCAAATTTGATAATTTTCCTTCTTATGGTTCATTGATTACCATACAGGGGGAAGAAGAATAACTACGAATTTGGACATAAAGGAATTGCATGTGATAGCTTCAGATTAGACCAGTTTTAGGCAGAATGCCTAGAACAGACACAAGTTCTGCATCTTTTCCTGCCACAGTACCTCATGCGGTCTGGGCATGTGTCACACTGAGTTTCGAACCCACGATGCAGAGCATTCGGGATCCGTGGCGTAACACATTGAGCTAATCAGCCATGCAAGTTCATCAGTATGCTAAGCAGAGGTTTCAGTGTGAGAAAGAGTTCACAAAAAAAAAAGCTTCATAGCATGTTAACCATATTAGTATGTAAAGTTATTTAATGCCAACTAAGTTTTGGTTAACCTGTTGACTAAAGACCACATTAGAAAGAATAGCAATAGTTTAGCATGCTAAGCAATTACTGTGCTAAGCTAACTAGCATAAGACAACAAACACAAGCAAGGTCACATTCAGAGATGAATATCTCGGAAATGGTAGTGAATATCAAAAATCTGTTCAGTCATTTCTGTGCGGCTCGGTCCAAAGATCATCTGAGCTGATTTTGGACAAAATTGACCAAAATTTGTAGGAGGAGTAGCGGAAAAACTGTTTTTCATTTACTTCAATACGGCAGACAGGTACATTTAAGGAAAATGACAAATGATACATTGTCGGAATCGGCATAAGCCAGGGAATAAAATGACATGAAGCATACACATTTTGGAAAGTGTTTTCAAAAGTTATAAGCGTTTTTGAAATAATCATTACATCTGTGGAACAGTAGGTGGCGCTGTGCTGAAACTTCTCAGGTACCTTCACGACCTTCTAAAGGTCATACATACCAATTTTTGTGAAGATATGTCAAATTGTTTAAAAGATATCGCAATTTATGACAAAATTCAAAATGGCGGACACGTGATTCATCCAATATTGACAGAATCGGTATCGTCGGATTCGGCATGATCCATAGACACCAAGATCTTGATTTTCTGACAAACTGTTCAAAAGTTATTGTCCAAAATAGCCATTTTTCATATCTCATGACCTGTAGGTGGCGCTGTTCCCAAGTTTGGCATAGACCCTCAGACCATGGTTCTGATGAAGGGTACCAATTTTTGTTTCGATTGCTCAAAGTTTGGCCGAGATACAGCTTCTATACTAATTTTGGGTCGACCTCGTTAACTTCGTGACATCATAACCTTTGAACAAAGATGAATAAAAAAAAATCTGTTCAGTCATTTCTGTGCGGCTCAGTCCAAAGATAATCTGATCAAAGATTGGACAAAATTGGACAAATTTTGAAGGAGGAGAAGCGAAAAAAACAAATACTGTACTTTTCAAAATGGCCGCTACTGTAATGGGTGGAGACTTAATGTAAGAAGTTGAATAGCATCAGCATGAAGAGACGAATCAGATGAACTAAATTTAATTTTTCTATGACAAACAGTTCAAATGTTAAAACCGTTAGAATGTTGAAATTTTGAACTGGTGGTGGCGCTATAGAGTTGGTTCTAGAGACTCCAAATTTGGTCCAATCACTATTCATGAGCATCTCTACAACTGTGCCAAATTTCATCATTTTCTCATGTTCCGTTGATAGGGCTGCCATAGACTCCCATTCGGGAGGAAGAATAATAATAATAAAAGGGAAAACGTACAATTACAATAGGGGCTACAGCCCCTTCGGGGCTTGGCCCCTAAATAGGCTCTTTTAATTATATTAATATTCTTATGCTTTCAGTACTTGCCATTAATTTCAATCATAAAACATCATGGTTAAAAAAAAAAAATCTCAGCACTTAACAATGCAAATTAATACATACTTGATTTATCAGTAAATAATGCAAATATAATTAAAGCAGCCATTCAAAGACACGTCCCACAAGAGTTCAATTGCACAAATGAATTCACACACACTTAGACAAAGTGCTATGCAATTCCACATTATTTAATATAACTTTAATTTTACATTCATTTAAATAATACTTTCATTTAAACAATCATTCACTCTATTGATTAGTTCAAAAATGCTGGTTCAGAACTGAAGGCATAATATATGGGGATCTAATGAACTTTGCGTTTATTAAAAAAAAAAAAAAAAAAAAAAAAAATGTGTACTTTAGCTTTATTCTTACTGTATATCTGTTTAAATCGTTGAACATGACATCACATATGAGATATAAGACTGTCTCTGTGATTTTGAATAAGATTTGCCTGCTGTAATGTCCCCTGCTGCCACGGAGCTATACACTGAATAATCCATTTTTATCAAGCTAATGGTGCTCAGCTTATAACATTCCTCTTGCTTCTAATGCAGACCAATTACAGCTGATGTATTTTCACATAAGCAGTTCTTATCTTTTTCTTTTGACAACTCTAACTGCTCTAAATCAATAAGTCAATAAAATTGCTATTTAATTGCACAAATTTACTATTTATTCCATATGATTTGATAACTCGCATGAGCAGTTTATGCAGTAGGGTGTGTGTGCCAGCTCTCTGTTTCTCTCTACCACCAGATCACAAATACCCACAAGCCTTTGCTAATCCCCAAATCTTCCCCAGGGAGCCGTTATTCTCACAGACAGAAAAATGATCATAACGCTCTTGTGGAATCAAGTGCAAGTAAACCGATAGTTCTGAGAGGTGAGGAGACTCATGGAGTTCAAACAACCTCTCCTGTGGCTTTACTTCAAAGGCTTGTTCTCCATGGTTGTCCTCAAGGACCTACAAAAAAGCTGCATTGATATGTGCAGCAAGTGAAGGCAAAAGGGTGACTTGTTAGTCTTGGGATTGACTGAGGTTTAAAAGCCATTATGAACAGATTCCAAAAGGAGTTTCGGAAATATTTAAACACTTCATTGAGTAATTCTTAAAGTGCCCTTGTGGTTCTTTACCGAGAGCAGTTGTCATTGCAAGCTGTGCAACAGAAAATTACTTTTTATGATCATTCAGCCTCCTGAAATACATAGTATGTTTAGTGTGCTTTTCATCTTGAGAATGAAAGTTGACACCATCAAAGTATGTTTATTAAAGGTGCTATAGAGGATGTGTTCGACGACTGAGAAACCAAAGACTGTTATTGAGTTTTTGAAATGAGCGAATGCCTAAGAACAACCCCCCTCCTTCACAGCTCATTTCGAGGGAACGCCTCCCAAAACTCGTGCAAGAGTATTGGAACATGAGTGTTTGTTTACCACCGGCATTCGTTGTATCGTGTTAGTGGATTCATTATGTCGGACTCACTGCAGGTAACTCATAATCTGCAGTTGTTACTCCTGTCTCCTGACAAAAACATTGTATGCGGCGCCTGTGGAAAGTTACTGGAGCGCGCACGTCTCTCACAAGGAACGTCATGGCAGTGATTGACAAGCCAGAGGGCCAATCGTTTACGCGATGATCGCGTAAACGGTTGGCTGATGTTTTTAAGGCCCTACCTCATGCACAGATGATGTTTATTAATATAATTCCTTTCAGTGCACCTAATAAATAGTCTTATCAGTTAGTAAAGACAGTTTCAAGTAATATTGCAAAAATGTTTAAAACAAAACATCCTATTTAGCACCTTTAAACTGAACATAATATTGCATGCCACAAATGAAATGCTATGAGGAAAATTGTCAAAAGAAATGGTGTCAATATGCTACATTTTAGACAATGAATGTGTTGAAAGAGCTAGAAATGAGAAAATCAGTTATTGCAGCCATCCATCTTTCTTTAAAAAGCGAACAGCATCCTGGTATCCCTCTTGGTCCAGTGCCTTGAGTCTGGGTAATGAGGGAGGAAACAGGGCCCTGTTCAGCCTTATAATGTTGTCCTTTGTGAGCTAAGGGTGGAAAACGGTTGAAATTGACATAATAGTTTGGAAGGAGATTTATATTTTAAATGTTTACAATGTTAAGTAGTACAGTTCAACTATGAAAGTTCGACTATGAAATAAAAGTAATAAATAAGGCTTACTCAATGCTAACAACTTACCATAACGCTCATGTTGGCCAATCTGAAGTGAAGCTTACTTATGCCCTTATGTGTTGGGGAAATATCCTGAGGGCCGCTAAATGGTGACACTGTTATTGTGCGCCCAACAGGAAGAACAGGAAGACAGTTTGAGATTCCGCCATCCATCCATTTCTGAGGAAATAAACATTCTTAAATAACATATATACACTCACCAAGGCTGCATTTATTTGATCAAAGTACAAATAATAACAGTATGTGCAATATTATTACAATTTAAAATTTTCTATTTTAATACATTTTAAAATGTAATTTATTCTTGTGATGACAGAGCTGAATTTTCAACATCATTTCTTCAGTCTTCAGTATCACATGACTCTTCAGAAATCATTCTAATAAGATGATTTGGTCTTCAAGTAACATTTCTTCTTATTATCAATGTATAATTGTGCTGCTTAATATTATTTCGTGCAAACCATGATACATTTTTATTTTTTTCTGATAAATAGAAAATTCTAAACAACAGCCTTTATTTGAAATATAAATCTTTTGTAACATTATATAAATGTTTTACTGTCACTTTTGATCAATTATTTTAATCATTAATAATTAATTGAACAAAATACTTTGTATAGTTAGCAAATCAATCACACTGTACATCAATATCATTTGTTGAGAAAAGCCCAGAAAATAAAGATGATTCAAGACATTTGGTCTCATTCACCAAGCACAAATTTGTGTGTGAAATGTGCGTAGGAACGATTTTAATAAATCACGATTCACCATTTTTTTTTTACTAAAAATCATTCTAAATTTATGACAAAATATACGAACTGAAAGCACTTGTATGCAAAAAAACCCAAAACAAAACGCTTACTCTCTATGGCCTTATAATCGTGTTAAGAAGTTATATAAATATGAAATTTCATCCTAACAAGACTATAATTATATTAAAATGTTACATTAATTGTATTATAATTCGTATATACAATTATATAATAAAATTATTTAATAAATACAATTTAATCTTAAATAAATTTCATCATATACAGTGATTATGTTCAGCTGCGAAGTTTCTCTGAATAACGCAGATATACACATATGTACATCTGGCTCATGAGAGGTCTGTAATCTGGGTCTGTATGAAAGGCATTTATTGTGAGAATGGCACGCTTGGCATTGCTCGAGGATCAGGCGTGAGCGTGTCTTTAAACAGCCGCATGTCTAACGAGAGTGACGTAAGCCTGTTAGTATAGTGTGTGTGGAAAGCCCTTATATGGACATAGTTTGGGCGTGTTTTATGCAAATGACTAACCTTGTGCGCACGGCTGCTTATTTAGAATACTCCAAATTCACTAAAATAAGAACGAGGTTAAGAACAAATTCTTGTGCATATGAAAGTGTTGTGAATTAGACAGAGATTTTTCGTGAGAAGTTCTCCTGTGCGTACAAATACTAAATAATCCACGCAATTATTAGTGAATGAGACCCAATACATTTTTGTCAGATGAGCAAATAAAAATGCCTTTAGTAGTCTATATTTCTATTTCATTAAACATAAGACTCAGTGGCCATCAACCTTCAGTAATTAATTTTACAAAGAATTTATCTGTCTGAGATAAACTTAGAAAAACACAATATATATTTTG
The DNA here is from genome assembly GCF_024489055.1 of Chanodichthys erythropterus. Lineage (NCBI taxonomy): Eukaryota > Metazoa > Chordata > Actinopteri > Cypriniformes > Xenocyprididae > Chanodichthys > Chanodichthys erythropterus. Next base: position 27,645,097 of record NC_090232.1, read on the forward strand.
TAGATATGAAGCTAAAAGGAATGATAGGGATGAATAACAGAGATGCACAAGGATGTGCACATTTGTGTATGTGGTAATAGAATGGCCCATGTAGCTTTTACTATAGTATTTATTTAATAAGTTCAAAACAATTGTCAATTGGTTTTCAAAAGCATATTCTTTGTACAAATTGCCATTGGCTAACATTACGAATTTTAATGCATAGAGTCCATTTTAATGGACAGATATTTAACTCTTTCTAAATGCATGATATATATATATATATATATATTTTTTTTTTTTTTTTTTTTTTTAATGAAGCAAAATTGGAAAGATTGTGTTCTTTTTAACCTTTCTGATTTAATAATCCATGCAACAAAGTTAAAGGTGTTTACTTTGTTTAAACTGTACTAAATTAACATGTTAAATCAAAAGCAATGCAAAACATCAATATACAATTTCTGTACGCCCCTATTATGTTAATATACAGTAATACAACTTGGCTGAAAATACCACAGCTTTTGGCTACTATAGTTTTATCAGACCTCTATCACTGGAAGGGGCAAGCAGAAATCAAAGAGTTGGTTTGCTCATTCATCTAAATAAATCCATACAGCAGCTCTCAGCAGAGCCACAGACAGTACTGGAGCCAAGAGAGCTGGTCATATAAGACACCATTACCTGCCCTTGGAACTCCACTGGCTTCATTCCAGCGTAGACAGGCAGAAAGCAGCTGGCCAAGAGCACCTTTAAAAACAATACAGTTATAATACATCAGTACAATGGACAGACCGAGGACTAGAAGGTTATAAGGGTAAAAGATTTGTAACAGTGCCTGTGGTAAAGAAAAGAAAAAAAATCAATGATTTTTCTTACATGTTGAATAAAGGTCAGTACAATACTGTTGTCAAAAGGACCGATCGCGATACCAAGTCGGAACTTAAATTTTAAAAATGCGCCGCTTTGAACGCTGTTGAGCGGATTCGTAAACACCTCTGATTGGCCTTTTGTGTTCACACGCTCATCAGATATGTCTGTGATTGGGCATTTGAAAGCAAACAGAAGTGTTTTGAATTTAAAAAAGCATCTTGAAAGCAGGAGTGTTTGAAAGCAGGTGTCTATCAGATACATTTTTGTACCACCTTTGCTACAGTATTCTGACTGATAAGTAAAGCTTTGCTGATCTTCTTGTAGCCTTCACCTTTCTGGTGTAAAGAAATTATTTTCTTTACACCAGAAAGGTGTAATTATTTTCTTTCTTTTGTGTTTCAAGACTTCTTTGAAACACAAATTAAGATATTTTTAATAAAATCTGAGAGTTTTTTTTTTTTTTTTTCCTCCCCTGGAAAGCAACAAAATCACCACAGTCAAGGTCCATAAGCACCAAGCATAAAAAAAATCAAGCATCATAAAAATTACAATTCAACAGAATATGCTTAATAGTCAAAGGAACTTTACATGAAAGACATAAAAGAGGAACTTTGCCCATTAATAAAAACCCATGGGTAAGTCTTGAGTACACCTAGTGAAGACAACTTGATCATGTCTTGATTTGAAATGATAAAAGGTACTTCTTTTTATACTAGGGTTTATTTCATACAGCTCATTATTTTTATTTTCATCCCATTCTTCCAGAGTAGTAGTAAAGACTTAAGGTGCGTCCCAATTTGCGTACTTGTGCACTATTCTATGACGTTTTTAAGTATAAACAGTGCGAGTAGTGCGTTCACACAGAAAATTCCAAAAAGAAAAAGTGCACTTTAAATGCCCAGATGATGCACTAAATTAATGGAAAAAACGAAGTGTGGAATGTTGGAAACTTCGTGCACTCGACTGTTGCAACTTAAATTACATAGTGGAGGGGAAGGGAGGATCGGACTCTGTTGTTAAATGAAAAAATAACCTTATACAATTCATGCACTACATGGATGCATAAGTAGTGTATAAGTACATAGTGTATAGTGCGTCATTTGGGACGCAACTATAGTTAAAATAGTCAACGTGACTAAAGTGGTTTAACTTTACAAGACAAGAACACTTTTTGTGAGCAAACACAAACAAACAACAAAAAAAAACCTCTATTCAACAATTTTTCCTATTCCCTGTCAGTAGCTCCTACGCAGTTGACACATCACAGAGCTTCTGTGTTTACGTCTGAACTCCAGCTCAGTATTGGCAAAGTCCCTTTAAGTGTTATTCTGTAGTCTTTGGTATTGGCCGACGCTGTTCAGCACGACGCATGTGTGTGATGCTGACGCAGGAGCTGGCCAATACACAGTCAGTGTTCTGATGTAGAACACAGAAGTTCTGCAATGTGTTTTCAATGTAAGGCCCCATCCACATGGAGACGTGAATACGCACAAATTTTGTTTAGGCGTTTCGTCCACACGGATCCGGCGTTTTCGGAAGGTGAAACCGCTATTTTTTGAAACCGGGTCCCAGAGTGGATAAATCTAAAAACGGCATGTTTTCGTGTGGACAGCCTATCCGTACATTTTGTGAAACGATGATGTCATCACCCCATGTGTCAACCCTAGTCAGCTGCCGCTAACAGCACAAAACAACAACAACAACAACAACAACAACAATAGCAGACTCTATTTGCTTGTGATGCTGCAGAAGCTACTGAGCCAAAATAAAGCGTTATTTCTAAACTTTACTATAGTTTGTATACAGCGCAAAGTCTAATTCGCTGTTTTAAGTGTATCTCTGTGGCAGAATTACAGCACCACATAATGGTCTGGCATGAATAATACATAGTTTTGAGTCATTTCAGTGGTTTCGTGTGGACGCAGATATTTCTTGAGATGAGGAAAAAAAAAAAAAAGATCGGATAGGGTAAGCTCTGGCTTCGTGTGGACGTAGCCTAAACTGCATAGGAGAATGACAGGGTAGAAATGAAATTGTTGAATAAAGTCTATTTTTGTTCTGCTTTTGCACACAAAAAGTCTTCTTGTCACTTCATAACTTTAAGGTTGAACCACTGTAGTAACACTGACTATTTTTTGACAATGTCTTTACTACTTTTCTGGACCTTGAATGTGGTGATTTCGTTGCTTTCTATGGGAGATAAAAAACCTCTTGGATATCATAAAAAATAATATCTTAACTTGTGTTCTGAAGATGAACAAAGGTCTTAAAATCTTCATAACAGAGATTTTTCAAAAATTAGCTACTTCAACATGGTGTAACGTATCAAAGCTGTTTTTAAAGTCTTCGCTGAGATGATGAAAATGCATTTACTTAAAAAGCAGCTGCAAATGATGTATAAAATACACATACTCATCTTTGCACCAATAAAATTAACAACACTTTTTTTACTACCAAATTATATGTTATCTAATTAATTTATCTTACAGTTGAATGTTTTCCTCGACATCTTGTGATTTATGCTATAGTTATAATTTCATTTTGGGTGAACTAAACCTTTAATGCACCCTCAAAAAAAAATAATAATAATAATTTTACTTCAGAAATAATAATTAAAAAAAAAAAAAATCATCAACATAAAAGAGGTATATTCAAGTAATGAACTGCATTTTTAATGTTTTTTTTTTTTTTTTTTAAATATATATGTATAAATTAATAGTACAAAAAGAAAATAATGCAAAATAAAATAAAAAGTAATTGCATCATTGATGCCAAAAAGTGTATCATTATGTTAGATGGACTACTGAAGCACCAGCACAATTTGTTCTTTATTTCAGATGGGAGTGAATTAATGAACTCTGCAGCAATTTTCCACAGCAGTAGCTCTGTCAAGTGATGGCACTCATGATGTGGCTAATTGAATAGGCGAGTACCCTTTGGGTTGTGGGCACCACTTGGGTAGTTGAAAGATAAATCATTTGTCCATTGACCTCAGGCTTGAATACCTTAATGAGATCTTCCCTTGAGGTGAAGCTGGACACCATTCTGTTCTTGAAGGTCTTTGAGTGTGTTATTGAAATATGGAGGCGTTCATTGGCTAACTGGTGGGCATTGGGTGGGAGGATCTCTTCGATGCCCTCCCTAGAGGAAAACCAAAGGACAGATGCTCGTTTGTAGTGTTTGCATAATTAACAACCTCAGTGAAATCCATTTTTCCCTCAACATCATATCGTAATTACACAATCTGTTGGCCGAATCACTGAGGTAACGCAGGAGAAATAAGGAAAGAAAAATCCACTCAACGTTCCATTCCAAAGATATTTCATCAAAATTAAGTCTGCTATCCGCTCCAAGCGGTGTGTCAAGATTATCAGAAGCCCTCAGAGGTTTGTGCACATCACAGATATTTTTCCTTCAACAGAAAGAGAGAAGAAAAAAAAAAAGTCCACTGTTTCATATGTCAGCAGTATCTGCAATTTCACAAGTAGCACTGAGGAGGTGACACATTTCTGCATCAGAATGGCACTATCTACAGACCATTCAAAGCTCATTCTACTGGAGCCAGGAACAGTTCTAATCAACCCCTTGCATCTGAAACTGTCTTAAGAAAATTACTGCAATAAAGAAAGAATTATCAATGGAGCTTGTGCTTCAATGCACATACTTGTTAAAAAGAGTAAAAAAAAAAACACACATTTTGTTGCCACAGTGGTCTTGGAACATTTTTACATATGTTTTGGCACCATCCTTCCATCTCAGTTTTCTGGAATGTATGTTAATTTCTAATTGTATGACATGATTAAATTGTCTGTAGTACCCCATTCATGACTGCACCTTTTAAATGGTAATTTCTCTTTTCTCTCTAAATCAACACAGGATGCTGGTTGTCATGCAACGGAAGCACAGAAATATAAATATAAAAGTCATGTGTCCTGGCGCCAGGCCTGTTCTCATTTCATTCCAAATGCATACTATTTTTTTCCCCTTTCTGTTGAACACAAAAGGAGACATTTTAAATCATGCACTGGTTGTTGTTTTTTCCCCATGTATTTTACAATTAATGGAGGTGTGTTCCATTTGACTGTAAGTGCCCTTCGAAGTGGACTTCAGTGTATTCTCAAGAGAGATACCATTCTGAAGGTAGCATATACACTATTTAGATAAAAGTAATAGGACACACCTCTTAATTAAATTCTGTTTTTTTAAACCAAACCCATTGCCAAAGGTGTATAAAGCCCCTAGCCATGCAGACTGCATTTACAAACTGATTTGAGTTGTTCTGAAGAACAATTCAATCATGGTACTGTGATAGGATGCCACCTTTGCAATAAGTCAGTTTGTGAAATTTCATTCTTGCTAGGTATTCCACGTAGGTATTCAATTGTCAGAGGTATTATTGGAAAATGGAAGCATTTAGGAACAGCAGCAAATCAGCCTCAAAGCGGAAGACCAATTAAAGTCGCAGGGACTATTCCAGCTGTACTGTGCCCCGGTGCACAAAGCAAGGTCCATAAAGATATGGTTGGATGAGATTGGTGTGGAAGAGTTTGACTGGTCCATACAGAGCCTTGACCTCAACCCCATGAAAACACCGTTGGGATGAACGGAACAGAGATCGCCAGGCCTTCTTGTCCAACATCAGTGCCTGACCTCCTCACAAATGATCTACTGAATGAATGAGAAAAATTCCCAATGAAATACTCCAATACATCTTGTGGAATGCCTTCCCAGAAAAGTGGAAGCCGTTATAGCTGCAAAGGGGGGACCAGCACCGTTAATTTATAGCCTATGTATCAAGAATGCAATGTTGTCACAGTCCCTGTTGGTGTAAAGGTCAATTGTCCCAATACTTTTTAGTCCAAATAGTGTATGTTTAGTTTGAAGGACACTTTAAACAGGAAAGGGAAAAAGGGAGTGTCGTTTTGAGACATTTGGAAGTGGCAAGGAAAATGTACCCACCTGTCATTGCGCATCACTCCAGTATGGCAAGAAATCTGACTAAAAAACACACCATGAAAATAAGTTGAGGATTCAGCAGTATTACGGAGTTTAATTGACGGTGTGATTTGTAAGTGGTTGTTCTTGAGAAAAAAGTGCAAAAGATTACAAAAGTTACAATGCAAGTGTCCTGATTACGGTTAAATTTATTTTCATAACGAAACAGACATTTATCATTCAGTTTAGCACTTTAAAATATGACAATTTATATTGATTATACTAAAGGTCCGCTAGAGGTCGCCTATTCAAAACAAAGGCGTAGCTTGATGACGTCAAGTTTGAGCGAGGAATCTTGGGACATGTGGTCTTCACCTCACAGCCGGTGGAAAAGAATCAGGATAGGACTCGGGCAGAAATCATGTTCATGGATGCGATTATTAAAGGTACAATATGTAAAATTTTTGCAGTAAAATATCCAGCTGATTACAAACAGTATCTCTAATGTTTTCAACTACTTGTAAATCATTAGAAAATTCCCATTCTAAACAGTGACACGGGGCAGTGCAGTCGCCTGTCAATGACGTCAGTTACCTTTGTTACCGTCTTTACTGACGTAGAAGCCACATGACAACAGTGCCGTGGACAAATGCGGAAGTAGAGTCTAGCGTCCAGCAAACCACTAGCTCGCTTCAAGCAGTTCCTTATTTACTTCTTGCACGTTTTATGGTGGATTGTGTTACTTTTTTATGGAACATTATTACTGTTTACCATCTGCCGCTGGTTCTGTCGACAAGGACAGCTCCCGTAAACTCATGACCAGAAAAGCGGAAGTGGCGCTGGCGACTGTGTCATAATAAAAGTCCCGCTGCTCGTGAGGCATGTGTTGATCAATCGCTCCAGCTCCTCGTTCAGCTCCCGCAACACTCGGTCCTGCTCTGCTTCATACTACAGTAACGTTAATAATCGCATCCGCGAACATGAGTTCTTCCAGACTCCAATCCCTATTCTTTTGCACCGTCCGTTGAGATGGAGACCACATGTCCCAAGCTTCCGCTCTAAAACTTGGCGTCATCAAACTACGCCTTTGTTTTGAATAGGCTTCTAGCGACTTCTAGCGGAAAAAATATCACAGATTGTACCTTTAACGTTACTGTAGTATGAAGCAGAGCAGGACCGAGTGTTTTGGGACCTGAACGAGGAGCTGGAGCGATTGTTAATGACGAATGCAGCATGCCAGCGGAACCTATCATGCCACAGTCGCCGGCTCCGCTTCCACTTTTTCCAGTCATGAATATAAGGTAATACAGCGCTGGATATGACGCCACTGACAGGCGACTCCCTCACATGTCCCGTATCCTTGGTTAAAATAGCAATTTTCTCACGATTTACAAATAGTTGGAAATATATTCTAAGTACTCAACTGAACAAAATATATAACACTGGCCTAGTGTTTTTTACTGCAAAAATCTTTCATATTGCAGCTTTAAAACATTTATATTGATTGTAAGTACACATGTATATTAAATGAAAATATGCTAATTTATACTGCATTTATTTACAGAAGGATATCTCAAACACGTCTGTGTTTAAGGACATTGCAGGGTGTGAATGCATTTTGTCAAGTGAAGTGAAGTGAACTTCAACAGATATCTCATTCTCAGGGAGAAGAAAGCTGTGAACACTGCATAGAGACCCTAATGATTGGAACACTGCTTGGAGCTTTCAAGCTTCAAAAGGGATGCAAAAGCACCCTACAAGTATCAAAAAAGTGATCCATATGACTTCAGGGCTATAATCCAAGTCTTTGATAGCTTTGTGTATGAAACAAACCAAAATCGTTATTTAATTCAGTGAACAATAACTGCAAATTGATTATTGAGTCACTGAGATGAACTCAAGAACCAGTTCAGTGCTATTTGTGAATGAATCGTTCAAGCTAATTTTGTGTTCCAGATTGAAACATATTGAAAGGGACAGACTCAAGCAAATGGTTAATGACTTTGACATCACTACTGTGTATGTATGTTGTGAACTTACAACTTTTGATACTTTATGGTGTTTTGCATACTTTTTGACGCTCTAGTCCCCATTAATCTTAATTACACTGCAAAAACTGAACAGTACATTATTTCAAAATTCTTCTTCGATGTTCCACAGAAGTAAGTCATACAATGTTTGCTAAATAAAAGCATAGCAACACTAGCAAATAAAAGAGACTTTCAACCATTTGCAATTAACTTGTGACAAGGAGTTTCAGGTGCAGGGTAATTTTGATCCAGCCTCAGAACTATCTATCGCAATATTCTAACACCATTTTGAAAGTGAATTCAATTTGAGTGAAAAAAAAAACAGCTGAGTAGGATATCTTACCAAGACAGCCTTTCTGATTAAAATTCTGCATGGAGGAAAAAAGGTTGCAAAAAACCCCTCGGGGGTTAATTTCAACCAAGTGATTCATTTTCGTTCGATCACAAAATGATGTCTGCAAGCCGCTTTTACCTCAGTTCAAGCATGAAGTCATATCCTGGCGTCACAGCTCCAAACCTCTGACTTCTCACATTACTGGCAAACCTGTAGGTGAATTCCTTACAATGCTGTGAGAAAACACAAAGCCAGAACATATAGCTCTCAGTCAGTTATATGTGTGAGCCTTGGTGATACAACTGTGAGAAATATGTAGTTTCAATAGATCTGTTGGCTTGACAGGGAACACATCAATCTCTTTCAAGTCTGAACAGGTTAGTTTATTTTCCCCAGCACAATGAGGGACACTGCTGTTATGCAGTACTGTTTGAGCTCTGTAAATAAAAACAATGGATATGTCTATGTTGCAGTTTCACAAAAGGGTACAGCAGACATTCATATATATACTCTAGTGAAGCTCAGACACCTAAATCTCATAAAATAGCTTCATTATTTACACAGTGAAGAACCATGCTATGGCTTTTTTATATTAGTGATGCAAGTAATTTGTACAACAAAACATTAAAGATTTCATAAAATCTATTGCCAGTACTGCTCATTGCTCATTTTAGTTGCCTTCCTCGTGAAAAATAATGTCACTTCATAGAAGGTGATTTCAGGATGTCATTAAAGGTTTAGTTCACCCAAAAATTAAACTTCTGCCATTAATTATTGACCCTCACATTGTTCCAAACCCGTAAGACTTTCAATTTAAATGCAATGCAAATCAAAATCTTTTTGATGAAATCTGAGAGCTTTCTGTCCCTCCATAGACAGCTATGCAAAAAAAATAAAAAATAAAAAATACTAATTTGCGTTCCGAAGATGAATGAAAGTCTTACTGGGTTGAAACAACATGAGGGTGAGTAAATAATGACAGAATTTTCATTTTTGGGTGAACTAACCCTTTAAAGGACTGGCTTTAGTTAGCTGTAGTGGGCGGAAATTCTACTTACGAAAAAAAAAAAAAAAAAAAAAAATGGCGCCGCATTCGTTCCTTAAGTAGAATAGGAAAGGCATAGGACATACAGCGTAAGCTTTTTGAAGAATACGGAGAGCGGAAGCACGTGCAAGGCAATCATTTGTGTTTATAAAACACATACAGTTTTTTCGAAAATGACAGATCGTTTTGCTAAATAAGACCCTTATTCCTCGTCTGGGATTGTTTAAAGCCCTTTGAAGCTGCACTGAAATTGTCATTTTGACCTTTAATTGTTTGGAGGCCATTGAAGTCCATTATAAGGAGAATAATCCTGGAATGTTTTCATCAAAAACCTTTATTTCTTTTAAATTTCTTTTAGACTGAAGAAAGAAAGACATGGACATCTTGCATGAAATGGGGGTGAGTAAATTATCAGGAAAATGTTATTTGAAAGTGAACTAATCCTTTAAGGACACTGAACACAGAAGAAAAAACATGTTTTAATATATTTTTGTAATAAATTGAAATCATTACCAATTAAAATAATATACTCAAGAAAAAAAAAAAGTGTTTAAAATATATAAAGAAAATAAAAAAGAATGTATGTATGTATGTATTTCCTAAATGTAAATGTCTAAATGTTTTATAATACAGACAAATAAACAGCATTTTTAAATGAGCGATGGCACTTAATTTTTTAACACATTTTACAATATTTACATTGGTTGACCAGAATACTGTTTTAACATGTTCTTGGTTGTAGATGAATAGCTTTACCTGTAGTTTATCAGGAGCAGTGATCATTATAGTGGCCGCTAAAGAACCAGCTGAAGCTCCAGCGCAGGCTTTTAAAGAGGACAGCAGCTTATCTCCGTGTCTCAGTAACGCGCCTACTACTCCGAGATGATATGCTCCTAAAAACCCAGCCCCAGAAAATGATAAATTCACCACCGTCATACCTGACCTGAAAACAGATATTTTCATTTTAAATATTAGTATTGAAATCTGTGTTGTTTGGCTTAGAGAGTCCAGATAGAGATACACATTTGTGTACAGTGTATCCATATAATTTCTGCGACCAACCAACATAAGGCTACAGTTGTTTAAAACTATCTTCAAAACTATCTTCACTATCTTTCAAATCTGATAAAAGTAAGTATCGAAAATATGCATGTAATAAATTCTCTGCCAACTTAAATCGTTCAACGTCACTTACTTCACATTACTTGCTTCACAATTTGTACTTTCAGGGGAGGAGTTTTGTTTGACAACAAAGCAAGGCGCATGTGCTTCCAGCTTCCGCGTTTAGACGTTTCAAAATAAAGGTCATTCGTTAAGTAACGTATAATGTATAGTCAGCCGATTGTATAGTGTGCTGATTATGTGAACCACCTGTTCGTCTCACATTATGACACCAGGGGCTTAATAGTATTAATAGTATTTATTATCTGTATTTTTTTTGTTGTTGTTTTTGTTGAAATTTGATTTATAAACAATAATTTAATATAATAAATTGTAGCTGGCTATATTTAAATATGTAAATAATTCAATATTCAGGATGGAACTGTATCTAAAATTACTCATATGGGTTGTAAATATATACTGTTTAAAAATTTGGAATTCATAAGATTTTTAAAAATGTTTTTGAAATAAATCTCTTAAGCTCACCAAGGCTGCATTTAATTGATCCAAAATACAGTAAAAACACTGATATTGTGAAACATAGGGTGCCATTTAAAATAACTGTTTTCATTTTGATATATTTTAAAAAAGGCAAAGCTTGTCACATAACCCTTGCTGTTTTAATTTTTATTAAAAATTATTCTATAATTAGCCTAATTAAAAAAAAAAAAATCAAAAGAACACTATTTTGATGAAATAGAAATCTTCTATACCATTATAAATATACTCACTGTCACTTTCGATACATTTAATGCATCCTTGCTGAATAAAAGTTTACATAAGAACGTAGGGAAGAGTGGAGTAAGATGAGCCAGTGGATAAGCTGACCCACCCCCTGTATCTTGGCAACTGACAATTTTATTGTCATGTGACCATATATTTTAGAATCACCCATCATTTCTGCCACGGACTGAGAAAAGGAGAAGCACATGGGAGGAGTGGAAGCTGCTTATTTTTGTTATCTTTGTTTTTGGCTTGTCAAAGTAACATAACAGATGTAATGGCTGTTTCATCAAAGCAAATTTGTCCAGGTCTAAAATATTTATGATGCATGTTGGTGATTTACATATAAAACCATGCAAGTCATTTAGCTAAATATTATTCTGAATTGGTAAGCTAGCTAGATTTTCCTAAAATGGCAGCTATGGGGCAAAGTGAGCCAAATTATGTGGGGTAAATTGAGCCATCGTTTTAAGTTACCCCACCATAAGGCACTAAATTTAAGTTAAATCTGAAGTATAAACTGGTGTCATTTCAATGTAATACTACACAACTGGTTTAGTTTATCTTTATTTTTGAGTTTTCCCTTATCTTGAGGACCACATAAGTAAAAAAAAAAAAAAAAAAAGGCTCATCTTACCCCACTCTCCCCTACTAACCCCAACGTTATTTATCACACATGCACAAGTTACACATTTGGGTCAAAATCACTATAAAGTGCCTTGGGTGTCCTCATCAGAATCAATCATCATGAACAATGCAAAATAATGAAATTCTGAGGTTTTATAATAAATGACCAAACATTTACACACATAAGTACAGTGATAAGAATATGAGTACAGTCTCCTTCAATGTATTTCTCTAATTTTTACCATTTTCTTTGATTGAATGTATGTGATTTTGGCACGTCCCACACACTGCTTAGCTAACTGTGTAAACAGTGGTTAAATGACTTTTTTTTATATATATAGATATATATATATATATATATATATATATATATATATATATATATATATATATATACATATATATATATATATATATATATATATATATATATATATATATATATTCTTATTGTCCTAATTAAGTTGTTTGATAAAACAAGTCCATTTGTTCATTTATATTCTATTTTCATAATGATATTAAACATTTTGTACATGTCCTTGAAACTGCTCTCCACCCTGTCATTATGGGGTTACTGCTCCTTTAATTAAGAAACCTGCTGATGTACTCAGTGACATCCTTGGTCTTTCTTCAATGTAGGTTAAAACATCTGCTGCAAGTACACTAAGAATCTACATTTCCTAATTTTTATCATATTGTGTTTGTAGTTGGATTTTGTCAAGCTTAACATGTCCACCCTGTCATGGAGAAATATTAATTCATATATAAAAAAAATTCAGAAATTCAAAATATATATTTTAAACAGTACAGTCAACTTGCTAACTGAAGGTACACCATCTGTTAAATGCTAACTTTAGCCAAAAAATGTCCACCCTGTCACCAAGCCTTCCATGTCAAACAACACACATGTTACATGACAGGGAGGACATGTGGATAGTTTTTGCCACATTGTGATAATGTTTTTACTTGGGCATTAACTTGGTGCAAGTAATTATGGGAAAAATTACACGTTGAAATGATTAAAGCATTTAATGCATCCTGTCCCGGCCCAGAAAACTGTACGCCATCTAACATTGAATGCAGTTGCTCATTGATAAACATGATTAGAATGCAGTTAGAATATGCCTAAAGTTAAATTTACGGAGGCAAAAAAACACCCTGTATGTTTTTGTCTCATGTTTACATTATGATATAGTTCAGCTATCACACAAACAAAAATGCAGTTTTTACCTGACGAATATTGATTTTATACAACAGATACATAAACAAGAAGTTATTATTGTGTTACATTTTGTAAGATAAACAACCTCAGATACTTTGATCTCCTGAGATATGGATGGCACAAACACATACAGTCATTTGTCTCCGCACCCCACAAAGTGAAGTTGCAGGAAAGCTTCTTTCCATCCTGTCCTTCCTTCACATTTGCTCCTTCTCCCCCACTTCCTCCCCTTTACACATTCTTCCCATCACTCAGTTCACTTAAAAAGATAATATACAAATTATAATGTTCTGTCAATGCAAGTGAATTAACAGTCATGTTTGGTATCGTTTGAAATTTAGAGATACTCTTTGGTTGCAACTGTGGGTGTGCCCCTTTCCCAGGGTCCTTCATCCAAACTACCTCCTGTTTCACAGCAAGGTCCGAACTCCCTAGGTCTGTTACCCTAGTAAATGCAAATTCTGATTGCAAGTTCATGCCCCACATTGGGGGATGTTTTGTCTTGGTCTGAGTATTTAAAGAAATGTTGTAAAAGGCTCGGGGCTATTCTGTATTCAGATGTAATTGGCATGATACATTTACCTGACGAATAAATTGTTGCATTTGATTTTATTCTGACTTACTCTGAAATTATTGACTTCAGTAGATTACGATGTATCCATTGTTACCGCAAATCTGCGTCAGGTTAGTAACGGACTAAAGTCCAGTTTTGAGTGGAGTGTAGGGCACACCAACTGTGATTTTAGAGCTCAGACTAACACTTGACATTAATTCAAATGCTAAAAAGGGAATTTCCGATTAGGACAACAAAATGTTGATCGACCAACCTTAATAGGGTGAGCCTTACCTCTGTTTAATGTAATGTTACTCTAGTTAAGTGTACATGGGAAACCATGGCATAACCAAACCAAAGCTAAGAGAAGTAATATTGGTCGGCTTATCTGTAGTAGTGGTTGTGACCTCAGACTAGAGATAGTGTTACTTTAATTCAAGTGTATACAGATCTATGGGACTAAACAAATACTTTTAGATAGAGCAAGCATGAAAGCGGCCTTTTAAACAGTATAGTCGATTACCTCTGTCTAGTGACCAAGACTGGCGAGTTTGTGATCGTGGGCCCACATAACAGATGATGCGAGGACCCTGTGCGACTCTGAGAACTGAATGAACGAGTACAATAAGAGTAAAGAGTTAAATAGAATAATCAAATGTATAGCTAAATTATTATACAAATGATCAAGAATCAATTGACATTCTTAACTAAATTCGAGGTCATGATAAAATGTAGTCAGATAAAAGATTACTTGGAATTAAACTACTTTGCCTCACTGAAAAGACCGAACTCGCAAGAAACCTTCCCCGTCCTGTGGGAAAGCACCCTTGGGCCGATTGGGCGGGCCTTACAATTTTAAACACAATATCGTCAGTGTTTTTATCGTCATCTGTTTTTGATCTATTTCACCAACAAAAATATTTCCAAACAAGCAGCAGAACTGTTGTGCATTTCATCACTGAATGAATCCTTGGTTTTGAACTAATCAAGTAAACGGTTTTAGTTTCATATTTAGAGTATCATTGCTTAAGGGTTTCTTATTGTTCCTGTTGTTTCTCTGATGTTCCTGTTCTCTTCACTCATTATAGCATTTGTCCACCGTGTCATGCAAAGGTCCACCCTGTCAACTTATCTACCCTTTCATCTTTTATGAAAATAAGCAAATTATTTTAACAAGTTATCACCATTTGTGTGATTTCTACACATATATATATATATATATAAATGAAGGCCAATTAGTATTGCTTGCAAGTTTGATATCTTTGTTGTTAGATGTTATTTAGAAAAGAAAGTGCAACTTATTTTATAGGGAAACAAATATTTTTTTTTTCAGTTTCATTATTATCTAAAAAAACAAAACAAAAAAAAAAAACTACATTTTATAATCACTATGCAATGAAAATGTATTTACCATTTGTCCATGACAGAATGGACATATCTTGTGGTTTGCTCGTATATTTCCCGCTTGCAGTTAATTTATAAAAAGTGCTTGACCAGCATGCATTTCTAACAGCCTAAGGTCTCCTTAATACAACAAATATAAAGTTAAATGGAAAATCTCAGCTTTTTATTTTGGAAATTGTGAAGTCTCAAAGGAACTTTATGGTGATTTTGACCCTTTTATTTTTTCCGCTTGAAAAGGTAAATGAGTGTAAATGTCATGTGTAAAGAATGGGGGGGGGGGGGGGGAAGAGTCTGTTTTTGTCAGAATTTACATCTGAATTGTGAACAATATATCTGCACAAAAAATCTGTTTCTGTCAAACTTTGTCACTCTGTTGGGACACCCGTATAAGAAAAAGGTTTAAAAAATGTAAACCTGTCCCTCGATTCCTCAAATCTGATTGGTTGATTAGAATGTTATTCCAGGAACATCAAAGATGTTGATCCAGGAACATGTTGTACTTGGTGAAATCATCAATTTCATGTCAACCTAAGGACAATCCTAATACATATGAGACATAATGGATAAAATGCCATGCAGACAAGTGTGAAACCTAAAAAGCCTTCACCAACATTAGAGCAAAGTGAATTTAGACTGAGTGACTAGCATTAATTTATGACTGCAAATTACTCCAGTGTCTCTCCCAGCCTTGGAATAAACAGATGTAGTGGTGTATTATGTTGTGCAACCCCTGAGATAAAGACATCTCATTAGTTATTAAGAAGCACAACCTTGGCTGAGATTGAGAGGGCCTTTGTGGTTTAATTGTTCTTGTCCTGACTTGATTACCTCTTCATTGCTCAAAATCACAGCACAAGCATGCCAAGTGTGTGTGTGTGTGTGTGTTGGTACACTCATTATCTGCCCATGTTTGAAATATCCTTAGCCGTGTCCCAGATGCCACACTTAATGCGGACTTTTGGTCTTGTGGTGCATGGGTTCTTCAAGTGCACAAAGCCACAGTGTGTCTCATTTGTCATTTTAGATTTCAGAATGGTGCTCGTGAGCTTTGTTGGGGAAACTAAGCTGTAATCAGAAAAGTTGCTATTTACAAGGGTACTTAAGGGGGAAATATGTTTTTAATAAAGAAAACATATAGCCTGTAACCTTACAGTAATATAAAGTGGGTACGGAAAGTATTCAGACCCCTTAAATTTTTCACTCCTTGTTATATTGCAGCCATTTGTCAAAATCATTTAAGTTCATTTTTTTCCCCTCATTAATGTACACACAGCACCCCATTTTTACAGAAAAACACAGAATTGTTGACAGTTTTGCAGATTTATTAAAAAAGAAAAACTGAAATATCACATGGTCTTAAGTATTCAGACCCTTTGCTGTGACACTCATATATTTATCTCAGGTGCTGTCCATTTCTTCTGATCATCCTTGAGATGGTTCTACACTTCATTTGAGTCCAGCTGTGTTTGATTATACTGATTGGACTTGATTAGGAAAGCCACACACCTGTCTATATAAGACCTTAGAGCTCACAGTGCATGTCAGAGCAAATGAGAATCATGAGGTCAAAGGAAGTGCCTGAAGAGCTCAGAGACAGAATTGTGGCAAGGCACAGATCTGGCCAAGGTTACAAAAACATTTCTGCTGCACTTAAGGTTCCTCAGAGCACAGTGGCCTCCATAATCCTTAAATTGAAGACGTTCCTAGAGCTGGCCATCCGGCCAAACTGAGCTATTGGGGGAGAAGAGCCTTGGTGAGAGAGGTAAAGAAGAACCCAAAGATCACTGTGGCTGAGCTACAGAGATGCAGTCGGGAGATGGGAGAAAGTTGTAGAAAGTCAACCATCACTGCAGCCCTCCACCAGTCGGGGCTTTATGGCAGAGTGGCCCGACGGAAGCCTCTCCTCAGTGCAAGACACATGAAAAAAACACCTGAAGGACTCCAAGATGGTGAGAAATAAGATTCTTTGGTCTGATGAGACCAAGATAGAACTTTTTGGCCTTAATTCTAAGTGGTATGTGTGGAGAAAACCAGGCACTGCTCATCACCTGTCCAATACAGTCCCAACAGTGAAGCATGGTGGTGGCAGCATCATGCTGTGGGGGTGTTTTTCAGCTGCAGGGACAGGACGACTGGTTGCAATCGAGGGAAAGATGAATGCGGCCAAGTACAGGGATATCCTGGACGAAAACCTTCTCCAGAGTGCTCAGGACCTCAGACTGGGCCGAAGGTTTACCTTCCAACAAGACAATGACCCTAAGCACACAGCTAAAATAACGGAGGAATGGCTTCACAACAACTCCGTGACTGTTCTTGAATGGCCCAGCCAGAGCCCTGACTTAAACCCAATTGAGCATCTCTGGAGAGACCTAAAAATGGCTGTCCACCAACGTTTACCATCCAACCTGACAGAACTGGAGAGGATCTGCAAGGAGGAATGGCAGAGGATCCCCAAATCCAGGTGTGAAAAACTTGTTGCATCTTTCCCAAAAAGACTCATGGCTGTATTAGATCAAAAGGGTGCTTCTACTTAATGCTGAGCAAAGGGTCTGAATACTTATGACCATGTGATATTTCAGTTTTTTCTTTTTTAATAAATCTGTAAAAATGTCATCAATTCTGTGTTTTTCTGTCAATATGGGGTGCTTGTGTGTACATTAATGAGGAAAAAAATGAACTTAAAATGATTTTAGCAAATGGCTGCAATATAACAAAGAGTGAAAAATTTAAGGGGGTCTGAATACTTTCCGTACCCACTGTAATTTGTAATTTGATTTAAAGGGGACCTATCCACCTTATTCCAATGCCCCATGACACTTTGTGCAAATTAAAAAAGTTTGGGTACAATGAGATTACATTATTCTACTCACCCTTCAACCAACGAACATTAAAAGGACATTTAAAAGCATCAACAAGGTACTTTTAACAGGCCATGAAAAAGCGTGATTCTTTCCACAGCAATAATGGACAGGCAAAATATAACTATATTGATATATTATATATATATATATCTGTATTATGTAATATATGTTGAATTAATAAAAAATGTTCATGAACTTTAGCATTGCACGATACTAAGTGATTTCCATCATTTTTACAGATTGTATTTACCGGTGAAAAACCTGGAAAGAGACGCTAGGCTTTGAGGAAAAACGAGAGATATTTTGTGCATTCCAGTGAATTATTAATGGGATATAACGTAAATTATATCAGGAGAACACACCACAAATGTGCAGAATATGTTGTCCTTTTTCATACTATTACAGCGGTATGCAAAGGGAGAAAAGAAAATAATCACGAGGATAGAAAGCAACGACTGAAATGAGCTCTTGCCATAGATATTCTTGTTATAACATGTTACGTTAAAATACCAAGCATTGTGTTTTTCTCATGATGTCTAAAAAATTAAACATGAAAGAAACATTGACAGCTCATTCAGTCAAACTGACGGATAAGCTTTATTTGCAGGACAACCTTATGATTTGAAACGATTCCTTTCAGTCTTTTTGAATGTAAGTTCCCCAAACCAGAAGTGCATCCAAAAATTCAAAACGCAGTAGGCTAGTCAGGGATAAGGTGGATTATGCCCATTTTTACAAGATGTAATATAGGTCTCAGGAGTCCCCAGAATATGTCTACTGCACACATGTTGAGGGCACATAAAAAAAAAAAAAAAAAAACTCCCACATCATTTTTTGGTTCATTTTGGAACATTTTATTGATAAAAACTTTTTTGACCCCCCCACCCTTCCACCACCCCAAAATATTTTTTTCAACAATGGTACAGCATCACAGAGAAAATCGTAAGACAACGTTCAGAGAGCGATGCAAAATCACTTTTTTTTAAAAAAAAAGAGAAGAAATCATTAAGTAAAAAGGGAAAAACAATTGAAAGACATTGATATATTGAATTTGATAAATGTGTAGGTTTGTATCATGTAGTGTGTAGTGTGTCATGTCAAATAATGTACTTCATGTAATATGATTTCACTGTACCAAACTTCCAAAAAGTAGTTCTTCTCTTCTGCGAAATAGGTGTATGTTACAATTTTTGCACATCACTTTGGGTGTTCCTGCACACCCAGAAACCCTGCATCTTCCCTTCTTATAACACATTATTGTCAATGTGAGGTATTGTCCAAAACATACTAAGTACCCCTTATCACACAACGTTGCCCTGAGGCAATGAAAAGAAAAACTGAATTTCTGAACATGCAAAATGAAATAAAAAAAAAATCCATAAAACCTGACAAAAGACTTCTCTACACCTTCATACATACAAACATATTTTTAATTTCATTTTAAATAAGATTACTAAAGCAAATAATCTTGCCTTCTTCTCACACCATGTGCTCCAGTGACCATGGAGAACAGGACGTCCTACACAGATTTAATATACACATGCAATTTCTTTCCCTACTGTTTACATTCACAAACATAACCAACTGTGAACTTTGTATGTTTTGACATAACTTTGTGTGTATTTGACAGTTTATGCAATAAGATAATGCACAATTTTAGTTTGTAATCTAATAAGATGACGCTGTGCTGTATTGCAGGTTTACTTTCAATACTTTCAGAAAGCAATTACTTTCAAGCTACTGAAAAAAAATGTAAAGTTAGTAGTGTCATTACTTGTCGCTAGCTACTCCCCAATACTATAAATACCTTGATTTGACAATGCAGGGAGACAAACTGGTGAATCAGTTTTGGGAAATTAATTTATATGAAACATCAGAACAGGATGATTCACTGCTGAATCAGACTTTCCAACATGAGTGAAAGGACCAAAAACGTTATAAAACTTTATGAACTATAATAACCAGCTTCGGACAAACACCCTGTATGCAAGTCAACTTGCGGCAGAAGTTTAAACTCTGATGCAACGTATGACGTAGGATGTAAGAGTAGAGTAGACGCCTCTCTGTGTGGATTACTTTTATGATGGATGCATGCACTTTTTTGGGATTCAAAATCATGAGCGCCATTCACTACCATTATAAAGCTTGGAAGAGCCAGGATATTTTTTAATATAACTCTGATTATGTTTGTCTGAGAGAAGATAGTCATATACACCTAGGATGGCTTGAGGGTGAGTAAATCATGAGATATTTTTTTATCTATCCCTTTAAACTTTTGAGCAGTATGGTCCCACATATGGGATTTTTGACAATCTGAGAGAATGAACGTTATGTCGCCAACACCCGTGAGATATATAGCATGATAAATATCTGGACCTGTCTGCAATTCAAAATCCTGCTGTGCGAAATGTGTTCTGACTAAAACGGACATTGGTGATGACCTACAGCCAATGAGAGAGCAAGATATAGGGCAGTGGGAAGTTAGGGGAGAAGTTATAGACCCCCATCTCCCCAACCATTTTCTCCTCCATAATCTTTTTTTCTTTTTCTCCTTTTTGCTACAAATTAGCACACAATTTGGATCGCAAGTTTCTTGCAGGCTAACATTTTTAATAACAAACGTAGTTTGTGGACCAGACAGATGTGTCGGCAATTCTTCCTATTAGGAAGTCATGCGATGTGAAACTCCCTGTCACAGATCCATCATGCAGTGCACACAGCAGTGACTGAATGCTACCCCAGATAATAGTGCATTGTGAAAAGAACAGTGATTTGACGACTATGAAATTCGTGCAATGTGAACTATAACTATAGCATAAATCACAAGATGTCGAGGAAAACATTCAACTGTAAGTTAAATTAATTAGATAACATATAATTTGGTAGTAAAATAAAGTGTTGTAAATTTTATTGGTGCAAAGATGAGTATGTGTATTTTATACATCATTTGCAGCTGCTTTTTAGGTAAATGCATTTTCATCATCTCAGCTAAGACTTTAAAAACAGCTTCGATACGTTACACCATGTTGAAGCTAATTTTTGAAAAAGCTCTGTTATGAAGATTTTAAAGGGTTCGTTCCCCCAAAAATGAAAATTCTGTCATTAATTACTCACCCTCATGTCGTTCCAAACCCGTAAGACCTTTGTTCATCCGATGGCTCAGTGAGGCCTGAATTGGCAGCAAGACAATTAACACTTTCAATGCCCAGAAAGCTACTAAAGACGTAAACAGTTCATGTGACTACAGTGGTTCAACCATAATGTTTTGAAACGACTAAATAAAATAACTAAATAACGTCTTTATTCATCAATATCTAGTGATGGGCAATTTCAAAACACTGCTTCATGAAGCTTTACAAATCTTTTGTTTGGAATCAGTAGTTCGGAGTGCATATCAAACGGCCAAAGTCACGTGATTTCAGTAAACTAGGCTTTGTTATGTTACCACTGGGGGGCGTGACTTTGGCAGTTTGATACGTGCTCTGAACTACTGATTCGTGACAAAAGATTTGTAAAGCTTCGAAGCTTCATGAAGAAGTGTTTTGAAATCGCCCATGATATAGTTGAATAAAGTCATTATTTTGTTTTTTGGTGCACAAAAAGTATTCTTGTCACTTCATAACATTAAGATTGAACCAATGTAGTCACATGAACAGTTTTAAATACGTCTCTAGTAGCTTTCTGGGCATCTGAAAGTGTTAATTGTCATGCTGGCAATGCAGGCCTCAATGAGCCATCGGATTTATGAAAAATATCTTAATTTTCTGAACATCTTATGGGTGTGGAACGACATGAGGGTGAGTAATAAATGACAGAATTTTCATTTTTGGGTGAACTAACCCTTTAACTATTGCTCCTGAATAATGGTAGCATTGTAACTTTTAGTTAATTACTAACCATGTAGACTTGAGGGAAGGCTGCAAAAGTTATTTATTTATTTTTTGACATGACTTCGTTTAAGCAATTTGTGCACACAATTGGGAAACTGTTACAATTAAATAGTTTGCTACTAGACACTATTACTACCATGGTGAAAAAAAAAGGCATCATTACAGACAGATTTGTGAAACAGACCTAAAAATAGTTATGCATAGCTATTTTTAGGTCTGTTTCACAAATCTGTCTGTAATGATGCCTTTCAACCCCCTTTTTTTCAATGAATAAATGAAGAGTTTGGTTCCAAAACGCAATAAGTCCATTTTGATTAATTTGAGTAAAGGTGTTTTCTTTACCAAGAAAGTGGCAAGATGAAAACCACTATTTTCTGTTTCAAACTTTCACATAGCATCTTTTGGTTATAAAAACATTAAAAATTCAAATCTACATTTTTATTTTAAAAAGTTTATTATAAAAACGTATTATTTTTTTCCCAAAATGCAATAAATCCATGACATTTTTTTTTCCAAAATGCAATTAATCCATCAATATAAAAGTTATTTTTCAAATTGAAAATACACAACAAAGCAAGTTAATTCACATATATGACAGAGTCTAAACTTTGCCAATATTTATTTTATATACAGGCATTTTACTAAAAATACATTCAGCCGTTGCTCCCAAAATGAATTCAACGGATCATCTTGTTAATGTTATAAATTATTTGTCATCACCGATTAACGAGTATCTGGCGCCACCGCACGGTTAAATAAACACATTTGCAGAGTACATTGGTATTAAAACGGCTTTTTAAAAAAGCCTTCAATGTTTACAGTGGGTGGAATGGTGCGCTGTGATTGGTTGAGCGGATATATCACGTTCTGCAGAAAAAGGAGACTGGCGTTTGTCGCGTTTTGGAAAGAAAGGGAGAAAACATGACAGAATAACATGACGGATATCACATTTTGCGCAAAAATGATAAATGACTTTTCAATACAGACCAGATACTATACTGATTTTGGCGGAAACTCAATTTTTTTGAAAATGGCGTTTATCGCGTTTTGGAACCAAACTCTTCAAATGCTTATGGGCATTCCCCCATATGTAGTCAGATTACTTTTTGTCTTTCATGTTGAGTTCCCTGGAGTGTAATTCCTCCAGTACAATCTTAAGTCAGCACTTATTTCCCAGAGACCCAAAACAATGCTTATTCTGCTGTGACTGCTTATTGGGGTGTCAGCACAAATTTCTTGCTCCTTTATTTCTGTTTATGGTTATGTATAATGTGCTGAAGACAAGTTATGGCTCAGGAGAGAATAATAAAACTGGCAAGCATGTATGTGTGCCTTTTAGTATGTCTCTAAGTTTTCCAGGTATAAATTTCAGATGAGCATGAATGTGTGAGTAGTAAGAGAAAAGGGACAGCAAACTGTTCTTCAAGATCTTGCACACGGTTTTAGAATCTGACCAGCATGTTGTTGAATTCCTTTTTTTATCAAATATGTACTAAAATAAACACAATAATACACAAACTTTTTAATTTATTATCTATTTAATGTAAACAATTTGTTCTGTTTCTTAAATTTGACTGGCCAAGCTGCTAAAACAGTCTAGCAGCATTGGGAATTTACACTGTTTGTATTGCTTGTCTGTGTTTTTTTGTGTTGTGTTAGTTTGTGCTTGTCCTTTTTTTTTTTCTGCAGGTGGCATCATTACACAAGTAGGTAGCAACAAATGGGAGGGATTTAAACATGGTTGTTTCTTAATCATAAGGTGGCATAACTTGGCTACCATATCATCAAGCTCCCTCAAGGCTTTTTTTTTTTGCATCATTGATTTGGCATATTTTGTATCCTTCGCATTCTCCAATTACCAACAATCCTGGGCACACATTAAAATTCACAAAAAAGAATTGATGGAAAATGAGTCAGCAGCACTATGCAATTTCATTATGAAAAAGTGTTTTCGAAGATGTAGACATTTTTTTCTTTTGTTTTGTTGTAAAACAAATCACATAATGCTAAATTTCCTGAGATGTAACTCAACGAGAGGCCACAGATGGTCGTTATTCACGTCAATGTGCCGGCTGGTTTTAGAATATACTGTAATTAACAGCAAACTAGCAGGGGAGTCTTGAGAGAAGCCAGGTTCTCCCGGTATATTTCTTTTGATATGAAAAATTGTGTACATTTAGCAATATGGTGGGTGTATGATCGCAGTGGTCACAACAGAAGTGCAGCTGACAGTTGAAGGACCTCTGGGACCACCGGAACTGGGACCACCAAACTTAGGAGAGCTGAGACAACTGGACTTGGAAGTGCTGAGAACACCAGATTTGTTCTCAGCTACATGTGCCAAAATCACTCAAACACAATATTACATTTTTCCTGCCAACAGAAATATTTTCAAACAAAGAAATAACAGAATTAACTGATGTGTGTCTCAGAGCAACATACAATAATGATATTAAATTAATCAGTTTTTTTCAAAGAAATGATTGACATAAATTTACCTTTTCATTAAAGGTTTAGTTCACCCAAAAATGAAAATAATGTCATTTATTACTCACACTCATGAACTGATGTTTTTAGTACCTTTATGGATCTTGAGAGAGGAAATGTCATTGCTCCCTATATGCAGGCCTCACTGAGCCATCGGATTTCAACTAAAATATCTTAATTTGTGTTCCGAAGGTTAACGAAGGTCTTACAGGTGTGGAACGTCATGAGGGTGAGTAATAAATGACAGAATTTTCATGTTTGGGTGAACTAACCCTTTAAGGGGCCATATTTGATTTTCTTTGTAAGGGCTGTTTTCATAAGTACCTTATTATGTGTATCTGTGCTGTCTTTTATGTCAAATAAATTTAACACAGTTACCAATAAATTTTTTAAAATTGTGAATTTTTGTACACATCCATCGAATCGCCCTTTTATATAGAAAAAAAGTGCAGTGGAATGCAAAAAGACATTCTGTGTGAATGCCCCCTAAGGCAGCAACATTATGACAAAATAATTTAGTAAATTATTAGCTATTGACATTGTAACACTGATTATTAATGTTGAATAACAGAATACATTAAAACATAAAAATAACTTTTTTTTTTTTTTTCTGTGTGGGGAAACAGCATGCCATACCCTTGTATATGTTAAACATATACAAAAAAACAAAAAAAAAACTAAGAACCATCATTAGTTTATTTTATTTTTTATTATTTTTTTTTTTACAATAAATTACAAAACGGTTATTTAAACTGTTTAGATTTTCAGAATAAACATAACTTATTTTCAATAGACCTGTTAACAACATCCTGTGTAAAATATGCAAAATATATGCAAAATCAAGAAAAGTATGAACAAAGATTGTATTTTTTGCCAAATAGTGTTTAGAAGGACTCAGTAAATGACTCAATCAATCAATCAATCTTTATTTATAAAGCACGTTTAAAAACAGCTAATGCTGACCAAATTGCTGTACATGTCACAAACATAAAAATAGCATAATAAATAAATAAATAAATAAATAATAATAGGTGGGACTCAAGGTGTTTCACCATCTTGTGTGTTAAGGCTATATCTGATGTTTCTAAGACTCCTCAAGGAGAAAATACTCAGCAATGGTGTTGACATTATGAATTTGCACTTGGTTTGTCTTAAAGCATATTAAAAACACCACATAGACATAAACAACATAAAAAAAAAAAAAAAAAAAAGATTTTCACCACAAGGGATCTTTAATGTTTTTTAAGCAATTCAATAGTGTAATTGATTGAAACAACTGACAACAGATTTTGCTTTGAGGTGTATCTATATGACACACTGATTTGCGATGAACTGATGAACGAACATCTCAATGAGTCTCTGACATAAATGTGTATCATCCTCTCATCCTCATAATTTAAGAAGCAATAGAAATTTTTAGAAAGTTATGGACAAATTATTAATCATAAAAAGCTTCTCAGAGATGTCTGCAGAAAATAAGCTGTCTCTGCCTGTGTCTGAATAAAAATTATATTTATTTAAATACTCACTGTCATGCTTAATCACAGCTAATTAAACGTTCCTAGCTAATACCTATCATGAGGGGATTAATTCTCATCCAGCAGATGGATAAACAGGGCTTTAAGGTGCTTGTTTTCACACAGTCACTGACAAAGTCAGGGCAAGGTCACATACAGTAGATAGTGAAAATCTGCCCCTAAGATCAAATGGCCCCTTTAGATAGAGACGAAAGCCTACTCAAGGGGCAGCGAGGATGAAAGGAAATATGCAGGAAAGGAGAGAAAGAGAGAGAGGCACAATAGGAGGGTGATGGGCCTCCGCAGAGAAGAAAAAAGAAGAGATGATAGTGTGTGACAGGAACATGATGATGAGAAGGTGATGCATACAGTGTAATATTTCAAAAGTGTATGAACAGGGCTGATGTACACTGATCTGTTCACAGTGAGCAGCAAAAAAGACATGTATACAAGTACCTTATTAATTTCAGGCATTTTGACACATTTTGGAATAAGCAGTGCTATACTTAATAGGCTGTTTTGACATTTTAACATGTTATAGCACCAAATTCAGAACTTTTGTAGCACAATTGTATTTCTATTTGTCACAAAACAGACCTTTGGAAAATAACCACCATGGTATGTTCTTGAATAGAATATATGTCTATAGGTACAAGCTTTTACGAAACACAACTAACACACACACACACACACACACACACACACACACACACACACACACACACACACACACACATACATATATACATATTTATTTATTTATTTATTTATTAAGAACTACATTAAGAACTGAATTCCAGAAAAATGTGCATCGAATTGATTAATGTTCATTAAAGTTTGAAAGTTTGTTGGCATATGCAGACAGAGAAAATTATATACATATATATATATATATATATATATATATATATATATATATATATATATATATATATATATATATATATATATATATATATATACATATATACATATATACATATATACATATATACATATATACATATATATATATATATGTATATGTGTATATATATATATATATATATATATATATATATAAATACACATATATATATATATATATATATATATATATATATATATATATATATATATATATATATATATATATATATATATATATATATATATTCACTTTTATTTATATAGCGCTTTTTACAATGCAGATTGTGTCAAAGCAGCTTTACATTGATAACTGGTACATTATTTTGGCTCTTAAAGAATTGTGTCAATGCAGGCAGATCAAAGCACTGTTGAATATCAAATGTCAAGTCAAATGTCAAGTGTCCCCAACTAAGCAAGCCATATATATATATATTAGGGCTGTCAAAATAACGCGTTAATTTTGATTAATTAATCTGAGAAAAAAATAATGTGTTAAAAAAAATAACGCAGATTAATCTATTCCGTATTGACCTTTGAACCTGGAGCCATCCTAGCCACCATTCGACTGTAAAATGAAGGAGGGAGACGACTGCTGCGCTGATGGACAGAACGAGCAGAGCTCCTCCCTCGTGCGCGTGAGCTCTCTGTCTTCAAAGTAAGCACCATCTTTGCACTCACTCTACCTCACACATAATAATCTAAATCAACTGACACAATGCTAAAAGTTTGTAAGACCGAATCCATGTTTCACGAGGTGCATTCGGAGAATGTTTTTTCCTGAATAACCGCTGGGTGTGAATAGTGCTCAAAAGAACGTCACCTCATCTTCTCT
The DNA here is from genome assembly GCF_024489055.1 of Chanodichthys erythropterus. Lineage (NCBI taxonomy): Eukaryota > Metazoa > Chordata > Actinopteri > Cypriniformes > Xenocyprididae > Chanodichthys > Chanodichthys erythropterus. Next base: position 27,672,476 of record NC_090232.1, read on the forward strand.
GACAGGCGCCCTGCACGTGCAGCTGACATAACACACACTTTCAGTAAACAAAAAGATAATCCTATCCACTGGTGAAGTGTTTTCTGTGTTGACAAATCTTTTGCGATGTCCTAATAACAGTCGCGATTCGCACGCAACGCGTCAACGTCCGCTAATTTCCAATTCGCGACCTAATGACTCATTTGAACAGATTCATTTAAATAAATCATGACAACAACTGATCTGTCCACACGGTCTATAATGAATCATTTACTCTAACAACTCTGAAATGAGAACATAAAGTGTGCTTACCCCATTTAGCAAGAGTGGTTAGTAAAATTAGCCTTAATAATCCACAATATTTTCAGGTTATTTAAATGACAATGTGTAGTAAATTAGGCCTACCTATAAAATCAGTTAGTTTAGACTGGAGTGAGGTGAAACCAGAACAAAGCAAGTTGTTGTTAGCTAGGTGCATTCATATGGTAGAAAATTATATTATTAGTTAATTAATCGCAGCATGCGCAAAATTCAATAATGAAATCAAAAGTAGTGTGTTGGAGCTACATTAGTTTGTTTTCAGTAGTGGTAATTTTGTTAATTAATTTGTTTACTATTATGATTTTGCTCACATTAGTAATATATTTTGGTAAAATTCTTTTGTTGTTTGTTTAGTCTTTATTTTTGGTTAGTTTAATCATTATAATGTTTGCTTTAGACACCTGGGGGCAGTAGTGGGCACAGGCAAAGGTGAATATAGGCAGGAAGTAGTTAGTTACCTGTAGGCATCTGGGTGATGGGCATATGGTTTTTTACCAGCGTGAGAAATGCTGTATTGTTTGCTCAGTTGGAACAAATAAACCAGCCACAAAATCCTGAATCCAGTTTGGAAGTAGATTCATTGCTTGCCTGCGTACATTACCTGCCCAGGATGCTAGAAGTTGTCGTTTGAAAGTTTGATTTGAGTTTCATGTTTTTTTTTTTTTTTTTGTTTGACAAACGGCCACTACAACAAGTAAAAAACCGCTCATTGATTAAAGAAAGAAGAAGAACTTTCCTTGGAATTCGCTTCGGATATTATTGGGATACCCGATGGAAAATCAGCATGGATTGTTTGATTCACCACGTGTGGATTATCTGTTGGCATGAGACAGAGGCCTGGCACGAGCTAAGAAATCTCCAATTGGTATGTACCGCTAGAAATGCCGTATAAGAAGACGGTTTCATGAAAGGTTATATGAACTTAAAAGGACTGCTTAATTGGCTGTGTGTTTGTTGAATTATCAACGTTTACACTCATAAAAAGGTAAAGTCAGTGCAGTGTGCGCTTGTGTGGATGAAGAGGATTTGTTTGTATAAAACGAAGTTGTTTTAAGCAACGTTGCCATCTTTGCTAACCTTGTTGCCCGATTGTGAATATTCACTGATATTATCAACAAATTGGCTATAAGTGTGCAACAAAATGACAGAGGTGGAGAGGCCAGAATCAAAGCGGTCAATTAAATTGACTTCTAAAGGAATGTGCTTTTACATACAAACTTGTCAAGAAAAACGCACTGCAAAAACTAACCAGGCTAAAAAGCTTATGGATAAAATCCGTGTCCTAATGGAATTAAATGAAACTGCAGACGCAGTGAACACTCAGCTCGCTTTGTTCATTAAGTGTTATGAAGAAGCACTCGATATACATGAAACATTTATGGAATTGCCTCTGCCAGAAGATGAAATACTCATCAATAAAACTAAAAACTTTGAAGAGAAGATGAAATTATGTTATGCATTTATTGAAGATGTGAAGGAGTGGCTGTCTAAAGCTGGTTATCCATACTCACAGCCTAAAGAATCTATCGACGCAGGATGCGTTGATGATGGAATACAACCTGAAGACAGTATTTCTAATGTCTTAAGTGTAAGAACAAGTTCTGCAAAATCACGTGCCACTGGCATATCAAAGACTTCTGTAACATCCGAGGCACGCATTAATGCGGAAGCCGAGAGAGCAGCTCTTCTTAAACGCTCCGAAGCTTTAAAAAGAAAACATCACATAGAGGTGCAGGAGGAAAGGCTTCGTAGAGAAAAGGAGCAATTGGCACTTGAAACAGATTTGGCAGCTACAACTGCAAGGCTTCAGGTTTTAGAAATGAACTCATCACAGCGTGGTTCAAGACGATCTGATGGAATGAACTCTTATTTGGAGAGGAGCAAGGCTCAAAGATCCACCGGTTTAGATCCTTTTGCCAAAGTCTTTGTCCCACATGAAAATGATGTTCTTGCTGTACCTGATCCTGCATCAGTTGTTAAGCCAAGACAAGGATTTGCAGAACAAACGTATGGAAGGTCAGTTGGGCCAGAAGCTCCATATCAAGAAGTACAGACTGTAAATGGACGTCAAATGGGACATCTATTAAACTCTCAAACTCAAAGCGGTAACAACCAAAACGACATGGTGGGCATTATGCAAAAACAAAACGAAATCACTGCACTGTTGGTTCAGCAAAATATATCCTCTGCTCTTCCTCCAAGAAATCTGCAAATTTTTGATGGAGACCCTCTTCAATATAAATCCTTTATTAGAGCCTTTGAAAATGTAGTTGAGAAGAAAACGAATAATTTCAGGGACTGTTTGTACCTCCTTGAACAGTACACTAGGGGGCAGCCAAAGGATCTTGTGCATAGTTGTCAACATATGCCTCCAGATCAAGGCTATCACAGAGCTAAGAGTCTTCTTGCTCAGCACTTTGGAGATGAATATAAAATTGCATCTGCTTACATGGAGAAAATATTTAACTGGACACCCGTTAAAGGTGAAGATGTGAAAGGATTACAATCATTCTCTCTGTTTCTTAGAGGATGTGCAAATCTAACAGAACAAGTAATGTATATGAGGGAATTGGATTTACCATCTAACATGCGGAGTATCATTTTAAAACTTCCTTACAAACTAAGAGAAAAATGGAGGAATATTGCATGTGATCTGCAAGAAGGAAGTGGACAGAGAGCTACATTCATTGATCTTGTAAATTTTATTGAGAGACAAGTGAAAATTGCTTTAGATCCAGTTTTTGGAAACATTCAAGATCCTCAACTTCCTAATGTCAAGGCCTCCTGTGTCAGTCAGCTACGACAAAGAAGGAAGGGAAGCAGCTACGTTACAAATGTCACTCCTGTGAGGGAAGAAGCTATGGCACGGCCTGCAGAACATAGCACACCCTCCACTCATTGCTGTTTATTTTGCCTGCAGAGAAACCACACACTAGGTCAGTGTTCACAGTTTAAAGCCAAGACGCACCGGGACAAGATCAACTTCATTAAGGGCAAGGGTATTTGTTTTGGTTGCCTAAAGGTAGGCCACACAAGCAAGGATTGTAGGAGTCGATTGGATTGCCATGTATGTCATCAGCCGCACCCCGGTGTCCTTCATATAGAAAGACCGGATAAAGGTACAGCTGTAGAACAAGCCAAACATCCTGTGAGCCTTTCAAGTGATTCATCTGTAACTTTTCAGACGTGTGGCCATATTGGGGCCGGTGTAGAAGATGATTCTACCTTCTCTATTGTTGCAGTAAAAGTCAGAAGCAAACTGACTAATAAGATCATGCAGACATATGCTTTCCTGGATCCTGGTAGTTCTGGCACCTTCTGTACAGAAACCATGGCGAAAAGGTTACATTTGCGAGGTAGGAAGACAAGCATTTTGTTGAGAACAATGGGCCAACGAAAGGTTGTGAATGCTCATGTTTTGACAGGTCTTGAAGTGTCTGGCTTGGGTGCTGAAGATTTTATAGAGCTTCCTGATGTTTTGACTCAGAGAACCATACCTGTGTCTACACTTAATATTCCACGGCAAGCAGATATTGATCCATGGCCGTATTTGAAGGATGTAATACTCCATGACATTCATGCAAGTGTAGATCTGCTTATTGGAACTGACACCCCTAAGGTTTTGGAGCCATGGGAAGTAATAAATAGCCAAGATGGGGGCCCATATGCTGTCAGAACCAGGGTTGGCTGGGTCGTTAATGGTCCTCTTCATGGTGGAAGCTGTAGAGGTAAGAGTGGCGGTTTTGCTGTAACAGCAAATCGCATCTCTGTTGAACACCTGCAAGAAATGCTTGTTAAGCAATATCACCATGACTTTAATGAGACATCATCAGAAGAGCAGATTGAAATGTCCAGAGAAGATATTAAGTTCATGGATATTGTCAGTAGAACAGCAAAACTAATTGGAGGTCATTATTGCATTGACTTGCCATTCAGAAAAGAAAATGTAATCCTGCCAGACAATCGTTATATAGCAGAGCAGCGTTTATGTAGCCTGAAAAGAAAGTTTGACAAGAACAGTGTTTTTAAGGAGGAATATACCACGTTCCTAAATGAAATAATAACACAGCGACATGCAGAGCTAGTTCCTCTTGACCAGCTGACACAGAGCAATGGGAAAGTGTGGTATATCCCTCACCACGGGGTGTATCATCCTCAGAAGGGCAAGCTAAGAGTTGTTTTTGACTGTGCAGCCTCATACAAAGGAACATCGCTCAATAGCCAGCTTTTGCAAGGCCCCGATCTCACCAACAGCCTCATTGGAGTTTTAGTCCGATTTAGGCAGGAGCCTATTGCAATAGTGGCCGATATCCAATCTATGTTTCACCAGGTTCATGTCTCAAATAAGCATGTTAACTTTCTCCGCTTCCTCTGGTGGCCAGGTGGTGACACTACACAGGCTTCGCAGGAATACCGTATGAAGGTACATCTATTTGGAGCTGCATCATCGCCAAGCTGTGCCAATTATGCCTTGAGGAGAACTGCAGATGACAACGCAGAACACTTCCCTCTAGAGGTTGTGAGTACAGTGAAAAACAATTTTTATGTCGATGATTGCCTCCGTTCAATGGCCTCAGAAGAGGAGGCTAGGAAAATGATTCAGGATTTAACTGCACTTTGTAAGAAAGGAGGATTCACTCTCTCAAAGTGGGTCAGCAATAGTCGTGCAGTGTTGCGCTCTGTTAGCGAAGGCCACAGAGCAAAGGACATGAGGGAGCTGGATTTGGATACAGATCAACTTCCTGTTGAACGTACATTAGGACTACAATGGTATGTTGAGACTGACCAATTTGGATTTAAGGCCTCAGCACAGGATCAACCACAGACGAGAAGAGGAATTCTTTCGGTGGTCAGTTCTCTCTATGACCCATTGGGCTTCCTTGCTCCATTCAGCATGATGGCTAAGTTGTTACTGCAGGAACTCTGTAAAAGAAATCTTGGATGGGACGAAGATATTCCCCATGTTCTCGCTAAGCAATGGGCTAGCTGGTTGGAAGATCTCCACAAGGTGGCAAAGTTTAAGATTGATCGTTGTATTAAGCCTAATGACTTTGGCAACCCTGTCACTGTACAGCTTCACCACTTCTCTGATGCCAGTGAGGTTGGGTATGGAGCCGTCTCTTATTTAAGATTGGAAGTGGATAATAAAGTGCATGTTGCATTTATGATGGGAAAGGCCAGAGTTGCTCCGCTGAAACAGACCACAATTCCTCGCCTGGAGCTAACAGCTGCAGTCCTCGCTGTTAGAATAGACCGTATGCTACGGAAGGAGTTGCAACTTAGGCTGGAGAAGTCAGTTTTCTGGACCGACAGTACAACAGTCCTTAAATATATATCAAATGAAAACCGGCGATTCTATACCTTTGTGGCCAACAGAATTTCAGTCATCAGAGGGGCAACTGATGTTGATCAATGGAGATATGTGGGATCAAAGGAAAATCCAGCAGATGAAGCGTCAAGAGGAATGAGGGCAGAAGATCTCCTGAACAGTAGGAGATGGATGATGGGACCTGATTTCCTTCGTAAGTTCAAGGATGGGTGGCCTAAATTAGATGTGGATCTTCAGGGGATTCCTGGCGCTGACCCTGAGATCAAAAGGGACTTGACAGTGAATGCTGTTGTTAAAGACACAGACAATGCTACGAGCCACCTGATTCATTACTTTTCATCTTGGAAGAGATTGCAGAAGGCTGTAGCTTGGCTTCTTAAGATCAAGGATACTCTTGTGTTATTGGGACATAAGAGAAAGGAGCTTTATGCCTCTGCTGATCTCACTATGGACACTATAGACTGTCATCAACAGGTGGAAAGCCAAATGCAGAGCTTTAAGGCTACGCTCAAAGGACAGAGTCTGACACCTCAAGATGTGATCAGGGCAGAGCTGTCAATCATCCGGTATGTACAACATCAACGGTTTAAGGATGAAATTACCTCGTTGCAGAGTGGTGTGAAATCCATATCCAAGGACAGTTCACTGTACAGATTGGATCCAGTGATGGAGGGTGAGATTCTCAGAGTGGGTGGTCGGTTAAGCAAAGCCTCACTGCCAGTGGAATCCAAGCGTCCTGCTATACTGTCAAAAGACCTGCATGTATCCACACTAATTCTGCGCCACATTCATCAGCAGATAGGTCATGCTGGAAGAAATTATATGTTGTCCAGTTTAATGCGGAAGTATTGGATTATAAATGCAAACTCTGCTGCCAGAAAGGTCATATCAGATTGTGTTGTTTGCAGACGCAACAGAGGAAGACTCCTTGAACAAAAAATGGCGGACTTACCTGCTGAAAGAGTGTTGCCTGATGAAGCCCCTTTCACTCATGTTGGCATTGATTATTTTGGGCCCATTGAAGTTAAGAGAGGCAGAAGTCTTCTCAAAAGATACGGAGTGCTCTTCACCTGTATGACCAGTCGTGCTGTACACTTGGAAGTAGCATACACATTGGATACAGATTCTTGTATAAATTCAGTGAGAAGGTTCATCTGCAGACGAGGCCCAGTTTCAACTTTTCGGTCTGACAATGGAACTAACTTTGTTGGAGCCAGTCGTGAGCTCAAGGAGAGTCTGACCGCTCTGAATCATCGTAAAATTCAAAGAGCCTTTCTTCAGGAAGGCATAGAATGGAGATTTAACACCCCATCAGCTTCCCATCAAGGTGGCGTTTGGGAGCGCCTGATTCGCTCAGTGAAGAGTGTTCTTACCTCAGTCCTTAAACAGCAGACCATGGATGATGAAGCACTCCAAACATTTTTTTGTGAAGTCGAAGCAATATTGAATGATAGGCCTATTACGAGGGCCTCAGATGATCCAAATGACCTGGAAGCTTTGACACCGAATCACGTTCTGTTGTTGAAAGGTATACCAATTATGCCACCAGGATTGTTTGAAAGAAATGATCTGTATGTCAGAAAAAGATGGAAGCAGATACAGTACATGGCGGAACTCTTCTGGAAGAGATGGATTTCTGAGTATCTGCCATTGATGCAACAGAGACAAAAATGGACAGCACTAAGAAGAAACCTTGCACCTGGAGATGTTGTTCTTGTGGCAGACGCTACAGCTTCAAGAGGATCTTGGATGATGGGGAAAGTTTTGGATGCCAGATCAGATGTGAATGGCGTTGTGCGCTCTGTCCGCCTCCAAACGAAGACCAGCATCTTAGAGAGGCCTGTGACGAAGCTGTGCCTGCTGCTGGAGGCGGCAGTGTGATCACATGAACTGACTCTCTCTTTCTCTTCATCTGTCTCTATCATTCTCTTTCTGTCTCTTTTTCTTGCAGGTGCAGCAAGACATCTGTGCCTGTTATAGTTAGAATACATAGTGTGTAGCTCCGTTCTGAGAGTTCAGTAATTGTGATAAAGCACAATTAGGGGCCGGAGTGTTGGAGCTACATTAGTTTGTTTTCAGTAGTGGTAATTTTGTTAATTAATTTGTTTACTATTATGATTTTGCTCACATTAGTAATATATTTTGGTAAAATTCTTTTGTTGTTTGTTTAGTCTTTATTTTTGGTTAGTTTAATCATTATAATGTTTGCTTTAGACACCTGGGGGCAGTAGTGGGCACAGGCAAAGGTGAATATAGGCAGGAAGTAGTTAGTTACCTGTAGGCATCTGGGTGATGGGCATATGGTTTTTTACCAGCGTGAGAAATGCTGTATTGTTTGCTCAGTTGGAACAAATAAACCAGCCACAAAATCCTGAATCCAGTTTGGAAGTAGATTCATTGCTTGCCTGCGTACATTACCTGCCCAGGATGCTAGAAGTTGTCGTTTGAAAGTTTGATTTGAGTTTCATGTTTTTTTTTTTTTTTTTTTTGACAAACGGCCACTACATAGTGTATTGCGTAATTTTATTCTTTCAAAGTGCTGCTGTATGAACAAAAGTGCAATAGAGAATACGAACCGACGTCACACCTCGTTGCATGCCGGGGCGGCGTCTATTACTCGTACTGAAATTAATACGGATTCTTGCTTACCTTTTGTTTTGTTTCTGCCATTAAGTGGAACGTTAACATTTTTAATGGTATCGTTTATATGGAATAGACTTTTTCACTGAAGTTTTGTAGGATTTCGTTTACAGTGTTGATCTGTTTACCGTGTCGCACGCTGGACGCTCACTGCTGCTTCAGCCATCGTATGAATATCATCGTATGAATATCCAAATAAATCTATGTAATTAACACACTGAGAAAAGTCGATTCATTTATTTGTTGGAAACGTTTAAATGATGCTTAACCGAGCATATTGAGTAGGCCTACAATTGTTGTAATTGTAATTCCCCTTTTCCATGATCACAGATGAGGAGAATCAGAGATTATGGGTCAAATTCAGCGGACAGACGGACACGAACACACTGTATTTTTATATTTATTTTAACAAATGACAACCACACTAAGCTACCTTTATAAAACCGTTATGAAGAAAATGTATAAAATGGTTACATTTTAAGTGATACTGAAAGTTTATATTTTGGTGTCATCCGTTTTTCTGCATATGCTTTATTTGTAAATATAATTTGGTATCTTTAATATCTAAGTCTAGGTGCATTAAGCGTTTTCTTGAGATGACATGAGAGGAAACCGTTTAAGATATAAACGTGCGGCATTCATATTTTGGGCTCATTTGTGTATCTCCACACAGTATGCTTTCATAAACATGTAACGTTACAGAATTGTTGGTCACATGAAGCGTTTTGTTAAGCATTTGAACAGGGACGTGCACAGGGGGGTTGCTCAGGTTGCCCGGGCAACTGCCCATATGCCCTTCTCGACTCACGTTGCCCTTCCGAGGTGGAAAAAAAAAAAAAAAAAAAAAAATCGTACAATGGATGCATAATTTCACGTAGGCCTAGATTTAAAAAAATAAATAAATAAAAAAATCGCAAAGCCTCATTCACTTCCATATTTGGGCACCCGTACGAAAGTGAAAGTCAGTAGGGGAAGGGCAAACTCTGTTTACGTGGCTGCAGCGCTGCACGCGACCGGCACCTGAGCTGAGCCTGCATGAGCGGCACTAGAAGGAGATTGTCGCAGTTGTCGGGTGAGACGACTTAACGTTGTCGGAAAGGTGAGTAAGGTTATAATCGTTAACGAAAACGAATGAAAAAACGAAAACTAGGTGGGAAAAAACATCATCGTTAACTGAAATAAAAATAAAACTAGGCATTACAAAAAAACGATAACTAACCAAAACTGTAATGTGTGTTTGGCAAAACTAACTAAAATAAAATAAAATTATAGACTAAATGTCCTTAGTTTTCCTCTTTGTCAATGTTTTTCATAGAGCAAACGTTCAGCTTCATTTCATTTCCCTGCGTCTCTCACTCACGCGTCTCTCTCACATACTCGCGCACGCACAGCCCCTCCCCTCCGTGCACACCGCGCCTCCATGAGAACGAGTGTTGGAAGCAAGTTCGCGAAAGGTTGGTATCTCGTGAAAACCTTTACACAATCACACATTAAAAAGTGGTATAAAAATATTTTTAATTCTGAATATAATTTTGTCAGTGTGTTAATGTCGACCCGAGAAGCGATTGCTACTTTAGAAAGTTAACTAGAAGCAAGTTTGAGGTAAAATGCACTTGGGTTGTCGATGTCAAAACATTATTTAAGCTGTGATTCCAGTTAGGAATAATTGACGACGGGCCGTTGAATTATTAGAAAAATATTGCACACCTGAGGTGGTGATTCGGTCACGACTCGAAGCGGAGTCAATTCTCAGTCCTTCATATAGCCCTTAATTTTTTTGGGGGGGGGGGTTCGCGCTGTAGCTCTCTTAGGCACACAACAAATGCTTTCATTGGTTGAGACGCGTGATGACGCTCATCCCAAGCAGCCAGTAGCCTACTGATAAACATCCCACCCCTCCTGTGACCCATGGTTTGCGTTGTATTCGGTTTTAGTCTATCTATGTGTATTCAAACGCAGTGAGCAAAGGACTTTCAAAATAAAAAGTACGTTAACGCGCGATAAACTAATTGTCGGCGTTAATTAATTAATGCATTAACGCGATAAAAACGCGTTAACTTGCCCAGCCCTAATATATATATATATATATATATTATGGATGCTCCGATCGATCGGCCCGAGATCGGTATCGGCCGATAATCATATTTTATGACTCGATCGGTACTCACTAACTTGGCCGATCTCACGAACCGATCGCAATTTGATGACGTCAGTGAGTGTGAGGACGCGCGGGAACATAGCGCTGCAGTCATGTCGTCACCTGTGTGGAATTTCTACACTGTAAAAAATTTGGAGTAGGATTTACTTGAAAAAAGCTTGGACATTTTTTTCACTCAGAAAAGGCTAGTAAATTTACAAAAAATTGCCAAGTAAAAGCCTAAACATAATTATTAGTAGCTTTAATTAGACAATTTTAAGTTAAGTTTACTTGGGAATTCCCAGTAAATTTTATTGACTCTTTGTTTGTAAATTTTACTTAAGTAATGCTTATAAATGTATTAGGATTTATTGCATTTCTTTTACTTAAGAGTCCTAGTTATCTTTCTTAGTTATCCCGAGTAACCTTTACTTCAAATATTATTTAAACATTACTTAATATAATTTGTGATGTATTACTACTGATGTTTTCAGTAAAAACAACACTAACAGACATTTTCCTTGAGTATTTTTATTTGAATTAAACTCTTCAAAAAACAGATTAAACAAAGGCAATGATAAAACAAATGGACAAAAATGAATGGACACATTCATTAAGATTAACTGCTGTCGGCCAAAAACATGGCCAAAGTGGTTCAGCATCTTTATCCTATCACAGATGTTTCAATGTGTTTAACAGAGCTCAACAATTTAACGTGAGATGCTTAACTGTGATCTTACATACAACACTTACTTATTCATTACACTGCATTACAATGTTTCTTTGAAACAGTACAGTATAGTACAAACTTAATTTAAAATAACAAACCTTTTTAGAGACTTGCTGAACAAATGAGCAAATACAAAAAGTGTAAGTGTCAAACAAAATGGCCAACTAGCAGACTTTTTGCAGATACTTTTGATGAAATCCAAGAGTTTCTGAACCACACATTGGCAGCAATGTCATTGCACCTTTCGACATCCAGAAAGGTAATTGAAAACATTGTTAAAATAGTCAATGTGACTGCAGTGGTTCAACCTCTATGTTATGAAGCTACGAGAGTACTTTTTGTGTGCAAAAACAAAACAAAAATAATGACTTTATTGAACAATCTGAACCGTTGTCATACATAGTGAACTCAGTGCAGGCTTCCTTGTTTATGTCCGAACAGCAACTCAGTATTGGCCGAAGCTGAACACATAAGCAGAATGACGCAGGAAATGGCCACTAATGAACAGGCACTTGGACGTAAACGAGTCGTTATTTTTGTTTAGTTTTTGTGCACAAAAATTATTTTCATCACTTCATAACATAAGGGTTGAACCACAGTGGTCACGTTGACTATTTTAAAAATATTTAACTACCTTTCTGGACATCAAACGATGCAATGACATTTCTGCCAATGTGTGGATCAGATACCCTCAGATTTCATCAAAAAATATCTTAATTTGTGTTCCAAAGATAAACGAAGGTCTTGCGGGTGTGGAACGACATGAGGGTGAGTAATTAATGAGAGAAATTTAATTTTGGGGTGAGCTAACCCTTTAAAGCATCCAGCCCAAGAAAGATTTTTGAAATACTTCAAATGTGTTTCTCAGATTTGGGGGTTAGTTTAAAGGGTAAGTTCACCCAAATATGAAATTTCTCTCATTAAGTACTCACCCTCATGTCATTCCACACCCATACGACCTTCGTTCATCTTCCGAGGGTTTCTGAAGCACACATAGGCAGCAATGTCATTGCACCTTTTGAGGTCTGGAAAAATAGTAAAAACATCGTTAAAATAGTCAACATGATTACAGTGGTTCAACCTTCATGTTATGAAGTAACAAGAATACTTTTTGTACACAAAAACAAAACAAAAATAAAGACTTAAATCAACAATTTGAACCATTGTCATAGGTAGAGACAATGCAGGCTTCCATGTTTACGTCCATATGCCGAATAAGTAATGGCCGAAGCTGAACATGTGAGCGGCACAACACATGGGTTTGATGCTGACGCAGGAGGCGGCTAATAAAATGAGCCGGCATCCAGACGTAAACATGGAATCCTGCACTGAGTTCACTAGGTATGAAATGGTTCAAATTGTTGAATGAATATGTTTTGTTTTTGTGCACAAAAAGTATACCTCTCTCTTCAAAATATTACGGTTGAACCACTGTAGTCACAATCACTATTTTAACTATGTATTTACTATTTATCCAGACCTCAAAAGGGCCAATGACATTGCTGCCAATGTGTGGTTCAGAAAGCTCTCAGATTTAATCAGAGTAAAACAACACCTTAGTTCCCTCAATGACGATAACGATGTCAGCTGTGTTGGCATCTTCCTCTCCTGCAGTGCTGCCCAGTTCAATGATCTTCGTTACATGACTGGTGAAGCAATCTTTAATCATGTCTCTGCTGACATCCTGTCAAATACACAAATAAATGCAAAGTGGTTATAATACTGTACAGTAAGTTGAATGTTCTCTTTAATTTTATGTGATAAGTGCCACACACAGAGATTTGGTCTCGACATCATTAAAGGTGATAGAGAGGATTTTTTCGTCGACTGAGAATCCAAAGACTGTTAGTGAGTTTTTGAAATGAGCGCATGCGTAAGAACAAAGGAACGCCTCCCAAAACTCGTGCACGAGTATTGGAACACGAGTGTTTACCACCGGCATTCGCTGTGTTGTGTTAGTGGATTCATTATGTCGGACTCACCGCAGGTAACTCATAATCTGCAGTTGTTACTCCTGTCTCCTGACAAAAACATTGCATGCGGCGCCTGTGGAGTGTGGAAAGTTACTGGAGCGCGCAGCCGCGCTCGTCTCTCACAAGGAACGTCATGGCAGTGATTGACAAGCCAGAGGGCCAATCGTTTACGCGATTGGCTGATGTTTTTAAGGCCCTACCTCGTGCACAGATGATGTATATTAATATTATTACTTTCAGTGCACCTAATAAATAGTCTTTATCAGTTAGTAAAGACAGTCTCAAGTAATATTGCAAAAATGTATAAAACAAAACATCCTCTTTAGCACCTTTAAATCTGTAATTACATGAAGAAAGAGGGAAAAGGGACTATGACAGACTAAATCCAGAAGAGCTGTATCTGCAAGTCGATTAGAAAATACCTGCAAAGCTACAGTACTGTAAAAGGTTTTAGGCACTTGTGTAAAAATTCTGTAAAGTGAGGATGCCTTTAAAATGCTTTCATAAATTGATTTTCATTTACCTTCTATTGATTAAATCAATATTTGGTGTGATCACCCTTTGCACTTAAAACAGTTTTTGGCCTAGTACACTTGATATTGTTTTTCAGATAGCTTTGCATGTTTTTTTTTTTTTTACATTTTGCAGACATTGCCACAGTTTTTCTTAATTTACGCATTTATTCTCAGCTTCATTTCTTTCTTCATGTTATAATAGACAGACTCAATGATGGTGAGACCAGATCTTCTGTGGAGCACCAACTGTTGTCAGACTCCCTGTGCATACAAAAATCTCACTGGATTATTAAAAATAATGGCAAAATAAATGTTTAGGAATGTAAACTGATATTTTATGCCAAACTAAAGCACAAAGATATAAAAAGTAAAAAAAAATTTGGGGGGATGAAAATACTAATGTGCCCTAGACTTCTGCAGTACTGTACATATGCTAAGTCAAAACAAAATTTGAATTAATCTATTAATGTACCTGGTAGGCTTCAATGAGCTCCTCAGATGATTCTCCCAGCAAATAACAGCATCTCGCTTATCTTCAACTTGCTGTTAAAAATAAAAGTAAATTGCAGTGAACATTAACAGCCATCTACATACAACTATATACATGTCCTGGCAGAGTGAATACTGCAAGCTTAATCAGTGTTGCATAGGCTGTAAGAAGTATTGCCAACTTACCTTGCATGAGCTTGAACGGTGAGTGCAATCTGTGGAACATATGTTAGAAATGTTAATGTCAGAAATAGATTTCTTTTAATAAAATTTGAATAAATATACTTGATTTGAAATTTGAACAGTTAATTTATTTAGGAAAAACTGCATTCAAGTAAGTAGCCTATCAACAATACATTTTCAATCATCTGGTAGAGTCAAAGGAATAGTTCACCCAAAAATGAAAATTATGTCATAATTTACTCACCCTCAAGATGTTCCAAACCTGTATGAATTTCTTTATTCTGAACACATAAGAAGATATTTTGAAAATTTTTGATAACCAAACAATTGATGGACCCCATTGACTTCTGTAGTATTTATTTATTTTTTTTCATATGGAAGTCAATGGGGTCCATCAACTGTTTGGTTAACGTTACCCATGTTCTTCAAAATATCTTTTGTGTTCAGCAGAAGAAAGACATGTATGCAGGTTTGGCACAACTTGAGGGTGAAGAAATTTTATTTTTGGGTGAACTATCCCTTTAAGGCTGTCTGAACACATACACTAGAAAATGTATCACTATTGTATAGCTTCAATAGGGAGTATAATCTCTGTTTTACTTGATTGATATGCATCAAATGCTTATCTATTTTATAAATAAGACAAAGCAGTGTAGTTGATGTGGATTAATGGGGTATTAGTGGTTTTCTCAGTCGCGTTTAAAGTTAATGGCCACCCATCTCAGGGCTCGGGTATCATTCCGGGTTCGTAAATTTGACTTCCGATGCTGTACATGTCCAGTTTCTAATTAGAAAACTTGTATTTATAATTCAGATAGCACATGAGGACACAATTATTTATTCACACAGATGAATAAACAGACGCCCTTCTATTGGCATTTGTCGCGCCGCTCTCGTCCGGCAAAGTTTATTTTAAACTTCACTGTAAAATACAAGTCAGTTGTTTTCGACACATATGCCGTTTGCTAATAACGGATGTTTGTGCTAATCGGTTCTTTAGCAAACTCAACTCTGTCGACTATAACAGTTAATGCGTTAACTCTTTAACCACCCGAACTGCAGACAGCCTAATTGCTCTATACTTCTCTGGAAACATAACTAAATAAACAAATATTTTATAACTTACCGTGTAAAAATCAAATCGTCCTTCCAGGAAATTTTCCGTTGCTTTCCTCTTCCTCTGCGCGCCACTTCGGGGACCAAGAGCGCATGCGCATAGATTGCCTTGCTTCGTGGAGTAAGTTTTACTTGCGTTTGTCATTTTTTTGCATTAGTTCATTTTACGACAAGATACTAAGTAAATATTACTTGGGGATTTCCATTTACATTTACTTATGTATTTAAGCACAATAAAATAAAACGAAACCTCAAGTAGTTTATTGAATTAAACATGACATTCTGAAGTAAAAAGACAAAATAGGATTTGTTTGTAAAATATACTTAAATTATGCTATCTTTATTTACAAGTTCAAAAAATCATTTTTTACAGTGTATGACGTTGCGAGAAACAATGAAAAATTCGCGATTTGCCGTGTATGTTCTAAAGAAATCTCTCGTGGAGGAGTATTGTCCAAAACGTTCAATACGACGAACCTGATTCGGCACCTGAGAACAAGCCACCGCGAGACTTATGCTGAATATGAAAAACTGGCAACTGCAAAAAAGGCAACGGTAACAACTAGTAATACGACTCTCACTCAGCCATCCATTACAGACATTCTGAAAAAACATGAACTTTACACACCAGACAGCAAGAGAGCTAAGGATATAACCAAGAAGATAATGGAATTTGTTTGCATTGACAACCAGCCATTGTCAGTAACGGAAGACATTGGGTTTAAACGCCTTTTAGCACATCTTGAACCCCGTTATCAACTGCCACGGCGCAAATATTTTACCGACGTTGCTCTTCCAGAGTTATATCAAATTGTCTACAGCCACATACACAGTCTCCTTCACGAAAATGTGACTGCGGTGAGTTTCACAACTGATATTTGGAGCTCTAGCGTATCCCCTATGTCAATGCTAAGTTTGACAGCGCAGTGGATAACTGCAGAGTTTGAAAAGAAGCAAGTGATTCTCCACTCCCAAGAATTTTCTGGCGCACACACTGCTGAGGCTTTAGTCGCTAAATACAAAGACATGTTGCAAGCTTGGGACATACCTGAAGAGAAGGTGCATGTCGTGCTACGCGATAATGCAAGGAATATAGCAAAGGCCATGAGGGACTGCAGTTTTCGCAGCGTGCCGTGCATGGCACATACTCTCCATTTAGTGGTTCATGAGGGAGTTCTATCACAGCGGGCTATACGTGACGCTATGGCGATTGGCCGGCGCATTGTTGGGCATTTTAAACATTCGCCCCAAGCTTACTCGCGTTTAGGAGATATTCAAAAACAACTTGGTCAGTCTCCTAAAAGGTTGCAGCAAGACGTCGACACACGATGGAATAGTTCTTACTATATGCTCAACTCTCTGCTGGAACAAAAACATGCTCTGATGGCATACACAGCTGACTATGACATCCCGAATCTCAATGCAACACAATGGAAATTAATTGAAAATATGGTTTCCATCCTTGCACCTTTTGAAGAGTTGACCAAAGAGATTAGCTCATTAAAATCATCCGCGGCTGACGTCATCCCATCCATCAGTGCCCTGAAGCGTCTCCTTGAGAAAGATTCCGACTCGGACCATGGAGTAAAAACGTCGAAACAAACACTTCTCGAAGCTGTTGTAAGAAGGTTCTCCAACATTGACAGGGAACCTGTATATGTTGTGGCTACGGTCCTTGATCCTAGGTAAGTCTTATTTAATTTTGTAGATATAATGTATATTAGATTATATTTCATATAGTATGTGACCCTGTCTGTGAAATCCATCATAAAATCTCAATCTAATGAGATCACATGAGATAACAGCATTAAAGTTTTTTTTTTAAATTAATTTCCCTACGATTTTAATCTTTGAAATGGTCTTACTCAGTCAATATTAAAGATATCAAAGTTATTTTTCACAGAATGTTTTTGATATATTATATAGGATGATTGTATGTAGAAAACAGTAAATCAAAGACTTTAGCTGGGTTTACACAGGCAGGGTTACATATAATTATGGTATTGTACATCAAGTTAAAACAAAAAAAGGCTTTGAGTGTGACAAATGTGTTATAGTATGTGAAAGTATTAAATTAAATATAGTATAATTTAAGGCTATAATTTACTAATGATGGTTATTTTCCCCCTCAAAATCAGGTACAAGGATAGATATTTTGATGATCAAATCAAACCAGAGGCACACAGACTGCTCGGTGAAGCGCTTGATGTACAAGTGAGGCGGGGACATCGCTCTGGAGAGAATATGGGAGGAACTGTGGCCACACCAAAAGCTCTTCCATCTAGTTCTTTGCAGCAGATGCATGAGGAAATTCTCAAGGACACCAGTGGCAGTGATGCATACAGCGAAAGTGATTCGGCAGCACCTGAGATGAATCTGTACCTCTCTGAGCCTGTCATCCCAAGATCTGCTGAACCGCTGGTGTTTTGGGAAAAGAACAAAGGCCGGTTTCCCACTTTGGCAGAGGCAGCACGAGTCTACCTTAGTGCTCCATCGACGAGTGCCGATAGTGAGCGGCTATTCAGCACAGCCGCACACGTTTTGAATGAGAAGAGGAATAGACTGTCTTCCCAAAATGCAGAAAAACTTATATTTATTAAAAAAAACTTGCCTTACCTAATTTAGTAGAAAGGGGACAAATGACTACTCTGTAGCTTGACAATCACTTAATTATATTCCTGTTATTTTTTTGTACCAAACTACTCCATTTGTTCTTTTTGGAGTTTAAATGATTCTATTAATTAAATTTTCCTTATATTGGAAGATGTGGACAAAAATCATATGAGTTATATCAGACTTATCCATTTTGGAGTTTAAATGTTTCTATTTTACATTGTTCTCACTCTTACATTGAACAATCTTTAACATTGAGTTCCTCATGAGTTGCATCAAACTCCGTTTTGTTCTTTCAGTAGTTTAAATGTTTCTATTTATTTTTTCCTCTTCAGTCTTATTGGACAATGTTTAAGTAAACACAATGAGCTGCATCACACTACTCCAATTTGTTATTTTAGGAGTTTAAATGTTTTTAAGTTAATTCAGACTACTCCATTTTAGGAGATTAAATGTTTATTTTGTCCTCAACATTTTACTATGGGACAGTTTTTAAGTAAACCTAATGAGCTGCATCACACTTATCCGATTTGTTCTTTTAGGACTTTAAATGTATTTTTCTTGGTTATGTTGTCCTGCTAGGACTGGTATTGGACAATGTTTAAGTTAATTCAGACTTCTCCATTTTAGGAGATTAAATGTTCATTTTGTCATCAACATTTTACTATTGTACAATTTTTAAATAAACCTTGTGGGCTGCATCAGACTGCTTCATTTTGTTTGTTTGTTTTTTTCTGTGCAGAAACACCATTTTAAAGGCATATTAAAATATTCACTGTATAATGAATAATTGTTGTGATTTAGTGCCCTGTTAAAACTATAGTTGCATTACATACATTACCATAAAAATGGAACAAAAATATAATAAAAGGCAACATCTATAGTATTTTTTTATCTGGAAAAAAGGTGATCAAAGAGCTTACAAATCAGTGAAGCATTGAAATCGGTACTCAGTATCGGCTGATCACCATGACAATAAATCGGTACTCGGTATCGGCTGCCAAAATCCTGATCGGAGCATCCCTAATATATATATATATATATATATATATATATATATATATATATATATATATTTTTTTTTTTGCAAAGAGGGCAAGAAAGAATTACAGTGAGAGTGACGGGTACTTTATTGTCAGTGTCGGGCTCACAGATCACGTGGGTAGGGCACTTTTTACTGTTTTACTGTTTGTGTGGATGACAATGTCTGTCATCCCCGAATACCATTTTATATACCATATCTTCCACTATTTGCACTATAGGCCTTATAGGTTACTGTAAATAGCATATATATATATATATATATATATATATATATATATATATATATATATATATATATATATATATATATTTACAGTAACCAGTAACCTATAAGGTCTATAGTGCAAATAGTGGAAGATATTTGCACCTCAGTGTATTGCCAGTGGTCCTGGAAATTATTCCTCTGTCCATAGTGCTATCTGTGATGGCAAATGTGTGTTTGGGCCACACACACTTCCCCAGAGGCAGAGCCATCCGCTACAGCTCCTCCAAAAGCATAGGCTGGTCATAAACTGTCCATGCTCCATGTCGCGGTCAGGAGGGCTGTCTTTTTCTATCATTTGAACAATAAAACAATTAGAATAACAGTGACATTGTGACAGATCCCACCTAAAAAACAGTAAATGTATAATGGCATCATACTAGTATGATTACAGGCACGAGATATTGTTCTATGTGTCATCTCTAGCATCTAGCTGCATGTACATCAACCATAGAGGTACTGCAGGCCTCTGAAAGTCTCTGTGTCAGAAGATAAAGCGAGGAAGGGCCATTAAGGTGAGGAAAATTGGATATCTCCTAGAAGTGGGAAAGAAAGAAAGAGGAAGGGAGAGCTTGTAATTGGGAGTCTCATAGTGGATGCAGTGGATTGTGGGGAGAAATCAGTATCAAATTTAAGCCTGGGTCAAGGCTAAACTCATTCTTTGTCTGGCAAGGGATAAACCAAAGAAAAATGGTTCTGCTTTCTTAGACTTTGAACAGCAGGGATAGAAAAGGGATGACTTTCCAAACCAAATTTATATGCAAAGATTTAAGAAAGAAATATATCCACCAACCTCAGACAGGAACATTTAAAACCCTATTCGGACGGGATTAGTTTTACATGGGGAGGTGGAGTAATGTAATTTTACCACAGGACGTCTGTAATATTAATGGCCAATTCACACGGGATAAGACATCTCAGTAAAACTAGCAGAAGTGTGAGGGGTAACTCGATTTACGCACTGCCGTCACCTCCCTGTAGTCATGTGGGTATATGTTGCTTTCTGATACCATGTGCGACAACACATACAATCTAAATATATAAACTATATGTAACAGTTAGGTCCGGTCCAACGATTATTAATTAAATTCTGTTTGGATTATGATTATAATATAGGCACTAGCTAAAGCTAAAATTAGTTGTGTGCTGACAAGTGCATTTGATCTTCTTTTTGCTCTGAATGGTATGTGGAAAATCCCACCACCTACAACACACAACTGAATGTTTCTTCAAGTGCTTCCATGCTTGAAAAATGCACGGAAATGACAGAATTTTGCCATACATATTTACACAAGCACAGGTCTCTGCAGGACATTAATGATTGATGGGCGAAGCCATAAACAGAGGGTGTTTTTGAGAGCACTACCTAATTTGCCCACGTCAGAGTGTGGGTAGGGATTAGCGGTGGGGTCTGGTGAAGGGAATCGTTTTCATTGCATGATATATAAACACCCACCAGTTTAAAAACAGCCACAAATACATAAACGCTAGGGATGTGACGAGATCTAGTATCACGAGATCTCACGAGACTAAAATGTGACGAGAAACAAGGCAAAAAGTAGTCTCGTGATAGAGTACCTCAGGGATGACGCATTTTTGTAGGCAAAACCTGGAAGCGAGTTAGCATTTTAGGTCTTCTGGTTCCATCGCTCCGAAGTCAATGGGTTTTTTGAATGGGTTTTCGCTAAATCGCCTGAAATAAGGTCTGTGATTAACAAGGCCTCTAAATATTTTCACGTTTTGATCTATGACATAAAACACACCAGTTATAACCTGCTTGTGATTTTTTAAACCTTTACTGTGTCTTAAAAACATTGGTTGCTAACAAAATTGCTAAAACGGACTACTTCCTTTGGCTGGGACTTTAGACGTCATCATGACAAACAGGACATTTGGACAGTATTGCTCATGAAAAAGTGGATAAGTATTCATACACAGCGCAGATCATAATCAGTTTTTAAATAGAGTTGTTTTTTAAATGCAGTTTGAGGAAGCTTGGTGGTGACGACCATGACGATCCGCGACCATGGTGTGCTGTAGTCCGTTTATAGCCTACTGGTAGCCTTTTATATCTGACGACTATATCTAGGCTTCAAAATCTATAAATGTTGTGTTAACTTGTAAAGATTATCTTGATAGACAAAACGTGTGTCATAACCCTTTGTTAAACACAGAGCCTATTTTCTGCGATTTTCCAAAAGTCTATGGGAAAAATGAATAGGCTTTGGATTGAGGAAACCCGTGCACCGGGTTTTTTTGTAACTTATGACAAAAAACGTCATCCCTGAGGTACTCTATATTGCCATGACAGAGTGGTTAGGATGATTAGTAAAGAATATGCCAACGCTACGTTTACATTACGCATCTGCTATAGTTTTGCTTTGTATTTAAATAAAAAAACATTTAGTTCAGTTGGATAACAGTTGGCGCCGCTCCATATTTAGAGTATGCGCAATCGTGAAAGTGAAAGTAAACACAAGCGCGCATTCAAACGTAATTTCAATACCCTACATTTTGAAAGCGGCTCCCTGATAAATACAAATATCTCTCAATATGAAAGCTATTTCAGGCTGGGCAGTGTATCTCTTAGCTCTGTATCAAAGAAAAATTTGGTCTTATTTGCACTTTGAATATTGAGAGAGTGCGATTATGGTTGCACTTATGGTAAAGTACCATAAAAATGAATAACAGTTTTCTCTTAATCGATTAAGATTGTAAGCAAAAACAATAAGGTTTAATTTGTTAACATTAGTTAATGCACTGTGAACTATCATGAACTAACAATGAATGACTATTTTTATTAACTAACATAAACAAAGATTAATATACTGTAGCAAATATATTGCTCATTGTTAGTTGATGTTGGTTAATACATTAATGTTAATAAATGAGACCTTATTGTAAAGTGTTAACATTTTCATTTATACTGTTTTATTTCTATGATCAGTTTGTGAAAAGGAATTCAGGTAGGGGGTCAAAAGTTGTAGAAGCTCATAAATCATGTACAGTAAGGTCTGAAGGGACTGAAATCATACAGAAGAGAAGTCAGTCAGTTGAGTTAGTGGCAAAACCTTTTACAGCGCTTGAGTATTGTTGTCTTTTAATGCATATGATAATAATTCATACTCAAAGTAGAACTGAAATGACATTCATTACAAGATGATTAGGTAAAACTTTTCAAACACACCTGCAGACTATTTTTTCTAGTCATGTATTTCGCCATCTCGTCTCGTGAACTCAATCTCGAGTCTCGTCTCGTCAGATACCCGTCTCGTCACACCCCTAATAAACGCCCACTTTTGTTCCGCAGAGACGTCATGCTCTATTTACAGCAGGTCTACACTGTGTGCAGAATTATTAGGCTAGTTGATTTTCTGATCACATTTTTTTCCAAGCACATTTTACCAATTCCAATCCACATCAATCAATCTGCAGGTGTCCAGAATTATTAGGCAGGTTTTCTTTTACAGGCAAACAAGCCAAAAAGAGATTTAACTCTGAAAAGTCAAAAATTATTAAATACTCACAAAAAAGATGCAATACTAATGCAATACTAGAAATTGCAAAGTTAAAGCATGACCAGTGGACAGCAAAATGCTCATTGGGTCAGCAGGGTCATACAAAAACAGGTGGAAAAGAAAAGACACTGCAAAAGAATTAAGAATTAAGGTGAAGAATTAAGTGTGAAACCATCAGGAACCCTTTAGTCTCCAGTGACACCATTTTTCAGAAGTGCAAGGTGTCAGGATCTCAGAGACTTAGGCTAGCCAAAGAATCTAATAAGACCTAAATAAGAATGGCTTTATAAGAATCACAAGCTGAAGTGTTGTAAAATACATGAATAATGTTTTATTATTATTATTATTATTTAATATGCTTTATAGACAGAGAGATTGAGAGTGACTTTTGAAGGACCAGCACCACATTCTCTTGTACCACCAATTTATCTTCCAAAATCTGGCAGTAAGGTGTGGGAGTTCATTTTTAGTCCATCTCTTATCCTGAAATGTCCATCTTGCAGAGATGGACTACAAATGATCTTCCAAAACTTACTGCCAGATTCTGGAAGATAAATTCTTCAAAGAGTGGTACAAGAGGATGTGATGCTGGTCCTTCAGGAGTCACTCTCAAGCTGTCCGTCTATGAGGCCTATAAAAACCCAGTCTTCATGTACTTTATAACACTTCAGCTTGTGATTCGTATTAAGTGTGGGTAATTTTTTAGGATTCTTTAGCTAACCTAAGTCTCTGAGATCCTGACACCTTGCACTTCTGAAAACTCCAGGTAGGTTCAAGTTCTGAAAAATGGTGTCGCTGGAGACTAAAGGGTTCCTGATGGTTTCACACTTAATTCTTCACCTTAATTCTTAATTCTTTTGCAGTTAACATGTCTTTTCTTTTCCACCTGTTTTTGTATGACCACGCTGACCCAATGAGCATTTCGCTGTCCACTGCTGTCATGCTTTAACGTTGCAATTTCTAGTATTGCATTAGTATTGCGTCCTTCTCATGAGTATTTAATCATTTTTGACTTTTCAGTCTGAGTTAAATCTCTTTTTTTGGCTCATTTTGCCTGTAAAAGAAAACCTGCCTAATAATTTTGCACACCTGAATATAAGGCATTTTTCATTTCCAGCCTTCATGAACAAGTATATGTCACTTATAAATGATTAAAAACTATATTAATAGTAGTTATTAAAATTGATGTGGATTACAATTGGTAAAATGTGCTTTGAAAAAGAATATGATCAGAAAATCAAATTGCCTAATAATTCTGTACACAGTGTATAGAGGGTAATCACGTGATGTCACCGTCGACCGTTATGACTGTGGTTATGCACATGTAAGACTAATGCTGGACTGTCTGGACCAAGAAAGGGCTACTCTTTGAGAAAACAAAGGGAATTAACTGAATTCTCTCTTGCAAAATTAGCATCCACATTCGAGACGCAATCACACCTCAGCAATGCCTTAATCTACATTTCCTTTCCTTCACCCCCTCTTCTCTCTACATGTGGAGATTTGGGTGAAATAAATATATGGTGAATAAATAATGGTTTAATGTGAACAGTTATCATACAACACTATACATGTTTGGTATCATTTGAAATGTCTCAGTGTGACTGGTAAAAAGGTCTCATTCCCACAGAAGTAAACTAAAAGGTAATAAAGTTTAAAAAATTTTAGAGTTATTTTGCCCTCTGTAATGGGTATGTCCACCTTCTCCAGGTCTTTTATGCAAATGGACTTCTGTCCCTAAAACTACTCAGTCTGGGACCCTGATTAATGCAAATTCCAATTGTGAAGTCATGTTTCCATTTGAAAGAAATTTCTGTCTTGGTCAAAGTATTTAAAGAGATGTTGCAGGAGGCTCAGGGCTCGATCCAGTAATCAGATGAGTCCTTCAGAAACTCAGCAATGTGCATTTTTCTAATGTCAGGTATTCATCTTTTACTCTATTTCTGAGCATTGGATGTTTGCATTTGGGGCTTGGAGAAGTTTTGACATGCTCTGACATTTGTGCTTTTTTCAGTTGTTCATAAACATATTAATGGAAAATGTGTCATTACACTGTATTCAGCACAAACTAGGATACAATAATATGTGAGGAACATGTATGTACATGTTTGTGTTTTTGAAGGAATAATGTTTATGCGTATTGAAAAAACAAAAAACTTAAGTCACTGAAATAAGGCCAAAAAAAATTATATTAAATCTGTGTTCACAAGACTTCTGGTTATTTGGGGTTGTAGACTAGAGTTTTTGCTTAAGAATTATGTAAAAATTATGCTGACTACTTTTTCATATAAAACAATAGAGAGATTTAAATTGTGTAAGACACTTTTTTGTCAAGAAACACAGTATGCGAGGAGGCGTGAATCTGCATAAATAATGGGTCATTTACACCTGAGAAGACAAAAGAATCACATAATAATGACCTGAAATGACTTGCATATTAATGAGGCCTTTCAGCCAGGTAGGCTGTGAAAAAAACCCTCAGTAATCATGTCTCAGCTCATCATAAACAGCAATACTGTGAAATATTTGACAATTTAAAATAATGGTATTCTATTATATTCTTTAAAATATAATGTATTTCTGTGATGCAAAGTGTCTGAACAATTATGTTACCTCTGTGACATTTCATATAGGCTTTTAGCTTAAGAGCATGCACATTTGGAGAAATATTGATGGATTCTTATATATTTATGTCAAATTTCTATACTTAGAAGTAATATTTATTGTCATCACTTTGAGTGGGCGTGGCCGCATTAGCGGGTAATGAGCTGAATCACGGACTTCTGACATGGCTCTCTTTTCATACAGATTACATAAACACAGAATGTTTGTTTTCGATTGGACTTGACATTTCAACGTTTCTTTAGATGTGTCATTTTTTTGTCATTAGTATTCATAAGTTACAGTTCATTTTCTGAGAACTATCAGATTGGACTTCGTTCAGAGGGAGACGAGAGATCATGCATCATGTTAGTTTTCTTTATTTTACAAAAAGCACAACATTGTGTTTTTACTCTGAGTGTACACAAATAAAAGAAGATATTCTATAGTTTCAATTGATATATTACTTATGTCTCTATGACAAGAAATGGCGGAGTATTTTAAGTCTGTTTTGCTGCAATGTGAAAAAAATCCTACAAAACGCGCCGATGCGTTTTCAGACCTCAGGGAGTTAACTAAGTTGTTATATAGGCAATTGTATGGGGCTACATGGGTACCTTTTAACAATAGCAATGGGCAGCATTGTTAAATTGCTTTAGCCATAACCTCTGGTTATTGATAAGACTGGCAAGTTTGTGATCGTGGGGCCGCATAACAACTGGTGCGAGGACCCTGTGCGACTCTGAAAACCGAATGAACGAGTACAATAAGAATAAAGAGTTAAATAGAATAATCAAATGTCTAGATAAATTGTCAATAATCAATTGATATTCTAACCTAAATACGAGGTCATAATAAAAATGGAGTCAGATAAACGTTTAATTGGGATTAAACTACTTTGCCACACTGAAAAGACTGAATGCGCAAGAAACCTTCCCCATCCTGTGGGAAACCGCTGTTGGGCAGATTGGGCGGGCCTTACACACACTGAGTGGAAGCATTGGTTTTCAGCCTGAATGACATGAAAAACACACAAAACACATCCAAAACAGGAAAGTGCTTTGCTACTGACTGTATAAATAGCTTTGACAAAAAATCTGAGGTATATTTTTACAGACTGCTGAAAGCTACAGAAAAAAAGAAGCAAATCGGTCGCTGCAATTCAATGAAACAACGGGACTCCAGGCAGAGAAACATGATTTGCAGTTATCATTTTGTGTCAAAATGTTGGATTTTGAGTAAAATCATACCTTATATATTGTATTGTCGGTATGACGAATTATATAACATTGATATAAGTGTTCATTTGTACTTTATACCAACTGAATTGCAGTTACATTTAAATTTAATTTGCATTGGCTTATTGAAATAATAAAAATAATAATAATTTTAGTGAAAATGTTTGCACCCAGTAGTAAAGAACACTGGCTATTTGTACCCAAATAGTGGACTGGATGCAAATTGGATGTTGTGATATTTTGTTTACATGGGGATGATAATTGTATCAATGGTATATACTGTAGATAATGGTATACACTTGCTCTCTGAAACACGTTTTCAAAAGCTTGCGTTTTCAGGACCCCAAAATGCAGCTGTTGTGTAAACGAACAGCAAAATTGCATAAAAAGTGTGTGCTTTTATTTGAAAACGGTGGTGCGAATTAGCAAATGCACAGTACAGATTAAGTACAGAGTTACTTAGAAATTAATTCAAAACTAGTAGTTCCAAGTGAAGTTTACATCTTAATTTAAACTCTGATTTATTCTGAAGTTAAGTGTATCCAGATGTCATGTTTCTGCTTCTGTTTTGCAAGTGTTAAGTTCAGTTTCCTGTGTTTCAGTTTGTTCCCATGGTTTTTCATTGATTGTTTGAGTTGTTGCACCTGTTGTTTATTTTATTGATTAGTTTGCCTGGTTATTTAAGCCCTGTGTTTCTTTCTGTTCATAGTCTGAATGAGGTTTCACTTTGAGTTTGTGTTTAATGTAAGAATGTGCGCTTATCCTGCCCTTTTTTCCATCACTGCTGCATCACACGCTGACACCAGAATCTTTTCACTGCAAGATTTAAACATTCAGTTCTGTCATGACAACTCTCAGAGTGTTTGGCATGGTAATGGATATGACAATGTAGATATATTTGGTCTTGGCGGAATAGATCTGCTACGCTGCTGCTTTATTGCTGCTGCTGCAGAGCAAGTACGGGACTTGCTACTGCTAATACATACAAGACACACTGCTGTGAGCAAGTAAGACATGCTGCTGCTGTACAATATAGAGTACATGATTAACTGTAGCAGATCTATACAGGTGGAGCTGGGGCAGGTGGAGGGTTTCTGAAGCACGCTGCGCTGCTAAGCAATGCTAACTCATGTATTTAAAGATTAAGCATGCAAGCTCATTGGCTACTGATACAGCAGAAACCAATCATCTGTGACCTATAGATAATGATGTGATAATTAGCAGGTTGTGTTAAAGGACCTATTAGCCTGCCCATTAGAGTTTCATGCCAGAACTTTGTATTTAAATATATAAATGCATTATCTGAAAAAAACAACAGCTGACATAACTGTGAGCCATTGATGTTAAGCTGTAATCCTTTACACAGTGCAAAAATCAGGATGTGTTGAAAGGATCCTTAAAACAAAAGCTACTGATTTGTTATCAGTAACGGTCCACTGCAAAAGCCAGGAATAAATGAGCCTGTCAGTTGTTTTATGTACCGTGTATTGAGGGCTACAACATTAGACACAAATGATGACATTCATCTGCAGCAGGTTTTGAATTACTCATTCATTCAGTTTATCAGTGACGATTCAACAAGGCTTTCTCAAAATGGAAATCATCATTTCAACTGAACATGAAGTTGGAACAGAACAGCTGGAAATCCATTCCTAAGGCACAATAGAAGCAGAAAAGTAATAATCCCTGTGCGTCCTTTCTCTTTCAGAGCTGTTATCGAGCAGCCGTTTTTAAACTTGCATGTCTCACATGTGCTGCACGATCACAAGGTCAGCCACAAGGCCACACAAAACAATTATGTGCTATTGTTCCAGCTTTTCTTTTTTATTTATTCAGTAAAGGTCCCCATCCTTCCAACTCTGTTTTCAGGTCAGGTCAGGAGCTGGGCAGCATGCAAAGCCATGGGGCTGAACAGTAAATAGACATTTATTGCTCGCAGCTGTGCGTTATTTTTTCACCCTCTGACCTTGTGTTCTGTGCTTTACCATGTGAAGGTATAACTGCTTAGACTGACTCTGGCTGTAGGTGTATTACATTCAGAAGTGATCGTGTTTATGCCCTATTCCTTTGAAGGGTGCACTGCTTCAGAAAGTGGTTATTCAGAATACTCTTTTCATTATTTGTCCAAGTTAAAGCTGAAGCGTTAAACTTTATTTTTATCTATAATTTATTAGTTATAGTAATATTAGTTCAATTAATCAAACGGAAAAAAGTTAGTAAAGAAGATTAATATATATTATTAAATAATAAAAAAATGTTGTTCTTTCAACTCCTTTATTGGAGTAACAGATCAAACAAGTTCCAAGCATAATAACACCAGCAGTTACAAAAAACAAAAAGCCAGACGTTTATGAAGGTTTTTAGATGTTCATAATAATGACTTATAACAAGACTTTCATAAAACCACAGATCAAAGGTTTTCACATTTTCTGTTTACAGAACCAAAGTGAATTTGCAGGAGCAGTTGCGGTTAATTTGTTACACTTGGCAAACCATATGCAGATTTATGACAACTGATTTCGGGTCATAAAAATAGAAAAGAGCTGTACAATAGCAGTTTGTTTGTTTGCAGTGGGGGATTTCAGCAGCAGCCTGCTTGTTTTGCGTGTGTACGTGTGTTTCTCTGTCCGCATTTGTTAGGGTAATTCAACGCCTATTAAATTTTCTCAGTCAATGTCATCCAGACCAATTGATTGATTGATTATTTTCCTTTCTTAGCCACCAATTTCAGTTTTTTTAATTGATACATTTAAAAATAAAACTTTCTGAATGGACAACACAAAAAGTATCATACGATATGAATAGGGCTCAATGGAGAATTGTCTGATGTTTTTTTTTTTTTTTTTTTACAAATGATGTAGTTAATTATTCAAGGTAGAATAGACATATCTTTTGCTGCCTATAACCACAATCCCATTTGATTATATTGTAAATGAGAAAAAAAGTGGTCATGTTAAAAAGTTATTTAGTTAATTTTTTTCTAATACATTACTCTCAACTTTGCGGTCCCTTAATGAACTGAAACTAATTAAAAATGTTGCAGTTCTCTCTATTTAGAATATCTTATGACTTTAGGAAAAATGAGTATCACATTGGGTGGGTGCATTTGTAATTGAGACCAGTGTGTCCAGTCAGTTATTTCACAATTATTGTTTTTTTTCCCCAATTCTGGATGCAGGTATAAAGAAATATCTTTGAAAGTCTGTTGTTAAAGAGTCAGGGATACTTAGTCCTGACTAGCCACGAAATATTACTTTTTATTCATTTCATGAGACAGAACACACACACCACATCATTTGAACATCTCTGTTTATTTTCCATCCTTCCCTCTCATAAATGAGAGCTGGAAATAATGAATTATGCATAACCCAAACATTGAGCTTTGATGCATATTTCTGTTGTCTTGTCTGAAGTATTTGACCTGATCAAATATTAATCTTTGATTCCAAAAATAAACCGGAATGCATTTCAGAAATTCAGATTATCTGTTTTCGGCTGTGCTTGTCAGACAGAGCCCATCTGGTGAGAAGGGTGTTTAAAGCGTTTTCTCACTCATCCCTGCAAATTAGTCCTGATAAATAAACATGGATTAAAGCAGCTTCTTTAGAAGATTTCTAGAAGACCTTTTGTGCATTCTTTCCACTAAGCAGGTCTTAGCTGTTAAATGACTTTAGCAGTAAATATTTTCATACTGATATGCAGACCCTAAGCTCTCTAAAAAAAAAAAAAAAAAAAAAAAAAAAAATGGATTGAGGCAAATAAATCTGTTTCATTAAGATATAGCTTTGAGACACAGAGTATTTTGTATATTAAATTTCAGTCAAAAATCAAGGCAGATTGTAAAATTTTGTGTCGTTCCAAACTTTATATTCTTCTCTGGAACACACACACAAATAATATTTGGAAGTATGTTTCAGCTGCCTTTTGTCCATAATATAACATTCAATGGGGTCGAAAACTTTCAAGCTCCAAAAAAGGACATAAAGATAGCATAAAATTAATACATACAACTTATTTGGTATATTGACTATCATAATATCGACAAATACAGCTGTAACATTTTTCAAAACATGTTCTTTAACTCAAACCTATTGCACCAGTTTGAAAAAAAAAAAAAATTATATATATATATATATATATATATATATATATATATATATATATATATATATATATATATATGGGGAAGACCTCAAAGATTCAAAACATTAATATTCCTAAGTGTTTGCAGCTCTCCACCTTTGGAGCTTAGTGTCATCACACCTCGTTCTGGCTCTAATGAGCTACATTAGCCAAATCCATTTCAGCCATATTTGGAACTGAACAAAACCTTCCTTGGTTTTGATGCGTTTCATTTGCTGGTGTTTTGCAAAGACTCATGTCATACAGAGAGACATTGTCTGACGCAGGTGTCATCAAGCTTAAACATATTTATATCTTTAAATGTCTGTCTGCTGCCAGAATTACCCATTTATCCTTCTCACCCCTTTTTATGAGCCTCTGTTTATATCTAATGAGTCTTACCAGAATTTTCTCTGTGTATCTGCCGAATCCCACTGTTCATTTTCCAGAGAGCTTTAGTTTTCCATATTGTTTACTTACAGGATTATTTCCAGTGGGTTAGACACAGAACAACTTTTGATGGATGATGGACTTTAGAAGATTTGGATTTGGAATTAAGCAACTGATTCATTATATGGAAACTTCTGAGTTGAGGTCTGAGGAAAATGACTCAGCCAATAGAGTTTGAGAGCAGGGTTATTTAGGTTAACCATGTGGATAATTCACCTTTTGATTTGTTTCACAAAACATACTATTACACTGACAAAATATAAAACACTTTGAATTTAAACATTCTAAATATGGGATAGGTAACAGTTCATCTCTTACATTATTGCTGGTAACACTTTACATGACAGCGTTACATATTTTGCATGTTAATAAAATTACAATGTAAAGGCCTACATGTAGTGGATAAGTGTTGTTTATGTCTATGGGGTGTTTTTAAAGAGTGTTTTCTCCTTAAAACTGCAGTGAACCAAAGACAGTGTCAAAAACGTGGTTTGAAATGACCCTTGTTCTCTATGTCAAAAATATTTTGTAACCAATCCTGTCAACATGCGGAGTGGGCTTTACCATATACTTTAGCATAAACATCAACTATGCTGTGAAGCAGGGTATCTCAATAGAAACCAGGTATATTTTCCTGTTGATATGAAAAATCGGGTACATTTAGCTATAGCTGGCGAATTATGTACATTTCAATGAACTATAGGCCTATGCCTTTCTCCACTGACCTAAGATGTTCAAAGCTGTAGCAAATTAGCTCAAATTAATATGATAATTTTATAAATATTTGGATCAGTTAATAAAATTAACTTAATTTAATAAAATTAATATTACAATCAATTAACCTGTTTGGCCAATGAACATTCAGTGTTAATTGTTTATTAATTCTAAGAAATGTTCATTTCCAGGTTATGGGAAATAACAATCTTATGTACACTACTACTCAGAGCATGTAGTCAGAATCTGCATGAATAGGGACTCCAGTATATGAGCATGAAACACGGACAACTTTATGTGTGACATGAACAAGACTTTATTAACTAGACTAAATATTTAAACTACTCTAACATTCACACACATTCATACAACAGTTTACCAAGGGGAAAGAGAGAGCTGAAGCAAAATACAGGAAAGCAAGAAGTTATAACATTGTTTGCAATTCAGCAGATCAAAAGCCTTGAGCAAACCATCAGTTTAGTTTTAACAGTCCCTTCTTTAAAAAGAGTAAAGATACTTAGTGTATCAAATAATGAGACCAAGTTTGATACTTGCATGTCTCGCCCATTTGAATTAAAACTGTCCTGATGCAATTTGTGGAGGCTCCCGTTGAATCTTTGCTGATATTGTCATGATGAAAGAGAGGGGGTTCCTTAGAAGCTTCTAGCTTCTAGCTTCTTAGCATCATCTTCACATCAGCATTTTCAGTACAGGAAAAGAGAGGAAAAGTGTTGTGATCTTGTGATCATTGATTTTAAAGGGTGAAGATGTCACACCCTTTTGAGGTGTCTGAGCCAATAAGGAGTTGCCCCTTTAGAGGGAAGTTTTACGAGTCTTTGTTCTGTAGCAAGATATTAGCATAAGACATTGGATTGGATGTATGAGAGAAGAACCTTCTAGATTCTAGATAATACTGTGTCAAAGAATTAGCAACATGTAACATTAATTAACAAATATGAAACAGAAATTGGAACATGCTACCCATGTGATTTTAGTTAACCATAAATGTTCAACTCCAAAGAGAATTAATACATAGAATAAACCCTATAAAAGGAAAGACATGAGATGGGAAAATTGGATACGTGGTTATATATATAATATATAGGATTAAGAGTTTATTTGTCCTTCTCAGAAAGAATGAAGTCAGAGTCACTAGTCTCTGCAAAATTCTTTGATTGTAAAAGTTCTTATCAGTTTTCCTGTGTCCTGTAACAGGACACCTAGTTCTGCCTGTGTGTTAGCTAGATTTGGGATGCTAGTTGCAGTTTTATGGGGGTAGGTTCACAGAACTTTGATAGAGTGAGTTTCTGGATAATTCATTAAATGTAATGAATAATTGTGTGTTTGTTTGGTCCAGATGCTACAAAGCATTTCTAAGGAAATATAGTGATATTAAAAAAGGCAGACTGAGATGGCGAATGGGAACATGGTGTCACGGTGGGTTGTAGTATTCAATCACACGACAAAGGAGATATCTTCAGTTTTTAATGGAGTAATCCAAACAAGGAACAGGGGAATTAACCAGGAAAATAAGCTAACAAACACCACGTAATGTTAAACAAAGCTAGACAAAGGACAGACTGAAACTCAAGGCTTAAATACACAGCAAACAGAGGAGTTAACGAGACTAAATTAACAAGACACACCTGAACTGAAGACACTAATTAATCGGTAACCAAGGATATGAACAGGCAGGCACACGAGGAGAACTGAATCAATTAACTCATACCAGGACAAAACAGGCAAACAGGGAAACAGATAAAAGGGTGGGGGGTTGGGCACCTTGGAGGCTGACTAGGAGAGTCTTAGGCAGGACGGAAAGCCTCCAGGGCAGTACCGGTGGTACAGGGATCCAGGGAGATACGGGCAGTTCAGGGGGCCAGGGTGGATCTGACAGTTCAGGGATGGCCTCCTTGGCCAAGGAAAGGTAGCTCCTCCTCCGCAAAAGATTCTTGGGCAGAGCTATGGTTGTGTGTGCAGCCCCCTCACACTAATGACCCATAGCCATGATGGTCAATGTTGTACTCACTGGGATGGGCTCTGTGGCAGACTCTGGAGCATGGTCAGGGGCTGGAGTCATCACTGCTGCATGGTCAGGGGCTGAAGCCATCACTGGAGCATGGTCAGGGGCTGGAATTGGTTCTGACCAAAAGTCAATCAGCCATAGGTCCTCCACAGGTTCTGGAGAGGATTCATTTCCTGGTGTGGCCATCATGGGATGAGGCTCTGGGATGGCGGCCATCTTGGGATAAGGCTCTGGGATGGTGGCCATCATGGGACAAGGCTCTGGGATGATGGCCATCTTGGGACGAGGCTCTTGGATGGTGGCCATCTTGGGACGAGGCTCTGGCATGATGGCCATATTGGGACAAGGCTCTTGGATGGTGGCCATCTTGGGAGGAGGCTTTGGGATGGCGGCCATCTTGGGAGGAGGCTTTGGAATGGACTCAGATTCTGGAGCAGTGGAAGTGGGGCTGGAATCCTCCACTGGGCAGCTGGTGTTGATAGCACTGTGGTTTTCCAGCACCCACTACACAAACTCAGTGAAACTCCCCTGAGGACCCACACTGGATAGTTGTACCTTCCACTCCTTGTTCAAGCTCATCAAGAAAATATAATCAGCAAACGGTCTGGAAAGTGAGTGAGGTATGTCAGCTGTTGAAATTTCTGGGTGTGGGCCTCGATGGACTGCTGTTCTTGGTCCCTACACATCAATTGGACTCCAGGTAGGTCCATCTTTCAGTTCGGGTCTAGATTTCTGTCACGGTGGGTTGTAGTATTCAATCGCACAACAAAGAAGATATTTTCAGGAACCTTTAATGGAGTAATCCAAACAAGGAACAGGGGAAATAAGCAGGAAAATAAACTAACAAACACTATGTAATGTTAAACAAAGCTAGATAAAGGACAGACCGAAACTCAAGGCTTAAAAACACGGCAAACAGAGGAGTTAACGAGACTAAATTAACAAGACACACCTGAACTGAAGACACCAAGTAATCCAAAGATACAAACAGGTAGGCACACAAGATGACAGACATGAACAGAACTGGGAAACAGATCAAAAACCAACTCAAAACAGACATGGTTTGTGTAACATTAGCAACACATTATTAGCCATTTGATAATGTACTGTAGCCAAGCAAAGTCTAATCATTTATAATAATCAATTATTGCTATGTGTCTGACGCTGCGAGGGTGACACATAAATCACATTACCAGTATGATACATCGACTTCTAGAAGACCCTGTATAATTCACTCTTCCACTTCTTCTTCTGAATCAATTTCTGGTTCAAATATATAGTTAAATTAAACCAGTATTTCCACTTGCCATTGTAAAGCGTATGATTGAGTAGAGGCAGGACTAATTTGCATATTCATGGTCCCACGTATACTAAATGAAGCAAGGGTGTAGAGTTACATTCAAGCTATTTTAAGGCATTAAGAATTTTTTTCCCAGGAAAAAATGTTGAATATACATCATATACAATCACTCATCAAAGATTTAGAGTTTTAAGTGATAAAATTATTGACTACAGGTGGTCTTTAAAATATACGCTATACATGTAACTATATGAACTAGTCAATACACAACAGCCACATACACACTGCAATTAAATTCAGTTGTCAGTTCATATTTTAGTAGTTAATCCTTTTCTGTACACAGTTCAGTAATTTACGGGAGTGACAAACGAAAAATGCAGGTAGTGACAATCGCATTTACAAAAATTCTACACAATGTGTATGGAACCAAACTGAACAACAAGTTGTTAATATTTAAAAGGGCATTAGGGATCTCTTATGTGTGGTGCAAGTAAACCACTGGGAAAGTGATACAAGCCTTGACTCATTCATGTTGCCAGATCTAATAAAAAACAGCGAACAAGAACAAGCCCATTATAAACCTAGAAAAATCAAAATGCTTCATATTGAAAACAAATATCGCGACCTGTACCTGCCTATTTTATTAATGCCATAAAATGGATCACTTTATGAGTCAAGCTCAACCAACAAGCAGCAAAACATGTATTCACGAGTTCACACTTACAAATAAGTGAGATAAAATATATGGTAAAAGTATTTGGCATGCTGTCCGGGGAGAGGGCTCCAAGCTCGATATTTGGCCTAAACACTTGATATTTGGCCTGAACCCCCCATTCATTCTGATTGGGTAGATATGATGATTACTGATTGTTGACAGCTGGTTGAGATAATGTGATAATTGGATAGCTTATTTGACTTTGTTCCTCCCGAACTACATTAATAAAACACCATTAAGTGTACAATGCAATTTTTTGTGCGTGCTCTGCACAATACATAGTGGACACATAATTTTTTTTTTTTATTATTATTCAAACCAGGGTAAGATTGGGGAGTAGAGTTAGGGGTTAGTATATTGTAGTAGCAATGTGTAGACAAATTAGCACTGTGACTGATATAATGAAATTGGTTATAGGGCAGAATTTGGCTTATATTGGGAAATAAAAGGCTTGTTTGAGATGTGCTTTGCCTCTTCTGAAATTTAGGCAAGAGTAGGCGGCTGCAGTGAGAGGAGGAGTGAAAAAAGTGCAGCCAAGATGGACAGTTCTTTCTTCTTGCAGTGAATCAGACACCTACGAGATCAAAGGCGGATATTGTGGGATTCACACTCATGCTCCGTGTTGCAAATAAACTTTATGTAATTTAAGTTCTGATATCACAATTTCAAAATCAAACATTTTAAACGAGAACAATACATCACAGTTGTTTAAACCAATACGCATTGAACTGGTGTCGTCAGTAAGTCGTTTCCCATCATGCTTTTTTCATCAGTGCAGTCAGGGAGAGCAACTGCGCCTGATTGTGGAATCCGACATGGCCGCCTCAGTGTTTTGGCACACGTAAGAGTGACATCAAAGCAAGGCGGACACATTTCTAAACCGCATGCATTTCACGGTGATCAGCGATGATCGGTTCTGCTCAGATTTTGCTCATCTCAAACGAGCCTAGTATCATGCATCCACTATGTATTGGATTTAATTCAGTACGTAATCACGCTACAGGCTACAGCAAGGACAGTCTCGCCTCAAGCCCAAAGTAGACTTCATCTGTCTGCGTCTGGGCAGCTTTTAAAGTCCACTCAACTCAGGATGAGCGCAGATGGACACGTTCGACGTGTGTAGTTCATGTGTATTCATTTGGCTTGCACGATTTATGTTTGGCACTTCAGAGTTTCCGGGACAGAAGGGGACATAGTGAACGTCGATACTGCCTGCTTTTCACGGTGCATTGTGGGACGTTTAAGGGAGCGAGCATTTCAGTGCCCTGAAAGAATTTTGCGATTGAAACAGCCCTTAAAATGCATGACTCCCTGACCAGTGCCCTGACTACTAAACTGATTGAGTTCAGCTGAGTTCAGACACCAAAACGTTGCTGTGGTTATCACACTGTCAATCACTGCAATTTCGGTAGTGAGTCTCGTTCCGCACACAGAACATTAATTTAGGGGATTCAATCTTGTATTTAAATGCGGTTATAACTTACAGTGTGTAGATGGCCAATGTTACCTTTTTTTTATTTAGCAAGTGAATTACTGTGCATACAAATATTCTTAATAATAAATGCATGAAACAAAAAGATAAAATTAAATATTAATTAATGAAAAGTTCTAAAAAGAAAAGAAAGAAGGGTTGACATTTTTTCAGTCTAAGCATTTAAAAATCACTGAATGCAGCTTTTAGAGCTTAAGAAGACATGCAAACAATGACACTGACTTTGACTAAAAGCTGGCAACATCATGTATTGCCCAAGGCTGTTTCACACAGCAAGTTTGATACATTCATTGATCTTTGAATGGAGTGGAAAAATGCAACTGATTTCTTTAAAAGCACACCAACCCAAGGCCATGAACAGTGTGTTTTATTCATCTGCAATCTTTATAATCAAATATTCTTCAGTTAAATTCAAAACTCAAACAAATATAGCCCTAAACACTCACCCATGTGCTTAAAATAAATTGAAATGTGAAGTAAAACTTCATAAATCTTTAATTCCCACTTTGGCCTCACTATGTGCATAATATGTCATTTCTGATATTTCACAATTCAGAGTCTAATTTTTATAGAATTAGTGCTAAATTTGTAAAGTTGTATCTCTTCTTAAGCCCCTTTGTTGCCGATGACAATTCAATAACTCTCTGTATGCATTATATGAACATGTCAAGCCATTTGTTATATGTCTTAATTGAAATCTTTAAAAATAGTAAAATCATTTTTCTCTGTCTAGTTTTTCAGTGAAGTGTATCAATTCAAGCCTATACATAAACAGTCTTCCATAAAGAGGAAAATTAGAGGAGGAGAAGAGAGAGAGAGAGAGAGAGAGCGAGAGAGCACAGTAGAGCATCCTAATGTTTCACTTAGAGAACAGGAAGAGTAACTGTCACTCAAATCAATGTCCTCTAAGGTATCCATAGAGGTGGCTATCACAATTCACACCCCAGATTTGGAGCCTCTTGAGATGGATTTTGTGAAATGATCTATTTTTAAACAAAACTTCTTACTTGTGACCTTTATGCTTGGGAGACATTGCCCTCAAACTTCAAAACTGGGCTTTTTACACTTTGTTTATAGGCCATTATGTCTATGGATTGTCCTCATAAATCATGAAAACCCAACATGTTTGTGTGTATAGAGGCATGTAAAAAAAGAGGAATGTGCTGATGAGTTGCCTTAAAGAGAATATATGTGATGATCTTGTGCTGTCTTATGATAAACTGATGCCTCTTTGTGTTGCCATTATGTGAGAAAAAGGGATGAACTGAGGTCTCTTGTTCAACTAACATATAAAAGTGGCATTTATGAAATGGATTGACTTTGACATAGATTATAGTATAAAAATTGTATAAAATATTGGACAAAAACAGCTCTGCAGACCAACTCTGTTTTGTATCTTTAATAATAAATGCATTCAAATCCCAAGGTTTTAGGAGTTATTTTTTACAGAGACGGCAGAAGACAATATTTATGAGGTTAATTGAATTTCTTAGACTAATACAGCACACAAACCCTACTTGAACATCAGTAGAAATGTTGTACATACACTCTGGATCTCTAACAAAGGAATATTTACAGTCAAAATCATGTCATTAAATTACAGTGCTGTTATTGTTAACTAATTAAACTATTAAAAGTCATTTTTGGCAATTGAAATAAAGATGAAATATAAATATTAGATGAAAAACATAACCTAAAAAACTTAAATGAAAAGTAGACGTGTTGTCTTGTCATCTAACTGAATAAATAAATAAGCTGAAGTAAAATATAATGTATATAAACATACATTAACACTGAATAAATATTTAAAAAACTAATAAAAATTACAAAAAGTCAAAACAAAATTACCAAAAGCTAAACTAAAATAAAAAAAAAAAAAAAAAATATATATATATATATATATATATATATATATATATATATATATATATATATATATATATATATATATATATATAAAGTGCTATATAAATAAAAATACTATAATATTATATCATATATAATATTACACTAAAATAACACTGCTGTATAGTCACACAAATGTTATATGTTTTCAATAAGGTACGAGAGGCTCTGCTGTATTGTGAATAAGTCATGGCTGAAGGGCCATAACTTATTTACGATATAGCACAGCCTCCCGTACCTTATTGCTTTTATAAAACGGTTACCGCACAATACAAATATTAAAGGGGACCTATTATGCAAAATTCAGTTTTGCATGGTGTTTGGCTATAAATGTATGTTGGCAGTATGTGTACACAACCACCCTATAATGATAAAAATCCAACCACTCCTTTTTTTTTTTTTTAATCCCCATAAATCATGAGCAGTGTTTCAGAACAAGCCGTTTCCATATCCCTGGCAATGTGATGTCACTTTAGCCACTAGGGCTGGGAATCACTGGGTACTTCACGATACGATACGATACGCGATACATTGCTCACGATACGATAATATCACGATATGGCGATAATCAATATATTATCAGTAATAACTCACAATATATCATGTTTTAAGAAATAAAAAGTTTTTTTTTTTTAATTAGTAAAATGAGTCTCCATTTATTTATTTTGGATGAAACAATAACAAAAACAACTTGTGACTTAGTTGCAACAAAACAGTCACAGACACTATTTTAGTGTAACATTGCTGCAATCAGTAGTAATATATGTCTTCGACAAACGGTGACACCATTTGGGTGCAAAATAGCTGTAAGGCTGAGGACAGATTCAATGTAAACAATACTATATGATTGTCCTTAATAAACATGAACAGTGACACTATTAAGTGCAAGAAACATAAACCTTTGGGCTACTGCTTTCAAATAAAAAATAAAATAAATATATCAGGGATAAAGTACATCTAAAATGTACCTAACTTAAAGTGCATCCAAAAATAAACATTTTTCAGAACAAAATAGAAAACAGCTTCATGTGATGTGTTTTATATGTTCATATTTTTCTTGAGAAAGAGGAGTTGGTCAGCATGTTCAGGAGTGAGTGAACTTCTTTGGGCACTGATGATATCTCCTGCAGTTGAAAAGATCCTCTCAGCTGCTACACTGGTCCCAGGAATACACAAATGCATATGGGCCAGCTTGGAAAGGAGAGGGAACACATGTTGCTGAGATTTCCACCACAACAGTGGATCTTCAGTGAGAGGCAGAGAAGGAGCATCTTGATATTGTTTTATCTCCTTCTCTGCAATTGAGGTTGCTGATGTAGAGACATAAGAGGTCTTCTTGAAGGTCTGACCGAGAAGATCAACAAGCGCAGACTTTCTTTTCTTTGCCGTGCAGGTCTCCTCTTCCTCTAAATCCCCCTGAACATCACCACAAGGCACTGGATCATCCTCTTTTAAAGCTGCAGCTTTTGACTGTAGTTTTGCATAAGTGTCTTGCACTTCTTCAGGTGACAGAAATAAAAGGGATTTAAATCTAGGGTCCAGGGCTGAGGACATGCGTAGGAGATCTTTTTCCACCTCTGACTGATATCTCTTTGAAAGGTCTTGATTGATGGCTACCTTAATCTCTCGAACCAGAGGGGAATCTTCTTCAGTGCTGGTTGTGTCTCGCAGCAGTTGGGCATGAAGAGGAGCAACCACTGAAATGGTGGGATTCTTTTCCTCACACATGATATTTGTTGCCACAAGCATTGGTCTAAATGCTTCCACCATCTCTTCAGCACTTGAGATGTCCTTCTCTGTCAGAGCACAGTCAGTCACATTCTTTCTCACCTTAAGAAAAAAAAAAGAAAGAAAAAAAAAGGCAAAATACAATTTATTAATAAAATGTATATAATTATTGTTCTTTATTTTAAAGCAAATAAAGCATGAACTGTATGATGTAATCTAATGTTTTTATTTGGAGTTTATATATACAGTATATACCTTTTTAATATGTATAAAGTATTTATTCATTGTTTATTCATTGTATCAAGCAAGTTTATATCATATGAATTAGTATTTATTTACAAACTTATTAATTGTATGCGATAAATTATTCACATTTATTACACATATAGATTACAACTTCTACATTGCAAACTTTTCTTACCTCTGGTGATAAGAGGGCAGCACAGACAGCTGGCTGTTGCTCAAGAAACCTGGAGACCATCTCATATGCACTATTCCAACGAACAGGCATGTCCGTGATGAGCTTGTGAAGGGGGAGGCCAAGGAGTTCCTGGTTTCTTTTCAGTGCTTCTGCTCCAGTTGTGCTTCGATGAAAGAATGTTGAGATCCTCCTAACTTTGACAAGTACCTTGGTAACAGCAGCTATTTTCAGCGCACGTTGGGATGCAAGATTTAAAACATGAGCAAAACATCTAACATGTTGGTATCCTGTTAAGTCCATTGCTACACGCATGTTTGATGCATTGTCGGTGACAACCACTGGCTTCTTAGCGTCAAGATTCCACTCCCCCACTGCGGCTTTCAGTACATCGGCAATGTGTGCCCCAGTGTGCGTTTCGTGCATTGCTCGGGTTTGCAGGACATATGACTTAATTTCCCAGTCTTCGTTTATAAAATGTACAGTGATCGTTATGTAGGACTCTGTGGCTCTCGATGTCCATCCGTCACACGTGAGCCCCACTCTTTCTGCCGACTCGAGTGCCGACTCAACTTTAGCCCTGGTCTCGTCATAAAGTGCAGGAATCATTTTTTCAGCAAAATATTTCCGAGAGGGAATATTAAAGCGTGGCTCTAAGATATTCATTAAAAAGCAGAACCCTTCGTTCTCCACCTCGCTGTACGGACGGAGCCCTTTACACATGTAAACAGCGATCCCATTTGTGATTGACTTTGCCCTAGCAGAACAAGGTGGTAGCTTTGCCTGGAAAAGGGTGTTTACGCCGGGGTGTGTCGGCTTTGAGCCAGCACCAACCACGGCTTTCTCACAGAGCTCCGGGTGATGCCGCGTGAGGTGGCTGTGCATGTTGGTCGTGTTTCCCGTGTAGCGC
The DNA here is from genome assembly GCF_024489055.1 of Chanodichthys erythropterus. Taxonomy (NCBI): domain Eukaryota; kingdom Metazoa; phylum Chordata; class Actinopteri; order Cypriniformes; family Xenocyprididae; genus Chanodichthys; species Chanodichthys erythropterus. The sequence goes on from NC_090232.1 coordinate 27,714,944, forward strand.
ACTTTTGCAAAGCAGTTCTTGCATATTGCGAAGTCCTTTTCTAGCTTTGCCCCGTCCGCACTGTTATAAAATCCAAAGTAAGTCCACACTTTGGATTTAAATGTTGCTGGAGCGTCCTTTAACTTTTTGATCTCACTACTATTTTTCTCGCTTGACTCCGCCATTTCAAGTGTACATGTGTACGTCATGTGTACGTCTTCTTTTACGCTCACAACACAACAGCCAAACTCGCAACGCGCGCCCCCTATCTACTTCTGGAGAAGGGTCAAGGGATAATGAATACTAATAGAGCGTTTTATAACGGCTTTTAAGATCGATACTTGGCAAGAGCGCATCGAGAATCGATCGCGGGAGAAAATATCGCGATATATTGCCATATCGATATTTTGGCGCACCCCTATTAGCCACAGGCCCTGCTCACGAACTGCCCTGAGCGTGTTCACAGCAAGTTTACACAGTCCGCCATTACTGCACTGACGAGAATGTCTCCCAAGCATTTTAGGTGTTCTGTAGCTGGATGGATTAATCCACATAGCTCTCTCCATTTACTCCCTAAATCTGAGCCGCTGAAGACGAGATGGGTTAATTTTGTTTTCAAAGAAAATGCTCCCTCAACTCTACCGAAATTCGTGTATGTCTGCGCAAATCATTTCACACCAGACTGCTTTGTGAACGAATGTCAATACAAAGGGACAATACAAAACAGAGGTTGTGCTAAAAAGTTGTTACTCAAGGATAGATCAGTAAACGGTTCATGATCCAGCTTACAGTCTCCAGAGTGATACTGGATATGGCAGTAATGAAGGTGAGAGCACTTTATTACAGTTCATCGGAGTTGATTTAGGGATATAAAGTTTAACAGTTTATTAAGCACCACCCGGAAAGGCATAAGATCTTTATGTATTTGTTTACTATTAGTTGTAATGAGTGTTTCTGTGTACTGCACTGTGTATGCTGATGATAATGCAAGGAAGAGAGAGAGTTTAAGGATAATATTTCAAAGCACACTTGCACTGTGTTTTATTAAGCTCTTAAAGAGATTTTCTAGAGTGAAAACGGACGCTTCATCTTTTGTGTGAAGTACAATAAACATCATAAAACTCATCTGTAAAGTTTTGGCCATGATTCAGACGGGGTCCGGTACAACAGGCTTGTACTAATATAGTGGAAGAAGACAATATAAGTTATAACTGTAATTGAAATAAACTATACCTGTTCTATTTCCATGCAGCATGTATTCGCAGTTTCGGATATTATAGTGCGTCCTGACTCTTGAAGCTCCGCCCTCTTAAGCAGAGTGCAGCAGCTCATTTGCATTTAAAGGGCACACACTGAAATGGCGCGTTTTTGCTCAACCCCAAAAAGTGGCAATTTTAACATGCTATAAAAAATATCTGTGGGGTATTTTGAACTAAAACTTCACATACACACTCAGGGGACATCAGAGACTTATTTTACATCTTGTAAAATGGGGCATAATAGGTCCCCTTTAAAGCCAAGAATATGTATCATTGCAACTTTCATGAAATAAACTTTCACTAAAAGCATTCCTTCTGCATAAAACAAATAGTCCCTGACCGTGAACAGCAACAGAAGTTACATCATTATGCCATTAGATGGCGGTCTTTATGAGTGTGTCAGTCAGTAGCGAAGACTTTTATATTGAATGTTGTGAACACAGAACAACACACAAATGCGTTGAGTAGCTCTGTCAGTCAAAGGAAAACCCCTTGACTGTTAAAAGGACAAGATAATACATTGGACATTTAAACAGATTTTTTATTATGAACATAGTACTGACCTATGAATCTTTTTCTCACAGTACTCTTCTACATAAAACAGCAAGCTTCAATGAACAATATCAGTTGAGAACATACAGTTTACATTGCTAAGAGTGGTTGCTAAGGGTGTTGTGTAGTGATACACAGAACCGTTGGGTGAAGCGGTCATAGCTGTGTTTTATTCACGAAAATTGACCAATCAGAATCAATGCATAAATGAGTGAGGAGAGTTTGGGCAAGGCGTTGTCCTATGCTATTTCTTTAAGATCTTCTCTCCAGATGAGTTTCATTGCTTTATCGCAGGGTGCTTGATCTCAGCTTTTGTCTTAGCAGGAAAAAATCAAGTCATACAAAGGGAACAAAATAGTAAACTGTGAGCATGATTTAGTAAATTGAGTGAATTAAAGGTGCTAAAGAGGATGTTTTGTTTTGCAATATTGCTTGAAACTGTCTTTACTAACTGATAAAAGACTATTTATTAGGCGCCCTGAAAGGAATAATATTAATATACATCATCTGTGCACGAGGTAGGGCCTTAAAAACATCAGCCAATTGTTTACGCGATCATCATGGCTTGTCAATCACTGCCGTGACGTTCCTTATGAGAGACGTGCGCGGATGCGCGCTCCGGTAACTTTCCACACTCCACAGGCGCCGCATCCAATGTTTTTGTCAGGAGACAGGAGTAACAACTGCAGATTATGAGTTACCTGCGGTGAGTCCGACATAATGAATCCACTAAGACGACATAGCAAATGCCGGTGGTAAACACTCGTGTTCCAATACTCTTGCACAAGTTTTGGGAGGCGTTCCCTCGAAATGAGCTGTGAAGGAGGGGGGTTGTTCTTATGCATGCGCTCATTTCAAAAACTCACTAACAGTCTTTGGTTTCTCAGTCAACGAAAAGATCCTCTGTATCACCTTTAATTAGCAAATCGTGTACACATTTTTTTTTCTCCTGCATGTCATGTGCAGGGCTCCGTAATAAACAAACAAACAAACAAATACACATTCTTCAAAATGTCTTATTTTGTGTTTCACAGAAAAATGAAATAAATACAGGTTATCATGTTGTGTATTATGCCTTTAATAATCTTAATCAGTCTCTGTGATGCAAAAAACAAAGTACACATATTATGAGCTAGAGCAAACAACGAATCAATGAGTATGCATAGAAGTACAAATGAATCACTGTCAGGAGGGACATTTGAATCTCTGTTCACAATGAACCGAACATACAATATACGCTTTTTTTGTTCAAGTTGCCCTGGTAACAAGTACAGTAATCAGCTCTCATGGCTTTGCCAGATGACATATCCTTTCTTTCCTCATTGGAAAACCTGTAACTGCTCAGGACAGTGAGTGTATAAGTGCAGCGTCTTTACGCAACAACATCGCACTCTCATTTGAACACTAAACACACAATGATAGATTTGACAGCCATTGAATGCCACTCTCTTTTTAGCAGGGCTCAGGACATTTATCAAACTGATTCTGCAGCTCAAAGACCAGCACCCTCGATTCTTTTGTACACCAGCCTGATTGTTATCATAGGGCTCGTAAGATAAATCCAACTGAGGGCAGCTTTTATTGAATCTTGCTATAAAAAGGCAGGTGCACACACACACCCACACATACACTGGGAGGCTTTATACCCCATATCATGTTGAAGGTCACATCTAAGAACTATGCTAATGAGGTTTTCAACTTGGTGTCATGAACATATTTTGATGATACTCTCTGTACCTGATCTGCCTCGGACTTGTCATTATAGTCACGACAAGGGTAATGGGAGATCATCACCCTCATAAGCATGAAAGGCTAATTGTCACCTACAGCAATCATATCTGTCCAAATATACCAAGCTGTAAAAATGGCTCCACAAAAGTCAACAAAGGGGCAGTTACGGATATTCATGCTACCGTGTCCCTGCAGGTCTGTCATTTTGTGTAGTTTTCAGTCTTCTTTATAGTCTGTAAATGCCCCTGCGTACACCTGACTGATCTTTACCTCAATCACCTTCCTACCTGTCCTCAACTTCTACGTTTGACATTTGGCTTTTCAAAAGCATCCTGTCTGGAAGGCCTCCGTAGTGCACACCAAAAGGCTGGTGACGAGGCCCTTTAAACATTGTGTGTGTGTGTGTGTGTTTGTGTGTGTGTGTTTAAAAGAAAGAGTGTCAAGACTTGTCAAGAGAGACTTCTTGCCTTCTCAAGGCTGTAAACATGGACTTGAGGGAGAAGTTACAAACGATCGCCATGTGGGGGAGCAGTGGTTCTACACCAGCTTTCCTTGTTAGTGCACAATTTTAAAAAACCCAGATCCTCTGCGATTTGTCTAAATCAAAGTATCTTGAGCTGAGCTGAGAATGACATGACTGGGTCCCCTCAGCTGGCGTCACTGCTAAAGTGTATAACATCTTTTTGACAGCCTTTGCAACTGAAATGAACATTAAATCAACCATCAGGATAATCTTATTTAAGGTTGTGTCTGTGTCTGTTACTAGGATATCAATGACATAATAAGTCACAAAAAAGAAAAGATAGTTGGACAGTTGCGTCACCCAGACACTTCTGACTTTATGGAAAACATAACAGAGCAATAAAATGAAAAGTACACCTCTTCTATGATGAGTATCTCTTGATTTGGGTATTAAAGTGAGTTTTGTTTTTTAATAAAAAAGTAATGTACTCCACATATCATAGAGAAGCACAATAAATAATATAAAAGAGATGATCCCTGCAGACTCTCATGACTGTGTAGAGGTTGATAAATCTTTTAAAATATCAGAAAATTTGACCCTTTATGACACGTTCAGGTTGTAAAATAATGATGAAAAAATGATGAAATTAATACTTGATAATGTTTCTAAGTATTACTTTTTACCTTGGAAAATATATATTTTAAATATGTTTTTTAAATAATGTTTAAGAGTACACTCACAGCTCTAAATGTGTGAATAATGTCTCATTTATTTTCTCACTCAGTTGTTTGCCTTGAAATTCTCAGAACAAAGTAGTTTGTGCAAGCTTTGAATCGATAAGTACATTTTTTAAGAGGTCCATTTGCAAAGCTACCTGCAGGTACCTACTACACAAACATAAATGACTGTGTTTATGAAAAAATGCTGGAGCTGTCTCTCCTGATAAATATTGTATTCCAGACTCCCATCTCTTATTTCATACTGTCAAAGAGGAAAACCGCACTGCATTTCTCTCTCATAACCAGCTGTGAACCAGCCTTGCGTGAACACACACCAATTCCAGTATGTTTATTTGCTGTGCGCTCTAGTGTGAAACAAGCTCTCACACCTGTCGAAACTCCAACCCCTCCCCTTTTCTCCTGCCTTTCTTGATGGCATGAACCGTGATGGAGCAGTCACTAAAATTCTCCCTCTTGCATATAGTCACTGAAGGAGATGTTTGGAACTCCTCTGGGCTGACTGTGGCAGGTTGTTTCTCCACAGTTTTGTTCAAGTTCTTCTGAAACATGAATAAACTTCAGGGTTTGACTCCATAAATGGGTACATGATGCATGAGTTCCTTTTATAAATCTAGTTTAAAACACAAGTGGCAAGTTCGTAAAATGTTTTTGTATTTATTTTGATTTAGTGTTAAATACCCTAAAAATTTTATATAGTGTAACCAAGTACAATATATATATATATTTATATTACATGATTTTTTGTAATTGCACCACATGACTTGCCATTAAGTAGTGAATCATGTAAAAAAAACGTATAATACAATAATTTATAATAAAGTCCAACTAATATGTTTTTAAAATGTAGTTGTTATTCTACTTCATTATGTTTTTGACTTTATTATTTCCAGAAAAATATAAAGTAAAAAATAAATAAATAAAATAAAGATTTTTATTTTATTTAAAAAAAAAAAGAAAAGTCATCATAGGCGAGATATATATATATATATATAAAAAATGCATTTTGGTAATGCAATCTACTGTAGTCAGGTTGATTCAGTGATATTAAATCATATTTTAGACTGGAATAAAACCAGTTCATATATGTTACCACATGAAGTACATTTCTTTTAGGTTACATGATAGATTTATTTTTTATTTTTTATTTTTTCCCACCACACATGTCATCTTTAAATTCGTGTGTTAAAAACACAACAGAGTGAGAACCAGGAAAAACAGGCATATTTCACGCCTTGCTGAGTTCGGCAATCCACAGCTTCTCGAATAAACCCCAAAGGAGCGTTCTCTTACTCTAAATCACACACAGTTCTCTCCCCCTTCGTTTTCTGCCCCCTCTCCCTTCCTTCTGCTCCTTCCACCCATCGCTCTTCCACAGTGCATGAGGAACAGGCTAGGCAAGTAATGAGGCACATTAGCGCTCGCTCCAGATAAAAGCAGAACAGTGGTGAAGTGTTTAAGATCCCTATCACACACCGAGAGGAAAGGAGGGAGAATTCTAGAGGTCTGGACACAAACGCAGCCACCATCAGCAGAGATCACAGATAGAATAAGAAGCTTTGATCACAGATCCAGGGTCAGTGAATGGTAATCTACAGAAGCTGTAGGAGGGAGTAGCCTACAGGAGAGCTGGTGGATGAGGTCATTGAGAACAACCTTCTTTAAATTCAGGTATTGAGTAAATATTGAAACAGGTGTTTGTATGTTTGTCTGACTGCTGGGATATATTGAAATATATCTAAACTGAACATATGTGAGAAATGTCCTCAAGCTGAGATTTCTATTCCGTTTTCTAAAGGACACAAGCTTGTGTTGATTTTCAAAAGGATTTTAGATCATTTCAATTCAACAAAACACTGGAGATTTATAGAAAGAAATCCTTGAAGCATATCCCCAGGTTAGAAAAAAACATCAAATGGATAGAAGTCAATCCACAAAGAGGCTTTCAGAAACACTGGTTTATACTTGCTGGGTTGGGAAATCCACTTCAATGTGAAATGAAGGTTAGGTTAAAGGCCCCTGTATGTTAACCATCTTGGGGCCAGTCATCTAGTTTAGAGAAGGTTTTTGCTGATACAGTCCATTTCCTTCTGCAAACCCCTGCAACATGACACAAGAAGTCACAAATATGGCTTTGTACATGTTTCAATTATTCAGCTGAGTTAAGTGCTCCTTGATGCTATGTGGTCAGAAATGTGCTTCATTTCCTTGAAAGTGAGAAAAAAAATTCAGTTAAACTGCTGATGACCCTGACCATCTTCATTTAAGTATTGACCTTAACACAGTGATTACTTAACCACATCCACTTTTCAAGGGTCACTTGACAAACAAAAGATGTTGCAAGTCAGCTCACACAAGCTTTAGTATTAGGTTTTAAGGTTGAAATATAACAGTAAAAGACAATAAATATTGTGAAATTCCAGGGGGAAATCTAGTGTCAAGAAGTCTAACAGTCAACATTATAAATACTGACATTACACAAAGGAAAAATGTTTTCTACAGATGCAAACAGGGGTAAGTAATGTTTTGTGTGCGTATGTGTGCGTTTTTCCTAAAAGGTCAATGTCAATAAATATCATAAAAAATGGCAAGTGGCAATAATAATAAAAAAAACATACTGTATTTGTTCCCACTTTATATTAAGTGTCAACTATATACTAACATTTAAAGTAATCATTTGATGCAATGCAATTGTGTACATACATGTTTTTACATTGAACGTATATTAAAAAATACCTGAACGTAATTACTGTTATTAATTTCTTTAATTACATCTATATTACACTGTTAAACCCTTCCCTGTCAGACTTTAGTTTAATGTGTCTGTGTTACAATGTAATTATACATTTAAGTACTGAGTAATACCACATATACCTACTATAGGGTTAGGATTAGGGTTTGGGGTTAGTCACATAATTATGCATATTTTGAAGTTATTACTACAGTAACTACATGCAACATGTGTAACAAGGACAGTGAAAAATAAAGTGTTAACCCCTTCCCTTACATCTTAACCCACCCTAAATGTAACCAAACCACCAAACTGGTGCCTAACCTTACCGGTATCCCACCTCAATAAAAGCAGCAAATGTTTTGTGCAATGCAACATGAATATATATATATATATATATATATATATATATATATATATATATATATATATATATATATATATATATATATATATATATATATATATATATATATATATATATATATAATGTGTGTGTGTGTGTGTGTGTGTGTGTGTGTGTGTTTGTGACATATCAGGACACAAATTTGTATAATGACAGGGGTATGGCATAGGTATTACAAGGAGAGGGTGACTTATGAGGACATTACCCCATGTCCCCATTTTTTAAAAGGCCTATAAATCATACAGAATGAGTTTTTGTGAGAAAGTAAAAATGTGCAGTTTCCTGTGATGGTTAGGTTTAGGGCTAGGGGTAGTGTAGGATGATAGAAAATATGGTTTGTACAGTATAAAAACCATTACACCTATGGAATGTCCCCACAATTCACAAAAACAAATGTGTGTCTTTCTACAAAGAGGTTTGTATGTCAGTAAGTTTAATAGACAAAATTTCAGATAACAAGGCTTATCAGTGCAACGATTTGTTAGCCTATTTGGGTCTTCAGCCATTCTTCTGTCATGAGGTCAACTGAGTTCCCTTTTGAAATGAATAGAATTCAAATAAGAGGTTTTTGATGGCTATAATTTAGATGGATTACTTTAAACAATTTCTCTGCACTGCATCCACACACAATCCAATATAAAAACACAATCGTCACTGACAGGAATAATGTTATTGATATTTAAAATCTATGTTCACATTGCGTTTCTATGCTTGTTGAAAATAAAGTGTACATCCATTTTTGTTTGTCTACAAGCCTGAACAAGAACAAGATGATCGAAGTGCTAATTAATGCTCAAGCAAATAACCCACCTTAATTACTCCTGATTGCGCATGTTAGCAGCCTACCCTTATTATTTTTTATTTTTTTCACTTCTAGTTTAGCTTGTGATGAGTTCATCAATGTCTGCTGAAGAGAAGCCATTTCACAATGTGGTGATGTGGAAGGAGGCTGAACATTATGTTCTGGATCCGCTGTGCAGGTCTAGATACTTAAACTAGAAATGGTACGGTTTTTGCCAGGTTGAGTGGTGCCTTGTTTTTACTCTCCACAGTCCATGAATATTCTGATTTAACTTTGCTGATGCGCTTCATAAGGAGACTGTTTGGTGATGTTAGCTGACCATCCTTGTTTTTCATTGAAATAAAACCTCCACTTCAGAGAACATCCTATGATCTGCACTCTTGTCTTTCTGGATGCAGGTCACAAAAGAACAACACAAAAGAAAAAGAATAACAAAACCTAACATCACAATAACTTAAGAAGCTTAGGGTCTTTGAGGCGATATGCCCCTAGGGAGTTACATACATCTCAACAAACAACTCTTGCCAGTGAAGTGCGTGAACTGACAGCAAAAAAAAAAACAAAAAAAAAAGTACAGAGAAATGCAGTGCTCAAAGATAAGTTATAAACAAGAAATAAGTAAAATTCCCTAAAGGTACACTACACTCTAAAAAATGCTGGGTTAAAAACAACCCAAGTTGGGTTGAAAATGGACAAACCCAGCGATTGGGTTGTTTTAACCCAGCAGTTGGGTTAAATGTTTGCCCAACCTGCTGGGTAGTTTTATTTAACTCAACTATTGTTTAAAAATTACAGTATTGCTTACTTAAAATGAACCCAAAATATCTTGAAAATTAACATTTATTAATATGTTTAATAAATGAACATTTTAATTTCATTTTAGATTCATTTTAAGTCAGCCATATAGTCATTGTTCAAACAATAGTTGGGTTAAATAAAACTACCCAGCAGGTTGGGCAAACATTTACCCAACAGTTGGGTTAAAACAACCCAATTGCTGGGTTTGTCCATTTTCAACCCAACTTGGGTTGTTTTTAACCCAGCATTTTTTAGAGTGTATGAAACTTTTTTGTTGTTGTTGCTCAAAATTAACAAAATTTAAATAATGAGTCAATACATCATCAATCCTTCCTCCAAAACATGATTTAGCCTTACCTTGATTCACTATGTTAAGCCTATTATTATTATTATTATTATTATTATTATTATTATTAAGTGTTTATATTTTAGACCTGTCAGGATGGTTTTCACGACAAATTGTGTACATACATCTATGTTTGTCATCATATACGTAAATAGAGAAATCTTGCTCGGGCTACTTTGATTCATATATAGCGTGGAAATGGCATAGGTTAGTTGTTTCAACAAGCGAGAAAGGTGAAGCATGCTAAATCTCGAACCTCTGGGGAATCACCCGTTTAAAAACAAACAAACAACGAAGAACGCGAAAAAGAGAACGTGACAGAGCTCGTAATAAAATGAGAATCAACATTGGCTTGGCTTTTTGGAAATATTTTGAACAGATAAATTGCCATCTGTCTCAATTATAAAGTCAGAATTGCAGGAAATAATCTCACAAATTCCTTTTTTTCTTGCAATTGTAAGTTTATATCACACAATTCTGACTTGCAATTGCGAGTAAAAAATTCACAATTACCTTCTTTTTTTTTTTTTAATATTCAGTGGCTGAAACAAACTTCCATAGTAAATACATTTATAATGTTACGATTGGTTTATATTTCAAATAAATTCTGTTCTTTTGAACTTTCTTTTTCATGAAAGAATCCTGAAAAAGTGTATCTCTGTTTCCACAAACAAATATAAGCAGCAACTGTTTTCAACATTGATAAAAACAATTTAAAAAAAATGTTTTATCATATTTCTTAATCAGCATCTTACAGTGATTTCTTGGATCATGTGACTTTTTACAGTGTTTCTATCAAAGGGATAAATTTATATAAAAAAAATATTAAAATAGAAAATTGTCAATTTATATTGTAATCATATTTCAAAATAATATTACTGTTTTTACTGTATTTTTGTAAGTACATGCAGCCTTGTTGAGTAGAAGAGACATTAAAAAACATTAAAAATCTTACCAATCCCAAACCTTTGAACAGTAATGTATGTTTATCAGTAACTACCCACTATAGTGAGTGCCAGCTTCATTTAGGCTAAATTTTCAATCATCTAGCGTTAGCGTCAGTTCTGGCAGGTCACGTCAGTCAAGCTTGCATCAGCTGACTCCCAGGTGACTTGCGTCTACCTATAGGAATACGACGCCTATTACGGCATCCATATATAAGCTCCTCAGTATTATCAGCAGCTATTGCATTTCTCAGGAGCAAATTACCCTCCTCCATCCCCAGCTCCTCCTCTCTTCAGTCAGGATTGGCCTTATTATTTCCCCTGAATCAGACTAATTCTTGAAAAATGTGTATGTTAAATCATGACATTTAATGATATCTGCATGTTGGTCCTGTTCTGTTTACCCTGGGGGGTTTATTGCTGCTCTCCCAGCTCTTATCCATGCTAGGCTGCATGGATGCACAGAGAGTTCTTGCCCAGAACAGAACCATACCGCCAATACAAACTCTATGCATTATCTATCATATTTGACGATAGTGATCCTGACAGAAATAAATTTGGTTAACCTTTCTGATAGTAATTTTATACATTTATGTGTACTTACTTTTGATTGTCGTTTAATGTTAATCACTACAAAATAACAAAGACGTGCCTGGTCAATTAATAATTTGGACATAACAGTTTCACAACTGAACTTCCAAAGTAAAATTAAAACTCAAACACTCAATATCCATCAAAAATGAACTTTGACTCTCTCCTACAGAAAAATAAATGAATAATATGCCAAAGTATTGAATAATGAATAATATGCCAAAGGCTTATTGAGCTGGCAATATCATTTAGTTTCCTGTGTCACTTCTGACAGCAAGTCCTTGCACAGCGGAAACTAATTTTGTTCCTTGACGCAAAATAACACCAATGATATGGATCCTTGTCCTGTCTCACCACTGCCTTTATTTATTCTGACACCTACACACTTCTCTGAAGTGACTTTGCTTCCTGCTGCAAGAAGCCTCCAAATAAACTACAAGAAGAGTGGTGACATTTTTTGAAATCGGACAGTATACTGTCTGAAATGTAGACAGGCTTACCATGGCTTAACAGGAAAACAAACTTGTAAGCTTGATGGTGTCTGTCTTAAATCTTGGCAGGACACTCTTGGGCTATAAATAAAGAGTAAAATACAGATTGAGTAGAAATGACAGTCATTCCTAGAGCCCATTGCTGGGAGGCCAGGAAAGCATGACGAGCTCAAACCAGCAAAACACGGTGGTCACCCTCAGTTAATGTTGCTAATACTGTTCATGACAAGATCACAGATGAATCTTTGGAGATATTTTCATGTTCAGTGCAACCATGGAGGTAATTTATGGAGCATAATTAATTCATACATGAAAAATAGATTTAAAAGTGGTCTCTTGTGAGATGAGTAGTGTACTGTACTGTATATAGCATTATACTGCTTTCATTTAGGTTATGAGATGAGATGAAATGATTATAATATCGTCTGGTTTTAAATATTCCTTGTTATCCTATAATTATTATAATTATGGTTTGCAGATACCATATTTAAACATATCTAGAGTTTCTTACCTTCATCTGTAGTGTAGGTCCTAAATGGAAAACCTGAGGCTACTGTGGGAATGTACACACAGAAAAACAGGAAATATATGCACATACTGTATATAAAAGTACAGAATTATCTGAAATGCTGCACAGAGGCCTTAAGGCTAAATTGAACATTAGCTTCAGCTGCACTCAGGGAGCATCTATTTTTTTGAAGGGACACCAGTGAGAGTCCAGCCTGACTTGGTGCCTTAGGCAAGATAAGTCATGACTACAGAAAAAAAAAATAATAAAAAATACCTTGTAGTTCTTTATATAATTTAACATGGGACATGTCTAAAGGTAAATGCTTTTATTTTGTATGAAAAGGGGCCTGAGTGCAATATTTATTCATTTATTGTAACTGTGGTAACTAAACTTCAAAGATGCCTTTATACTTCAAGCGAAAATGAAGAACAAACTGGTGTGATGTCATTACGAACAAAATAAGGCCACAACGAAGTTTGTTTGGAGTTCGAAAATAGCTGGCCAAAGAATTTCAAGAAAAGTTTGCTCTGGCTGGTAAACACCTTGAAAACTACCAATGGTCCCTAGTGAATGTAATGCGCTGAGGCTCCGCCTTCTTTGAAATCTTCTCTGATTCATTTCTTCTGTTCAGTCCATCAAGGTCAGACACGAGTAAAAGCGTGCTTGGAGAGCTGCTTTATAGTAGAAATTGAAGTTGTACTTCTAGTTGAAAGTGACACTGACACTGTTTTTTATCTATTGTATTAAGTGATGTGACTTGACTGGAGTGCCAAATTGCAGTGTTCATGCAAACATATCCGTATCACTATGATCAGATGCTTTCTTAAATGCCATTTTCTCACCGCTGTCATTTTTGTTGAGTGTTTATTTTGTTATTGAGAGGAAAACGTGCAGCACTTATTTACACATTCACCAGTGTGGATGCTGCTGGGAGCTACTTGTATCTAGGCTATATGTGACCCGATCAACCTGGTCTCATGGGAGAGACGTACTCGTGGGCACGTTTTCGCGAGACACAAAATTATGTACCGACGAGTAGTCTCACTGCAGTTTCTGACAGAAACGAACGCTAGAGGCCGGTAAAACGTCGATAAGCGCTTTTGCTCGTTTTCACAGTTTCGACGACGGCCGGGGTCGGATTGTCGATTCGTAAAGACTCGTTTTGGCGTCTCCTCGCGCAATATCATGTCACGACTTCAAAACGCATCTGACCAGAGTGACCGATTTGTAAACAAACGTACTTTGGACTTTCCGGCTCTACGCGTTTTGCTTTTTTTTGCCATAACCAAGCTTGCTCGGTAGCACGGCCGATACGGAGTTGGACTTATGGCGAGGAGTCGACTCCCCCTGCCTGGGTACGAATCCCGTGAAAGGCGACTGACGGCAAAAAAAAGAGCTCAAAGAGAGATCTAAACAAGCTGAAAAACAGACGCTTCTTATGTCACGTTTGCTTTTTGTTAACACTATTGGGTAGGTTTAGGCGTAGTGTCGGTGGGAAGTTATTTTAAAACGCAACATAAAAACGTACCGCATTCACCCTATTATCTGCTCTGGCAAAAAAAAAAAAAAAAAAGAAAAAAAAAAAGAACACGCTTTTAGCGCTGCTCAGTGGACATTTCAGAGCAAAACTACAGCGATATGTACTCATTGGTACGTATTTTGCGACTCGCGAAAACATACCCACAGATACGTTTTCGTCATGAGACCAGGTTGGACCCAATCTGGCGAAATGAGTCGGAAGTCGCAACGTTCTATTTTAAGATATGGGCCGATAATGTGGAAAAACAATGAAAATTTCCATGTAATTTCAATGTTAATTTCAAAGAACAGACTTTCTAAAATAATCTCCCAAAGTTTTGTAGTCCAGATAGTTGAGTAAAGGTATTTAAATGGCTATTAAATTTGACATGGTTTTACTAAATTCGCTGGAAATTAACTTCACAACTCCTCTCGTCACTTATGAGCATTTCCCGGTATCCCCTGAAACGTCACTATCTCTGCTCTACAAATATGGTGTTACACGTTGTATAGAACCAATCAAAAAGCTTAGAAATGTAAACACACTGACCTAAATGCTGATTTTTAACAATGGGAAGCCCCGTTTCGACCAGTGCCCAAGGAAGTCGACCGGAGGTTGAAGTCGGCCCCGTGCTGCCATCTTGTAGCAGAACTTCACTTGCGTTAGCATCCCATTGACTCCCATTCATTTTGGCGTCACTTTGACAGCGAATAACTTTACATCTGAGGCGTTTAAAGACTCCATTTGTCCATTATTTATTTCCAAAGATACACGACAATGTATAAAGAGCTCCATTGCCTTCTATGTTACATTATGGCCCCGTAGAAACAGTTTTTGTAAAAATAGGCTAACGATTGCGTCATAACCACTCGACTCTCTGTCACACAGTAGCGAAATTACCGTACAGACAGGAGGAGAAGCTCGCAGGCAATAGTATGCATTAACTTAATATGGCGTACTGGCGTTACATTTTAAAATACTATACAAACTAATTAATCAGAATACTTACTCCTGCTCACTCACGCCAAAGAACTCCCCGCTCAAGCTCGCCGTCTCTGCAAGATTAACGATGGCAGTTTGCATGCACAGCTACTAGAAGATTTACATCTGTCAGACAGGTTGCGCACGTCATCAAGCCTAGTGTGAGTCTGCGCGTCAGAAACGGAAGTGCTAAAAATCGCTAAAAATGGGCTTCACTTGTCTCAATTGAGTTCCATTGGGGTCGCTGTGTCCATTTCTTTTACTGTCCATGGTTTCGACTGACAGGCACGCGATCGGTCCAGCCATCCTCCTTGTCAGACTAGCGCGCCTTATAAAATAAAACTCCCATTTGCGTGTCTCTCTTTAAAAGCCAATACAAATTGAATCCATATAGGTAGCACAAAAATTATTTTTGCATACAAAACCAGAGACTTTAAGCTTTCATATCAAGCCTCCAACATGCTTCTGTTGCATTGTTTTCACCCTCTAATGAGTCTGAGTAATATGCGTTTACAACAAAAATAGCACAGCCGCAAACTGAATACAAGTATATTTCACGTGCTCATAACTTCATGAAAAATGCACAGATCATAAAAATCGCACATCAATATTTAAAGCAGATTCTCAAGATTAAAATGAATCCAAAATTCAATCCAATATAATATATTGCGTTGATCACAAGATATTACTCACGGAATGATTTAACATACTTGGCTAAAAACATGTCTCTCATCTCTCCGGGATGCATCCAATGATCCTGGACCCATCCATGTTCGTTTTCCAACGTGGCACACAAAATAGATATCATTTTAAAGCTTAGAATCTCATCTTTTTAATGCATCTAACCATTTTGAAAAACTCCTAACGAGTGCTGAGAAGCACCACTAAACCGGAGTTTACCGCCAGTTGGCGCCACCTGGCTGCGGAAAAAATGAACAACAATTTTTTTAAACTATTCTTTGGGCCCTATTTTAACGATCTGAAACGCAAGTGTCAAAGCGCGAAGCGCAAGAAAATTTGTGGGCGGGTCTCGGCGCTGTTGCTATTTTCACGGCGGGATAAATGGCTCTTGCGCCCGGCGCAAATCTAAAATGGGTTGGTCTGAAGTAGCTAGGTGTGGTTTGGGCATAACGTGAAATAAACCAATCAGAGCGTCATCCAACATTCCCTTTAAAAGCAGGTGCGCAAGTTCCATTATGGATTGCTATTATTATGGCGTATTTACCAGGCGCACGCCAGGAGCGGTTCACAGCCGAGGAGACTGATGTTCTTGTAAGAGCAGTGAAAGACAGAGAAGTTGTGTTGTATGGGGATGGGAGAAACCCACTCAAAATAGCGTCGGTTAAACAGGTTTTTTCACATCTTCGTGGCACACCACAATGATTTCCGTCATCTCATGTGTTAATATTTTTTTAGTGTAACATATGATTTGCAAAAATAACTTGCATCTGTGTAGATTACATGAGCAAAGTGTATGCGCGTTGTGCACGCTATACATTATGGTCAAGCATGCGCCCTTAAAATAGCATAATGAACAACGCGCAACGCGCCACTGACTTTAGACTAGGTTTTTTCTGGTCAGTGGCGCAATTGTTTAATGGAACAGCAAAATAGCACCTGGGATTGTTTGCGCCGGAACACGCCACCTTTTTTGCGCTGAACCGCCCAGGGAGCGCAAGTTCATTCACTAGTTTAGCGACGTGCTTCTGTGGAGGGAAAAGCGCGCTTTGCGCGGGTGGAAAATAGGAATGACACATGCGTCGGTGTACAAAGTCAATTGCGCTGGGTGCAAGATAGGGCCCTAAATGCTATCACCATGAAATTTGAACCAGATGCAGCTCACATATAGGAGAGCATCACCAATATTTTTTTTGCGATCTTATTGTGTTCCTGAGTTATTCCATGTCAAAAAGAAAAAAAAAAAAAAAAGAAAAAAAAAGAATATATATATATATATGACTCTCCTTGCTAGAGTTTTGGAGTTATGAGTCTTTACTTTTGTGTGTGTCACTCAGAGAAAAAAAAAAAAAAAAAGGTTAATTCAGGCCTTCAGGTTAATTGTGGAAAGGGTTAATTCAAATAAATACTTTAAAATAATTTGAGCTTCAGCCTGGTTTAATAGCATTTATAATATTTATAATATATATATAAAGAAATGTCTTTGGTCAAATTAAGCTGTAAAATAAATAGTTTATCCCTTTAAATGCAATGGATTTTGAAAGATATCAACAAAAAACAGGCAAAAAACTTTAAAAGCGATTTTCTCAGGTTTTCAATTTGAAAAAGAGGGCAGACAACCATAATTAAAATGGTTATATCTTTAAAACCATTCAAGGACTTTGACTAGGATATCATTTTAAAGCTTATTGTCTCATCTTTCCATTGATACCAAAATCTCAATTTGAAATTTGGGTCACTGTGACTCATTTTGCTGGATCAGGTCACATATGTAATCTTTAAAGGTCCTCAAAAGATCATCTCAAACTGCTATAAGATTGTACAAAGTGGACAAAGTACAGGATAATCTAAAGCAGTGGTTCTCAACTGCTGAAATTAGAAGTACTGTAGAACGTACAGGTCACTTATGATACAGTTGAAAGTATAGCAGGGAAGAAAATTTCAAATGGTGAAATGCAACGAACCATGTAATTGTCTATAGTTAGGCTTATCAACTTTTAAAATGCTTCCCATATCTTTTGACTGTGCATCTAGTTAAACTCGTATTGTATTGTGTTTCCATGCAATAGCCAAATTAATTGTCAGTACGGATATAATGCATGACATACCATCATCTTCAAAAACCATAAACAAAACAATTTAAGGATTACAGGTTGATTGTGTTGGGTTTTCACATGATGTCCAATGCAAAATCGGACAAAAGGAATGGCCTTCTGGCATATATCCTGTTCCTTATATTACAAAATCTAAAATATATTTTAAGATATACACTCTTAGCCCGGATTTTATATTTACTTAAAATATTTAAGTTTGGTTGCATTACTTATAAAATATAAGTATATTTACTAATTTGGGGGTGTATTTGAATGTGTTAATAAATGTAAGTTAAATGCACTTAAATTATGAAGTTTTTCTCCTGACCACGCCTCTTACACACTGGTTTGCGGCGAATGCGTTTGGGTGGTGTATGTGGATTCAAGGAGCTGTTGATGAGCTGGAACATTTGTTTTGGCTGTTCTACAGACATTTTTTCCAAACATTTACCTTTTTATAGTTTTCCACCAAAGGAGAAAATCACAATTTTTAAGTTACCATCATCGATGTCAGGGTTTGCTTTAGTTGAGCTCTTGACCCTTGACTTTTTAATATTAGATTTTGTTTGGGCAGTTTTAACTGCATTAAAACCAACCAGACAAACAAAGTTAAAAGATGATCAGGTGGTGTTGATTATGTTTTCACATAATCATTATTTGATCTGAATCACTAAACTCATTTAGAGCACAATCTCTGAGTTAGATTTACATTATTGATTACAGCAGCACTGTGATTCTACAGGAGAAGATCAACTTTTACGATACATTTTTTTTTTAAAAAGTTGTCCTCATCACTATATATTAGGTACTCTACTCTACTCATATATATATTAGGCACACACAGACATCAAGAATCAGCATATGATAACAACGGTGACAAGCAACATATTCTGATAAACAGATCAACTCTGAACATTAGAAAACAAGCTACTAAAAAGTCACAGAAAAACAGCAAAATTTAAATAGTGAGAATAAAGAAAATTACTAAGACAATTCAGCTCATAATTTATTCATGTAGCAATGCATGATGGGAGGCATGGATGAATTTTGATTGGTGGCAAGTTAACTTGCTTAGTACATTGAACTTAAATATACTATGTGTAATAACTACAAAGTAAATAACATTACAAAACATTTTAAGTGAAATGAACTCAAATTATTAAGTTCACCTTAAGTAAATTCAACTTATCCGGGCTAACAGTGTACCACTACTGGATTGTGTCTGAATGTATGTGTGTGAGAAAAATCGGGAGAAAGAGGGGAGAGAGACATTCATATTAACATGTTAATGATGCCTCAAACCATCTGTTTGATGATGGAGGAATTCTCTGCGCTCATTCCTTCTCTCTCTCTAGTGACTAAGGGCTTTAGGGAGAACACCGCAATGCTTGTGTGTATAAGTCCATATGGAGCTAATGTAGCATGAGGAACTGGCATCTTAAGTGGTTTTTAATCACAATACTGACATTTAAATCGCTACAGGTTGCAAACCGAAAACATGTAGAAAGAAAGATGAAGGGAAAATAATAAATTTTAAATGAAATGCCTGTCAACATTTACTCACCCTCAGGTCTTCCTTACCTTTAGACATTCTACTAACAACTACATGTCAACTAACTCTCATTAGAGTATCAACAGACTGTCTTCTTAATATCTGCTAACACATTATTTTGATGTCCTCAACAGACATTCTATTCACTATAAGCAACTTATTCCGTTCCACACCCGTAAGACCTCTGTTAATCTTTGGAACACAAATTAAGATATTTTTGTTGAAATCCAATGGCTCAGTGAGACCTGCATAGGGAGCAATGACATTTCCTCTCTCAAGATCCATAAAGGTACTAAAAACATAATCAGTTCAAGTGAGTACAGTGGTTCAATATTAATATTATAAAACGACAAGAATATCTATGGTGCACCGAAAAAAAAACCTAAATAACGACTTATTTAGTGATGGCTGATTTCAAAACACTGCTTCAGGAAGCTTCGGAGCATAATGAATCATTGTGTCACTAATAACTAAATCACTAAATTAGTAAAACAAAAATATTCTCATTGCTTTATAATATTAATATTGAGCCACTGTACTCACATGAACTGATTTAAATATGTTTTTGTACATTAATGGATCTTGTGAGAGGAAATGTCATTGCTGGCTATGCAGGCCTCACTGAGCCATCTGACTTCAACAAAAATATCTTAATTTGTGTTCCGAAGATTAACAAAGGTCTTATGGGTGTGGAATGGCATGAGGGTGAGTAATAAATGACAGAATTTTCATTTTTGAGTGATCTAACCCTAATGTTGCTGTATTTTATTGTCATGTGTGTTATTATGATGGTGTTTTGTATTTGCGAGTATGGCAGTGTGCACCTTCTACATGGCCCTGTTTACACCAGGTATTAGGATGCGTTTTGGTCGATCGTATCATAAGTGGATGACGCTAAATTCAGTTAGAAATGGCATCTAACATGTTTTGAGCTTGTCCACTTTCAACCACTTCCCGAGGTAGTTAAAATTTGCATTCGACCGGATTGCTTTCAAACGAGTGAGTTTGAACAGCCACAAAAGACAGCCTACTCTCCTCCTACTTACTTGATTCGTAAACATTATGATAAGCACTCTAGTCAGACGGGATTTAAACTTTGTTGGCCGGAGTCCTAAGTTTGGTTTGAAGATGAAAAATGTACCAAGCACAATGTTCTCTCACTATTCCTGATTTCTAGCACCCACTCACAGCATTTGGTTGTTAGTATGTTAGTATTTACCTCAGCAAGTGGAAAGGCTACTTGTGATTTTTTACTTATGGTGGTTTTGGAACTTGACTGCCCATTTACTTTTATTTTATGGAAAAATTCCATTAAACATTTCATTTTGTGTTCCACATAAGGAAAGGTGAACGTTTTCCATTCGCTATTCCTTTAAGCCACTTCTTCCTTTGTGTAAATATGCCTTTCTTTTGGAATGTCTTTTGGGAAATCTTTTTTTTTTTTTTTTTTTTCTCTGCATCTAGAACATTCTGTATGACCTTCAGTGCATGAAGCCTTTTCATCTTGCATTCAAACTCTAATTCACAGCTCTTTGTGACTTTTTGCACAAGTGCTAATTGAACTAGCAGCAGAGTGTCTTTCGCCTCCCGCTACACAACTGCTCTTGAGATAAAAGCCCGCAGATATGAGAGAAGAGATTTGCTTCACTCTTCCATGCACAGTTCTGATGAGAATTTGTTATTGTCATTTACACAGGAAGCTATAGTCTACTGTGAGATTATAGCCTCCCTAAATTGGAACAACAGTAAGATGTCACATTTATTTGACTTATCAAGGATAAAAAAATGGACGTAACACATAGTGCTTTCAGACCGACAATAAGACCTGACGTGGAATGAAGACCTCTCCTGGCATAAGAACAAGAGTAACACAAATGCATTTCTTGAAATTTGTGTCTGAGCAGAGTATAGCAAACAGAAAGAGAACCCCTTTCTGATAAACAGAGTGAAATATAATTGAATTAGAATGCAATGAAAGCTGAAAGGAAATGGAATAGAATGACATCAAACTTGAATTAAATGGAATGGACCTTCACAGAAGGTGCCCTTTTTAAAATTCCAGCTGTATAGTTGTCTGTTTTATGGTACAGTTTTCAATGGAGTAAGGTGGCCATTAATGACTAAAGAGTAACTAGGACAAGAGTGCAACGGGAATGGAGAGCATAATTCATAGTAGCATGTCTTAGTAATACTTGTTTTAGTGTATATGATGACAGTCTACTCTGCCATTTCAAAATGACTTGATGCATTTAATATTTGTACTATTATTTTCATGAATATTTTGAATTAACTTTTATTTTAATATTTGTAGTTTTAATTTCAATTAACATTTTTTTAATAATTTAATTTAAACAATAACAACACTGGTTTACAGCTGGTAATAACACTAAAAATGCTGGGATAAAAACAACCCAAGTTGGGTTGAAAATGGACAAACCCAGCAACTGGGTTGTTTTAACCCAGCTGTTGGGTTAAATGTTTGGCATCATGCTGGGCAGTGTTATTTAACTCAACTATTGCTTAAAAAATTACTATATGGCTGGCTTAAAATGAACTCAAAATAGTTTGGATATTATAAATCAGACTTTTACTAATTACTAATTACTAAAGGCAACAATAATAATCAAAAGGAGAACATTGATTAATAAACAATTTATTCATTAAACATACACTCTAAAAAATGCTGGGTTAAAAACAACACAAGTTGGGTTGAAAATGGACAAACCCAGCAATTGGGTTGTTTTTAACCCAGTGGTTGGGTTAAATGTTTGCCCAACGTGCTGGGTAGTTTTATTTAACTCAACAGTTTTTTTTAACTCAACAAAATTACTGTATTGCTTGCTTAAAATGAACCCAAAATATGCTGGAAATTAACATTTATTAATATGTTTAATAAATGAGCATTTATTAATAAGATAATGAATAATAAACAACAAACATTAAATTGCTCATTAATAAATGTACACCTTTTGATTATTATTGTTGCCTCTAGTAATTATGTGTCTGATTTTTAATTTCTCACCTATTTTGGATTCATTTTAAGCCAGCCATATAGTCATTTTTAATCAGTAGTTGGGTTAAATAAATCTACCCAGCAGGTTGGGCAAACAATTAACCCAACCACTGGGTTAAAACAACCCAATTGCTGGGTTTGTCCATTTTCAACCCAACTTGGGTTGTTTTTAACCAAACATTTTGTAGAGTGTATTAATGAATTTTCAGTTAATAAACGTTATAATTCCCAACATATTTTGGGTTCATTTTAAGCAAGCAATACAGTCATTTTTAAACAATAGTTGAGTTAAATAAAACTATACTTAGCAGGTTGGTCAAACATTTAAACCAACCAATGTGTTAAAACAACACAATCGCTGGGTTTGTCCATTTTCAACCCATCTTGGGTTGTTTTTAACCCAGCATTTTCAGAGTGAATGTACTTGGTCAGTGGTGTAATGTAACAGAGTAATAATACTTCATTACAGTACTTAAGTATTTTTTGGGAGAATCTGTACTTTACTAGAGTTTTGATATTTCTGTCTATTTTTACTTTTACTCCACTGCATTTCCTAAATAAATTGTATACTTTTGCTCCAATACATTTTCCCAAAGCATTTTCGTTACTTACTACAAAATAAAGTC
Source organism: Chanodichthys erythropterus (assembly GCF_024489055.1). Lineage (NCBI taxonomy): Eukaryota > Metazoa > Chordata > Actinopteri > Cypriniformes > Xenocyprididae > Chanodichthys > Chanodichthys erythropterus. The sequence continues at coordinate 27,737,747 of NC_090232.1, forward strand.
GGAAGAACACAGACTGCAAGCAAGCATGTGCAAACAAGAGAAGAGTGCGCTGTCATTATACAGTAGGAGAGCGGCCTCTAGAGGCAAAATAAAAACTATCACTGATGCCTCGAAGAGTTTGTTTTGACACGTGACGTGAGGCTGCGCGCTGCACAGAGTGGGACACTTCAAAAACGGATTTAAAATGGACAACAAAACGGTATGTTATGCAGTGTACACTACAGTACATGTTTTCATATCACTATAAAGTAATTAGTTTGTTGACTAGATACTGCATTAGTGGAGAACAGTAGTATGTTTGCCGTCGAGGCTGAGAGGATGCTAACATTAGTACCTCAAGCGATTAAAAAAATGTGACAAAAAAAACAATTGTTTAATGTCACGATTGTTACCATTAATTTGCATTAGTTTATATGTATTTGTTCGCTGTTATGCATTCATTATTCAGCGAAGTTGCATATTTAAACTGTATTCTCATCATACAGCGACAGAAGAATAACAAATCAGAAATGTAGCCTATTCAATTTCAGTTCTTTTATCGGCACTGTAACACATATTTTGATTAGATAATCATCAATTTTTCTAAAATAGAGCCAAATGATGTGTGAAAGTAATAGACCCATACTATGCCTTTGTGTGTAAAGATGGTAATTTTTAAGCATGACTGTTTGGATTTATATGAAATAGTAACACTTACAATAAGAGTCCATTTGTAACATTAAATAAGGTTAATGCAACACTTTAAAACTCAGTAAGTTCAGAACGGTTCACACGGTCTACTCTTCACCAGAATGGTAACCCTACAAAACTAACATAACAGAACCCCCTGTCAATCCCAACATAACACAACATTAAACACTAACTTATGTCTCCCTATGTTAATCTTATGCAAAAACACACAAAATAACACTTAATTTCAACATTTATACAGTCTGATGCAAAGCATGCTGGGAATTAGAAATCTGCTGCAACTTAACTCAATCATATTAAGTTCACCTTGCTACAATGAAATTGAGTTCACACAACTTTTTTTTCTAAGTACAATGAACTTTTATTATTATTTGAGTGAAACAAACTAATTTCATTTAATTAATTTCACTGTTCAGTTTTACAATGCACTTGTCACCATGACCAACTCTTCTAAATTAGCATAACAAAACATTAATCACTACTAAATCTCCCTTACCATTAATCTTGCACAAAAAAAAAAAACAAAAAAACAAAAAAAACAAACAAACATTAAAAAAACATTATATAACACTTGATTTTAGCATTTACTTTTCCTTTCAAGTGCCATGGGCAAAGCATGGGCAAAACAGTTTAGTTTACTTGAAATATGTCAGTGCTGTGAACTCAAAAGTAAAAGAAAGTTTTAAATACTAAATACTCATTCAGTTAATTTAACTGAACTAATTTGTTTAATTTAAGTTTGTCCTACTCAAACGAATTAAGTATTTTGAGCGTTAGGGTTTACAGTGTATTGTTCATATTTAATTTCAACATTTACATTTTAATATTGTAAAGTTGTCTCTTACATTAGTTATAATGCACTATGAATTAACATGAATGATCAATGTATAAATAATATATTACTATTTTTTGTATTTAAAAATTACAATAAACATTTAGCCATTTTTTAATTTAAATAAACAAAATGTAAAAGAGTTAAAACTGTAAACACTCTTGCTACTCAAACTGTGTATAGAACAATTTTTAATGATATTTTTTTGCTCATTTTGTATTTTACATTTACTTGTACTTTTACTTTCAATACTTAAGTACCTTTAATATAAAAAAAAAAATACTTTTCGTACTTAAGTACAAAAAATATCACATAAAACTTATACTCAAGTAACAGTAACTTTATCTTCTATCAAAGTCATTTTCTGGTAAAATATCTATACTTTTACTCAAGAATGGTTTTTGAGTACATTATACACCACTGTACTCAGTAATGTAGTAGTCAAGGTTTTACGCAAGCATATGCTGTATGACCACCTACAGTTAAATGGATTTTGTGAATGGTGCGAACATGGGTATTCGCAGAATTGAGATCTTTTCTTCCCTAATGCTTCCTATCTGAGTTAAATGGCTTCTGGAATATGAAAAAAAAAAAAAAATTAGGATAGGACTTGATTTTGCCCTTGACAACTTGACATTTGATATTCAACAGTGCCTTGATCTGCCTGCATTGACACCATTTTCTTTAAGAGCTGCTGTGCAGCCAAAATGATATACCAGTTATCACTGTAAAGCTGCTTTGACACAATCTGCATTGTAAAAAGCGCTATATCAATAACGGTGACTTGACTTGACTTGACTTCAGGAATTGATTGGATCGTAGGAAGTTAGGCATGCTAACTACATGGAGGCAGATCTGAATGCCAGTTTGTTGTGTATGATAAATTCCATGCTCCTCTGAGACATATGTCGTGAAGAGAACAGATTTCGTTTCGAGGGGGAGGGGGGTTTTACATTTTTAATTAAAGATTACAATTGCACATGAATTAAAAATGAAATAAAATGGTGACTTTAAGACAAACATCGACAAATAGTTTTAAATCATTACACCATAGGCCTTGCCCACTGGCATTTAGTCCTATAACCAGTCTTCTACTTTCACATCACGTCAATAGCAATTAGAACCCATTATAATCACTGATGCTCTCTACACTGAATACAGTAAACGGATGCCAATTCAACTTTGGACATACTCCCCACGCTTTAGCTACTCCCGACAACAGGACAAATGTAGGCGTAAAGAAACATTTGTTTTGATACGACCAGTTTAAACAGCTCATTTGTGTCTCTGCACAGACTTCAGAAGGAACCCAGCATCAGGAACAAGTGGATGTTTTTGTTTGTTTGTTTTATTGTGGATCGCATCCCAGGATTATGTTTGTTCGGACCATTTGAGCTCGAAAAATTTCTCTATCTGCAAAGAAATCAAAAAAAGTCGGCACACCAAAGCTCCAAAAATAAGCAACATTTTACGTTGCTCACACAGGTTACGTTTCGAGCTTTGAGCTTTGGTGTGCTGACTTTTTTCTGCTTTTTATAAATGAGTCACGGTGATATGGAGATCACAAAGAAACTTTTGTTGAAAAATAAAGTAGCTAACTGCATTGGATCTGACATCACAATCCGTAAGTAAACAATTTCATATGGCTTTGTCTTATATAGAGTTTTATATGGAAGATGTTTTCAAAACACTTACTCGTGTACAAACGCGATGAGGCGTTGATACTTTAGTTTCCTATTCAACAGTGGTTATATACCGACAAGCCTTAAATGTATTGCCCCCCCCCCAATGCATAAAGGGTGTTAAAATTAGCAGTATTGGAATTAACAGTAATGGTAATTAACAGTTTTCTTTATGTGAAAATGATCTTAGAGACATAAGATTTGCACCTTTCTAAGTATAACCTTTGGGCAGTTTGCACCTCTTCCTTTGTTTGGGCCTTCAGCTGTTCCTTCCTGTGGCCTCTACTGCTTCTGAAATCTGCATCTGAAAAAGTTCTACATTTAAGTTCTGCCAGGAAGACTCAATTTTACGTCACCAATTAGTTTAGAGCTAACCAATCATTATCTTGCACTTGAGATTGCTGACACATATTTGAGTCCACAGATGCTGACGCAAACCTTCACCTCCATCCTCCCTGTCCATACCTCCCTGGGGTCGGCTATGCCCCTGCCTTCATCTTCAGGCAGGAAATGCAGAGTCCGCAACCCTTTAGGATCTGAGCTATGGACGGGGCCTACGCCAAAGAACTTTCTTACAACATTTTACTTGCTGATTGTTAATAAACATGGTTGTCACGTTATCTTACCTCCCAGAGTCTTTCTGGTAGAACTTTATATCTGTTAAAAAGTATGCATAGTATGAATAAAATGCAATCTGAATGTTCTACGTCCGCCACCATGTTAGCATCATCATGTGAGCTTTAGAGTGAGTTGTGTTGCTTCCTGTATTGATTCACAACTATAAAAAAGCAACGAGACTTCACTGTTGGCTGCCACTCTCAGATTGACTATTTCTAAGAACTCAGCCCTCACACCAAGAGAGCTAAAAGAGTGAGCAAGAAATAGACAAAAAGAGACCAAAAGAGATGGGGATGGCTTTAGCCACCAGAATCTTGTTGAATTCTCATTGGTTGGTAACCAGACAGTAACGGGATTCTTATTAACAAAAGTATCTGTATGACTCCTTTGTGAGATTTTTCTCTTTTTTCGTATTAAATTAGTTGTTAATTGTTATTTGATGTGTTGCGTGTAAGTATATGAGAATATTATTATTATATAAACCTGATTGTAACAACACATTGAACATTTAACCAAGCATTGAGGTCTAAAAGTTTCATTTATCAGGTTTCCTTTTTTTTTTTTTTTTTTTTTTTTTTTAACTGAATCATCTTGTGGTTGCCTCAAGATTATTGGATTGGGAGCTTACTTCCAGTTTTAACATGCAGTGTTTGTATGGGAAATACTTTAGGCAGAGATCTAGGCAGTATCGTGTAATTTCCCTTCCATTATGTAAGAAATTCAGAAACTCGGGACATGGGGCTCTTGAGATAGAATTCAGCCTACAACAGCTGAAAAAAAGGTGCATTTCTTTATTTCCTCTCTCCGACAAGGGTCTTAAATTCCCTGCAGTGCAATTTTGAATTCAAGCCATCCAGCACTTCAGCAAAAGCTTAAAAGTTTAAAATATTCCTTTTCATGATAGACTTTTTACTGGTTCTATAGCTCTCACAGTTGGCAAGTTATATATTTAAGAGTGTACTCTTCACACTTAAATCTGTGCAGTAATTGCTGTTGTCTGACACGCATTACAGTTACTCCCATAGACACTTTACTGTCAGTAACAACTATAGTGCTGCAAACAATTGTTTTGGAATAGCTCATAAAATGTTCCAACTTCCTGACAGATATCACTGAAATAAGTATTGTGAGAAATCACAGTTGCCTTTGACAGCTCTGTACACTGTGCAGAGCAAAAACATATCTGACTGCAGCCTGAGCATGTTAACTGATCAGAATCTTGGACGCGTCCCTATCAAAATATTGTTTATCTGTCATATGATTTTTTGGCTCAATCAGTGGTGTGTGTGTGAGATATGACTACCGGTATGTTTTAATGGTTTATTTCATTCCCCCCAAAATGAAGAGTTTGTCATCATTTACTCACCCTCATATCATTCCAAAGCCTTTCATTTATCTTCACAACACAAATGGTTTTAATATGATTAATATGAAGCGAGTAGTTTATTTCAGTTTATTGCTTGTATATTGTCAAATGGTAGTGCTTGACATGCAATAACCAACTGAGGTTTGTTCAAATTTCCATAATGAATTTGTTTGTGAAGCTGCCATGTTTCGGTTTGCATCTCCGGTAAAACAGCACAAGCAAGATCATTTAATTTCAGCTTAGTGACCATGATAAATTAATAGCTAACACATGGCATGACTCCCATTACCTTTGGAGCAAACATAGTTTGGACTGCCTAAGGCTATACTGTTAAACAATGTACAAGTAATTATTTTAGACTTCTTTATTTATAACCTTCAATTATACAGAAGAAGCAGGTGTTTATGATAAATAAAATAAATAATAATAATACAAAAATATTGATAGTTTTTATTTCACACTCTTAGTTTTGTTTGAAATTCATGACATTATGTTGCAAAAAATAAAACAAACAAACAAAGTGCAATTCATCTTCTGATGTATAATTTGTCATATAGTGAAAAAGCTGCTTTAGAATTGTTAGCAGTTGACATGAGACTCCAAATGAAGGACTTGTGAACACTGGGTCTTTTCTCTGAATATTGCAACATTGTTTAGATAAAAGGGTCCTTTTTTGCTGTCACTCTTTTCTCCTGTGAGAATGTGAGGTCATTTGCTTCTGTATTTCAGCAGCACTTTAAACATGATGACAACAGTTGCTTTTAGTGCCAGAGTGTCTAAGGCTGACACTTGCCAGGGAAGCATGATAGAAATGCACAATCATTCATAATGTTAAATGTTAAATGTTAGGTTATATCTGGTGATAAAATTTCAGGAGCATGGATTTAAGGAAAGAAAACTGTATCAAAATTGTTTACTGATTTTGTTTTTAGGTTCATCATTCCCCGTTGACTTAAAGGGTTAGTTCACTCAAAAAATGAAAATTATGTCATTAATTACTCACCCTCATGTCATTCCACACCCGTAAGACCTTTATTCATCTTCATAACACAAATGAAGATATTTTTAATAAAATCCAATGGCTCGGTGTGGGCTGCATTGCAAGCAAGACAATTACAGTTTCAATGCCCAGAAAGCTACTAAAGACATATTTAAAACAGTTCATGTGACTACAGTGGTTCAACCTCAATGTTATGAAGCAACCAGAATACTTTTTGTGCACCAAAAAAAAACTAAATAATGACTTTATTCAACAATACCTAGTGATGGGTGATTTCAAAACACTGCTTCATGAAGCTTCAAAGCTTTACGAATCTTATGTTTCGAAGCAGTTGTTCGGGGGTGTATCAAACTGCCAAAGTCACACCCCCCCGTGGGGAACCATTGAAACTTTGAAACACTTATGCTGTAATGAAGCCTCATTTACTGAAGTCATGTGACTTTGGCAGTTTGATATGCGCTTTGTTACAGTGATACAGTGTTTTGAAATCACTAGATATTGTTGAATAAAGTCATTATTTAGTTTTTTTGGCACACAAAAAGTGTTTTTGTTGCTTTATAACATTAAGGTTGAACCACTGTAGTCCATGAACTGTTTTAAATATGTCTTTTGTAGCTTTCTGGGCATTTAAATTGTTAATTGTCTTGCTGGCAATGGAGGCCTCACTGAGCCATCGGATTTCATCAAAAAATATCTTAATTTGTGTTCCGAAGATGAACGAAGGTCTTACGGGTTATGGAACGTCATGAGGGTGAGTAATTAATGACAAAATTTTCATTTTTGGGTAAACTAACCCTTTTATAGCTGAATAAACTTTTCATTTTAACAATTATCTGATAATACTTATCAGATATGACTCTTATTTCAATCTCTCTTTGCCTCTGTTCCTCTCTTTCACACACACACACACACACACACACACACACACACACACACACACACACACACACACACACACACACACACACACACACACACACACACACACACACACAAAGCAATCACAATTTGACCTGAAAAAGAGAAAGAAAAGAAAGAGTGGCATGGTGACGGTGGTCGATAAAATCACTTCTCTCTTGAGTCCTTAGTAAGTGAGTTGGCTCTCTCCCACTGCCCTGATGGCCAATGTCAGTGAAGCAGTACCCAGCAGTGTGTGATTCTGGATGCTGTCCATGCCAGGACCTTTATTATGACCAGCAATGGACTCTAACACACACACACACACACACACACACACACACACACACACACACACACATATATATCCGTGCACATCAGCACCCATCCTGTCCACAGTTGCCAGCGTTTACAAGGAGCGTTTTTTATGCTCTGTTATCGACCTTTAAACTTTTTCCATTTACACCCCACTCTCCCTTTTCAGAGACCTTGTCGTTGGTTTGGTTGGCCACCTTTGCACTATACATTTCAGAGGCACTGCTAAGAGTACTTGTTTGTCAGTTCTAGTGATTGCTTCTGTCTCTTTTTCTATTAAGCTACTGGTTCAGCTCTCTCCATCCCGTGATCCACGGTCACTCTGAACCTTTTTCTGGACTCCTCACCTAGTTTTGTACAAATCAGAGTTGCATGACTTTAATTATCAAGGGACAGTTGCATCAACTGTGCGTAAGTTACAATTAGCATACACTGTAAAAAATGACCGTTATTTTAACAGTAAAAGACTGTAAAAATGCTGTGGTGAAAAACTGTCAGTTGGTTCACAGAAAGTTTCCGTACTATATACGGTGAATAACTAATAAATCTAACGGTACATTTAATGTAATTTTACAGTAAAATACCGTTAAATTAACAGTTTTTGAAAGTGAAAAATAACAATTCATTGTAAAATTTACAGTGAAAAACCGTAAATTGACATTCCAACAATTCCCTGTGTGACACTTCACATTTGATATATTTTCGTTGAAATAAATCCGTTTCTTCTTAGTTTTTCTCATTTTTTTTCTAATCATTTATGTACATTAGGGTTTTATGTTACATCTAATGTTGTTTAATGTTTATTGCATTTTAAAAATGTCATGCCTGTTACCATGATGGTGTTTAGTGTGTGTGTGTGAATGACACTGTGTGCACCTTCTATATATTAGTATTGTCCTCCTCAGCTTGTGGAAAAGCTGCTTGTGATGAACTTTGATTCATCATGTAACTCTTATCACCACTGTGTTTGGTGACTGTCAGTGTATTATAAAGGTACAAAACAGATATTAGTACTTCATTAGGTTGGTAAATTAACATTATATCAGTTAATGAAATACGTTATTTTACCGTAAATTTAACAGATTTTTTTTTTTTTTTTTACGTTGCAACTGTATTTTTTACGGTAAAGTTCTGGCAACCACAGCTGCCGTTTTTTTACCGTAAATTTTACTGGGATTTTTTTTTACAGTGTAGCTGTAACGTAAAAGGGCACTAAGTTACAACTTATGCACTACTAAGTATATATCCAACCAGGAGTAATGTTTGGAATAAAACAGCAGATTGATTGAATTGCATCAATAAGCTCATGTTTTACCTGACAAACTTAAATTCTTTAGACAATAATGATGCTGACTTCAATTTAAAAGAGAGAGAACATTATGTAAATGAAATAATTGTTATCAACCTGCCACCCAGGTTTAAGTCTGATCTGGGTCATGTACCAAAACTGTTCCTTGACTTTCCTGTCAAATGTCTATTGACCTAAAATAAAGGGGGTTAAATAGTTATTTACTGAAGGCCAATTCACACTAAACCGAGAGACGCCAACCAAAGGCATTAGACACTTCAATGGGTTTTGTTGGATCAGTGTGTTACCCCTGTCATCACCCATTTTTGTTGGACAGCGCTCGTTTAAACTGATTGAACGTGTTCAGCAACATTTGTCAGGTCATGGAAAGTCTGAGAAGTGACATACTGTAATCTAGTTGTTGTCTGTATTGCAGTGTCTGTGATTTGCCCTTTAAGCAGATTAATTTATCACATACTGTATAATTACTCATAAAAAACAAATTATGATAATTGACTTTAAGTCTAAAAATACATTAGTCTACTTAACTTTGATGAGTAAACTATATGGTCTTGTGTTCAACATATTTTTTAATATTTAAATATAATACTTAATATTTTTAAAATGGTTCTACAGCTCAATGTATATGATGGCTGACCCTATAGTGCCTCAGTCTATCATCTAGTACATCTCCTGTTTTGGTGTTTCTTGATTATTGTGGTTCTTAGATCTCAGGGAGCTCAATTTAACAATTAGCAGCCCGCCCACTTCTTATTGGTTTGTCTGTTTCTAAGAAAACGAATGGAACCTTTTCATTTAAGCAGCCCTCATGCATAACTAATGTGTTTCCACAACCTGTTTCCTTTATCAGTCTGTCAGTGAATGTTAGACATACTTTTTTAAAGTATTTTTTTTTTTTTTTTTTATGTATCAAATATTTGTTTAATGAATAAATGGTTTCTTTGATGTAGTATAAGTAAATAATTGTTTGAACATTGTTCTTGGACATATGGTAGAATAGTTCACCCAAAAATGAAAATTCTGTCATCAATTAGTCACCCTCTTTTCAAACCCATAAGTATTTCATTTGTGTTCAAATGAAGTTTAAAGAGCGATTTACAAGCAATTTTTTGAAGGCCGGTCATTTTTGATGAAACCTGAGAGATTTCTGTCCCTCCTTCAAAAGTCTAAGTATCCAAAACTTTGATGCTTCCAAAAGATCATAAAGAGATAAAAATCCAGTTTAAAGTCTTCTAAAGAGACAAGATCGATGAACAGATTTAATGTAGGCAGTTATTCACATATAAACATCGATCAACGCACATACATAGATCACATCAAATATGGTAAATGGAAGATCAACCATACTCACATCACATAAAAGAACAAACCTCATTGGTTCTCAGGTATCAAGCAAGTACATTTGAGCTTCCGTTTACCATAACTTATGGTAAAAAGATGAAATTAAATCTGTTCATTATAAATTGTGATTGCTTAATTCACATGGATTAGGGTAAGTGTACCCATTAAGCCCACTAAAATCTAAGTTTAGGTGTTTTTCATAGATATTGACATGGTTTATAAGAAAAAAAAATATTTGTTAAAATGCAAGATTTATCTCTCATTTGAAAATGTCTTAATTAGTTGATGTACATTTTAGAATATAAAATTAAGAAATTATGAATAAAGTCAGAAGTCTGGCATGGGCTGAAAGGTGCAATATGTAATATTTTCTGTCCACTAGAGGTTGCTAGAGGCCTATTCAAAACAAAGGCGTAGCTTGATGATGCCAAGTTTGAGCACGGAATCTTGGGACATGTGGTCTTCACCTCAAAGACCGGTGGAAAAGAATTGGGATAGGACTTGGGAAGAAATCATGTTCATGGATGCGATTATTAACGTTACTGTAGTATGAAGCAGAGCAGGACCGAGTGTTGTGGGAGCTGAACAAGGCCGCAGGAGCGACTATGCAACTCACGCCTCATGAGCAGAGGAACTTTTATTATGCTGCAGTCGCCGGTGCTGCTTCCGCTTTTCCAGTTATGAGTATGAGGTAACAGCTCTGTTTATCATATTAGATACATTTGAGTGTGTTGAAAATGTTATAACAATGTGTTTGCTAGGTGGCTGCTGTGAGACACATTCTTCATTCTGCAGTAAGCTATATTGATTTTAGAATATCATTTTATATGCTGGATGGCAAACCGAGGAGAACACGGGTATGACGCAATTGACAGGCAAATCCTCACACGTCCCGGAGCCTTGATTAAAATTGCAATTTTCTCACGATTCACAAATAGTTGCAAACATTTGGGATATTGTAAGTACTCAAGTGAACAAAATATATAACACTGGCCTAGTGGATTTTGGATATTTTACTGCATTTTGCACCTTTAATTGGTACTTTGGCACGCATGTAAGGCACGCATGGGCTTCCAAATAAGCCAATATCATGATTGACATGATTGATAAGTAAAACATCAATATATTTATTTAGTGACAGAGTAGTATTTAAAAATATATATATTTTACTAATGTTTGATTAGAGCCCTGGGTGGGGTGGATAGGTGTTAGTGTTTGGGGGTCCAGGCTGGTGGTCTGGAGCCTTAAGTCGGCTTGACACTGGAGTTGTAGCTGGAGTCAAGCTAGGAGTTTGACCGGGTGTATCTCAGGAGCCAAGGCGAATTAAGGGTCTCTAAAGGCATCTTTACACAGAAAAAGCGGCACAGAAACCAACTCTGAAGCGGCATAATACCACAAAAATGTGCATTTACACAGAACGTTTAATGCTGTTCTGAAGCGGCAAAAACGCATTTACACAGGAATTAAAATCACGGGAAACAATGCTTTGAACATAAGTATTTCAAAACTAAGAGTTTTAACAAAATTAATTTTAAAAAAATTAAATAATAAACAATGAAATATAACTCGAAATAAAAAAAAAATACGAACATTTAAAGTAACAAGTTAGTAAACTGCGTGCTATATCTCACACTTTGATGTTTGTCATAATAAAAATTGAACGATGCAACAAAAAAATTATTCATTATTACACCGGGTAGTTCACAACAGGATTAAAAGAGGTCGAACATTTTTTTTTTTTTTTCAAAGAGACAGAAACAACAAATGATGCTAGCATTTGCGTGTATCAGGCAGCAGCAGATCACCAGACAGACCGTCGTGTGTGGGAGATCCTCAAGGAGATGATTTTTGGAATATAATATAACAGTACACAATCAAAGTGACGCCGGTTGTGTTAAGCATTTACCTTATCTGAGAGAAATGTAGCAGCGCGTTGATCCGACAGTCTCTAGGAAACGGCGAAAGCCAATTGATGACACACGACGATTATCTGCTGTTATTTTGGTGGTTTGCTTCACGATGTGAGCACAGGACTCTTTTACTTCAATGCCCCTTGTTGGAAGACATTATTTTTATTATTTGCCCTAAGTTATATGTTTCGTCTCTTGCTTCTTGAATCTCGCGCCGCCTGAGCTGACTGGAATGCTTTTGGTTGTCATGACAATGACGTGGTTTAGAGCGGCTATATTTCGCGTTCATTTACACTGAACCAGAACAGTATCAGACTCGCCTTTGATACTAAGGGCTGAGGTGGGTCAGACCCGGCGTATTTTAGGTCTTCTTTAACACGGCATTGCGTCTTTACACTGAATTCTGAGCAGGTACAGACCCGCTTCAGAACAGCCATAAATCGGCTGTGTAAAGATGCCTTATTAGTGGGCCCCACATGCCCAGATTATGGAGCCTTAGCTGCTGAATTATGGCTTGGTTCCCAAATTACGCCCAGTTATACATAAGGAACTTTAAGACAAAACGGGCACAATCTCAATTTAATGAATGTGTGTAAATTGGAGGCCTATCTCAATATAATTGTAAATTAAAGTATTAAGTAAGGTAAGTTAAGGTAAAAAAGTTAGTAAGGTAAAAGTACACCAATAAATGTTATCCTTAAACAGTTTCACTCAGAAAATTTATCAAAGTTTGTAACTACAGGGATTCCTCATTGAAACACATAAGGTGGGTTTAAATGAGTAATGGTGAAAAAAAAGAGACAATGTTTTCCTTTGTATAAAATACAAGATAGGTTTACAAAGTCATGCATGGAGCTTAAATATAATGTGGACTAAGCATTATAGTAATTACATTGTGCCCACATTGAGAAATGTTAACATTTTTTTTCATTCAAGGTTAGCTTGTGTTAGCTATAATTTGCATGCGTTTTGTGGTGCTGTACCATTTAAGCTCATCATTAAAAAAGTTAATTCATGAAAATAATCTGTCCTACAAAACAATTTACAATGTATTTATTTGTAAATTAATGTAAAATAAATCACAAAACATTTAGTGTTTGTAGTTCACATGCTTAATTATTTAGCAGGCCATATTTCAGTAAGGCTAATGGTTTGACCTTGAGATTTGCTTTGTGTGCAAGCTAATAAAACTCATACATTGTTCATACACAAACAAACAAACAAAAACAATACATTTATCTCTTATTTTACATAATAACAATGTACTTGCCAATGAAATGGCTGAAAATTGCAGAAATGTGTTGATTTCTGAAGGGTCCCAAAACACCAAAGTTTTTGGGTGTCTTTGTATGAGGTACCCTCAGACAGCAAGCATTAACTCAACATTGACAAATGTGATTGGTATGCAATAAAAATTGTCAAGGAAGTAACAAATCACTAAAGTAATGAGAAGCATAAAATATGATTTGCTCTTTTTTTTTTTTATTTGACTGAAAGGGTACACTTACCCTACATTATGATGATTTTATGAACTTTTCATAGTTTTGAGGGAATAGACTTTCAAAGGAGGAACAGAAATTTCGGTAACACTTTACAATAACAGTACATGAATAATCACGGACTAATACCTGAATTAATAGTTACCTCAACATGAACTCATGATTAGTTAAGATATGAACTAATCATGAACTAATGAAGAGTGATCCTTAACTTTGACCGGAGTCATAAGGATTTATGCATGAAAACAGCAGCCTTAACTACATGTTAATATATGTTTGATAATTAATGCATTAATTAACATTTAGGGGTAAACTAAATAAATCAGGCTCCGTAAGAGTAAACAAAAAGTACTCTGAATTTGAATTAAACGTGATTTAATACTGTCATAATTTACACTGTAATATCATAATCTGCCATCTGCAGCTTTGTGACAAATAATTGGAATGGCACATGATTATTTAGCCATTAATTACATAGATCTGTCTAATCAAATGTGGAAAATAGACTAATTACCACTAATAAATTTAATTTGATCTAAACCGTTTTCTGATTTTTATAGTTCATTTATATTTAGTCACAGCTAAATAGTCATAGTTTATTCCTGGAACTAAAGTATGTAGGCTTTGACATTTTTTGATCCAGGATGATAGGAAATGGTGAAGTCAAATCGGCAGAAGAATAAGGCCCAGCGTGCTTGTCTAGGGTTTAATCTTTTGGCTGCTCGTAAATATTCCAGATTCTTATTGTCTGTCAGCACAAGGAACTGATGTTTGGCTCCCTCCAACCAATGCCTCCACTCTTCTAGAGCCAACTTCACGACTAGGAGTTTCCTGTTTCCTATGTCGTAGTTGACCTCCACCGGCGTCCACCTCTACGACGAAAGGGAGGTCCAGGTTATGGTGGATAAGGAGGGAAGCGGTGGTGAAGGCTTCTTTGAGGCTTTCGAAGGCGTTGGTGGCAGCTGGTGTTCAGGACAGAGACTCGGGCTGGTTACGGAGCAGGTTGGTGAGTGGATGGGTTATGGAGCTGTAATTCTTGATAAAACGTCGACAGAAATTGGCAAAGCCGAGGAAATGTTGGAGTTCTTTTATGGATGTTGGGATTGGCCAGGTCTTGATGGCATCCACCTTCCCCTCGTCCATCCGGATGCCACTGTGATCAATGATGTACCCGAGGAAGTGAACAGCACTTTTCTGCCTTGAGGAAGAGAGGGAACTGGCGAAGTCGTTGGAGGACCTCCGCAACGTGGTGGCGATGTTCGGCCAGGCTCCGGGAGTATCAAGATGTCATCGATATAAACCAGCACGAACTTGTGGAGGAACTCCCGGAGCACCTCATGTATGAAATCCTGGAATACGGAGGGGGCGTTGACCAGGGCATACGGCATAACAAGATATTCATAGTGGCCGGTGGGCGTGATGAAGGGGGTCTTCCACTCGTCCCCCTCGCGTATCCAGATGAGGTTGTACGCGCTGCGGAGGTCCAGTTTCGTGAACACAATGGCACCACGGAGATGTTCCAGGGCTGCTGGGACGAGAAGAAGGGGGTAACTGAACTTGATGGTGATCTTGTTAAGGGAGCGGTAGTCGATGCAGTGCCTCAAGCCTCCGTCCTTTTTTGCCACAAAGAAGAAGCTTGAAGCAGCAGGGGAAGTAGACGGGCGGATGTATACTTGAGCAAGGGCCTCTTTGATGTATTCCTCCATGGCCTTTTCCTCCGGGATGGAAAGGGGATAGATCTTACCCCTTGGCACTGGCTCACCAGTCCTATGGCCGGTGTGAAGGCAGCTTGGAGGCTTTCTGCGGGCAGAAGACGTCACTGAAGGGGGCGTAGCACTCTGGGATTTCGGTGGAACGTTTCTTAACTGGACTCTCGATGGAGGTGGTACAGATGGTTAGATCATGAGAGGATGATACTCGAGGAACTGGAAGGTCAGAGAAACAGCTCGAGAAACAGGCTTCGCCCCACTTCAGGATCTCACCAGTTCTCCAGGAGATGGAAGGATTGTGCTGCTCCAACCAGGGGTGCCCTAGAACCACGTCAGAGATGGATTCCTCCAGAACCAGCAGATGGATGCTTTCCTGATGAAGAATGCCGACACGTAACTGAATGGGACCCACACATCGGCGCACACATCTTCGGCTCAGAGGTTTTCCCGTGATTGAGTTGATCTGATAGACAGTTGGAGAGGGCGAGGTCTTGAGTTGAGCTGCCTGCAGAGGGTGCCGGAGATGAAGTTGCCGGCTGACCCTGAATCGAGGAGCGCCACCACTGGAAGGGAAATACCGGCAGCAGTTAGGTTGACAACAGTGGTGAGTGGTTTCATCTTATTGAGTGAAGGAATAATGGCACTCACCATCAGTTGTGGGGGACGAGTTGGGCACGCCGAGATGATGTGCCCAGGTAAACCACAATATAGACAGAGGTTCAGGGTCAGCCGTCTCTGGCGCTCGGAAGGAGTAAGGCGAGAATTCTCAATGTTCATAGGTTCGTGGGCTGGTTCTGGAGGGCTGACGGGTTCTGGTCGGCGGAGGAAGTGGTGAAAGAGTGACTGGTCCTGGTGTTCTTCTTTACACGACTGCATACGAGAGGCAAAGCGGATGGTCAGCTGGATGAATCACTCGAGGCCGATGGAATCCTTGTATGCAGCGAGATGCAACCGCACCCGAGGATCCAACCCTTGATGGTAGGTGGTTATGAGGGCTTGTTCATTTTTGATGATTGAGATTACACAATTTATCACCAATAGAGGAGTCGTAGGAGGGTTTACCAAACACCTCCCGGAAGTGGGACACGAAGGAATTATATGACTGAATGACAGGACCATTTTGAGACCAGATGGATTCAGCCCACTGTAACGCCCTTGCCTTGTAACTGGGAGATGATAAACGCTACCTTGGATACGTCGCTGGGGTAGAGGTGCGGTTGCATCTGCCGTGTTATTCCTTGTGAGAGACGTGCGCGGATTGGCCCTCTGGCTTGTCAATCACTGCCATTACGTTCCTTGTGCGTGGCTGGGCGCTCCAGTAACTTTCCACACTCCACAGGCGCCGCATGCAATGTTTTTGTCAGGAGACAGGAGTAACAGCTGCAGATTATGAGTTACCTGCGGTGAGTCCGACATAATGAATCCAAAAAACACGACACAGCGAATGCTGGTGGTAAACACTCGTGTTCCAATACTCATGCACGAGTTTTGGGAGGCGTTCCCTCGAAATGAGCTGTGAAGGAGGGGGGTTGTTCTTACCTATGCGCTCATTTCAAAAACTCACTAACAGTCTTTGGTTTCTCAGTAGACGAAAAGATCCTCTGTATCACCTTTAATGATTTGTAAGTGCATCGTGTCATGTCTTTACTTGAGGGGGCACAATCATAATTAAATCATTATTAACTAACCATATACTAACTAACATCAACTAATGGCTTGTTAATGCATAATTATGTCATGACTTTACTTGAGGGGGCACATCGTAATTAATTCACTGTTAACTACTTACCAAATTCAGCTCATGATTATCATTAACTTACTATCAAATACACATGTACTAACACAACTATATAAGTATTCAGCCTAGTTAAGTGATGTGTGACTTTTCAAAAAGTCAGAGAATGGAGGTACAGTATGATCACGGCCTGCGTCTGGATGGAGAGTGATCTTCTGAATCTGATCCCAGCAAACACTCCCTGACCTTAGTTCATGTTTCCTGTTTGGTTATTTTTTTGGGAACCGATCCCCAGGAACTGTTGTGAGTCACAGTAGTTTAGTTTGGTAGGAAAGAATGTCACAAAACATATTAAGACCTTTTAAGATAAAATATTAGTCTATTTAGTATTTTATATGCTTGATAAGGAGGATCAGTGAAAATGACAAACTAATCCTGTGCCTTTCAGTAATGTTTATAATGAAGCTGCTGATGTCAGTAGTTTAAATTCTGACAATAAGAAATTGTTTAAATTGTCCAAGTATTTATTATTCCTTCTTAGATTGTTTGATTTAGTTTACCCTAAATGTTAATTAATGCATTAATTATCAAACATATATTAACGCGATTTCATGCATGAATCTGTATGACTCCTGTTTCAGTTAAGGATCACTCTTCATTAGTTCATGGTTAGTTCATATCTTAACTAATCTTGAGTTCATGTTGAAGTAACTATTAATTCAGGTATTAGTTCATGGTTATTCATGTACTGTTATTGTAAAGTGTTACTGAAATGTCTCAGGTTTCATTAAAGATATGTTAATTTGTGTTTTGAAGATGAACAGTCTAATGGCTTTGAAACAACATGAGGGTGAGTAATTTGTGCAGTTTTCACTTTTAAGGGAACTACCTGATTAAAGAACCCATGAAGTAGGGCTGGGCGATGTATCGAATGCTTTTGTCACGCGCATTTCTTCAGTAAAGCCGGTTCCCTGATTACCGCTAAATCGCCATCACCTGCTTTCAAATGAAGCGGCATTTAATAGACAGAGCCGTAGTTCACTGATAAGACACGCAGTATCGCGTTCAATATCGATATGTATCGCCGCCGATATTGAACGCGATATTGCGTGTCTTATCAGTGAACTACGGCTCTGTCTATTAAATGCCGCTTCATTTGAAAGCAGGTGATGGCGATTTAGCGGCAATCAGGGAACCGGCTTTACTGAAGAAATGCGCGTGACAAAAGCATTCGATACATCGCCCAGCCCTACCATGAAGTACTTAATGTGTTTAATTTTCTCTCATGTGTTGAAATGTTTGCTATTGAAACAAAAACATTGGGTGGGACATCAAGAAAAGAAACATCAAAATATTGTATTTCCTTTCTTTTAATCATCAATAGGCCATGAATTACTATTTTTCTAGTGCATGTATTATTAGGGGGAGAGACATACTAATAGAGAATATTTGATTGGATAAAAATCTGTGTAGTCAATCAGTATCAATATTTTTTTTTCTCAGTTTTTCAAAAAACAAAAACAAAAAAAAAACATTAATTTAAGTATGTATATCTTGCTAAAAGTTAATTTTGTGAATATTTAGGAGCAAACTAGCATATGCACAGCCTCAAAGCTAACACACAAGCCACAAAAGTCTTTTCTGATTTCATGGGGTCTTTAAGGACACCTGTAGAGCACAGTGATTCTGATGTGTTTAGATCTGCAGGTAATACAAAAGAATTTGGATGAAAAACAAACCAAATCAAGTGTAAATGCATGCATTAAGTAATCACCAGAAGTCAGTGAGCAAACAAGGTTGTGATGGTTGAGTTGGTGTTAAACTCAGAATCCCTACTGAGAGTTGGCTTGTGAAGCAAAATCTGCACAGTCCAAGCTGTTATTTGTGATGCTTCAGAGCACACATAAACACACACACAAAGTAAAACTGTAACACAAGAGCAACACGACATGATTGATGGGACACTCAAAAAAGTTTATATTTACTTAGCAGACAGCTAACAGCTAATGTTTGATGATTGCCACCACACACATCTTTAGCTGTCAATATGAGCTTCTGTAGTAGAGTGTAGGCTGAAGTCTCATGTGAACGAATAGTGTGTGTGCATTTATGTGTGTGCGTGTGTGTGTGTTCATTTTTATGTATAAGAAGCCTCAGGGGACTAGTTAAGGGAAAGCAACACAAATCATTAGCATTCTCAGAGAGATATAAAGCTGAAAAATTCAGGATTAACTCCCCAAGTGCTGACATGCTCTACTTCTGTCAACATGTTATAAAGTCACAGCAGACATTACATAAATCACAGCTCCACCGGTACTTAGACCAATAAACGCATTTACATAAATTAGCTCATTCATAATTCACCTTCCTGACGTACACCATCCTCATATCAATGATTGTTAGGTTCAGTTACACAGAACACGAACAACAGCTTTCACTCTAATTCATTCTTGTTCTCTCTCGCTGGTTTATCCATCCGTCCATTCATTCATCAACTCTACCTCCCACCTTGATGAAAAAATTACCATCAGCATGACAGCTTTTGTAAAATCTTGCTGGTGAATCATCATGTGGCCAAAATCTTGGCTGGCCAGCAGTAAGTGAAGCAGAAAATCATATTTCAAAGCAATTTAAAGTTCCTCCCATGCATAGTTAATAAAACACTGCTTAGATATTTGATGACAAAGAATGCATGAGCCTGGATCTAAGTGATGTAATCCACCAGCAGGGCTCCATCAAGAATTCAATTTAATTTGAAAGAGCCATAATGAAATGAGGCCTTGTGTTGTTGCATATGCAAAGATTTCAAATTAGAGATGTTATTCTTTAAATATTTAATAGAATGGCCTGTTTCGTGTAGAATCGCATCCTTGTTGATAAAGAAAATAACGTTTTTCATCTTTCAAGTCTGGTTTGAAGCAGATGGGTCAACATTCATTTGTTACTATGGGTAAATTTAAAGAATATTTCACATAAAAATGCAAACAGACCATTTTAAGCCACTGATAGCATTCCCCTTCAGTGGGATTTTAACCTCTCTTACAGGATCATTGAAGGGATAGTTCACCTAGAACTACAGAATGTAATTACTCTTGTTATTCCAAACCCATAAGTGTTTCATTTATTTTTGGAACACAAATAAAGATATATTATTCTCTCAAATTCATTACACTATTGGATTCATTTCACTTCAGAAAGTACATAAAGAGAAAAAAAAACTGATATCATTCCTGCAAACTAGTCGCTTTTCGCCAAAATTCGCCGTGTTGAATCAAAATATGTAATTTACGTAAATCGCGTAGATCCGAAGAGTTTTTCTTTTTTCTTCGGGGGTGGGGGGGTGTCAGGGTGAGTTTGCAGGCACAATAAATCGAAATAGACCATAAACGTTTCTCGAGCTGTCGTGATCTTTTCTGGTGTTATGGTGTGACTGACACATCGCTATAGCGCTTCAGTTCAAACAGAGGCAAAGCACATGTGAACCTATCATCTCTTCCGCTTTACAACACGAAATAAACATGAATGGATGTAGAATGAATGAATACCGAAGATATGTTGAAAGATCCAGTACAACTTACCGAAATCCGTATCATGTCATATGTAATGTTAATCAATCAATCATTGTTTCAACCATGGAAAAGCGCCAATAAAATAGCTTGTAAAAATGTCACATTTACTGTAAAATTTGCCTCAGAAAAGCTGCATAATGTCAAAAAACTTGTTAGTCAGCTACAAAGATGAACTTAGAGAGGAGCATTTTGATATATATCCACTGTGACTATAGGCCATTGCATATTCATGTACTTAGGCTAACATTCATTGCTTCAATACTGAATGTATAAAAACATTTTATGACGGCCACCATTTAAATGTGTGGCTATATTAAAAACGAGTAGAAACATAATTATGTCATTAAAATGTATTATAATGTTATTATAAAAACTTAATGTGTAATTTATAAGTAGCTTAAAAATAAATTAATTTTAACCTTTAATATTATAATGATGTACCAGCTGTGGTTCCCTGTATAGTTTACAGCATTAGTTGAGATATTTTTTCTTTGAGGAAATTTGCCATGTACTGTATGGGCCCCAAATTTATCATTATTGAATTGAAGGTAATCAAATCGAAATCAAATCACAAGCTTCTGAATCAAAATCGAATCCATCCAATGAAATTTTTGTCAATGCCCAGACCATGTCAATACATGTTTTTTTTTTAATTATTATTTATTTTTTTATTTTTTTTACTTGAAGCAAATGTTGTTTTTTCTATTTATTTTCTTGTGGGAGTGCACCAGAATACTTAGTTTATATTTTAAAATCATTAAAATGTTCTCCTGGGGGAGGATGCCCTACTACTGTATTTACTTTGTAAACATGTCACCTTTTTCACCACTTTGAAGTTTGCAGACGTGATATGAATCAAGCATTCTAACCCTTCTGAAGAGACGTGAAATCTTAATGTGATGAACAGATTCAGTTTAGATTTTCAAATATGGTAAACAGAAGCTCAACCATTCTTTATTGACTTGTGAGAGCAAATCAGTTCTTGCTGAAGCTCAAACGTGTTTGCTTGATGCACAAAAATAAACCTTGTGTCAAGCAAGCATTTATTGAAATGTCTAACTCAAAAGAATGATTCATTCAGAAATCTAATATTGATATAGCTCTCATGAATGTGTTGAAATCTAGGGTAGATGTCAAGAATTTTAGAGAACAACAAGCTTAATTTTGGTATGTTTCTCACACATTGCTATTGTTTGGGTTTTAGAAGACTTTGTGCACAAGCCATATGGACCACTTTTATCATAATCAGTGCATTTGCAAATGACTTGACATTAAAATAGAGATCAAATGATCTGCATACTAACGGTTGCATATTGTATGTTTTCATAGTGTTATTATCAGCATTGATTTCTAATCTAGATTAGATCAACAGAAGAGCAACAGAAACTGCCTATACTGACCCTGATTTAACAGACAGACAGACACACAGACAGACAGACACACACACACACATGGGTAACTCATCAACAAACTGCAGAGAAGGAAGAAACACCCTCCTTCACCACTGAGGCCAAGGAGAGTCATGCATATCAGGGCTGATACGAAAGAAACCAAACAGCGAGAGTGCTTATTATCAGTTCGAAATTACTATAATGAAGGGGAAAGTGGTTTCCAAATGATGCTGTCCTCTCTCCAAAGGTTAAACGGATGATGAGGTTCTTCCACTGCACATTATTATTAATTCCACTGTTACAACAATGTGTTGATGTACAAATGCATTCAGTTTTCCAACAAAGCCTGCAATTTCATTAATACAATGACTAATGTGTCACTTGGGGTCTCTGAATTTGGCTATATTTATAAATTCATAAGAATAAATAACACACTACCAAATTCCTTTACGTTCCTCATTAGGGTTCATGTATTACATGAAGAAAAGGTCCTGGAAATTACTGGAAGTTGTGTCCAGATTAGCATGTCTAAAATGTACTCTGTGACACTTGCTACATATCTGTCAGAAAAAGACTAAAATAAAGATTTTCAAAGAATAACTTCACGATCAACATTTGTTATAAAACCTCTTAAATTATGGAAATCTTTAATAAAACACTTTTAAATTTGGATTTCCATCTGATCAACGTTTGGTAAATGTGTTCCATTTTTTCACTTTTTTTGACATTAATATTTAATTTAACAATTATTATAATGTATGGTGTTATTAATTATTCAATGATTCAGACTTTTTTTAAATATATGTATTTGTTAATAATTAAAGAATGAAGTCATAATTATTCATAATCATAATCTATAGATCATTATGTCTCAATTCATGACACCCTTTTATTTAAAAATAGGTCTAAATAATGCATAGAATAATTTAGAATTTAAACTCAACTGGGATTCTGTTGTTTGATTTGTCAGTCACTATTTAATTATTGTCAAAATTCATTCTATTTACACAGAATATCTGATTTAGTAATTTAAATAATTTATATATATAAAAAAAGACTAATTTACTAAATTATATGCAATAGCGGTGATAAGTATTTCTCTGGAGTCTTCTTGGTCATCTTATCCACAAAAGGCTCCCGTGTCATGATTTATTTTAAATATAAATATGTTTGTAAATTCCTGCGGTTCCTAGTAACGTCAGGTCGGACAGCACAGACTATTTGTATTTAATACAAATTTATATATAAATACAAATAGTATTTTTGATGAAATCCGATGGCTCAGTGAGGCCTCCATTGCCAGCAATGCCCAGAAAGGTACTAAAACATAGTTAAAACAGTTCATGTGAGTACAGTGGTTCAACCTTAAAGTCCCTCTGTAGTCAATTATTTTATCCCTTAAAACTCATCTTTGATCACCAAAATGACATATTTTTAAAAAAATTCAAGTGAAAAAAATGTCTTCATGCCTTAAAATATCTTAAATGTAACTCTAAAACCTTGTCTCATTTAATATACACGGAACAATGCATATGCAAATTAGCCCCTCCTCCACTAGCTCATGAGAGTCTAGTGTTGTTATAGTGATGAGCAATTTGTTGTTTGTGTTGTGGATATTTAAGAAAAAAGCTTGCTTTTCTTCATATATTCAGTTCAATTTCTGACGCTTAAATTGTGTTTTAAATTATGAATTGGTAAACGCCTTTGCAAAAGGGTCTGAATCCACTTGCATTTCTTTGGACTGCTCTCTCACTAAATCACCTGAAGCGATTTCTTATTAAAACAGACAGTATCGAGAGAACAAGCAGCTGTTTTCCTCTGTGAACATGTGCTAAATGGATGTTTGACAATTTCGTTGCTTTTTGCAGTTGAAATTCTGCAGGTGCCCATGTCGTCTCCGTACATGAAATAAATACACATCCTTGAATGAGCGCGGATTTCCAGATTTACTTGAACTTATCAGGTATAGGCTAATATTTATGGTTTTGATCCATTCCAGAGGCGGCCAAAATCAGAATTTTTAATGGACTGAATAACTCTCTCAGAACTTGATGTGCAAGGACACACTGACATAATATGCACACAAATCATGGTCACACGCACACGCCCAGAGCAATATTGTTTTAGCTATGTTTTATAGTATTAAAATATTTCGAAGGACAGAAACATGAACTTTATTGGCTTTACTTCAAGTCAGCTGTCATTCTACTTTGGCGCGAACCCCTATGCGCTCGCACACTTGGCACAGCCCTTGTGACGGACGGTTCTGTCATTAATTAATATGAATTCATATAGATAGCCTTTTGCTTGACTACGTTAGCATACAGCTAATAATGTGTTGCTAATGTTACACACACCGTTCCTGTTCTTTATCTCAGAGTCAGACAGCTGCCTTCTAACAATCAGTATCCTTACAAACGCTTTGAACAACTCATAACGTCAGTAGAGAAAGGCTTTTTTTTTTAGTTCATCATAACATCGTAAAAGACTCGCTATATTGATAAATCTACACATTTTTTCATATCAACAGAAAATTTACCAGGATAACCAGGCTTCTCTCGAGACTTTCCTGCTTCAGAACAGTCATAGTTAATGATATGCTATAGTCTTCCGGCACGTTGTTGTGATTGGTTACAAGGTAGTCTGTGACGTCACTATTATATCTGCATCAGTATGCTATAATAACTCTTTATATTCTATTCCGTTTCAGAGCATTTACGGAGAGAACAGGAGACATGACTGCACCGCTTTTGCACTGGTTTATTCGGCACACAGCAACAACAACAACTAACGGTAAGGGAGTGCCATCTAGTGGCCATCAGGTATTGTAACATCAACTCAAATACATTACATCTCCTCCCTCCTCAAATCAGTCTACCCCATGTTTTTTTTTTTCTTTTTCTTTTTTTCTTTCTTTTTAACATAAAAAAATCCATTCAAATTAGAGAATAACAGTTAGGGGCCAACAATTAGTATTATACAACTACGCATATAACATTCAAACACTTTACAGATCAAGTCTGCTAGGTGGTTTGCGGATTCTAACAGGAAATCTTCTCACGTTTGGGGAAGAAGCAATAGATGGTTCAACAAGCTTTGTTACATTCTGGTCTAGAGCATTTGGTTCGGTGTCATTAGATGTTAAAGACAGTTCTTGTCCCTTATCATCCAGAGTTTGTGATGTACTGTTCTCTGCTGGTAGTGTTTCTGTGTTTTTTGTAATTTCTGGATGACAGTCCAACTTTTGATCTGCATGTCTTTTCCAGTGGAAAATGCGATAGCCTATCAGCGTTTCCATGATAGTTAGCACTTCTGTATTGGATTGTGTAGTTGTGCGCAGCCAGCAGAAGAACCCACCTCTGAAGTCTGGCAGCAGCCATGTGTGGAGTTGCTTTGTTAGGATGGAGTATGGTGGTAAGTGGACGATGGTTTGTTATTAATGTAAAGTGACGTCCAAATAGATAAGTATGAAACTTCCTTACTCCAAAAATTATCCCTAGTGCCTCCTAGTTGCGCATAATTTTGCTCGGATTTACTCAGGGTTCGGGAAGCGAAGGCTATAGGTCTTTCATGCCCATCCGGCATCATGTGCGAAAGCACAGCTCCCACCCCGTAGGGTGAAGCATCACAAGCCAAGCGAACTGGTAGTCTTGGATTATAGTGTGTGAGTACATTGGGTGTTAACAGCTGCATTTTAGCATCTTGAAAAGCTTTCTCACACTCTATAGACAACTTCCATTTTGCATCTTTGTG
This sequence comes from Chanodichthys erythropterus, assembly GCF_024489055.1. NCBI lineage: Eukaryota > Metazoa > Chordata > Actinopteri > Cypriniformes > Xenocyprididae > Chanodichthys > Chanodichthys erythropterus. The sequence continues at coordinate 27,763,363 of NC_090232.1, forward strand.
TAACATTGCATTCAAGGGGTGAAGAACTGTGGCCAGATTTGGAACAACCCGAAGACCGAATTTCTCCAGTCGACTCAACACAGCCTCCAGGTTAGACAAATGATGGGCATTGTCTTTTCCTGTGACCAGGATATCGTCTAAAAAACAATGTACGAATGGCAGCGCTTGTAACACTTTTTCCATGACTTGTTGAAATATCGATGGAGCTGAAGTAATGCCGAAGGGTAACCGGTTATATACAAACAACCCTTTGTGAGTCGTGATGGTAAGATATTTACGTGAATCCTCATGCACAGGAATCTGCAGGTAAGCATGTGAAAGGTCTAGTTTGCTAAATCTTTGTCCCCCAGCCAGTGAAGCAAATTGATCTTCTATCTGGGGTAATGGATAATGCACACAGAGCTGGGTTCACAGTTATTTTGAAGTCACTGCAGATCCTAACATTGCCACCCTTTTTTATTACAGGCACAATCGGGGTTGCCCATTCACTGAATCGCACAGGTGAAATGATTCCTTGTTTCAGCAGGCGATCAATTTCTTCCTCCACCTTGGGTCTGATGGCATACGGTACCACTCATGCTTGGAAAAATCTCGGTTCCCGGTTTCAGGTTTAAGGTAGCTGTATACCCATTGAATGTTCTTAGATCTTCTCTGAATACTTTGGCATACCTTTTTAAAAGACTGTCCAATGTCCCTTCATTAGCATGGTGCACAGCTCTTACAGTTTTGATTTCGTGCCAGTCTAGACGAATTCTGCAAAGCCATTCTCGTCCCAGCAGAGCAGCTGCGTTTCCTTTAACAACATACAAGGGTAAGCGTACGCTTTGTCTGTTTAACTTGACGCGCACCTTGATGACACCTTCTGGCGAGATTACTTCGCCTGTATACATCTTGAGAACAACATTCGTCTGGCGTAGTCGAACATGGCTCAGTTTATCTCTGTACAGTTCACTAGAGATAATAGAGACCGCCGCCCCAGTGTCCACTTCCATGTCAATTGGCAATCCCTCAACTTTGGGTTGCACTTTTATTACAGATGACACTGAATCAGTTTCACTTTTCATCATGTTCACCTGTGAAGAATTGTGCAGTGTTGCTGTGACTTTGTGTAGTGTCATCCGTGGGCATCGGAGCATCCGTGTCCAAATTTGTCTCTTCCTCACTCTTTTCCATATCAGCATCCATTCTGTGAATTGGTCTTTTCTTTAACTGTCCCTTCCATTTTACATTATTTTTCCCTTTAACTGTAGTTCTAGGTATTTTCTCCTCTGACTTTTTACCTTTACACATTCGTGCAATGTGGCCTTTCTTTCCACAGTTGTGGCATAGTTGATCTTTGTAAAAACACTCATTTTGGATATGGTTGGACTTCACACATCTATAACATTTCTCCTTAGGCGATTCGGATGACAGGGACATGGTATTTACTTTCAATGAGTTGCTCAGATGCTGTGATTCTCTAGATACAGCCTCCATTGACATCGCTATGTCCACAGCCTTTTGATACGTGAGTGCCGATTCAGTCAATAGTTTCCTCTGAATTGACTCGCTACTCAGGCCACACACGAATCTGTCTCACAGTGCGTCATTTAAATTGTCCCCAAACTCATAGTGCTCCACCAGTTTCTTTAACACCGCCAATCGAACGTGGGTTTTAGACTGTCTTTGGTTTACTGCAGTTTCAAACATAAAATACTCAGCAATGGTGCTGACTTATGAATTTGCACATGGTTTGTCTTAAAGCATATTAAAAACACTACATAAACATATAAACAACATTAAAAACTTGATTTTAATATTATAAAGTGACAAGAATACTTTTTGTGCACCAAAAAACAAAACAAAAAAAAAAACAAATTATTCAACAATATCTGATGGCCAATTTAAAAACACTGCTTCATGAAGCTACCAAGCTTTACGAATTTAAGTTATTTTTTTTAAATTTCAAAACACTGATACAACGAAGCCTCGTTTACTGAAATTACGTGACTTTGGTGCTCCGAACCACTGATTTGAAACAAAAGATTCTTGATAATTCTTGATAATTATTCTTGATTTGACCACTGTACTCGCATGAACGGTTTTAAATATGTTTTTAGTACCTTTCAGGGCATTGAAAAACTAAATTAACTTGCTGGTAATGGAGGCCTCACTGAGCCATCGGATTTTATCAAAAATATCTTAATTCGTGTTCCAAAGATGAACAAAGGTCTTACAGGTGTGGAAAGACACAAGAGTGAGTAATCAACGATAGAATTTTCATTTTTGGGCAAACTAACCCTTTAAAGGGTTAATGTGCCTTTAAAATGTGCAGTTTTATCACACAGCACAATGCCACAGATGTCGCAAGTTTTGAGGGAGCGTGCAATTGGCATGCTGACTGCAGGAATGTCCTCAGAGCTGTTGCCTGTGAATTGAACCAGCCTTTTGTGTACATAGAAAAAGTCGTAGATCTTTGAGTTCAGCTCATGAAAAATGGGGGCAAAAACAAAAGTGTGGTTATAATTTTGTTTAGTGTATGTAAAGTTTGCAGCGTAGACTCTTTAAAATAGAGTTTTGCACACCAGTGTGTTATTGTAACGCAGCTAAACATGTGGAACAAAACAAACTGTGATTAGTTGCTTTACATGTCAGTCAGACAGCCTCTGGGTGGTCTTTGGCCATTGAAAACTGCTATGAAGTCCAGATCTTCTGCAGTCAGTCTGAAGGTCAGGGCTATAAACACTGGGGCAAATTAACCAGAAACAGGTGAACTGAATGGGACACAAACACAAGAAAGGATTATTGTCAAACCCAAACCGGTATTTATTAAACACATGGAATGCACAGATGAAGCAGGTGAGTAATAGCAAAGTCAGAGTTATTTATGACTTCTGAATAATGATTAAATGTCCTTTCACCAGGTAGCTTGGGATAACACAATGACCGATGAGTGGAGGAGACTGGGGAGAACACACTTCTTGGAAGGTTGGAAAAGGTGAGTAACAGTGCGGGGAAATGGTGAGGAAACACAGGTAGATATTCGGAGAGGAGAATGCTGGAGGAATATGAAAAAATCTCAGGAGTATAGCTGGGGAATCCACAGGAGACAACTTCAGGTAAATAGATCAGGTAAATAGATCAGGTAAGGAGCCAGTAATCCACATTGGAGTCCAGACAATGAGTGACTGAGCAGTGTGTGCTCTTATACTATGATTGATGAGTGAGCTGATGAGGGACAGGTGCAGGTGATTAAAATTCTGGTGAGAGTGAGCTGGGTGTGTGTGACGGGGAGCCTGGTGACACAATGACAATTTCCCCCTATAACTCAAGGTTTTCTCATTTAAAAGGTTTGCAGCAGCCGGCTGCAGGTCATAATATGACATGCAAGATGACTGACAAGTAACCCAACAATGTAGCCTGTATATTAGCATAAATATAACACTAAAGTCTGCTGTGAAGTAATCATAAAATTTGTGCATAGCCGTAAACAGGTGTAGTGGTAATACTTTTATTGTACGTTTTTGTTTTATAGTTTGTGTTTTACCTTTAATGTTTTGATGTTGTTCAGCACTTTGGCCAACAGCTGTTGTTTTAAATTGTGCTTCATAAATAAATGTCACTGACTGACCTACATAACATGATGCTAATGTTATGTAACTCTCCCATTACCTCTCGCCTATAATCAGTTTTTACTCATTTTAACTGTGAATGAGAAATTCGCCTAAGTACCCTTTTCAATCTGATCATGCACTAGCTTATCCAACCCTGATCATAACTGTGAAGACTGTAAGAGGTTCAACAAAAATCTAAAAAAATAACTTTAAACTATATCCTGAATTCCAATTGTCTATGACCAGTACGAATGCTAAATCTCCTTTCTTCACATTGCATTCAAGCTTAATTGAGCAATTGAACTGCTCTTTTGAACTAGCGCTACAAGTTAATTAGACTGGCCTTTGGAGTGAGTTACCTGATAAGTGTGAGGAAAGAGCTGTTTTACAGCACTGGCCCTTCAAAAAAAGGAAAAAAAAAAAAGGAAAAAAAAAGCATTGGTGCATGTTAATCACTACTTACATTAAACCGACCAGCGAAGAGTATAAAGGAAAAACAATGGCAGCATGTATTGTTATGTAAAATTTCTCATTATTTTCTTTTCACAGCAGTGGAGAAAGAAGATTTAATTCAGCATATCTCGAGATACATAGGAACAATTTGAAGGTAAGGTATTAAAATAATAATAATAATAATAATAATAATATTAATCTCCTATAAAGTACATTTTCAAAAGTTTGAACATTTTTGCCCCAGAATTTTATTTATTTATTTATTTATTTTTATTTTTTTTTTTCATGACCATTAACTGGCTGAGACTCTCCCTCTTCCAGAATGGTAACTTGCCTTGCACATATTTTGTTTCAATTTAAATTGAATGCAACAAAAACCATTTGTACTACAAAAAAGTGTGTTGATGCAGTGGTAAGACGAGATACAATGCAGCATTCCATGGTTCTGTGGTATTAATTCAAACATTCAAGGTCAGGTTTTCAAAACTTCTGATGCATGGTGGATTGTGGAATTGAGACCATAAATATAAGAAATGTTGATTCAACATTACTCTTCAGTGTCACATGATCCTTCAGAAATCATTATAATATGCTGATTTGGTCAAGTAACATTCTTCTTATTATTATTGAAATGCTGATGTATTGATGATATTGAAAACACTGATACATTTTTTAGGACTCTATAATGAGTATATTGTTTAAAAGAACAATATTTATTTGAAATAGAAATCTTTTTTTTAACATTAATACATTACCTGGATTGACCCAAATTTTGATGGTAGTTTATATGATGGGAATGGAGAAGCAGCATTTATCTGTCAGAGTGAGCAGTAGCTGTAATGTGTGTGTTTGCTGTGTTTGTTGATCTAGATTAGCAGCTGTTGCTAGTAAGGAGTTTGAATTGCACTTCTAAAGCCTGGGAAAATCACTGCACGTTTATCGGCTGTCCCAGACGAAAGATTGCTATCGTGGCGATTTCTGTGATTTTGGCTCCTAATCGGTGGTCCTATGTCATACAGTGAGAGAAGTTCAAAGACGGCCATTGTCACGGTCTTTGCGACCAAAGATAGCCTACAATAATTTTCTGACAGTGTCAGAAATTCAGCATGATCATCACACAGTGTGTTTGTTGCTACGCCCTACATCTACTGACCAGCCAATAAAAATGCAACATGAAATCAACGCGACATGGCGCTAAAACTTAAAACTGCTTACCTCAAGCTCTTTTCCTGTCCTCTTTCACCGCTTCCTCTTATTTTCAGCACACATAAAAACTACAACTGCCACAGTGTAATTCATCATGCTCTTTTTGTTTAGAAGTAGCACATCTTGATGACATTTTATTCTTCTAGAACTTGCATAGAACTCCAGGAATTCTATGTTCCCTTGCCATGACCTTTCCTCAGACTGTCACCCTCTCCGCTGGACTGTGGAACTGTCGGTTAGCTGTCAAACTAAACTGACTTAATTCCAACCTTTTCTAGTCAGTCAAAAATTGTTTTGGCTATGACTGAAACATGGATCACAGTAGACAACACTGCAACTCCTTCAGCCCTCTCCACCAGCTTCACTTTCGTCCAAGTGGGCAGGGTGGGGGGACAGGTCTATTCATATAAGTTCTCTTCTGACTCTCCTGCAATTACACTTTCTTTGAATATCATGCTATCACTGTCACTAATCCTGCCAAACGTCGTCTTGTTGTCATATACCATCCACCAAGTCATCTGGGCAACTTCCAAGATATCCTACTACCAAAACAAAATCAGCAACACCTCAGACATGCAGAGACTATTCAGAACATTCTTCTCTCTTCTCTGTCTCCTCCTAACTCTTCTTCTCTGACTGCTGATGACTTTGCCAGCTACTTCACTGATAAGTTGGCAACCATCAACAACCAGATCTCTACACCACTCACCCACAGCCAAACTCCACCCACACACATTCCACTATTCACTTCCTTCTCTCCCCTTACAGAGAATGAGGTCACCAAAATTCTTTATGCCAGCCATCCTACAACCTGTCCCCTCCCACCAACTACAGGAGATCTCACCATCACTGTTACTCACTCTCACTCACATCATCAACATATCCCTCACTTCTGGAAAACTTCCCTCTGCTTTTAAGCAGACTTGGGTAACCCCAGTCCTCAAAAAGCCAACACTTAACCCAACAGCTATTGAAAATTACAGACCAGTCTTTCTTTTCTGTCTAAAACACTTAAAAAAGAGTTGTGTTCAATCAGCTCTCAGCTTTTCATTCACAGAACAACCTACTTGATGACAACCAGTCTGGCTTCAAAAGCAGACACTCCATAGAGACTGGCTTGGGCATCACAAGTATGTTACTTCAGTGGCTTCAGTCATACCTCACTGGCAGATCTTTCAAGGTTTCATGGATAGGAGGGGTGTCTGAGGGGTGTCTGAGACTGGGGTAACTCAAGGTTCAGTGGTCACGCCACTTCTTTTCTCCATTTACACAACCTCAGCTGGGCACAATCATGAAGGCACATGGCTTCTCTTACCACTGCTATGCAGATGATACGCAGCTCTTTCATTTAAACCTGATGACCACACTGTCTCAACTTGTATCTCTGCCTGACTTTCAAACATCTCTGCCTGGATGAAGGAGTGTCATCTGCAGCTCAACCTTGCAAAGACAGAGCTCCTTGTAATCCCTGCAAACCCATCAGCTGACCACAACATCATTGTGCAACTGGGGACCACACCACTAACACCAACCAGGATAACAAGGAATCTGGGGTTAGTGTTTGATGTCCATCTGAGCATTTCCACCCACGTCTTGACATATAACATCACAAAAATATGATTTTTGTCAGAATACACAGCACAGCTAATTAATTGTAATTTCAAGACTTGACTATTGCAATGCTCTACTGGTGGGCCTTCCCACCACCATGACTAAGCCTTTGCAGATGATCCAGAATGCAACAATAGTCTTCAATTACACAAAGACAACCCATATCACACCTCCTGGTCTCACTCCACTGACTCCCAATTATGGACAGAATTTAAATTTAATGTTTTAATGCTGGCTTTCAGGACTACAAGTGTAACAGCTCCTCTCTACCTCAGCTCAATACTACAAATGTATGCTCCATCCCACCAGCTCAGGTCACTGAATGAGTTATGCCTTGTTGTTCCCTTACAACAAGGCAAAAAGACACTCTAACAGTTTCACCCTCTCTGTTCCTCTGTGGTGGAATGAGTTGCCAACCTCCACCCAAACTGCTAAGAACATCACATCTTTCAAGAAGCAGCTGAAGACACACCTCTTCCTCAAGTAAACTATCCCACACTCTTAAATCAATGCACTTAACCCTATAAAACCGAAAGGAGCGTCCATGCTCCCATTTGCATCTCATTTTAAGAGCCAAAAGAAACTGAAACCAAGTAGGTATATAGCACAATAATTCTTTTTGCATACAAAATCAGAGACTTTACACATTTAGATCATGTCTCCAACATGCTCCTATTGTGTTGTTTTCACCCTCTGAGTCTATGAAAATTGAGTTTACAAGAAAAACAGAGCATATGCGATAACTGAAAACAAATATGTAGATTTCACGTGGCGTTGTTGTTCATAACTTCATGAAAATTGCACGTCATAGATCACGTCACCATTTAAAGCAGATTTTTATGATTAAAATGAACTCAAATACAACATAATCCATTGTGTCGATCATGAGCTATTATTCACGGAACGGTAACATATTAGGCTAAACGGTAACACTTTACAATAACAGTACATGAATAACCATGAACTAATACCTAAATTAATAGTTACCTCAACATGAACTCATGATTAGTTAAGATATGAACTAATGAAGAGTGATCCTTAACTATGACAGGAGTCATAAGGATTCATGCATGAAAACCGCAGCCTTAACTACGCGTTAATACATGTTTGTTAATTAATGCATTAATTAACATTTAGGGGTAAACTAAATAAATCAGCCTCCATAAGAGTAAACAAGAAGTACTCTGAATTTGAATTAAACGTGATTTAATACTGTCATAATTTACACTGTAATATCATAATCTGCCATCTGCAGCTTTGTGACAAATAATTGCAATGGCACATGATTATTTGGCCATTAATTACATAGATCTGTCTAATCAAATGTGAAAAATAGACTAACTAATAAATTTAATTTGATCTAAACTGTTTTCTGATTTTTATAGTTAATTTATATTTAGTCACAGCTAAATAGTCATAGTTTATTCCCGGAACTAAAGTATGTAGGGTTTGTTTCTGGCGGGACACTCATTAGTGGCGCACGCTAGGTGTTCTCTTGGCGCGTTTGTTGTGTTGCTGGCATTTTAAACTAATAAATGTTGACTGGTTTGGTAAGCCGAATTAATAATTAAAGACATATTTACATGTATGTTTTATTGGGGTTTTCAGGAGGTTATGTGCAGTTATTAACTGTATTTGTATTTTTGTCATTTAAATGTATATGCTTTGATTAGCATTAGCTTGTGGACGCGCGCGATTTTACATGTAAATGTGCCTTATGTGTGTCTTTACAGGTATGTTTATGGCTTGCTTTCAAGTCCATATATGTTTAATTATATAAATAAAAGTAAAATACAAATACTTTTTATTTTAGTTTTTTTTGTACCGGGGTGTACAGGAATAAGGATGGCACTCTATAGTGTTTATTCATATATTAGTTAATGATGTGTGATATGTGCATCATGTCATGACTTTACTTGAGGGGGCACAATCATAATTAACTCATTATTAACTAACCATACTAACATCAACTAATGGTTTGTTAATGTATACTTATGTCATGACTTTACTTGAGGGGGCACATCATACTTAATTCACTGTTAACTACTTACCAAATTCAGCTCATGATTATCATTAACTTACTATCAAATACACTTGTACTAACACAACTATATAAGTATTCAGCCCAGTTAAGTGATGTTGTGTGACTTTTCAAAAAGTCAGAGAATGGAGGTACAGTATATGATCACGGCCTGCGTCTGGATGGAGAGTGAACTTCTGAATCTGATACCAGCAAACGCTCCCTGACCTTAGTTCATGTGTCCTGTTTGGTTATTTTTTTGGGAACCGATTCCTCAGGAACTGATGTAAGTCACAGTAGTTTAGTTTGATAGGAAAGAATATCAAAACAGATTAAGACCTTTTAAGATAAATAGTGTATTTAGTATTTTATATGTTTCATAAGGAGGATAAGTGAAAATAATGGCAAACTAATCCTGTGCCTTTCAGTGATGTTTATAATGAAGCTGCTGATGTCAGTAGTTTAAATTCTGACAATAATAAATTGTTTAAATTTAAATTTATTTATCCAAATATGTATTATTCCTTCTTATAGAGACTGTTTGATTTAGTTTACCCTAAATGTTAATTAATGCATTCATTATCAAACATGTATTAACGCATAGTTAAGGCTTCTGTTTTCATGCATGAATCCCTATGACTCCTGTCGTAGTTAAGGATCACTCTTCATTAGTTCATATCTTAACTAATCTTGAGTTCATGTTGAAGTAACTATTAACTCAGGTATTTGTTCATGGTTATTCATGTCTCTCGTCTTTCCGAGATGCATTGTGTTATCAAATGTTCCCGGAACTGTCCATACTTGTTTTCCAACATGGAATAACACAAAATAGGTATCATTTTAAAACTTAGAAATGCATCTAACCATTTTTATCAACTCTTAAAGGTGCCCTAGAATCAAACATTTAATTTACCTTGGCATAGTTGAATAACAAGAGTTCAGTACATGGAAAAGACATTGAGTTTCAAACTCCATTGTTTCCTCCTTCTTATGTAAATCTCATTTGTTTAAAAGACCTCCAAAAAACAGGCGAATCTCAACATAACACCGACTGTTACATAACAGTCGGGATCATTAATATGTATGACCCCAATATTTGCATATGCCAGCTCATGTTCAAGGCATTAGACAAGGGCAGCCAGTAATAAATCTGGATCTGTGCACAGCTGATTCATCAGACTAGGTAAGCAAGCAAGAACAATATCGTACAATGGCAGATGGAGCGATAATAACTGACATGATCCATGATTAAATTATATTTTTAGTGATATTTGTGAATTGTCTTTCTAAATGTTTCTTTGGCATGTTGCTAATGTACTGTTAAATGTGCTTAAAGTTACCATCATTTCTTACTGTATTCAGAGACAAGAGAGTCGTCGCTATTTTCATTTTTAAACACTTGCAGTCTGTATAATGCATAAAAACAACTTCATTCTTTATAAATCTCTCCAACAGTGTGTAATGTTAGCTTTAGCCACGAAGCACAGCCTCAAACTCATTCAGAATCAAATGTAAACATCCAAATAAATACTACACTCACATGATCTGACGCATGCATGCAGTATGCATGACAAATATCTTGTAAAGATCCATTTGAGGGTTATATTAGCTGTGTGAACTTTGTAAATGCACTGTATTATAGTCAAGAGCTCTGGGGGCAGGGAGCGCGCGATTTAAAGGGGCCACAGCCTGAATCGACGCATAGTTAATGATGCCCCAAAATAGGCAGTTAAAAAAATGATTAAAAAAAAATCGATGGGGTATTTTGAGCTGAAACTTCACAGACACATTCAGGGGACACCTTAGACTTATATTACTGTACATCTTGTAAAAACTGGTTCTAGGGCACCTTTAAGGAGTGCTGAGTAGTCCCTATAAACCGGAGTGTACCACCTGCCGGCGTCACCTAGCAGCGAAAAAAAAAATAATCATATTTTTCAAAACTACTGCCTTGATCAACACGAAATAGGTGTCATGTGAAAGCTCTAACAGTTTGATTAACACCTAGTGCTGAGTAATTTGCTGATAAATAGAAAAAAAAAAATGTTTTCATAATTTATTTAATAAAAAAACAAATATGTAGATTTCATGTGGCATGTTTACTCAAAACTTCGTGAAACATGCACAGATTGTAGAAAATGCACAGCATTAAAGCAGATTCTCATGATTAAAAGTCCAAAAACAACATAATCCCTTTTGTCGATCACGAGATATTCCTCATGGAGGAACAATTTTAAAAAAACCCACTAGGGGGCATCAAGGGCTAAACAAAAAGGCTACTTTTTTTCCAAATGCTGTAACTTTTGATTACTTTATGCTATCACCACAAAATTTGATCCAGATGCAGCTCATGTTTTTCCTCCTATCTCATTTCCTTCCTGAATTATTGCATGCCAAATAAGAAATATGTAAAATAATAATAACAATTATATGTTTGTTTTTTATCAGCACTTTCTCAACATGAGAATGTCCAAGTGTAATGTAATGTATATTTTCTACAAATTCAAAAAGTGTTCTATCAAACAATACCTATATTTTGACATTTTGAGTCTTTACATTTGTGTATGTCACTCAGAAAAAAACAACTCTAAACATCTCTAAAAATTCCTTCAGGTTTTAAAGGGTTAAACCACACACAAATGCACATATGTGCATACACACACACACACACACACACACACACACACACACACACACACACACACACACACACACACACACACACACACACACACACACACACATATTCTCCGCTGCATTTCTTCTTTCTTCTAGCTTGTTTCCCAATCTAGTTGTCGAATAAACCGGGCATTGTGTACCATGATTGTTGGCTCTTTGATGAATGCTTTGTATTTCTTCTTTTGTAAGTCACTTTGGATAATAGCGTCTGCAACTTGCATAAATGTAAATGAAAGGTTTTCAAATGGATTTGTCAGTCCAGTCATTGCTCCTTCTTCTGAAACAATTACTGCTACACCATCGGATACCAGAATGCGAAGACAGCAGCTACATTAGATCACAATGATTGGTCAGGGACTCAACAACTACACAGAGGTTCTACTTATTGGCCAGGCACACCCCTCTGGCTGTAATGTGAGTGTATATGTGTGTGCATGTATCTTTTATATGCAATACTGAGTGGTAATCAGACTTGCACATCTCTCAGCGCTGTAAATTCCTACACCTCTGACAGACAGATACTCTTTACACTTGCATACACACTCCTAATCTCCCTTCCCAGAAGGCCAGATCACAGAGCATAAATACACATGTACGTCCTAGCAGGAGATTGATGATGAATTGATGGTATGTTGTTGTCTTCTTGCATATTGCATACGATTTTTTTTCACCACCAAGCCCCCGCCCCCCGCCTTCTTGAAAGTCCCAGTTAGAACATTATTAATCACCTTCCTTTCCTCTTCCTTTTAGTGCTGCCTCTCAAATGCTATTAGCACTGCCTGTCCTTCTTCACCAGACTCTGTACTGCTGTGATTGTGTAATCTATATATGTCATTAATGGCAGCAGGAAATAATGCCAAGTATGCGATGAGGTAGATGAAAGAAGATGATGGCTGACAAAAAAACAGACATTTATATTGCATTCGTGTATGTGTACAAATGTCTTGAAATGTATCTGCAACTCAGAGATGTCAAGTGCATTCAATTATTCTGTGTCTGAGAACTGGAATCAGGCTCCAAAATTAATACTTACCAACTGCCAAACGTGGTTAAAATTTGGCTTTGGTGAGTAAATAAAATGTCTCGTAACTTAGGAACCCATCCGTCCATCTGTCCATGTTCAAATGTTTGAGGTTGGTAGGGTGAAAAGTCTCTTATGCTCACCAAGCCTGATTTATTTGATAGAGTAAAAATACAAAAAAAAAAAATAAAAATAATAATAATATAATGAAATATTATTAAACAATAACATTAGAAATGCCTTTACTGTCACTTTGGATCAATTTATCTCTTGCTGAATAAAATTGATTTCTTTAAAAAGGTGTTCAAACAATATAACTTTAAAATGTACAATGAGTTCAGGTTTGAGTTCAAGACCTTAAATTTGCCACCTTTGGAAAAAAGTTCATTTTGGTCTCTGGTTGTAATCAACTAATGACATGTTTATTTGTAAAAGTCTATGCCACATAATCATCGTAATCATAATGTAATCTCACATATGCATAGTAAATTATTTGCCAGATCTTCTGATTCCTTTGCACGGCTTTAAAAGTAATTAATTTGGTGTAATGGTTAAAACACGCTGGCTGTGCTGATTTCACAATAATTAATGTGTGCCTCTTCCTCATTCTCTGACATTTTCTTTTCTTGCGCTTCAAGTCAGCCAATTAAATTATTTACTCAAGACAAGACAATTAATCTGACTGATGAAAGATGTGACACGCTAATTCCTAATTACTAGAGTGTAAATACATGAAATTCACAGCGAACAGATAGAAAGCAATAGATAGAGCCAGTTTGCAGCTAAGGGAACTATGGTGTGGTCTATTTGCTGTCTGGTCTAATAAAAAGACATTCCAAGCCTACCTTTTCTTCACAGACTTAAAAAGTCTTTTGTTTAAAAATGACACAAGCTTTTACAGCTTTGGGCTTTTTTTTCTTTGCCATTTGCAATTAGAAGCAAGAATATCTCCCCTCACCTTGTGCAGTCCGATTTACACACATAATTACATTGTGTTAGCAGACCCTTGGGTATTCCAGCTTAGCCACAGTCACTCCACACCACTGCTGTTGCTTGACCAAATCAAGACTTGTAATTTTTGTTTGGGCATGAAACATTTATGGTAAATAAGAAACAGGGAAAAGCTGGACTGGAAGGATGGATACAGGGACCTTGGGCGGTCTCCTCTGCTATGGGATGAATATTTGATCAGGGTGGTGTCAGGCCAGAGCCTGGCATCCTTGGCACAGGCTTATAAATCATAGTAAATCAGTGCAGTGGGGACGGTTCTGATGAATACTGATCGGCAGAGGTCACACTTACCTGATTACACTTGGTCAAATGTATAAACTGTAAAATGTTTTGTCATGTAAGCATATTTCCAGAGCCATGTACAAATACTAATACATATGGCAGTCCTTCATTTACAGTGCAGTACCTATATTTACAGTACAGGAAAATGAGACTGTAATATTCAGAGCTTATGATTATGGGTTAATCAGAGCTTCAGCATAAATGTTCTGCATTCATTCTGTTGTTGTTTTATTATTATTATTTATGTAGATGTCATATTTTTTTATTCATTACTTATTACATAGACATCACATTTAAAAAGTACCATGAATACCATGAATACCATTCTTCAACATATCTTCTTTTATTTATTACATATTTATGATTAGCCTTTTCAGTGAACTATCCCTCTAATTTGTTTTCAGTGTGTTTCTTGCCCTTTCTTTGTAATTGGTCAAATTTACTAGTAATTTCTGAGTGAAATCAATACAGTGTTTCTACACTTTTCTTTTTTCTTTTTCCCTTCAGTGCAGAGTCTAGGTGAAACAAATTCAGAAGGTGTGGAATTAAAGCGCATCTGCCAACCAGAAGACTGTAGGATGGGGGCTTTCTAGTCTCAGGTCCAGAATACCCACATAATACTCCATTCAAATTACTGAAAGGTACTCACTAATTTTGTTTCAGCAAGTTCTCAGTTGTGTCTGTGAATGTATACACATTTTCTCACAGTTTTTCTGGTGTTTTCTGTATGACTGAGAATTTTGTATTGTTTTCACTGTCTGTTATTGTGATAACATTCTATTTCAGATAAACATTACCCTAAATGGCATGTAGAAACAAAATACAGTCTGGATGGTTTCTTTACATGCCTGTTTCTTCTTGTCTAAATGGGTGGTTCTTGCTATGAATAAACCACAATATGGACCAGACCTTTCAGCCTTTTTCATCAAAGGTCTGGATACATGGGACTGTAGAGGCTTCCAGACAAGTCATTGACTATATAATAACTATAAAGTAACACGTTTTGTTTCTCACAGCAATTGATTATCATTTTTCATTTAAAACCTCTCCAACAAACTCTAACATTTAATGTCATCTTTAAAACAGATATTTTTTTCCTCTAGTGCTTAAATCTAATTTAATCTGCCACCATGGCATCTTTAATTTCATTCTGCACAATATGGTGATCCTAGCATCAAAGCAAGATCGGAAATTCACAGCTTGGCCTGAGAATGCGCTACTCTTGGGTATAAAGTCGACTCGTACAACACCAGCATGATCAAATAGTAGTAACAATATAAAAGTTGTTCTTATGTTTACTTTATAAAACTATTAAAGATTTCACAGATTTCAAAAAAGACACATGCATCGCTTGTCACATGCTGGCATAACTTGATAATCTAGATAAAAGCGGCTTAATGCAGATGAACGATGAAATCACATTTTATAAACACAAGGAACCATCACAAGAAACACCAGCACAAAACATCAACACAAGACAATGAACAGATGATGACTGGATGTTTAAAAAGAGGTTAAAATGAAGGACGTGTTGGTGATTAGTTGACATGGTAACAAACAAGTGTATAAAAATAAAAGTCTTTGAACAAAGAGACACAGGTGATAATGTGACATCACCCAAACAGGGTGGACATTTAACAAATATACCAAAATGCCTTTTACTTGCTAAAAAAATATGAACTATTAATCAAAGAGCAGAAGGCATGTAGATGATTGTGTAGCCTACAGCAGGTTTTCATCAGCTTTGATCTTGTTGACAATTTAGAGGCCTTAAAAATTCATATATCAAATAAACTTTTTATAAAAGTTTTAGGCAACCAGTAGTGGAGGCCAAAATTCCCATAGACTTAGATTATGCCTAACAACATGTTAATAACACGTTAGATCAGGCTAGCAACACTTTGCTGCATGCTAACAATGCCTATGCAGATGCTAAAACATACGGTCATAATGTTGCTATAAGTTTTAGCATATGTGCATTGTTAGCATGCAGCAAAGTGTTGCTAACATGTTTTAGCATCTGTGTAGGCAATGTTAGCATGTAGCACAGTGTTGCTAGCCTGCTCTAACATGTTATTAATATGTTGTTAGGCATAATCTAAGTCTATGGGAATTTTGGCCTTCAATACTGGAATCCGGATCAGCTAGAAAAGATAGAGCAACATGAGTCCGACCTATCCAAAGGTCTGTGTTGGGTTTAGTAGATGTAGCTCAAAAGTTCTTGGATTTAGAGCTCTGGTTCTCAACTCTGGCCCTGGGGACACGCTGCTCTGCACATTTTGTATGTCTCTCTTATCTGACACACTCAGTTCAGTTCATAGAGCTCTCCTAACAAGATGATAAACTGAATCATGCATGTTCAATAAAGAAGTCATACAAAATGTGCAGAGTAGTGGGTCTTACAGGACTGGGGTTGAGAACCACTGATTTAGAGTCAGAGATTTTAATCTCTGAATAAAATACACAGTAACATTAGTATTTTGGCTTTCATCAAGCTAATAACAAACATGGGAGAAACTGGATTATTTATTTTTTTTTAGTTTAACATGCTGTCATCAGTAAACATGGATGGTTTCTCTCAAACAGATTCCACAAGCTGATAAGTAGCATGGTGGAGAGAAAGTTATTGAAGAAAGACTTATAACTGTGTATCTCTAGCCCGTAATGGTGAGAGAGAGCTGGACACAGCCAGGGCCGATGACAGACATCATGGAGGAGAGATGTAGAGTTGTTCACAGGGATAACAATGTCCTCAGCTAAATGTACACAGTGGGTAAAAACATCATTAAACTTTCTCTCCATCCATCCATCCATCCCTCTCTCCACTGCCTCCAGGCCAATCTTTTCTATGATGTGGTGCAGGACGAGTGTGCACAGGTACCAAGTTGATCTCCTAAATGAAAAATCAATGGAACAGACAGTGTATTGGAGAGGAAAGATAGAATTTATCAGTGGCATATTAAATGAGAGTGGTGATGTTGCGGAGATGCTTTTAAATCAAATGCCTATGCGTAATGAATACAAATCTCTACCTCAAATACACACCCTAACTCATTGAAAAACACTTATGTGATGATTATGTGTTGAGAATGCAAGTGTGTATTGTTCCTGTGTCCACAAGTTCATAAGAGAAAGTGTGGGTTGAAATCTACATGCAAAATAGAACCTCATGCATCACTTATTCTCTATTTCACTCTCAGTATTTACCTTGTTTTCCCTCCCTACCAAGGCTAAAGAGTTTTAATTTGCAGATTGCATTAATATGGTAATGTATTAATTATATTTAATTAGAATCCTGTTTACATAAGATGAGAGATTATGCTCTGCTTTCTGAGATCTAAACTCGAAAGTAAATATACAGATAACTTTCATGGCAACAGTCTACTAAAATAGATTTAAAGGTAAAGTTTTAAAACAAATATTTCTGTTGTAGGTTTATTTTTATTAAATCAGTTTCTATATAGGTACATATTTTTCACTATAACCCATAAACCCATAGTGTGAGTCTTTACCAACCTGGACATCATTCACTACCCTCCCCCTCATTCATTAAATAAATAAATAAATAAATACAAATCAAATCATCCTTCTTAGTATTCCTCAATCTATTCATTATAGACATTAAAACAAGAAGGGAAAATTTATATATATATATATATATATATATATATATATATATATATATATATATATATATATATATATATATATATATATATATATATATATATATATATATATATATATATATATATATATATATATATATATATATATATATATATATATAATGTCTATATTTAAATAATTTTTGCAAAAAGTGTATAGGGTCGCTAGCGACCCAAGTTATGTAATAGTGTAAGTATATATTTAGTTTTTTTTTTCTGCACAAAAATTATTTAATCTCTAATGACTCAATAAGTGCAATTCACTTTTAATCGTCAAGGTGGCAATGTCTGATACAAAATGATGATGTGATGTTTCACTTAATTACCACAGGCATAAAACAAAATAATAGACAAGTGTCATCTGCAAACCTTGAAATATCTCAGCAATTTACTGCAGAGCAAGTACTGTACATTATTGTTTTCACTGTTATTTGATTGTATTATTGTATTGTTGATTCTATAATTCTATTATTGTATTGTCACTTGATGGTAGATCTGGTGAAGAAGCTGTCAGAGATCAAAATATTGATTTTGAAGACATTGAAAATGAAAGTTTTGAGATGAGATTGCGAATATGAGCCAGATGCTGAATGTACTGGGGAAATGAGCTCTGACAATAGCAGTGATGATGTTAAAAAAAGCATCTGCTTAAATTGAACCCTTCCAGGTTCCAAAAGGAAACAAAATATTACTTTAATATTTTTTAATTGTTATTAAAATATCAGGAGAGTTTTATACTATTGCAGCAGTTAGAGGTCCATCTGTGTTAGAAATAGTTCCAAGTCGCAAAAGACCCAAATATGTAATAATAATTGGCAAAACAAACAAACATTTCAGGGTTAAAATTATAAAAAGATATTTCCACACATTGACCTTTTGTGACAACATACCCCAAAATTTGGCATATTATATGGAGTAAGTTGTCACAATGGAACCTACCATTAAAATGAAGGAAATTGTGCCAAATCTAAACAATAAAACATTTAATGAAACATTTTAAACATGTGACAACTACCTGACATTTATATAATAATAATACAAATAATAAACATGACCTTAAAGGCCTTGTCCATGCATGGTATTAAAAAGTTTGGCACAATTGCCTTTTGATTGATTAAAAAAAAAATAATAATAATAATAAAAATAAAAAAAATTCCAAGGAGTAAGACAACATCTTTTATACATTACTCACTTCCTAAAATTAGACATGGGTTTAAGGCATTATGAAACCTTTTTTTTTCAACTGATAAGAGCAGAAAAAATCTCTTGAACTAATTGCATTATGCATTGAATCATGAAGACTACAGCTCCATCTGACTTTCCCAAAGAAATCTGTGTGGTTTAATGATCAAAACCTTTTCTGTGCATGCAAATGAATGCGTATTGGAGGGACTTTAAAGGAGTTGCATATCCCTAGTTGCAAGGCACCCTGTTGCTTTTTGCATCCTTTTCAGGACACTTCAGTTCTCTGGTTTAGCTGTTTAATAGTGACAGACATGTTTATTTTTTTGTGGTTGTTGCCCCATGTGTAAACTGAACAGAATTGTGGGTATGTGTCCAGACTCATTAATG
The DNA here is from genome assembly GCF_024489055.1 of Chanodichthys erythropterus. Taxonomy (NCBI): domain Eukaryota; kingdom Metazoa; phylum Chordata; class Actinopteri; order Cypriniformes; family Xenocyprididae; genus Chanodichthys; species Chanodichthys erythropterus. Next base: position 27,782,479 of record NC_090232.1, read on the forward strand.
TGGGTCTTTTGAGTGCAAAATGATTGAAATTAAAGATAGAAGAGATGGGAGATGTTTATGAGTAAAAGCCAGAGAATGAAATCTAGAACAAGAAATGAAAGGTTAAAAAATCGATTGAATGAATTTATTTTATACTTATTTTTATAATTTATGTATTAAAACACTTGATGATTCATGGAAGTTTACAATCATCATATCTTTTTTTCCCCCCATGTAGTTTCATCAACAAAATGTCACTCTTCTCACAGTCCATTTAATTAAAAAGCATTGCCCACATCCAATCCCATGAGAGACCCCTCCATATACGACCACCCTCAGAGCTCTGATGGGGAGCACATCCAAAGTCAATGCACACATGATCAATCAAATCCAGAGAACAAAGGCTAAAATGCATTGATCCACGGCACGGCATGTAGCATGACATCTCCAAGCGGCATCAATTAATTGAGTTTCATGAGTAAATGGAGCTCAAGTCAATTAATGTTATAGCTTCACTGATGACTTACGCCGCTATAAAATGATGGGTTGGGGCCATTAGGTGACTGGTGATGCTGTTGCATTTCTGCTTTGATTCACATGTGTCTGGGAAGAGGGATAGTGATTATGGCAGCTTAAGATATGCTTGTTAAAGCTAATCTGCAGTGACAAGTACAGTGACACTGTTGATACTTGGATTGCAGTGTGATTACGGAAATGGATCCTTCTTACAATACAAGATTCATTCAAAAATGTGGGAGCCATAAGAAACAGATCAAATATGTTGTTTGGAATGGAACGTCTATGAAAAGAATAGTTGTCATAATTTATTTACCTTGTGTCGTTTCGAACCCTTTACCATTACTTTATTTCTACTTTGGAACACTTTCTTATGTCTTATGCAAATACAATGACTGAAGCTATTGTGAAATATTATTACAATTTAAAATGACTACTTTCTTTTTTAAATATATCTTAAAATATAATTTATTCATGTGGGCAAAGCTGAATTCAGCAGTTTCGTTTCTGATCTTTAAAATAGCATATAGAGGCACTTTAATAAATAGATAGAGAACAGAATTTATTCGAAAAGCATTGTTTTGTAATGAGTAGCATAAGTCTTTACTGTCACTTTTGAAATATTAATTTCTTCATTTTGTGGGTAAAAAAAAAATAATAATAATAATAATAAAAATACACAACATCAAACAAATCAGTAATTTAAAAGCAAACCACAATCAAAAGTTCAGTGTTTGCCATTGTATTGCCATTAATTAAAGTAGATTCACTTCTATTGCAGCTCCAGAGTGTCTATGTTTCTGGTCAGTACATGACTGTCAGTGAGACCTCAAGTGATTGACCACCATCCAGACCCTTATCTCATATGCAGTTCTGAAGCCTTATTCAGATGGTTGGGAAGAGTAGCGTGTGTGTGTGTGTACCTGTAAGAGAATGAGGACTTAATTGGGCTGAGGCGAAAGCAACAGAGACCAATTACCCATACTCCTATGGTGCTCCAGAGGCCTGTCAAACCTTTTGTCTATCGTGTTTTACGGTTTGCTGAGGCCAGAGCTGCTCTTTTGTGCATTGTCACAATCTGCAGCCGAATGACTTTGCATTTAAATGAAGCCATCACTGAGCTCTACGCAAAAGTAATCTGGCTTGAGGTATCAGAGGGTGAAGGCTATGTTATTAATCAGTTCAGTTTCACATGGAAGACAAAAATATTTTCCAACAAGTATAACCAACAGAGTAGATACAAGCAAATCTATTAGAGTGCATAAATGTGTAGAGCATTTGTTAATATGTATGTATGTGGGTGTAAGTCTTGAAACTGTCAGTGAAGTGCTGCACTGTTACACTTAAAATGGATATGCCTAATTAAAAACTGTAGCTTATAATTGGCAGTATTACAAACAGAGGTGACATATAGGGAGGCTAAAATTACTTGGACACTTAATCCACAATTAAAACATATCTGAATGCAATTGCATAAAATATAATATCAAACCATTGGAAATGTACACTGGTTAAAATGAAGAAAAACAAAGTCTCTGGTTGTCAATAGTTAATGCGTTAAAGGCTGCTTGAGGGTGTCAGGTTGAGATGGAGGAGCAAAGACTTAAAGATGCAGAGTAATATGGGCTTTTATTATTCAAAAAGAAAATGAAATACAAACTATCCTGGAAGGGAAAACAAACCGGCAAGGCAAAGCCAAAGCAAAGCTCACACAAACACAGAGTGACAGGATCCTGTCACCAACATAAAAACAAGACCAATCGAGGTAGCAGGATCCCGACAGAGGGAAACTGGATTTATATACAGTATCTACAAATAAATAAATAAAATACAGAAAGTGAAGTTAATTCTTAGAAAAGATCTATCATTGGCCATATACCTCGACCTTGGCATCCTGTAACTTGACATTGAATGAATACTCTGTGGGCTGTCCAATATGTTTGGCTGTGTTATAGTGAAGCCTGACACCATAATGACTGCAACACAAAATGTGGCCCATCCTGAGCACACAGCTTACTGTAACCTCTGTTGTGTCTCTGTTCTCTATTAAAGTCAATATGGAGGAAACCAGATCCTGTGTGGTGAGTGAGCTCTCTTTCTCTCTCAAGGTTGATGGGCTTTTACAAACATTTAATGTGAAATGTATGCAGTTCTGTGGAGTGTGTATGGGTGTAAGTTAACAAGAAGAAACATCTTATGAAAAAAAAAAAGAAAAAAAAAAAGCACATGATGATTTGCACTGTATGTGAATGCATGATGTAATTACACAAATACACATACATTTTACATTCACCTATTGTTATTCATCTGTTCTCATGGTAACTTCATGTTCCCATAAAAACAGTCTAATTTTATGTTACTTAAATTTTTTAAGTTGCGCTGTCCAATATGTCAGTTATGGTGAACTTATACTGACACCTAGAGGCACGGATGAAACATCATGCAAAAAAAAAAGTAAAAAATAAAAATAAAATAAAATATTTATATATTATATATACAAAGGTTATTGACATATTATCAATGTAGAAAGGGGCCAATAACAACACTTAGCCATTATTCATTTTTTCTGTTAACTAATGTGGTGATCAAAATGGTGGCTCCATGGAGCTCCAGGTAAAAATAATCAGCTTATAGACTGCATTGTATTATAAACATAATACTCATTTTTTATTGGTAACAATTTTCTTCTACTCATAATTTCTACTCCTCATTGTACTCATTTTTTATGGGTAATAATGTGATGACACACAATATATAACTGGAGATGTGTCGAAATTACGTTTTAATGTGAATATTCATGACTCCAAAAAAAAAAAAAAAAGGAGAACAATTATCAATGCTATTGTAGAAATGGGCCAATAATAACACTTGGCATTAATTTACAATATTAACTAACATGGTGATTACCAAAATAAACTATTTAGCATTGAGCTGGTCATGTGATTTTAAAATGGCTCCATGGGGATCCATGTAAAAAATATCTGCTTGTATTAAAGGGATAGTTCACCCAAAAATGAAAATTTGATGTTTATCTGCTTACCCCCAGGGCATCCAAGATGTAGAGGACTTTTTTTCTTCAGTCGAACGCAAATTATGATTTTTAACTGCAACCGCTGCCGTCTGTCAGTCAAATAATAGCAGTGATTGGGAACTTGAACAATAAGAGTCGAAAAAACTTCCATAGACAAATCCAAATTAAACCCTGCGGCTCGTGACGGCACATTGATGTCCTAAGACACGAAACGATCGGTTTGTGCAAGAAACCGAACAGTATTTATATATTTTTTTACCTCTAAAACACCACTATGTCCAACTTCGTTCAGCTTCCGGCTAGTGAGGTCAGATTGCGCTCTGACAATGGAAGTGATGTCTCGCGCTCATTGAAGTATATGGGCGAGACATCACTTCCATCTTCAGAACGCGTTTTTTGACCTCACTAACAGGAAGCTGAACGAAGTTGGACATAGTGGTGTATTAGAGGTAAAAATTATATAAATAATGTTCGGTTTCTCGCACAAACCGATCGTTTCGTGTCTTAAGACATCAATGTGTCGTCACGAGCCGCAGGGTTTAATTTGGACTTGTCTATGGAAGTTTTTTCGACTCTTATTGTTCAAGTTCCCATCTACTGCTATTATTTGACTGACAGACGGCAGCGGTTGCAGACTGAAGAAAAAAAGTCACCTACATCTTGGATGCACTGGGGGTAAGCAGATAAACATCAAATTTTCATTTTTGGGTGAACTATCCCTTTAAGCTACTGATTTGATTGGAATCTTCATCTCATGTAAGTCTACATGATTATAAACATATCTTTCAGTAGTACTACTCATATTTTATGTTTTTTTTTTTTTTTTTTTTTTTTTTTTATGTGGGAAAAAAGTGACAATGTACCTTGTGTGCTTTCCTCTACTAACATCTATGCAGTGATGTAAGTGCACTAGTTTTCATGTGAGTTCATGTCCAGTAAAATGCCCTCCGAGATCCTAGCACCTCACACTCCTCCCCGGTGCTGTTTAACATGGCTCACACTCTGCCTCATTCCCCTCCATGTTGTTTAATCGGGAAGAGAGTCTGTAATTAAAAATCAAGAGAAGCCACAGTCGAGAGTCATAATCACCATTATTATCATTAGTGTAGAGATGAAAGTACTCTTAAATTTCAAGTGCCGCAGACCTCCGTCTGTTCAATTAGTTTGAAGGAGTGTGTGTGCATGTGCGCGAGGGTATGTGTATTCATGTGTGTTTGCAAATGTCTGTCATGTGTAAGATTTGGAAGAAACAGACATGCCTTTTAAAATCCAACCTCATCTTTGTAAACAGTGAGTTTATGGGTTTACTGTAAGCGTGTATATTTGTGTGTACAAACTACACAAAAACACACATTCCCTGGCACATCTTACTGCATCTCTAATCTGTCGCAGTGAGAGATGACTGTTAAATGCACCAGCAGTTTTTAATATGTGTAGGTCACGTGTCATCTGCCCTCTGTGTTCTCTCATATACTGAATTAAGGCCTAACTCCACACATCTTTATGACTTCACTCTCTTCTGGATGTGGTATGAGGCGTATCTGACATGCCTGTGATTTCCCATGTGCCCAATGACTGTTTGTTTCCTGTCACACTCCCATTCTGCTTATCGGACTGTGTGAAATAGTGGCTTCTTGAACAGCTATATTAAAGCAAGAGGTTATGTGTGTAAAAAATCAGATTATGACTATTTCATTTTCTTAATCTGGAAATGCACTGTCAGTGAATGAAACATCAAGTTATAACACATTTAAATTGTAAGTCGTTCTTACTTTTATGTTTTCTCATATGCCTGGGAAATGTATGTCTTCTGCCAGGTGAAGTCAGGTAAAATAGGCCAGTTAAGGTTTGGAATGTTATCATAGTTATTTAATATTCAATATCTAATCACTGGATTTTAATTTTAAAATGACCTTTAAAAAAATATTTTGATGGTTGCTTTGATTTAAATTACTCAATAATATTAAAATAATCTTAATTTACAACTGTTCAAAATTTTGAGGTCTGTACATTTTTGAAGAAGAATTTAATGGATGCATTAAATTGATGAAAAAGTGACAGTAAAGATATAAAACATTACAAAAAAATCTGTTTCAAATAAATGTTGTTCTTTATACTTATTAAAGAATTTTGAAATGTTTCATGTTTTCCACACATACACACACACACACACACACACACACACCAAAATAAATAAATAAATAAGCAGCAGGATTGTTTTCAACACAGATAATAATGTTTATTGAGCACTAAATCAGCATATTAGAATGATTTCTGAAGGATCATGTGACACTGAAGACTGAAGTAATGGCTTCTGATAATTCAACAGTTATTTTAAATTAAAATAATATATCACAATATCCCTGTTTTTACTGTATTTTTAATCAAATAAATGCAGCCGTGGTGAACATAAGAAACTTCTTTTAAAAACATTAAAAAATCTTACCAACCCTTAAATGTTGTAAGCTGAATGCAAACTTTTGTATGAATGCAGTCACAATCACCACTTTACTGCAACTGTCAAGACTGTTTATGAGGAATGCTACAAAAAATGTTCTTCTGAAAGATCATTCTTTCTCATAAAAACACACAAGTTGATGAGTTAAAAAAGTTGACTTGTTTTTATTTTAATTTATCACCCACAAGTTCAATTTATACTCCATTAACTTAATCCCCCAGAACCCATTTAATACATTAATTATAGTGGGATACATTTCTTGCAATATGTTCTAAATTCTATTAGGCATATTTTCTGTTATTTGCTGTACAAATTCACTGGAGCCTATTTTAGTTACACACAGTGTTGTTGACATGGAGGAAGACTTCTGACATTTAAATTGTAAAGGATTATCTGTGTTCGTTGTCTGTTTGGGATGGAAGTGGTGAAGTCAGAAGTGAAAAGGGGTGTAACGATATGCTCAGCTCATGATACGGTATGTATCTCGAGACAGAGTTCACGATATGATATGCATCACGATATTTTGAGCAAAATGAAACTGAAATTCAAACAAGATTTATTCAAAAAACATTAACAAATTTCAATAATTTTCCTTGTACATACAAGATCACATTTCAAGGTTTAATAAAAACCTTCTGTATTCAAATCAACAGCTGAATAGGTCTGTCTGTCATTGAAAAAGAATGTTAAATTTAACATGAACAAAGAATTATGAATAGGGGCCGTTCACATATCGCATCTAAAAATGCGTGGAAGGCGCTACCGCACCACTTCTCCTTCTTTCCAAAGCTCTTGCGCTCCCGTCGGCCGTTGCTATGCAACCATGAACTGCGCTCTCGAAGAGGATCAGGAAGTTTATGCAAAGGATAAATGATTTCTAGCCCTTGCATTAGCTTTACTACTAGATATATTTATAGAGATAATATATAAAAACCACCCTGTACAGCTACGATCAGCTGTTCGGCTGAGCTTTTGATGTTTTGTTACGGAAAGGCCATAGCTGATCGGTTGATTCTTGTCACACGACCTGCAGTGCGCTTGCGGCATTCTGAAAAGTTGAGAATTGTTCATCTCGATGCGCCTGGAAAACGCACCGGATGCGCGTTGCGACCGCGTTGATCCCATTATGAGCCGCCTGCCGCGCGGCTACATTTAAAATAACTGACTGGCACGCGGAAAAGACGCAATATGTGAACGGCCCCGCGGAACTTCTTAAAGCAAAGCATCGCAAGCATCTTTTGCTTTTCTGTGAGCACAGCTGTTGCTGTGGCACTGCAGTAAAGGAAAGCCACGACTTTTCTCACGCGACCAAGCAAGAGACTGACGCGAGAAACGTTTAAACCTGCTTTCAAGATTCAATGTGTGCCCGAAACACTTACTGAACTAAAGAGCTGATTGAGACACACCATTTATATGCGGTGACAACCGGCTTTTCTCACTCCCACCTTGCAGAGTAGGTCACGATGGCAGCTCAACCGATAAGATTAGACTGTCGTCATATCATAAAAGCATCGGCATCACTCTACGATGCATATCGTAACATTTTTGCATTGCGAAATATCGTACTGCGATAAATCGTTACACCCCTAGAAGTGAACTGACGAATGAGAGCCCCATCACCTTTGAGTGTAAAATAATCGAGCCAATGCAGTCTTTTCTTGTGGACGCCAGGAGGGCGGCACTTCACCGTGTAGGAAGGGTGACCTGAGGATTACGGTAAGGGCTTCCCCACCAAGACCATCTCCGTGGGCCCCTAATTCCTCCAGCACACTGCAGCCAGTGGTGCTTCCTGAAGATTGTGGTGGTCACCCCCATGAGTGACCATCCGTTTCTTTTGGAGTGCCTGTTAAGGACCAAATGTCAATCACAGCATCGGAAGGTGAGCATGAGTTATCTGGAGATGAAGACTCGGCTGTGTTGCCTCCTTCCGGGAGAGTAGTATTGTCCAAACCCAATCCAGAAGTGACCGCTATGCTTTCCCGGGCCGCCGAGAAAGTCAGGCTCGCCTGGAATCCTCCACCGTGTCCCAAACCTTCTCGGTTGGATGATTGGTTTCTCGGGGCAGCTCACTTGTTCACAGTGCCCCACCCCAGTACCTTTCTTCCCGGAGGTGCATGAGGAGGTGACCAGATCATGGAAGACACCTTTATCTATCCAAAGTCGCAATGAAATTGTGTCCGACTGACGGCACGCTCGATTAGTCAAGCGATGGCCACTTTAGTGGTCTAGGACCTCACCTGTGGCTGAACCTGGCCGGTATGAGGGATAGCGATAAGTATCGGTTCCTGGATTCCCCCATATCTCAGGTCGGCCTATTCAGTGAAGCGGTCGAGAGCTTTGCCCAGCAGTTCTCAGCTGCACAGAAGCAGACGGAGGCAATTAAACACATCATTCCCTAGCGGTCCACTGCTGCCACCACCCCACCACTGGCCGCAGTCCCTCTGCCTGCTCGTCGTCGAGGGTGCCCGGCTGCATCGTCCTCCGCCCCTGTTAAGTCTGCCAAGCAGCAAGCATCGTGGATGCAGCGCCCAGCCCGCTCAGCCAAACCAGGTGGCAAGAGATCCAGGAAGCAGTCCTGAGACGGGTGACCTGGAGGAGATGAGGACAGCTCTTCGGGAGATGATCCCTGCTGTAACGAAATGTAGCGGTTATTAATCAATTTATGGATGAAATATGAATATAATAATTCATAAGGTTATGAATAAATTATGATTCATATATCGACCCAACGGGGAATTAAACATATATCGTGAATCAATTACAACGAATTATAATCAATTACATATATGATTAGTTCTGGTTTAATAATTATTTAGAGAAACTGTTCGTTTGTCCAGCAAACTAAGTCCCTCACAGAATATTACAAACAAAGTTATCTGGCCATGAAAACAACCTGCTATTATAACATCAAAGCATTAAACGATCGAAAAACGTTAAAGTGACTTGGGTTTTCAGCTGAAAGAACAAACAGAACAATCGAGCATGAATAACGTTTTAATATATGCAAACTACGAATACAGAGGTTATACATCTAAATATATATACAAGAAAATACACACCTATGTACAAGAATAGAAGTAGAGAAGGAAAGAGAGAAGGCAAGTAGCAAACTCACAACCAGTCCTAAGCCAGCACGGAAATCAGTTTCATCATCTAAGATTGAGAAACGGCAGTATACTTGCATTGGTTGCGTGTGTCGAATTTCAGGTTAGCGCTGGTGCAGTTCGTTGGCTTCCTCCGTTCAGCGGGAAGGTTTGAACTGAGGACGAGAGTGAGTTTCGCTGGAAGATGGCGATCCCGAAGCTGAGCGCGATGACAGCGCGTGGTCACCGGAGGGGTCCGGGAAAAACGTGCACGAGATGCTTTGCTTTTCTTTGCTTTTATGACAGATAAGCCGACACACCTCCTTGAGGTGGGGTAGCCAATAACATGGGTGCAAAGTTGGCGGGAAAGCTTTCCCATTGTTTGGCCTCACGACTTAATCCAATGATTTATGACTACCAGATCAGATCTCCAAACGGAGTGTGTTCTTCACAGTATCATTAAACACATAGAAAAATACATTTGTCCGTTTGGTGACATGTCTCAATGAATAGCTCGAGTCCGGAGCTTTGAAACGAGATCAAACTCGATAGGTCAGGAAGGCATAGGAGAGAAGTTATGGTTTACAGACAAAATTATATCATTAAAATGCACACTAGCACAAATACACTCATTTAAACACTAGGAAACATGCATACGCCCTAAAATATATGAAATATATATTTCAGCATAGTGGTGCTATATATATATATATATATATATATATATATATATATGCAGTTAAAAGTGTATGTTTGTGTGTTTCTGTATGTGTGTCTGTGTGTGTGTGTTTTTGTGTGTGCCAGTGTGTGTGGGTGCTGGAATGTGGATCTGGCCCGTAGTCCACATGAGGGGCCCCTTTGATGTCCTAAGAGCAAGGAAATTGGGCCTGCTGTGTTAACTCGGAGGGCCACAAAGGTGTCAAGTGGGCTCATCTTTAGTAGACAGTTCGGAGCCGATTTAGTGATTAAGAAACAAAGTTCATCAGGTTAACAGCGTTCTGGAAACTCCAAAGTTTATTGATTATCCTGATACGTGTGCATACGCTACACTGCATTGCTCCCTCCCCTGGAGGAGGGTTGGGTGGAGAATCTTTTGTTTCGTTTGTTTCTGTTCCATTGCTGGCTCCTCAGAGTCCAGAGGTATCCACATCTTCACTAAAATAGCTGTTTCCCATTCCTCCAGGTCCCAAGAGGGTGCGTCTGGCGGTGTGCGACGCTATGCCTCGCCACCCTCAGCCCCCTCCCACTTTGCTAGCAACAGAAGTGTGTGTGTCGAGGCCAACCCTTTTGTACCATCTCCCATACACCCTGTCACCTCACCGAGCCAGACCCCACTTTGGGCCGCTCTGCCATCCAAGTCGGGTCTCTCTGCTCCGCCTTGCTGCCCCACCCCAGGTACATCTGTGGTGCCAATGGTCCCACTGGTTCGGAGTCTGGGAGCTTGGCTTACGCTTCCCAGCCCATCCTGCTGGCTCCTCCGCACCATCAGACTATGGTCCAGGCAGCTATGCAATTCAGTTCATCCAGCATCCCCCATTGTTAAGGGGTATTCACTTAACTCGCATTCCTGCAAGCGATGTCCCTGTTCTCCGGCAGCGATCGATTGCAGCGATCGACTTGAAGGTTGCGTACTTTCATTCTTCCTTGACACAGACCCTTTCTACAGTTTGCGTTCGAGGGTCGGGCATATCAGTATAAAGTCCTACCCTTCTGGCTGGCCCTGTAGGCCCGAGTCTTTACCAAGGTCACGGAGATGGCCATTGTTCCCCTCAGGGAACGTGGCGTTCACATTCTCAACTATCTCGGCGATTGGCTCATTCTAGCCCACTCACGAGAGCAGCTGTGTGAAGATCTGGTGCTAGCTCACCTCAGCCGGTTGGGTCTTCGGGTCAAGTGGGAAAAGAGCAAACTTGGCCCATGCAGAGGATCTCTTTTCTCAGGATGGTATTGTACTCGGTCAGTCGGACAGCGGCCCCTCTGAAACTGTTTCAGTGGCTCCTTGGAGCATATGGCATCAGCAGCCACAGTCACACCACTCAGATTGCTTCATATGAAGCCGCTTCAGCACTGGCTTCACAGCCGAGTCACAAGATGGGCGTGGCAATGCGGCACACTCTGTGTGCCCATCACACTGAGCTGCCGTCATACCCTCAAACCGTGGTCGGACCCCTCGTTCCTGCGGGCCACTGTCCTGTCCACAGATGCACCACTTGGGGAGCCATGTACAACGGGCATGCAGTTTCGGGTCTGTGGACGAGGCCCCAGCTGCAGTGGCATATCAATTGCTTCAAACAGCTGCTACTAGGCAAGCATGTACTGGTCTGCCAGGTCATGCTAGTTGCGCCCTATTGGCCCAACCGGACCTGGTTTCCAGTACTGATGCTCCTCGCGACAGCACCTCCTTGGCCCATTCCTCTGAGGAAGGACCTCCTGATTCAGAGACGCGGCACCCTATGGCACCCGCGTCCGGACCTCTGGAAACTCCAAGTCTGGTCCCTGGATGGGATGCAGAGGTTCTATGTGATCTATCCCTGTCAGTGGTAGACACCATCACTTCTGCTAGAACTCCTTCTACAAGGCACCTCTATGCTTTGAAGTGGAACCTGTTCATCAAGTGGTGTTCTTCTCACCGAGAGACCCCCCGAACTTGCTCGGTCAGGTCAGTGCTTTCCTTCTTGCAAGATGTGTTGGAGCGAAGGCTGTCTCCCTCCACCCTCAAAATGTATGTTGCTGCTATTGCTGCACATCACGATGCAGTCTCCTGATTGAAGTGGGTTTGGGTACCTGCATGCTTTTTCGGTTGACTTTGTACCGGTACGTGGACAGAACACTAAGCTTTAGGACCTCAGAGCAGTTCTTTGTCTGTTACAGAGACCAGCAGAAGGTAGATTCTAGTATCTTCTTTCTGGGCGCTGGCGAATGGCACCATGCTGATAGATACACAGTATGTAGAGCTGCGTGCTGGGCGACACCTAGCACATACATTAGATTATAGCCTCTGTGTGGAACCAGTTGCTTCCTGCGTGCTCGCCCCAGTGGCCAGTAATGCCTGGAGCCTCCATTCTTGTATCGGCCTGCAGTGCCATTCCCCTATCGGAGTGGATAAGTGCGCTTATTGCTCCAGTGATGGGTCACGTGCTCGTCTCCTCAGTGAAAAACAGAGTGCGATTGCACCCACTTTCACATTTATACCCGCACCGCGAGGCGGGTCTCATGAAAAATGGGTCTCTCGCAAAGCTCGCACGCCAATATGCGTTGGCTCGTTTAGTTTACACTTGAAGGTTACTGGGCTCTCATACGATATCTCAGTTCGTTGATTCACTTCTGATGTACGTCTCCGTTCCCTCCTTCAGGGAACGAGGGTTACATATATAACCGAGATGTTATTTATTGCCTGAATTATTGTTTTCACTTTATGTTCATTTGGTTAATTAGACTGTGTATTTAAGCCCTGTGATTTTTTCTGTTCTTTGTCAGTTCTTGTCATGTGTACAGCGCTTGTTCTGTTTCTAGTGTTCGGAGTATTTTGAGTTCTGTTAAATAAATAAACACTGATGTGAATAGATCCATTTCCTCACCTTCATTGCAACTGTTTGTGGAAATGTGCTGAAAACATTATTATCTAAATGAAATGCTAAAAAAAACATCTACTTATACTAGAAATGTTGTTCACAGTGTCGTTCTTTATAAAACTAGGGGAAGTTCTCTTTTCACCCTCCGGGCTGTATTATGCAATACAGGTTGGGTGTGAAAAGTTTTGGTTTAAAAGGCCCCCCAAAAATAAACAGAAATCAATAAATTTAGTGTAATTTTATGAAAACAAATCAATACTTTATTCCAAGCAAGTATTGATCCTTTATTAATTGATCCTATATATTTTTCCACAAAGCATAAATAAATGTGCCATAAGATAGCTAAGCATATCTAATGTCTTAGTCTCCAGTGCATCAAAAACTCTGCTTTGTTAAATATGTTTGGCACATTATGGATTTGAATATTTAAGATTTTTGCTGCCTAGTTCTTGCCAATTAATGAAAAAGAAGGCCTTACCAAACCCAGATCCTATAATTGAGACTCCTCTCAGTCCATTCCAGTGCACTCAAAGGATTTTAAAGGGTCTTATGCACTTCAGGTTCTTACTTTTTACAGAGACTAATAGAGAAGACAGGGCTGCTGATCAGGTACGTAACAGTTGTAGCAGTGGTAAGACACAGACATTGAAAAGCTTGTGGAACATCTGTTTTGAAATGTATTAATTTAAAGACTTGGGAGAAGTTTTATGAACTGCCTAACCTGTCTGGCCCAGTTTCACACACTTCATTTTAGAGACTTTGTATTCACAATGACATTTCCACAGTGTTTGTGCAAGTTAGCAAACAAACAAACAAACACACACATACACACTCACACATGGATATCCCCTTCACAAAGGACCCATAGGGTGGCGTTTGCAATGTTCTCTCCTGACTTTGGTTCTTCATATTGATTGTATCTGCTGAATTAGCATTTCACCTCACTTTTTCTCCACAGAGAGTGTGATTGCCAATACCTCTTACAGGTCTAGAAACAACTGCTGAAAAAGCGATACAAATCAGCTACTCAAATTAATGAGCACATTTGCATTATGTAAATAGTTCAGATGTTGATTGCCTTCTGTTTTATGGAAATGCTATGCACGGGAGAATATCTTCTCTTTGTACTATAGAATAAGAAAGAACATATTTCTATATATATGTTATGTAGACTGGAGTAATGGTGCTGAACATTCAGCTTTGTCATCACAGTAATAAATTACATTTTTTAAATGTATTAAAATATACAACTATTAATTATTTTAAATTCTATTTATTCTATTTATACTATTTCAGAATATTACTGTTTTTTTATATTTTTTTTTAAATATTTTTATATCGAGCCATATCAGCCTCAAAAATAATACATTTACAAAACAAAATTCAAAAATGCACAGCACAATTCACACTTACAAAATCCGATTCATAAATTCAAAACACAATTCATAAATACACAAGTAAAAGCATAAATATTTCCCCAAATGCTCACACAAATACATCTTACCCAAAATAAATTTAAAATGTTTACACAAATATGTATATATCAAGTTCTTGAATTTCCATCATACACTTATGAATGATGTTACATGTATGGATCGGTGAATCTGCATTTAAAAAATGTCACACATGCGTGGACTGCTTTGAATTTGTGTGCATTTTTTTTTTTTTTCTTCCTGGCAGGGTAAGATTCATAAATATCTTCTTTTTTTTTTTTTTTTTTTTGAGGATGTTTAGCCAATCACTGTGAGCTTTTAATGCACCAATCATAATGCTCCTTAATGAACAGACTCAAGAAACTCAATGCTGTACTGTGCATTGTTCATTGTTCCATGATCTGGTCTTTTATGTAAAGACATTTTAATGGGTACTCTTTTTTTTAGCACCTGATTAGAATTTCTAAAAAAATCACATTATGATTTATATCGTTCACACAAAATACAGCTACCCGGTTTGCCTGCTGTCTTATACACCAAAGTTGCACATACCCTGTTTATTCAGATCAATCTGTAATGTTATTAAATAAGTGTTAAATGTCCAGATATTTCATTTAATAACAACAATTATGTAATAGGACTGGGAAAAAAAAAAAAAAAAAAAAAAATATATATATATATATATAGTTAGAGCAAGGTCAGCTCAGAAGGTGGGTAATCTGTGTAAATTTACCAGGTTGGTAATTACATCTAACCAACCCAAATAATTTGTACTTAATCTATTTGCTCTTTAATTAATCTTTAATTAATCCCTCTCCAAGAACATTCATACCTTCATACATGATTTGACTCACTCCTGATCGCTCTTCAAACATTATGCTGAACTGGTCAAAATGACCTGGCTAAACTTTTTTTTTTTAATGAATGGATTTTATGGAAGTAAAATAATGCCATATGTTTTTGAAACAAAAAGCATGTTGAATTGCACTAATTGAAAAAAAAAAAAAAAAAAACAAAAACAAAAAATGCATTGCATTAACCTGTTACATGTGCACTCTGTTTTGGACTTGGTTTGGACTTGTTGTTGTTCTATTTCCCGCCACCAGTTTGTCACCATAGCAACTAATCATCACACCCAGCTGTTCCTTATCACCCTGCTTGTTATCCCTTGTATATAAGCCCTGTGTTTCCAGTCCTGTGTTGTCCGGTATTGTTCATGTATTGTTTGGTGTATGTTCCTGCCTGTTCCTGTATTCTCCTGTGGATATTCCAGTAAAAGACTTGTTTATATATATTTCTTCTCGTTGTGTGCTTTATAAACCAGCATCCGTAACAGATTACCGGACCGAAACAGTCAAACAGATTGGGGCGTGTTAAGTGTTTGTTGTTTTCCGTCATAGTGTTTTTCTTTTTCATGTTTCTCTTTACATCCCCGTCATCATTTACACACCCGCATTTCTGTTAATCTGCCTTGAGCAGAAGGACCGCTCCCTCGAGGAACATCTGAATGACTATCTGTTCCTAGCACCATCGACACAATTCCCGGACAGCAGCCTTTGCAACTTTCTGTTTGCCGGCCTGAACACCACCACCAAAACGCTGCTGTCTGGGGAAGGACCTCGAGGGAGCTTCCCTGAATACGTGGAGTGGGTACTGGCGTCCTGTGGATCGTCAATGACCATGGGCTTCTATGACAACGATGCCAGTCCCATTCCCACTCCCACTCCAGCGCCCAGCCAGGAACCATCAGACGGCGTGGAAGGACAGCATGACCCCACCAAAGACAGAGAGCCCGCCTCCACCGCAATGCAGGAGCCAGCGACCAGCGGAATGACTGAGCATAACATCACTGCGGAGACGGAGCCCAGCGTGTCTGACCAGGTGTGTGAGTTTGCTGTCACCATCGCCGAGGAAGACAGTGTGGAAGACGAGG
Source organism: Chanodichthys erythropterus (assembly GCF_024489055.1). Taxonomy (NCBI): domain Eukaryota; kingdom Metazoa; phylum Chordata; class Actinopteri; order Cypriniformes; family Xenocyprididae; genus Chanodichthys; species Chanodichthys erythropterus. Next base: position 27,798,484 of record NC_090232.1, read on the forward strand.
GGTTGGATGGGAGCCCCGCCCACACTCCCGCCACTGAGAGTGAGTTCCAAGCGCTATAGAGTATGACTTTGGAGAAGATTCCTTACCTGAGTTAGTACCTCCTGAGACTGTCATTTTCATTTTGGATGAAATGGTCCCGCCCAGCCTCCCTCTCCCACCTCCTCTCCAAAACCCCGTTAATGACTTTGTTTGTCCTAGTCCCTCTGCTTTTCTGCCTGTTCTCCAGCCCACAACCTTTCCTGCTACCCAGCCTTCACTGTCTCACATCACGCCCTCAGCTCTACTCCAGCCTCCTCTCAGTGGCGTGGCTACACCTGGGGCCTGCTGTGAGCCAGCCTCAGGTGATGAGGATCCTGTGGCTCCGCCTCCAGCCTCAGATCACGTCATTCCACCTCAACTCATCGTCCTGACACCTCCGCCTCTGCTCCTGCCACCCTCGTCTACAGCAGTGACCATCGAGCGTTCGGCTCCACTGGACTCCCTCGGTCCTGCGACTCCGCCTGGGTCAGTCATCGCCTTCACTTCACCACGGACTTACGGGTCGTTTGAGTTTCTCCGACCCTCCACCCCTACGGCTCCGTTGGGCTCCGCCTTCCCTCAGACTCCGCCTCGGCCCTCAGTCGTTCCAGCTCCACCTCAGCCCTCCGGTACACTGCTGCTGCCTCGGGGGGCGTCGCGAGGACGTCGTCGCGGACTCAGAGGTCATCGGCATCACTCCGCTCCTTCGGCTCTCTGTCTTCGTCTAAGGGTCCCTCTTCTTCGGCGGCGCTGCTTCCACGCCTCCCCAAGGTGGTTTGGAATGATTCACCACCTCGGCTCCTCTCTCCAGCAACGCCGCCTTGGGTCGCCGTCCTGGTTGTGGCCTGGAGCAACATCTGGTCTCCTCTGCTCAAGGCCATTCACTGGATTTCACCACCATCTGCACTTCCATGGATTTCTTCATCTTCTGCACCTTCCTGGATCCCTGCACTTCACCTCCTCCCGGATAGCTGTCCGCCTCCCGAACCGCCTCCTACATCTTTGTTATCTCCTCTTTCATCTTCCCCTCTCCACGGCGCGAGGACGCGCCTTTCCGGGAGGGGGCGATTATGTTACATGTGCACTCTGTTTTGGACTTGTTTTGGACTTGTTGTTGTTCTATTTCCCGCCACCAGTTTGTCACCATAGCAACTAATCATCACACCTAGCTGTTCCTTATCACCCTGCTTGTTATCCCTTGTATATAAGCCCTGTGTTTCCAGTCCTGTGTTGTCCGGTATTGTTCATGTATTGTTTGGTGTATGTTCCTGCCTGTTCCTGTATTCTCCTGTGGATATTCCAGTAAAAGACTTGTTTATATATATTTCTCCTTGTCATGTGCTTTATACACCAGCATCCGTAACATAACCGTGCTTGTATTTTAATGCATTGTATTTTTAGTGCTTGCATTTTTATACAGCCTATAATATTCAGCAGGCAATTTTTGGTCCATTTTATTTTGCGTCCACAAATTCAGTGGTTCAAATTTCAACATTTCACATCCATGAACTGCAGGAACAGCAGTAGAGTACCGAGTATAATCTCCATCTGCTGTTATTCGATCTCACCAGCAGGTGGTGCAAGCGCGTGTTGATGAAGAGCAGAGCAACAGTTACAGCAAGTCATTCATTAAAACGGATTTACATTAAGGGAGCAAGCAGTAAGTGCATGTGTGATGATTATCAGGGACAGTATATATGCAGAAAAGCTGAAAAAGACACCAAAGTTGTGTTTACATTTAATTTAATGTCTTCACTGTTACTTTCCCTGTATAGCCTACATGTAAGCAACTTTACAGTAAATTAGATTATAACGTTATTCTCTGATGCTAATGTACAGTTCAAACATTAAATCTGAGGTAGACATAACTTTCATTATATCGCAGCACTGTGCTGCAGTACTGGGGTTTCCCTCAATACCTCGTACTCCAGGATTCCCATGCCTTCGGGACATATAGAACACTGAAATTATCTTTTTAGACTAAATACAGTGATATATGTCTACTAGCAGCAGATGGAGATTGTGAAATGTTGAAATTTGAACCACTGAATTTGTGGATGCGAAATAAAATAGACAGAAAATTGCCTGCTGAATATTATAGGTTGTATTTTTAAACAGAATTAATATTTTGGAAGTGAAATCTGAAAGGTGAATATGAATTTCAGCCCATAAAAATGCAAGCCTTAAAAATACAATGAATTAAAATACAAGCATGGTTAATTCAATGCATTTTTTTTTTTTTTTTTTTTTTCAAGTAGTGCAATTCAAGATGCTTTTTGTTTCAAAAACATATGGCATTATTTTACTTCCATAGGATTTATTCAACTTTTTTACACCGAGGCAAAATGCAGTTTGTGATTGGAGAAAAGGCTGAGAAAATCTGACTGTTCTGAGGTCAGCATTATAGGGGCTAGCCTCTGGCACTCTAGAAACATAGCATGGCAGAATCAAGTTTCTATAGGTAACCTGAGAATGTGACAGTTGCAGCAGTAGGTGTAATATAAATAGCGTGTGTGCACTTGGTGTCAAAACAAAACTACATCATGTGGGATGTTTCTTACAACAATCTATTTTATTACAGTCAGGTTATTTATTGATTGATAATTATCTGGGCCTCTTCAGTCAGAACTGACCACAAAATTATACATTATGAATTTTTTTAAAGACATTTTCTTCATCAGAATGGGATGACACTTGGTGACTTTTGTTGCATTAGCTATGTGAATAAACAAAAGTCATGGACATGATTCGGATATGTTAAACGGTCGAAAAATAAAAAGTAACACTTGGTACCTTTACAGTAAAAAAAAACTGACATAGGAAATTAATGGATTTTTTTATTTATTTATTTTTTGACACTTGGTGGCTTTTGTCACCTTAGCTATATGAACACACACACACACACATACATAAAAAATAGCTCACAAAATTGTATAAATATTGCATAGTATCATACAATCATCTGTCGCGTTCTTTAACAGTCTGCCTGGAAACAAACGCTGTGAGCCAAACCCTCTCGTAGAAGAAGAACGCCGGTGTCATTGTTATAAACTGTGACAATGAGCGCTTACCAGGATCAAATATACACTGGATTTTGAAAAGTTCATGGCTACATTTCTGCAGTAAACTTGCACAACGTTCTTGAATGAACAATTTATTAGATGCATGCCGGTCTGTTATTGTAGGGACATCCAATTTTTTATTTTCACGCCCCTAAACCTGACGCAGAACAAAATGAACTGTGATTGGTTGTGTTACATGTCAGTCAAACATCTTCTTGGGCGGTCCTTGGCCAATGAAAGCTGCAATAGAGTCCCAGACCTTCTGCCGTCAGTCTGAAGGTCTGGCTCCACAAGACTAACTGAATCCTAATATACAGTAGACTATAGGATTCTGAAGCCATTTCTTTAACAAAACTATTTAACATACTATAAACACAGAGTAACAGTCAGTTAAAATAGTCACTTGCTAAAAAAATAATTGTGAGCCATCTAATGCATGCTCTCAGCTAACGCGGGCATGCTGGCAATTTTTTGTTTGCAAACTAACATTGTTGTACATATAACATAAAAGAACTGAGTGACAACAGTATGACATCAGCTTGTGGTTTATGTTGTAATACACTGGAGACAGCACATGTTATTTCCAGCTAGTTACATTTACTTAGCTGCCAGGACTGGTCCACAGCCTACTCTTTCTGTAAAAGTTTTCAGGTATGCTATTTTCAGTAAATTGGATTAGCAATGTCTGTATCTTGCTCTATGTATCAGTATTCTTTAGAGTGGCCATACACTGCAGTGCCCTGAACAGACAAAAGTTAATTGCCACTTTTGATATCATTTGTTGTCAATGGACTGCAGAGGGGAATATGAACAGAGGGTCAAGTGAAGCACAGTCCCTGTTGAGTGTTTCAGCATGGCCATCATGGACAAAAAGCACATTTGCTAATTAATTTTGGGCTATAGGTGCCCAGAGATCTTGTCCATCTATGGATTTGTGAATGTTGTTGGATAGAACAACACAGAACAGGAATTTTCTTCCTTAACCAAAACTAGGCCAACAATATTGAGTCCAACTTTATATATTTAAATATTGCAATCTACACACAACACTTTTTATTGTTTTTATCATTGTTTTTATCAGTGTTACTACCTCATAACATACCCTGCAATTTTGTACATGCTTATTTTTGCACATAATATGACTACTCTACTACAATTTTATCTACTATGTATATATTTAATGCCCAATCTGAATAGCTGACAAGGTTGTATTCTGTATAACTATGTATGTGACAAAAAATAAATCTTGAATCTTGAATATAATATTCATTATTTTGTGAAAACCAGTAGGTCCAGCATAAATGTGAGTAGGAACTGAAAAAGAAAAAAAAAACATTTTATACCTTTATTCCATCAATCAGGTTTGAGCCAAATCTCCACTTGCTCATCTTATTCAAAGGGAAAAACATTAATGTCATCACTCTGTGACTCACATCCGCTTTTAACTCCATCAGTTCACCCCCTGAATTATTATTCAGCTCCATTAATTGCACATCTATATTTAATCACTGCATTCACATGTCTCTTCATTTGTCTCTTCTTACCAACACAAAACTTAAAATTTGATTAACATGAGCAACTACCTGAGATGTAACTCACATACAGTGTTTGTTGTAATCTTTGTATTTGACTAATGGATGAGGGCATGTCACTTCTGACCTTTACACGCAAATACTCATTAGCACCAAAAACTGATGTGTCAAGCAGAGTGTTATAAAAATTTGACCTTAAAGGTCAATTATTCATAATTCTCACAAATTTAGAATATGCATGGTAACAAACAAAACACCAAAGTGTGGCAAATAACTACCGTATATCTTATTCCAGAGGAGTTCATCTAAAAATAGAACTCAGTATAACTGCACAGTCTAGCATGTCTCAGACTGGCAGCATAGTTTTTCAACATGATGGAGTGCTGTAGATTAAATCTATGCTGTTTGTTTATCCAAAGACTGATGGCCTTGTAATCATTTAGGGCTATGTCAATATCACACATCACATCAGCGTAATGTGTATGTTTACCAATATTGATAAGCAGCCAATAAAAAGAAGCTTGAAGGACGTAGAATAATCTTCTGCATGCAATGTGCGGTTTCAGAGAAAGAGGAGTTTTGCGAATATATATGCCATGTTATCATAAAATGGTCAAATTATGTGATATTTTAAAATATTTTAAAACACACACACACACACACACTCACATATATAATATATAAAATATATATATATATATATATATATATATATATATATATATATATACAAACTATATAGCTTACAAATTGTAGTTTTCAAATTTGTAGTTTTCTGATTTTCAAGACAAATGACAGAGGGACTGTAATTTATTCATTCACAACAACAATTTTCTGACTCATAAAGCATGTTCAGACATTTATTTTGAAACAGCAATGAAAATGAAAAATCTTGTACTTTATGCATGTCTTTTATATGTTTGTTAAAGGTTGAATTCAAACCAAATACTGCCCTTCTGCCCATACTACTTCTAAATAGGATGTCAGTTTCATAAATTGTATGAACATTATGGAAATAAATGGTTATGGTCACTCAAACAAAGGCTATATTGAAATAGAAGAGTCATTATGAGCCTGGATGGTATCTAGTGGAAAAATTTGGTACTGCGCCCAAACAGAATCTTACTGAAAGCTCAATTTTTGAGATATTAAACTAAAATTTGAAATACAACTTTATTAGATTTTAGATTTGAGCTTTGATTTTCTTGTAGTTTTAGAGTAAAACAGATTTGCAAAATATGAATTTTATACACTGTAAAGTGTAAATGATAAGAAATCATATTTTTACCCTTTAGATTTTCCTAAACTAAAACTTCAATAACTTTTTTATTTTATTTTATTTTACTTTCATATTTTTTCTTTTACTTCTAAAATAACCTGCCAGGTGTCCCCTTTATAAAGCCCGGGATACACTGCACGATTTTAGCAATCCTATAAGATCATTACAAATCACACTGGATCTATTAAACTTGGGTACGACATGAATGTAGACTGTACGATGATGACACCTTTTGACTTGTATACGATGCAAGTTTCTATAGAAGAATAAAACGTCATTGGTATGCGCTAGTGGTAAACAAAACACCATGTTTGTTTGTTTTTTTAACAAAACACCATGTTTTGTTAAAAAACCATCAACTGTGCGATGATCATGCTGCATTTTGACACTGTCAAAAATGATCGTAGGCTATCTTTGGTCACAAGACCGGGGAAACGGCAGTCTTTGAACCTCTCTCACTGTAGACTACTACATAGGACCACAGAGTAAGAGCCACGATCACAGAAATCGCCACTATTGTTTCACGATGGCAATCTTTTGTCTGGGACAGCCAAAAATCGTGCAGTGTATCCGGGCTTTAGGAGACTCAATTCAATTCAATTTAAGTTGGGGTTTGTTCCCCAAAAATGGGAGTGACAGTTTTAATTTAATCATAGAAGAGGTATACTCAAGACATTTTATGTATAAATTACATTGCATTTTGAATACAAGTATATATGTATTAAAAGAAATAAAAATAAAATCCATAGACTGCCATTTAAGTGGTTACAAGAAATTATAAATTATTATTTCCAATTGCATAATAATGTGAAGCAGAACAGAGGCTTGTTTTTCTTCATTATGATATTTGGACTCTTTTTTGACTTTATGCCCTCCAAATATCTAAAAATTAATTTTACTTTAGAAGTTTTAATTTGATCATAGTAGAGGTGTACTCAAGACATAGTATGCATAAATTGCATTTGTATTGCATTTTTTTTCTTTTCTTTTTTTACAAGTAAATATCAATTAATAATTTAAAAAATGTGTTGCTGACCCAGGAGTTTGCTCAAGAGAATATATGTATTAAAAGAAATAAAAATAAAATCCATAGACTGACATTTTTTCAAAAAATACAGCCCTCCTGTAGTATAGGAATAAAGAACAATGCACCCCTTCAGATGTGCATTCTCATTCTGTCTATCCATGAAGATCACACTTTGTCTGGCTGAGCATTCGTTGTGACTGGGACACAACAGGCAGTCGGTACAATAGACTAGAGCTAAGTCAGAGTTGAAAGTGGGGCTACTTTCCGCTACACCCAATTAGATCTGGAATCCATAGCCTCATTAGCTGCCCCATGCTGGAGGAAACCTCCACTCCCCAAACATGCCTCTGCTCCTAACGAGGCTCTCTCACTTTACATTGCACTTCCAATTACCTTGTCAAATGTGGATGGAGTGTAGGCCTGGTGGGTTTGTCTAGGTATCTGCTTCTGTGTGATGACCCTCAGTGATGCTGCTGTGTGGATTTTAGCCAGAGCAGCTGAAATACAATAGGCATTTAATTATGTCTAAACATGCAGAACCTAAATTCACCAATCACAACATGTTCCTGGAACAATATTCCAATCAACTAATCAGATTTAAGGGACAAGTTTACAGTTTATGTCAAGTCAGTTTGGCTTACAACCAGGTGCTTCTACATCAGTGTTATTCACCTATCATTTCACATTTTAGGGATAACTTATGGGTTAGGTTAGGTTTAGAGGTAGGGATATGTTTAGGATTACATTTTCAGGCAGGAATGTTGTTCCAGAATCAGCAAAATATGTTGAGAAATGAACGTGTCTAACTCGTCAAAATCAGGATGTGCTCTAAAAATCTCTAGTGCAAATGCATTTTCCCCTAAAAATAATAAAAAGATTTCCTTAGTGTTCGGTCCCCTTGTTGCAGCACAGTCAAGCTTGCATGGACTCCTCACATTTGTGCAAAACCTGATGATTCATGCAACCCCAGCATTTCTAAAGAGCATCTTGTTTGCTTCAATAGAAGCAAGGATACTGACCTTTTGTACAAATTAGATTACATGACAACATCACAAATTTTATTACATGAATAATGACATAGTGCAGGATATTTTTTTTTCTTAGAATCTTACATATACTGTTTTTTTTTTAATTGCTATTTATTAAATTATATTTTTGTTTACACATGGTTAAAATGTTTATTTGTAGTGGTAACCATGGAAATCTACAAATACTATAGGCTTAGCTGAACTGTGCTCACTGTAGTAATGGTTCACTTTCATAAGGGACTGCCAGTGACAGGCTGTTGCAACCATAAAATGCAAACTTTGTATTCTGATAGTGTAGTTACAGAACAGAACATCAATACGAACTTTAAATGTTCAATTTAAATAAATGTAATTTATTTATTAAAACTATGTAGCCTACTATTTAATTTTGTTTGTTGTGAAATAACTCAAACATATTATGTTGTTCTGTCTGCTGTTAAGCATTGTTCTGGGCTGCATTTCCCAAAAGCATCAATGGTTTCTAACAATATCAAATGCATACAGCCGTTTGAATGTAGTGTCGGCAGTGAGCGAACGCTTTCTGTGATCGATTGGTTCTGACTTGCAGCATTTGTGTGTTCAGATGAGCAGGAAAATAGTTCTACAACACATTTATTTGCTAACATAGGTTATTTGTCCAATTCAATGCATATTGTATGCATTACATTTATTGTTAATTAAACAAAATCACTAGTAAAAAAACAAACAAAAAAAAAAAACCAAAAAAAAAAAACACCTTAGTATTGATATTTTTATTTGAGTATCAATACTTTCGATTCTCAACGTCAGTATCGATATATCGATACTTCATATCGATATGCCCATCCCTACTGATCATCACATTTGTAAATAGTTTAGTTTGTTATTATCTAAAGGACAAAATAAAAGCATTTATAATCATAGGATAATTATTATGTGAGAATTCATCCATTTAAATAAAATTCATTACAAACAAATTTCCAGGCATTACTTTTTTTCACAGCTGATGCATTTTGCTTGCTTTAAAAGAAATGTCTCTTGTTTAGTTAAGTTTTCAATTTGGTATGAGACTGGAATCCACTGTATCACATATAACATGTAACATGACTTCCCCGCAAACAATGGTCCGACGGCAACGTTGTGTCCCTGGCCAAAAATAGTCACAGTAGGATGGCATAAATTGGTAAAAAATATGTAACAAAGAACATTTCCTAAAAATGCATTCAGATATGTTTATACATGTCTAAAATTCTCTGGGGTTGCATGTTACTTTTGTTACTATGTGTAGTTCAATATATAATAATGAATTACTTAATTAATTAATAAGATAATGTAGACGTCAGTTCAAATTTAATTTTGGAACTATTTTTCAACCATGACGGGGCATTTCGGATGGACGTCTTTTCAATGGTCATTAAATGTGCAAATGTTCGCTGGGTTGGCACTTGGCTCCTCCCTCCCTCAGCTCCACCTGGGACCATCGTCCTTACGGCTCCACCGGACTCCCTCATCCCTCATGGTCAGATGTTGCTCTGCCTGCACTATGGACTACCTGGCCTTCAGCTTCATGTCGTCCCTCCACCCCTTCGGCTTAGTCTTCCCTCCGGCTCAGCCTTGGTCCTCAGTCCCACCACCTTTGCCTCAGTCCTCTGGCACACTGGCACACTGGCTCCACCTTGGATGCTCGTCACTGTGGCACCACCTTGGTCTCCAGATCCACCAGTGTCACATGGTCTCATCAGCTCTTTGGCTCTGCCTGGGTCTCCACCTGCATCTGGCATTTGTACTGGCTGTGGTCTGCCCCAACTGGCTCCTTCTGCTTTCCTCTCATCCCTGGCTCCTCCCTGTTTCGCCTGTGTTCATTGGTCATTAGTTTCTGATTAATCGCACACCTGTTTCTGTTCTGGTTAATTAACAATTTAGCCTATTTATTTATTTGTCTGGTATTGTCTATGGTTTAAAGTGGTTGTGTTCTCCTGAGTTTCTCCATAGATATATTATGATATTATTAATTTATTTCTCTGAATCTCCTGCATTGTGCGAACACAGCTATATAAATTCCCTGCCAAATAACTGTATGCATAAATCACTATAAATAATATGACCTACTGCACTTGCAATTAAACAAGATTATAATGTCAGCCATTGTATTGTCACAGGTACTTCACAGACTTCTTACATCTATGTGTTTATTTTTATTTGCTAATTTGCTATTTTTTTAGATTATAAAGAATGATAATAAAGAAAGTAATAATAATAATAATAATAATAATAATAATAATGAATTTTAGAGTTTTTAATGCAAAGGACCTCAATATAAGATGATCCCCTTATAAGTGAACCCCTTCTTAAAATATAAAGGCAGCTGTACATTTTTATTTATATACAGACTCTTTATTCTGAAAATAATATCACAGACAACATTGATTGCAATAAATAAATATGTATGTATGTATGTATGTATGTATATTTTGGTTTTTGTTACTGTTAAAATACATTTTGTATTTTTTCTATCTAAATAATGTAAGAGCTTTGGATCAATGTGCGCTTTGAAAAATACATTTCCCATAAACCTTTGCAACAAGACTGGCGAGTTATAAAGTTTCCCTGGGTTATTATTACTCAAAAAGTCAATCTCATAAAAAAAGGACAAGATTGAAATCATATTATATCTGTTCATCAAAGCACATAAATTTGACTTAACATTCAAATATATCGAGCAAGATATGAATTGAAGTTCGTCTGAATTTGGAATGTGTTGCTGTTGTTTTAGTTGTAACGTCGATTGTCCAGCAGTTTTCGTGTCTGTGTCTCTCCTGAGTCAATGAAGTTTCGTGTATACACAAGTGGAGCAAACATATCGATTAAAACATGTCTTATAAACCAGTAACACACGTGCTTTTTGATATGGACGGATTATTATTAGGTGGGTGCGCTTGTCTTTTCCATTCAACAAAATCAGAAAGTCCTTCTTCATCGAGTGTGTTTCTGATAGTTTAAAAGATAATTAAAAGGCTAATTAAAATATAGTTTTTAATGTCAGTAGCTGCACATTAATTCTTTGCAGACTAGCAAATGATATAGTATATAGTTTCTGCATGTTTTTATTTGTATTTGCAGATACAGAGAGATTATACACAGTGTCATTCCAGGAAGTCTGTGACAGGTTCAATAAGAAGTATACCTGGGAAGTGAAGTCCTCTGTGATGGGGAAAAAGGCTTTGGAGGCTGCCAGGATCATAAGAGACAAAATTGAACTCCCCATGACCCCCGAAGAGCTCCTAGAGGAGACCAGAAAAATTCAGGAGCAATTATTCCCCACAGCCTCTCTGTTGCCAGGTAAGGTCCATGTAAAGATTGGAGCTGGAAGGTCATTTTGAAACAGAAGGTGATGGAGGGATGCAGCATAGAGCATGTGTTTTCCTCAAATTCACCATATGAATAAAAGAAACTGGTTCAGGTCACACTGATTGGTTATTAATTTTGGTGTTCACACTTGTTCTTCGGTTCTCTTGGCTTTTTTGGTCAGGACCGTCCAGACCAAAAAAGAAAATTATAAATTTAGTCCTGGTTAACATAGCATCACACTGTCTTTTTTAACACCAAAAAAAAGTTATATATATATATATATATATATATATATATATATATATATATATATATATATTTATTTATTTATATATATTTTTTTTTTATTTTTTTTTTTATTTATTTTTTTTTTTTTTCATATTTCAGTCGAGCTGCATTAGAGTTCATTGTTTGGTGCGCAGCAGGGTTCACACAAGTTCTGAACCACACTGAAACAGAACAACCAGAGTTTGTTCTAATCTAACCTGCCAAGTGTGAACATTATACTGCTAAGTGGCCATTATCTGATGTTTTTTTTTTTTTTTTTTTTTTTTAAGGTGTAGCAAAGCTTGTCAATCATCTACACAAGCATGGTATTCCTATTGCTGTTGGCACAAGTTCAGCAGGTCTGACCTTTGAGATGAAGACTAGCCGTCATAAAGAGTTCTTCAGCCTCTTCAATCACATTGTCCTTGGAGATGATCCTGAAGTAAAGAATGGCAAGCCACACCCTGACATTTTTGTGGTGTGTGCTAAGAGATTCTCCCCCCCAGCCAACCCTGAACAGGTAGGGGTGAAGCTATTCTATTCTGTTCTATTCTGTTCTATTCTATTCTATTCTATTCTATTCTGTTCTGTTCTGTTCTGTTCTGTTCTGTTCTGTTCTGTTCTATTATGCCATTCAGCAGAGTGATGCTTTCAGCCAGTAGGGAGTTTGCATGTCACCACTTTTTTGACAATATATAATCAAGTACAAACAGTAGGGGCTGTTGAAAAGGTAAGTCCTTAGCAAGAGTAGATTTGTACATAAAGAGCATACCCAAACATTTTGCTGGCATTCTGAAGTATGATGATATGCATTATTGAAGGCTCAGGTTTTCCAACAAGGTCCGTCAGGAACTGTATAATGAAAGTTTGCTTGCTTTAGGTTTGTTTAGAGTTGACACAAGATATATTACTACTACTATTACTACCACTAAACAATAATAAAAATGGCATAAAATGTTGCCACACTTTTTCCTATGTTGCTTTTTTGTTGTATAATTTAGTTCTAATCTCTTTATTTTACTACCCTTATCCAAGCCATTCCGTTTATTATGTGGGTTTTAAAATGTTATAAAATATATATTTAGATACAAGTTGGGTATCAGTAAACATTTTTCAAAGAAGATTGATGAAAGAATGATGATGTTCACCAAGGCTTAATTTATTTGATCTTAAACAGTCCAAACAGTAATATTATTAAGTATTATTACAGCTTAAAATAACTGTTTTCTACATGATCCTTAAAAAAATCATTCTAATATGCTGGTTTGTGTGCTCAAGAAACTTTCTTATTAAAGATAAAACATGTTAAAAAATGGTTGTTCTGCTTAGTGAAGTGGGGTCCTGTGGTAACCATCAAACCATGACACTGTCACTGTAATTTTTTTTTTTTTTCAGGATTCTCTGATGAAACAATTACATTATTTGAAACGTTTGAAAAGTTTGGGACTCAGTAAGATTTTCTTTTTGAAAGAAATTAATACTTTTATTATGCAAGGACACATAAAATTGTCTAAAAGTTACAGTAAAGACATTTTATAATGTTACAAATAAACATTCTATTCATAAAAGAATCCTGAAAAATGTATCAATGTTCCACAAAAAAATATTACAACTGTTGATAATAACATTGGCAAAGATTTGAGTACCGGTTGGCATATTAGAATGATTTCTGAAGTATCTTGTGAAAACAGTTATTTTAAATTGTAAGTTCCTAAAATTTCACAATATTAAAATGTATTTCTAATCATGCGAAGCCTTGAATTGTAGTGTAATTGACTTTGCTGTCAATTATCATCTATTTGATGGGTCCTTTCGAAGCAGTAACTTGCTGAAACATCTTAGAATCAATGTAATGCTGGGTACACACTTAAAGATTTTTAAAATCTTATAGGATTTTCAAAAGGTGAGACACAAACATGAGGACAAAAAATCCTGTTTTGCTGTTACAGTGTTCACAAAATCTCTCGAGACTTCATAGTTAACACGACGGACAATAGGCAGAAAGAAATAGCGATGATATTATTTTGACAGAAAATTCACGGGAAAAAAAAGAAAAGAGTTTGGGTGAAAATGGCAGGAACATGGTCTTTACTTTGTGCTGCACCATGACTGTGTTTGTTATGATTCCTTCATCTGTCAGTTTGCTTTCTGATTGTATATTGTTTTGTTTCACTCGATAATCTCCAGAGCGTGCACGCATTTGTCAGGATTTCTGATCGTAAATATTCACCATATTCTATATTGCCACATAATGAATATCAGTACAGCTTGGCCACAGGTCATCACATCAGTTCTGCTGATATTTAGTACAACTGCACCATAATATGTGATACTGCTTTTATGAACTATAAAGAATGTAAATATTAAGTAACTTGTATTTTAGACACCAGTTAATATGTTGTTCCCCTTTTGAAAAAAAAAAAGAAAGAAAGAAAATAATAAAATAAATAAATAAATAAAAAAGTTCCAAAGGCATGCAACCAGCTTTGCATGGCCACTTGACCAATCAAATTAAATGACTAACTGTTGCATAATGTCTCTAAAATTAATTAGTAAAGTAGTCAAATTTGTTGGCCTTTGTTTGATATCACCCTAAGCTACATGTATGTGTGTACTGTGTATTTTAAACAAAGGCAAACATATTTCCTCTGTTTACAGTTGCAATTGTTTCAAATCACTGGATGATGCTCCTTCCTTCTTTCGTCAGCAACAAATTGCATATATATGATTTTAAACCCAACTCTGAGATAAGAGCATAAGCAAACCATTGAACCCCCGTTTTTTTTCTTGGTCAGACATACCAAAGTGATGGGAATTTGTGAACACTATGAAACTGAACGTTTGAGTTCTCCATCCCATGCATGCCTTGTAGATGGGAGTATTAAAATGCAAATTATAGTGTCATTAATTTGTTCGTAAATCTGTATGACGAGATGAACTGTTTAAAGCCGCTTGTCTGTTCGGTAAGTGGCAAGCTGCTCATTTTCTTCTTTAATTACCATACATGAAGCTTGCTAACAAAGTCTAGGAAATAATCAACCACAAATGAGGATTAACTAGATGCATGTTTCATTTTGTTCTGCCATGCAACCCTTCTCTGGAAAATGGTATAAATAAGCATTGAAAGAAGAGAAGAGAGTGCCAGGATGGAGATACAGGACTATGAATTGACTTGTTTCTTTTGTCCTTGAGGGACTGATATTCACTCCTTCAGGAAGGAGTTTTTTTTTTCCCTTTTTTCTGTTCTTGGATCAACTTCCTCTAGCACAATAATGCCCTTAATAAGGGAGTGAATGAGGACCTGAGCTCAAAATGGAAAACACAGAGGGCGTACTTGAAAACTATTTATATCTTAGGCATCTGCCTGTTTATATTATATGTGCTGCAGAAGTATTCATTTTGTTCTCTGTGATAATTATTATTAAAGCACAAAAGGGCATTTTTAATCCAAAACAAAATTGGGAAACTATTCAGCAATTTAAACAGCTTTACTATGAGTCTCAATTCTCATATCACTTCCCTGCCCCAACCACCAATCCTCACAGCACTACAGTAAATGATTGGGCAATAACACAAAAATGACACTAATTGTTATCAAACACTTTTTTTTAATCAATTATTTATTTATTTATTTTTGGAACTGGTTAGTTTGTTTCAAGGCTTTTTGAGGTTTTGGTTTGAATCAATGTTCTTTATTGAAGAACTTTTGTCATTCCTGTGTTGTAAATGAATTGGAAACACCACTGTTTTACTCTTTCATATAACTTTCCATGGCTTTCCAAATAGAATTGGTTCACAATTCAGGAATTTTATGTGGGACACCTGCTATTTCAGATGGAAACCTAGGTGGACGTGAGCTTGAAAAGTACTGATTTAGACTGTGTATCAGCTTCACTTACAATTGTTAGGAGTATAATGATTCATTTGTTGTTGATGCATTGATTAAAATATGCAGTCTGACAGGATCAGAAGCATAAATCCTCCAATATGACCAAATCACAGCCAAAAAAAAAACATAACAAAAAAAAACAAAAAAAAAAACAAATGGCATGAGAGTGAACAGTGCTGAATAATTGTTGGGGAGTTTTGTTTTCAAGGTTTTTTTTTATACACTATATTGCCAAAATTTTTTGGGACGGCTTCCTTTACGTGCACATGAACTTTAATGACATCCCATTGACCCATTCTTAATCCGTAGGGTTTAATATGGAGTTGGCCCACCCTTTGCAGCTATAACAGTCTCAACTCTTCTGGGAAGGCTTTCCACAAGGTTTAGGAGTGTGTTTATGGGAATTTTTGACCATTCCTCTAGAAGCGCATGTGTGAGGTCAGGCAGTGTAGTTGGACGAGAAGACCTGGCTCGCAGTCTCCGCTCTAATTCATCCCAAAGGCTTTCTGTCGGGTTGAGGTCAGGACTCTGTGCAGGCCAGTCAAGTTCCTCCACACCAAACTCACTCATCCATGTCTTTATGGACCTTGCTTTGTGCACTGGTGCGCAGTCATGTTGGAACAGGAAGGGGCCATCACCAAACTGTTCCCACAAAGTTGAGAGCATGAAATTGTCCAAAATGTCTTGGTATGCTGAAGATTTAAGAGTTCCTTTCACTGGGCCAAGCCCGACCGCTGAAAAACAACCCCACACCATAATCCCTCTCCACCAAACTTTGCATTTGGCACAATTCTGTCAGGCAAGGATCATTCTCCTGGCATCCGCCAAACCCAGACTCGTCCATTGGATTGCCAGACAGAGAAGTGTGATTCGTCACTCCAGAGAACACGTCTCCACTGCTCTAGAGTCCAGTGGCGGCGTGCTTTACTCCACTGCATCTGACGCTTTGCATTGTACTTGGTGATGGAAGGCTTGGATGCAGCTGCTCGGCCATGGAAACCCATTCCATGAAGCTCTCTACGCACTGTTCTTGAGCTAATCTGAAAGCCACACAAAGTTTGGAGGTCTGTAGCTGTTGACTCTGCAGAAAGTTGGCAACTTCTGCACACTGTGAACCTCAGCATGTGCTGACCCCACTTTGTGATTTTACGTGACCTACCACTTCGTGGTTGAGTTGCTGTTGTTCCCAATTGCTTCCACTTGTTATGATACCACTAACAGTTGACCGTGGAATATTTAGTAGTGAGGAAATTTCCCGAATGGGCTTTATTGCACAGGTGGCAACCAATCATGGTATCACGCTTGAATTCACTGAGCTCCTGAGAGCGACCCATTCTTTCACAAATGTTTGTAGAAGCAGTCTGCATGCCTAGGTGCTTGATTTTATACACCTGATTTTAATACTTTTTGCAATATATATATATATATATATATATATATATATATATATATATATATAATTATAAATACACAAGGCGCAAGGTCTCTAACATCCACCAGCTCTGGAAAAGGACTCTAGTGGAACCTGTGAAGCTGTGGTGAAGTCCATGCCCATGGGTTAAGGCAGTGCTGGGAAATAAAGGCGGCCACACAAAATATTGACACTTTGGGGAATTTTTGAAAAACAAAAATATCCATACGGTGTCCGTTCTCCATACGTCACCAGTTCAGTTAGCTGGATTTGACTGATGCGATTTGGCATGATCTTGGATTGTTTGGTTATTCAACACTCATCCTGTCATAGCAACAGGTCCATAAGCTCAAACCTGTTCGGGAACAGGCTTATTTCACATAAAAAGGATTGGATGACATCTTTTTAAGTAGATGTGATGCTTTAAGTCTGTCCCAGCCACTGCTACTTTCTTGCTAGTGTACCCTAATGTGAACCAGGGACAGTAATATTGATTTAAAAATAAATTAGCAAATAATATTATAATGTTGTGTAGTCTATCATAATATAGACACAGCTAGTTTTACTCGTAGAGAGATTTATTTGTGAGGTAATAATTACCTAATAGTTTTACTGGAGTGTCACACACATCATGATGTACAGTCTATGCTGTGCGTGGATTAATTTGAACCACGACAGCTATTATGGGAGTGTCTTGATGCAGCGCAGGAGATTCAGATATCTTGATCTTGTCCCTTAAGAAACTTGAATTAATGCTGTCACATAACAAATCTGATTCAAAAGTAAAATTAAATGAATTGTTAATTACAACATTGAAATAAAAATGTAAAGCCTGTAAAAATAGCCTAGAAATTGTGACTATTGCCTAAATATTTGGGAATCATGTAAAAAAAAAAAACAGTGCACATTTCATTTATCTATTATAACTTTTAAGTCGTCTTGGTTGCTTGGCTGTTTTCTTTATAAAGGTCCAGAAATTCGTCAAGTTGTTCGTCAGGTGTCTTTTTAATTATAAGATGTCACTAAATTGCCATCTTGGCGCCAACCAATCGCTGCATTGCTGATCGCGGTTTTGAGTATCGATACATCTGCCCTTTTCAGGGAACAAAAGAACGTGCAGTAATCTCAAACAATTTAATCCAGATATTTGAATCCAATCCCTAAATTTGTTTGAAGAACCAAATTAGCCAGAGTTCAGTTATCACGATTAGATCTGGCATCTGTCATATCATCTCAGATGTATTAAGTGAGGTACGAAGAACAGACCCCTGGTGTAAGTTGGCTCCTCAGTCTGATAACAGTACGGTCCGCTTCAGACAAATTAACGCACACTGCCGACACAGACACTGCAGGGACACAAATATAACTGTGTGCTAAGTGAAGTTTCTTTCAACGCTTTGTGTTTTCTGTTCTTAAACCAGTCTCCCTCTATGTAACTTAAAGGAAGCATGTGTCTTAAGATCAATTTGCTATCAGATTCTTGGCTTGCTCAGGGGTACAGCTGCACTGAATGCAGTGATGTATTTTTTCCTCAATTGACTGGTCAATACCGATAGTTTGGTGTTTGGATTTCATGTGATTGTGGTGGTAATATTATGATAACTAATTTTCACTCAAATGTTTACACACAACTTGTCAATTCATTTGATCAAAAGGAATTCCATTTTGTACAATTATTTAGTTAGATATTTTTGATTAAAGTAATTCCAAACTTCGCTGCGTCTAGATGCAGGCGATAACATTCAGTGATCAAATACAATTTGTTTACGCTTATCATGGATTCAACATGTTGCAAAATTCAAATGATGTTTTTATAATAATTAATTATAAATAATAATAAATAATTTGTGTTTTTAATCTGTAATAATTACTACAGATGGAATATTCAACTATTCGTACACACCCCTAATTTGTTCACCCCCATATTGTTCTAAACACAGAGGGCAGACAACCATAATTCAAATGGGTATCGGTAAAAATTAGTTTCTTCTGTGGAATAAAAAGACATTTACATATTATTATTATTATTATTATTATTATTACTATTTTGTCTGTACAGTGGAACTCGATGGCATCCAACATCCTAGCTTAATTTGAAATGTTCTTTAAAGGTGCCCTAGATTCAAAAATTGAATTTATCTCGGCATAGTTGAATAACAAGAGTTCAGTACATGGAAATGACATACATTGAGTTTCAAACTCCATTGTTTCCTCCTTCTTATATAAATCTAATTTGTTTAAACGACCTCCGAAGAACAGGCAAATCTCAACATAACACCGACTGTTACGTAACAGTCGGGGTGTACGCCCCAATATTTGCATAATGCCAGCCCATGATGTTCCCAACATTATAAAAGGCATTACACAAGGGCCGCCAGTTAACGTCTGGAGCTGCACACAGCCGAATCATCAGACTAGGTAAGCAAGAACAACAGCGAAAAATGGCAGATGGAGCAATAATAACTGACATGATCCATGATAGCATGATATTTTTACTGATATTTGTAAATTGTATTTCTAAATGTTTCGTTAGCATGTTGCTAATGTACTGTTAAATGAGGTTAAAGTTACCATCGTTTCTTACTGTATTCACGGAGACAAGAGCCGTCGCTATTTTCATTTTTAAACACTTGCAGTCTGTATAATGCATAAACACAACTTCATTCTTTATAAATCTCTCCAACAGTGTAGCAATAGCCGTTAGCCACGGAGGACAGCCTCAAACTCACTCAGAATTAAACTTTTAACATCAAAATAAATACTTTACTCACATAATTCGAAGCATGAATGCAGCATGCATGACGAACATCTTGTAAAGATCCATTTGAGGGTTATATTAGCTGTGTGAATGCTCTGTAATATAGTCGACAGCTCGTGTGGCAGGAAACACGCGTCTTAAAGGGGCGGCGCCGAGTGTAAATCAGTGCATTGTTAATGGTGCCCCAAAATAGGCAGTTAAAAAAAAATATTTAAAAAAATCTATGGGGTATTTTGAGCTGAAACTTCACAGACACATTCAGGAGACACCTTAGACATATTACATCTTGTGAAAGAACGTTCTTGGGCACCTTTAAAATAGGAGAGGATGACATAGAGATTTTTAATTTATAACTATGTAAATGGTGAAAGGCTATAGACTGGTGCTGGCATTCCGCCCTTTGGTTTATAGAGTCAAGAACCATCAAAAGCCAGAGAAGAAGTAGATCATTTTCATGAGAGAGTATATTTACAGTAGCACAAGTTACCTGAGAACTGTGTAAGTGACACCAATGATCTTTCTTTCTTTCTTTCTTTCTTTCTTTCTTTCTTTCTTTCTTTCTTTCTTTCTTTCTTTCTTTCTTTCTTTCTTTCTTTCTTTCTTTCTTTCTTTCTTTCTTTCTTTAAATAAAGAGCAAATATTGTATATAGAGTAATGGCATTGACTGATTTGGTATAATGACAAACCTATCCAAAATACTCCCTGTGTATACTGGGAGTATAATACTGCCCACAGCTCACTTTTTAATTGTTTTCAAATGAGATGTTTCCTGACATAAAATAAAGTAAATAAATAAATAATCCATGGATTAGCTATTCTGCAGCATCATTGAGCATGATCCAGTGTCATAGTCTACTGTCAGTCAGGGTCACCAGAGACGTGGCACTGAAATACAGATGCAGTGCTCCACTGCCATTGAGTTACAATGCAACTGTTTGTTGTAGAGGTCCCATGAGACAGAACTCAAATCTGTGAAGGACACCGTGGCCTTGTTTTCAATACTGTAATATCTTCTCAAATAAACGCTTAAAAACCAGTTAATTTTTCGTCATTTTTTTAAATCCATAACATTAATGTAATCGCATACATTGTTTGAATTGAATTCAACCTACAAATTCTGAAATGTAGACTACTTAATAAATTAATTAAGTCTGAATTAGTTTGGTATTTTTAATTGTTAATTTATTTATTTTTCTAAAGATACATTAGTAACATTAGTAACACTATGGATGCATTTTTAAAAAGTTGCTAAAGCAACTGTTTAGTGTATCTTATCAAATAGGATCATTTTGAATTTTTGAATCAGATTGGAAAATTGTGAATCAAATGTATTTATTTTAAACCCTAGGATTTACACTCCTACCATTTACCCATTTTTTTCCTCTGCCATATTTGCTTTTTCCACTCTCTGGTTAGCGAACCATAATTTTAGCATCACAGTTTCTCAGTTGAATAGAGATCAGTTTGGCCATTTTAGTACCTTATTTTCCAAAAATGTGTTTGTTTTGATGAAAGATTCTTCCAAGCATAATAGGACAGTTCACCCAAAAATACAAATTATGTATTTAATCATTCTCATGTCATTCCAAACCTATATGACTTTATTCTATGCAACGAAGTCTCAACATGAAGATGAGTAAATGATAGCAGAAGGTCAGTTTTGGTGAACAAAATCTTTGTCTCAGCTGACCATACCATTCGTTTTCTTTTTAGCTCAATCACTAAACATAGCTCTTTGTTCAGTAACAGTTTTGTGCCACACACTCATACCAGCCAGTGTTATGTCCAGAGCTCTACTAATATATTCTACTGGCACACCTAAATACACATTCTCAATAGACCTATAAGTTTTTTTGTTTGTTTTTGTTTTTTTTAAGCAATGTAACTTTCTGTTCTTGATAAGCGATAAAGCACACTTTAGTTGTCCTTTTCATGATCACGTTGATTATTGTCTGATTTTAGCTAGTTGCTCATCAAGACTTGGTTCTCAATCACCTTCAGAGGTTACTCCTGAAAATAAATCTGCAGAAAAGTGTGTTTTGGCCAAGGCAAATTGGATCAATTCGGAGCAGGATGACTGGTTCAAGAAGGCCTGCATTGCAGATTACTTGGTCTCTGCTCCATATGAGACCATTTCTGTGGCACATACATTGAAAAATAAGTTAATGGCAGTCTTTATAGACTTTAATTATTTCTAGACCTGCAGGGCTGCCGTATTGTGGTGAGGACTGATAATATGCCTGTGGTCTTATATCTGAATCACCTAGGTGGGTACGTTCTCGCCCTATGCCTCGGTATAGTGGTGCATTCTGGTTAGGTCACAAAATAAGATTTTGTCTCAGTTCATCTCTCAGGGAGTTGAATCATGAAACAAACCATCTTTTGAGGGACAGGCCTAGGTCCAGGGAATGGAGGTTGGACCCTTGGGTTGTCAACCTAATTTAGCAGAAGTTGGTCAAAGCGGAGGTGGACTTGTTTGCATACAGTGTAGATGACACAATGTCCCCTCTCATGTTCTCTGTTTCCCCCTGTGCCTCTGGAAATAGATGCTTTGCCACAGGTGTGGTCTAAGGCCAGGATGCTATTCTTCAGGAGAGCTTACTTCCAGCTGTTCTTTTGGAGATTTTGAGGGGGCAAGGTCTCATGTATGGTTTTCGAATTTCTTTCCTCTGGAGAAACCTCCCTGAAGAATCTTGGCCATGGCAGACCATCTCTCTCAGGTTTGGTGCTTGTGATGGCACCCCTCTCCAGGGATTTGGAGAATCCGAACCTCTGAATTCTGAACAGGCACTTTGATGGATACAGGCCTTTCATCTGATATTGCTGAGACCACCCTGAATTCTCCTCTATGAGGCATCTCTATGCTTTGAAGTGGTCCTTATATTCAGGTGTAGACAACACAGAGAGGATCTTGCTTTTTTGGCTTTGTCTGTGAGCCCTTGATGTTTTGATTTTGCTCCCGGTCTAGTTATGGTTTTGCTGAGACCAAGACTTGGCTATCTTCCCCAGGTGTCTTCTTCATTGTTTCACCTGCAGGGTGTTGTTTTGTAGTCTTTCTCTCCTCCTTCATATAAATTCAGGAGATAGAGATGATGCATACAACTGGTATTGTTAGAGCTTTGAGAATTTACATTGACTGTACAAGGCGGTAGCGTAAATCTAAACAATTTAACTTTTTGCATGTTGGCTGTGTTAATGCATCTTTTTTCTCCCCTAACCCTAATTCCAGAGAGAAGTTATGCTAGTAGGTGGTGTCAAGTGACTAATTCAATAATGAATTCATTAATTAAACAAAAATCACTACTTTGTGCTGCTCAAAGAGGTGCAATGATTGATTTTGATAGCTTTTGTTTAAAGCTATTTTCGCAATAATTAAATGAAATATCTGAATCTGAATATCAGGAATGTTCTGATTACCTGCAGACTCATGATTTGGCTATCACACCATGCTGACATTCTGAACAAGAAATCCTGCTTGTGTGATATGGCTTGCAGAGCCCATTATACTTGCCTTCCTGGCATAGTGAAGACAAAATCAAAATTGTTCTACAGTGCTTGAGAAATCACAGTAGAGTACTCGATCTCTGAGAATTATTAAACATTGCATTCCTTATCCTTATCTGTTAGAATAGCTTCATCGGTCCCAGATAAACTTAGCTAGATGATTAATATCAACAGCTTTATCCTTCGTTTTGTGATTTTCCCGAACACATAGAGGAGAGAAGCCCTTGCAGTCTTTGCTGAGAAATGTCTAGCATGCCATCTCTTCTTGATGAGTGAAGGAACTTTTCTGAAAGGTCCATCGTCCAGTCAGCTGGGTCTTGAATTGATTAAAACTGCCACCTCTCCCGATAAGATATGAAAGTGCTGCTGAGAGGGAATCAACAGAGTGATCAAGGGAATAAGAAATGATGCTGCATCACACGCCTGCCTTGAAGTGAACTGTGTGCTCCAACTTTTGGCCTGTTTGTGTGCGTATATAAAAGAGAAAGAGGAGATGAAACAACAGTGGAAGAAGATGAGCATTCAGAATGAGGAAGGATCCAAAAGACTGAGAAAAGGACAAAGGAAAACTGTGTGTGACCATTCAGCACTTAGAATGCTTGTTGCATCAATGGCTCTTTGTATGCACCATGAATTTCTTGTCCTTTTCAAAATGGCTGCAAGATTTAAAAAAAAAAAAAAAAAAAAAAAAAGTATTTTTATATTTGTATAATTTATATAATTTTTTTTTTTGGCAACCATTTTGAAAAGGACAAGAAAAAGAGACAAAAGAAACAGAAACCACTTCTGAATTACATATAATTTCTTATCCTTTTCAAAATAGTCTACCATAAACATATAAATTCCATATCCCCATGATAACTTTATATTAAACCTCTGGGGCCTGGAGAAGTTTTGACATTCTCTGACATTTGTGCTTTTTTTAGTTGTTCATAAACATATAAATGACAAAAGTGTCATTACACTGTATTCAGAACAAAATAGTCTACCATAATATGTGAGGAGCATGTATGTGCATGTTTGCGTTTTTGAAAGAATAACGTTTATGCGTGGTCATTGAAAAAACAAAAAAAACTTAAGTCACTGAAATAAGGCCAAAAAATTAATATTAAATCTGTGTTCACAAAACTTCTGGGTATTGGAGATTGTTGACTAGAGTTTTTGCTTCAAAATTATGTAAAAAATTATCCGTCCTACTCCTTCATATAAAACAATAGAGAGATTTAAATTTTCTAAAACATCTTTGTTCAAGAAACACAGTATGCGTGGAGCATGAATCCTCATGAATAATGGGTGTTTCTCACATGAGAAGACAAAAGAATCGCATAAAGAACTCTAATGACCTGCATAAATAATGAGCTCTTTCAGACAGGTAGGCTGTGAAAAAACCCTCTGTGATAGGGATGCTCACATTGAACGTTTAACCGTTAACCGAAAGTAAGAATTTTAACCGATTAATACTATCAGTTAAACGTTTTTTTTTTTTTTTTGCTGCATGGTTAAAGAAAAATATGCTATATATACATATATGCTTATTTGTTAACTCGTGGGGCGTTTCACACGTGCCAGACATATTTCACTAAGCAACAAGCAAAATGAAGCGAGCAAAATGAAGCGAGTGAAAAGAAGTACTGACCATTTCGATAGAAAGGGTCAGTCGCGCCGTTGGCACGGGGGACAGGGGGATCAGGACCCCCGCAGTTTTGAAAAGACAGAAATCGACCCCCGCACTTTTGATAAGGGTTGCTTCAATCAGTCACAATATATCATCTTTTAGCTTAGGATATTTTCTTTCAAATGAGACAATTTTCACGTTTCTGTGAGCTTTCGTTCATAAATAATCAACTGTTTTGTCGCAGATGTGAAGAAGAGGAAATGCGCTCTCGAACAGAAAAACACGCAATCTCCAAGCAATCGATCACAGCGTGCTAACGTTTTAGGACTGGTCGATGGTATATAAATTGTGGCCGAACGTTAGCGTTTGTCAATCAAGCAAAACCGTCCATTCAGAAAACGAGAAATTTGACACTTTAAGGTAAGAGGCTGATCTCTCAGATTGACGCGCGAGCTGGCTTGACTGAAGTTTTCGTGAGGATTTGTAGTTTATGGAGTTCGGTAATTACATCTTGAAAGTTAAAAGCATTGATGGCATCTATAAAAGAGATATCTAAAAGCGAAATGAAAATTATTGCCTCGACCGGCGACACAGTGGGGAGGACGCACGAGAGGAGACCTGTGTGTTTAATTGGTATGTGTATATCTACTGTAATACTGCATTTACAAAGCTTATCAGTGGCATGCACTTTGATCACGAAAGTGAAAGTGCCTTTTGCGGTCGCATCGCGGTGCCCCCACGTTCCCATTTCTCTCGATGTGAACCGTGAGCTCCAGTCCATTACAATTTAGGGCCATGGTATACTTCATTTCCCGCATTCCGCTCAGTCTCGTGCGCAAGCCTTTCAAAGAAACTCCTTTGCCCATGAGCGCGGAAAGACGCGTTCGGTATGCACACGTGCACCGTCCGTGGTCATAACAATAACAATCCTTGAGGTAAGCCTGCTATTTTTATTTGACGGAAAAATGTCTAAAGTACCGGTTGTTCAAAGCTTCAATGGATTCACCGTGTTTTTGTTTTGTCATCTTAATTTGTTAAAGATTTAAGTGAAAAATATTTAGTGTAGGCCTATTTATTTTATGCCTTTTATTTAAATTATTTTTTTCTGTTGTCAGAAACGCTGCAGGTGCGTGACAATTTGATAATGTGAATCCAGGTTCTGTTGTTTATCTGTTCTATGCTGCTGTTTGCATGTTAAAATAAACCCGTGGAAGACACAGACACTCATCAATTGTATTTTTTATTTAATGTCATATGTCATATTATCATCATATAGGCTATACTATATTATAATCTTATCAGTTAATGGTTAATAATCGGATAACGAGCGTCGGTTGTCGGTCGAGAAATTTAACCGAAATATATAGCAATACTGTGAAATATTATTACAATTTAAAATAATGGTATTCTATTATATTCTTTAAAATATAGTATATTTCTGTGATGCAAAGTGTCTGAACAATTATGTTACCTCTATGGCATTTCAATAGGCTTTTAGCTTAAAAGCATGCACATTTGGAGAAATATTGATGGATTCTCATATGTTTGTCAATTTTCTATACAGAATAGTAATAGGCCTATTTATTCAGGATTTATTGTCATCACTGTGAGTGCTGGATACTGTGTTTTCAATTCATACTTGCAGCCGGAGGGTGCTCTGTACACCTTTAGTCCACAAATGCCTGAGCACTAAAGAAGAATAGGCAATCCAGGAACTAACCGAACTAACAGAGGACATAGATCGCTAACTATGGCTATTCAAAACACTTTTCAAGACAATAAATACACGATTGAGACGATGTATACATGTATTGACTCAGAATTTGCGTCTGAATAGCGCTCCCTCCGTGGGTGTGGCCGCATTAGCGGATAATGAGCTGAATCACTGATTTCTGACATGGTTCTCTTTTCATACAGATTACATAAACACAGAATGTTTGTTTTCGATTTGTACGATTTAAAACCTGACATTTCAATGTTTTTTTAGACATAAGTCTAATTTTTTTGTGATTAGTATTCACTAAGTTACAGTTCATTTTCTGAGAACTATCAGATTGGACTTCCTTCAGAGGGAGACGAGAGATCATGCATCATGTTAGTTTTCTTTATTTTACAAAAAGCACAACATTTTGTTTTTATTCTGAGTGTACACAAATAAAAGAAGATATTCCACAGATTAAAATGGTGTATAATTGTATGTGCAATATTAAAAGAGTATTTTGAGTCTCTTTCACACTGGTAAGAAAAAAAAAAAAAAACGCGGTGGTATCGCCGGCGATACCTCAGACCTCAGAGTGTTAATCATTTATTCACCAAGATTAGTTTTGATATATTATGACCACCTTCCTACTATTGTGTTGTCCCCCCTTTTGCTGCCAAATCAGCCCTGACCCGTTGAGGCATGGACTCCACTAGACCCCTGAAGGTGTGCTTTGGTATCTGGCACCAAGATATTTGCAGCAGATCCTTTAAGTCCTGTAAGTTGCGAGGTGGAGCCTTCATGGATCGGACTTGTTTGTTTAACATCACACTGATGATCAATTGGATTAAAATCTGGGGAATTTGGAGGCCAAGTCAACACCTCAAACTTGTTGTTGTGCTCCTCAAACCATTCCTGAATCATATTTGCCTTCGCTGATTGCCTTCTTCCCATAGTGTTACCTGGTACCATGTGTTCTCCAGGTAAGCAATGCACATGCACCTGGCTATACACGTGATGTAAAAGAAAACATGATTCATCAGACCAGGCCACCATCTTCCATTGCTCTGTGCTCCATTTCTGATGCTCACATGCCCACTGTTGGCGCTTTCGTGGTGGACAGGGGTCATCACGGGCACAAACTGCTATGCATTGTGTATTCTGACACCTTTCTATCAGAACCAGCATTAACTTCTTGAGCAATTTGAGCTACAGTAGTTCGTCTGATGGATCAGACCACACGGGCCAGCCTTCACTCCCCATGTGTATCAATGAGCCTTAGTGCATCACGTTAACTCCGATGACCCTGTTGCCGGTTCACCACTGTTCCTTCCTTGGACCACTTTTGATAGATACTGACCACTGCAGACCGGGAACACTCCACAAGAGCTGCAGTTTTGGAGATTCTCTGACCCAGTCATCTAGCCATCACAATTTGATCATGCAGGTTTTGAATGAAATGAGGCTGAGTAAATCATGGCAGATTTTTATTTATTTATTTTGGATGAGCTACCCATTTAACAGTTTTAATATGCATTTAAATGATGACTGATTAATTATATGGCATGTATTTTTACACTAGATGAAATGTCCTTGGGGCAAAGTGAAAAAGCTCAAGAAGAAATGCCAGAGTGGCACCTCTTTGTTAAGGCAATTGCTGGTGATAATGTAGCTGTCGTTTCAGGAGGTCAGCGGTTCAGGAGTTGCTCTTGAATTATCTTTCAACCTTTAAAAGCTGTGAAAAGATATTGAAATTCAAAGAACTAGCACCATTACTTTGTGCTATCATCTCGCGTGGAAGCTTGCAAAGGTGAAAACTCTGAAACATTCTGCTGATTTAAAACATTATATCTGTGATCAAAGCTCAAGGGCATAGCAGGTAACAAAAGTTACCAGAACCAAACCAATGTGATTTATGTCATTTCAGAACACTGACATCTGAGTGAGGGTCTGGGTATCAATGAGAAAAAATATTCCAAGCATGGATGTCTGTCTGTGATTGCAGACTGTTCATCAGCCTGCACCAGAATACTTTCAATAATATATGTGGGTTCCTGCTCTTCAAAGGGATCCTCAGATCAAAAATTAATCCCTCTCCATTGTGCATGCATTGGCCTTGGACATGGTCAATATATAGTTTCCCTTTGAAAAAAACACACGTTTTGCTTTGGTGTTTAGATCTTTTTTTTTTTTTTCTCAGTATCGAACTCAATAAGTCTCAAGCGCATGAAAACACATGTATTTCCCATAGCAAGATGAGCGGACCCAAAGATCACCACATGATAAGGGCCATTAATCAGCTAAACCTTTTAAAGTTCATGCTAGCTAAGAGCAGATTAGCATTAGAGGGCGACTTTAAAGACGACTCTCTGATCTCCATCCATTACATGCACGTGGTGATGTGAGGAAGGCTAGCATGACATGAATACTGAGTAGTCTTTCCAGAGGCATGGAAGCCCTCTCATGCATGTGAGTAATGTATGTATGTCCAGTCATCTGTCTCCATTGTGACCAAAGGCAAGGAAGTGGACCACCTCTTTCTAGAAGAGTCAGGCATTTTGCTTCCCTCAGTGCTGAGCAGTGCACTGAAGGAAGTGGAGCTTTATAAAAGGTGGGTTCAGTCTCATGGCTTAGACTAATGAAACATAGAGGAACTGAAGTTCATGTTCTTGTGTGAACATGAGGGAAGTCACATTCTGCCCTCATCTGTCATAATGACAAAGAAAGATGAGATTTTTTTTTTTTTTTTTTTTAATAACGGAATCCATTATACACCGATTTTTTTTTTTTTTTTGGATTGGATTTAAATTCTGTAAGTTTGTACTAGATAATTAGGGATCTGCATAGTTTCAAAGCTGACTAGTTGGTGGGTTGTCTCAATGACTAGTCAATTAGTCTTAATAAAGCTCTGTATATATATATATATATATATATATATAATTTCTTTGGCAACATTTACATAAGTTTCACTCTTGCATAAAAAGGTTAAATGAGTTCAGTGGACCACTCAAAGGGGTGGGCACAAAATTAGCTATAAAGGAACACTTCAGTACACTACATTATCATATGTTTACTTAAAATGTTTTCATGTTTTTACCCAAAACAGTGTCGTGTGAGCATTATTGAGTGCTAAACAATGTATGTTTCATTCATACTGGAAGCCAAAGAGTGACCTCATGCAGAAAGTCCAAATATGTCTCACAAAGTAATATAACTTATGACGTTCCAGGAAATCCCTTATATGGACAAAGGCATCCAGCTATTAGCTATTGCTGTAGCTGAATTAAAAGATTATAGAAATGCTTTGACTTACTAAATATGAAGACAATAAACACACGATTGAGACAAATTATTTGATGATTTATGAAAATGATTGATCTGTATTCTTCAAGACATCTCAGGTATTTAAAAAAAATAGTATAAAAGTATTTAAGTATAAACATAACATAAAGTATAAAATAAAGTATATTTATTTTGAGGTGAAAGTATTTGATGAACGTATACTACGTGCAGAGAGCATTCGCTCAATATCATCTCATTTTTGACGGAGGTGGCATTTAGCGGGTTTTGCATCTGAACTCTTCATATATATATATAGTGGGTATGGAAAGTATTCAGACCACCCTTAAATTTTTCACACTTTGTTATATTGCATCCATTTGCTAAAATCATTTAAGTTCATTTTTTTTTTTCCTCAGTGTACACACAGCACCCCATATTGACAGAAAAACACAGAATTGTTGACATTTTTGCAGATTTATTAAAAAAAGAAAAACTGAATTATCACATGGTCCTACGTATTCAGACCCTTTGCTCAGCATTAAGTAGAAGCACCCTTTTTGGTCTAATACAGCCATGAGTCTTTTTGGGAAAGATTCAACAAGTTTTTCACACCTGGATTTGGGGATCCTCTGCCATTCCTCCTTGCAGATCCTCTCCAGTTCTGTCAGGTTGGATGGTAAATGTTGGTGGACAGCCATTTTTAGGTCTCTCCAGAGATCCTCAATTGGGTTTAAGTCAGGGCTCTGGCTGGGCCGTTCAAGAACAGTCACGTTTTGTTGTGAAGCCACTTCACGTTATTTTAGCTGTGTGCTTAGGGTCATTGTCTTGTTGGAAGGTAAACTTTCGGCCCAGTCTGAGGTCCTGAGCACTCTGGAGAAGGTTTTCGTCCAGGATATCCCTGTACTTGGCCATATTCATCTTTCCCTCAATTGCAACCAGTTATCCTGTCCCTGCAGCTGAAAAACACCCCCACAGCATGATGCTGCCACCACCATGCTTCACTGTTGGGACTGTATTGGACAGGTGATGAGCAGTGCCTGGTTTTCTCCACACATACCGCTTAGAATTAAGGCCAAAGTTCTATCTTGGCAAACTCCATGTGGGCTTTCATGTGTCTTGCACTGAGGAGAGGCTTCCGTCAGGCCACTCTGCCATAAAGCCCCAGCTGGTAGAGGGCTGCAGTGATGGTTGACTTTCTACAACTTTCTCCCATCTCCCGACTGCATCTCTGGAGCTCAGCCACAGTGGTATTTGGGTTCTTCTTTACCTCTCTCACCAAGGCTCTTCTCCCCCGATAGCTCAGTTTGGCCGGACGGCCAGCTCTAGGAAGGGTTCTGGTTGTCCCAAACATTTTCCATTTAAGGATTATGGAGGCCACTGTGCTCTTAGGAACCTTACGTGCAGCAGAACTTTTTTTTTGTAACCTTGGCCAGATCTGTGCCTTGCCACAATTCTGTCTCTGAGCTCTTCAGGCAGTTCCTTTGACCTCATGATTCTCATTTGCTCTGACATGCACTGTGAGCTGTAAGGTCTTATATAGACAGGTGTGTGGCTTTCCTAATCAAGTCCAATCAGTATAATCAAACACAGCTGGACTCAAATGAAGGTGTAGAACCATCTCAAGGATGATCAGAAGAAATGGACAGCACCTGAGTTAAACATATGAGTGTCACAGCAAAGGGTCTGAATACTTAGGACCATGTGACATTTCAGTTTTTCTTTTTTAATAAATCTGCAAAAATGTCAACAATTTTGTGTATTTCTGTCAATATGGGGTGCTGTGTGTACATTAATGAGGAAAAAAAATTACTTAAATGATTTTAGCAAATGGCTGCAACATAACAAAGAGTGAAAAATTTAAGGGGGTCTGAATACTTTCCATACCCACTGTGTATATATATTTATATTTATATATATATATATATATATATATATATATATATATATATATATATATATATATATATATATATATATATATATATATATATAATATGTATGTATGTAGATATGTAGATGTGTGTGTTTTGTTGGCGTTTGGCAGTCTTTGCTGTTATTTTTTTTGTTTTTTACAGTGAAGGTGTTTGATCATAATAATTAAAGGGATAGTTCACCCAAAAATTAAAATTTGATGTTTATCTGCTTACCCCCAGTGCATCCAAGATGTAGAGGACTTTTTTTCTTCAGTCGATCGCAAATTATGATTTTTAACTGCAACCGCTGCCGTCTGTCAGTCAAATAATAGCAGTGATTGGGAACTTGAACAATAAGAGTTGAAAAAACTTCCATAGACAAATCCAAATTAAACCCTGTGGCTCGTGACGACACATTAATGTCCTAAGACACGAAACGATCGGTTTGTGCGAGAAACCGAACAGTATTTATATAATTTTTTACCTCTAATACACCACTATGTCCAGCTCCGTTCAGCTTCCGGCTAGTGAGGTCGAATCGCGCTCTGACAACGGAAGTGATGTCTCGCGCTCATTGAAGTATATGGGCGTGACATCACTTCCGTCATCACAACGCGTTTTTTGACCTCACTAACAGGAAGCTGAACAAAGTTGGACATAGTGGTGTATTAGAGGTAAAAATTATATAAATAATATTCGGTTTCTCGCACAAACCAATCGTTTCGTGTCTTAGTACATTAATGTGTCATCAGGTTTTAATTTTGATTTGTCTAAGCAAGTTTTATTTACTGTTATAGTTGAAGTTCCCATCTACTGCTATTATTTGACTGACAGACGGCAGCAGTTGCAGTTAAAAATCATAATTTGCATTCGACTGAAGAAAAAAAGTCACCTACATCTTGGATGCACTAGGGGTAAGCAGATAAACATCAAATTTAAATTTTTGGGTGAACTATCCCTTTAAGGAAATACCTTTAAAATAACAGTGTTTTTCTGCAAAGCGTGGCAGAAAAATGCTTTTTGCAGTTTAGAAATCATGCATACATAGCAATTTTATTGCAATTTCAATTAATTGCACAGCCCTAGTCCTATTTGTTTTATATGTGAGCAGTTAGAGTTGTCAGAGTGTGACCTAAATGTTTGACACTGTCAGAACATTGTTGAAGACTAAGAGTCATTGTCAAGACTATTAATTTGCCATTGCCGAACATGTCACAATCAAAGACAAAATTCATGGCCAAAATCGTACAGTGTGCAGGGGGCTTAAGGCAAATTAAAAAACATTTTGATTTGATCAGTCTCACTAATAGACTAATCAGTTGTAGGATTACTAGTTGGCCATCGTGATCCACCTCTAATTTGAGCAAATTTAAAAAAATAAAATAAAAAAAAAGTTAAATTTTAAAATTATTGAGCTAAGAATGGACATAAAAAAATGTGTTTTGAATTGTACACATTGCAAATTGTGTTGCTTACAGATAAATCTTGAGTTAGTAATATAGCATTTTAGTGTGTATATATGTGTGTGTGTGTGCGTGCTTATTTGCTTATGTCTGTGTGTCACACAGATACTGGGATCTTCCTTAACCGAGCAGTGCTTCACAATCCCTCTTAGCACTTTATCAACCCACAGCTTTGTGCAGAGTGGAGTCTGTGCTGAGTTCAAGACCTCATGAAGAGTGTGAGTGGGCTGAAGAAGTGGAGTATGTGTAAGTTTATTGAGGTGCTTTGCTGTATCGATCACCCGCCCAAGTCCCTCTGAAGAACATGCCAACTGGGTGTTGAGAAATGCAATTTAAGATTAGGCCAAATATATCATCCGACGACAGGCCCCAGTTGTTCGCTGAATCCCATGAAATATGTAGAGATATGTCTGTGGAGAAATTAAGTTAGCGCTTTTTGAATAGACTTTGTCATCAAGCACAGAACTTGTGAAAGCCTATTTAAACTGTCGTCTATAAAAACAAAAATGCTGACCAAGATGCCTTTCCGACCTCAGAGGGTTCTATTAAAAATGATTTTTCATATTTGGTAGAAAAGGCCATTTGAGTCAGAGGCAGTGATGGGTGAAGATTGCATTTATTCAATGATGTTTAAGTTTTACAGTGAAACAGTAGCCACTTTGTTTTGGTCGTCTTGACCAAATAAAATGCTCTGTGTCAAGCGTGGGTGTTTTCAGTCTGCTTTCTCTCCATTACATGTCATCTCGGTTTGGGCCAGCCACAGGCCCACTGATCATTTAGAGAATGCTGTCAGCAATCTGTCAAAGACTTGACAGATCTTTAACAACCTTCTTTACTGGCACACATGTTTACAAGTCCCTATAGTCACATGGCATTTGTACAGTCATCAGACTCACATGCTTACATGCTTGATGAACACATGCTTCTCTCTCCTGTTGTTGTCATCTCTGCCATGTCATGTCTGAGGTTTGGCTCTATATCAGAGCAGATGGACTTTGGCTAATGACCACAGCCTTATGAAACTAGAGCTGAGCCATTAAATTTTGTTTACTTGTCATGTGCATTGTTTGGCATGACTCTTGGGCCTACTACAGTATAACCCCTCCCCTCCAGACTTAGGGGCCCAATGGGAAACCTCTTGCACTCCATCCATACAATTATCCATCCATCCGTCCAAATATTCCGTCCATACATCCTTCCATTAAAGCTTTATATTTCAAATAAATGCTGTTTCCACACAAAAAAAAAGTGTTTTCAACAATGCTAATACAAAATGTTTCTTAAGCAACAAATCAGCATATTAGAATGTTTTTTTAAGGACCATTTGTCACTGAAGACTGAAGTAATGGCTGCTGAAAATGCAGCTATAATAGAAAATAGAAAATATTATTTGTAATATTACTGTTTTTACTGTATTTTTGAGCCTTGGTGAGCATAGAAGACTTCCTTCAAAGACATTTAAAAATCTTACTGACCTAAACTTTTGAACAGTACAGTATATACAGTATATACGCTTTTTTTTTTCTGTATATATATATATATATATATATATATTTTTTTTTTTTCTTTTTTTTTTTTTCATTGCAGTCAGTTTAGACTGAAAATATGACTGTAGTTTCAGTAGGCTGGCTCTGAGTGCTAGGTTGTAGAGAATGCAGCGTACTATGGCAGTCTTCTGTATGTTGCAGAGCGTGTACAACATCATTCCACTGCTATCTAGGCACCAACATCTGCTCTTTAAAATTTCGAAAAGTACTCTCGTCTGGGTATGTGCCCAATTTTAATGCTTTTCACCATCATTTGATCCTCATGTGATGACTGATACCATGATTAAATAATTGGAAACAAACATTGCTCTTAAATAAAATAGAGGAAAGCAGGTGGTAATTGGCCAGTGTTAACTGAGCCAGGCAAATAACACTAAGTTTTGTGAATAATGCACAATGTGTAATGAGCTTAATTTGCATAGAAAAGAGACATGTTTACACTAAAAAGAATGATGGTGACTTGATTTAAACACTCAATGCTTTTAACAAAATGTAAAACTGGATTGTGCAGGTATTTGAAATGATCCAAAACAAACATCAAAATCAACAAAAAATGGGTCACTGAGCACAAAATTAAGGTTCTGCCCTCTGACCCTCCCTCTGAAGAGGAGAATGTATTAACATGGACTTGGGAATTTGAAGGAACTGTAGAGATTCTGTATGGATGAATGGTTTCTGATCTTTTATCAGGTGTTCTCCAAACTCATCAGATATTGTAGGAGAAGCTGTTATCTTGGCAAAAGAAGGTTGCAAAAAGTATTGTAACAAAAAACAAAAAAACAAAACAAAAAACAAAAAAACAAATGGATTAACAAATGCAGAGGCTTGTTCATATTTACCAAGGGTGCCAATAATTCTGACCATGACTATATTCCTTCATGGCTGCATCATGCCATGCACATAGGATCTGTGTTGTGTTTCATAGGCATAGTTCCCTCTGTGGGATCTCACAAGAATATGTATAATAAGACTTTTTATAGTCTGTCAGTTTAATTTAAGTCTGCTGTGTGTGTGTTAGCTTGTGAGTATGAAAAACATATCAGTTATGTGTCTTCATATAACACGTGATGTTAGTCACTGTGATGTTGCTTAGCCTAGATGGTCATCTGGCCCCTGACATTTCCCAGAGCAGTGGACCGTAGATGGACTCCACTGTGTCAGGTCATCTTTGCATCATTCTAGAATTCATGTCTCTTCATTAAGTGTGCCACGCTTGTATATGCGTGCTAGAGATTTTTGGCCATCCTGTAGAAGTGCCACATATTATGTCTTATGTCACTTCTTGTTCATATCCCACCATGCTTTTATTTGAAATTAAACAAGTAGTCTAAACATCCGCCTGCTGGGATATCTCAGTTTACTAAATCATTATAATTTTTGTGTTATTTTTTTATCTGTGGGAGGTAACTATTATTAGCAATAGCTTTGTTGTGAAAGGACCGCTCACAGTCCTTCCCAATCAATGTCCATTACTGTAATAACTCTTTGTGATGGTGAGTACGTCAACTCACATTAAACACAGTGAGATGTGAGTTGGCTGGCATGTGCTGAGAGAGATCCAACAGTCCATAGTCCAACAGGTGTTTATAATTTATTACCTTGGACATTTTAGTGATTTTTTTCTTCTTTCTATTCTACAACAGCAGACATCAGTGCATCCTAAATGTTTTTTTTTTTTTTGTTTTTTTTTTTTAGTATGTAATTGGACCCTGATTTTTGTTTTGTGCTTCTGCGTTTGTTATTGTACTCAAGCTTGCAATCAAAAAGACATAACAGACACACACACACACACACACACACACACACACACACACACACACACACACACACACACACACACACACACACACACACAAAAGCAAAAGGCATTTTTACATAAATGTAAAAACTCTCCTGTTGTTGACCAATCATTTTTGTAAAAAAAATTGTAAAAATTCACAATGAGCAAATTGTCAAAAATGTTAGTTATTTTCATGTTCTCTGTTAAAAAAACCTTCAAAATGATGTATGATTCATTGGAAAATCCGACAAAAAATGATTGAGCTACACCTGTTTGAAGTCGATAGAGTCAGCATAGTCAATTTTGAGAAAAATCGTATTTACGTTTTCTGAAGGTTCCAAAACTATAACTATATATATATATATATATATATATATATATATATATATATATATATATATATATATATATATATATATATATATATATATATATATATATTATATATAATTCAACTTTTCTTTCCATGATCCCACAATTGTTTGATTAACATTAATGAAACAGACAGCATGATATGTTAAGACCTACTGTACCACACTGATCTAATAATGTTACACATCAGATGTTTTTCCCCAACAGGTAACCAAACGTTCATTTAAGAAGTAACAGATCATGTTTGCATGAATACTCGCCAAGACAGATATTTTGAAATATTGTGATTCAATGTATACATGTGTTTATATCAGGATCGCGTGCTGTCTTTTTATGCATATGCGAGGGTCAGCGCACAGTGCACGTGACGTGAATTTCACCATTAGAAGAGTATGTGCGTACTGTACACGCACCTCTGGATTTTTGTAACCTCGCGTACTTTGTACGTGCAAGGTCGCACATGCGCATTTATTTATTTATTTTTTTTTTTTTTCAGTAATTAGTTTATCCACAAGGTAGCTACCATGCCCTGAGGGCATTGATTCACAAGGTAGTCAAAGAAAAACTGCATAAACAGAACAGACTAGGGTAATCAACTGTCCGGCATTTTGCAGCACAGTCCCGAAACTGGGAGCTGTGTCCCGCAAGACTTAAGTAGTGTCTGTATTATTATTATTATTTATTTTTTTTGTCATCCCTGAAATTTTAATACCACAGTAAGAAGTATAATAAAAACTGTGACTGCCATTTAAAAATCTATTTGCACAGCCGTCATGTTCTAGCTGTGAGAATATCCAACCAACCCAATTGTAAAGAGATGTTTTCCTGCTGATGACATTTGAGTGGACAGCACATAGGAATAAGTGCGGGCCTCATCGAAGTCGGTAAACACAGCTACACCAGCAAGGATTTCATCTCACATGCTGGATAAGAACCTCAAGAGCTGCTCAAAGCTGCCAAAATTGATGATTTATAGCACGTCATCATCCATCCTGATGCCAAATATTTCTAATGAATATGCGCCGATCTAATGGAAGCTTGATCTGAAATGGTCAAGCATCTACAGAAAAATACAAGATATTCTCCATTCATTTTAACCAATGAAAAGATTGATTCAGACACATCAACTTTCAGACACAACATTCTTCTCATGTTAAAGGGATAGTTCACCCAAAAATGAAAATTTGATGTTTATCTGCTTACCCCCAGTGCATCCAAGATGTAGGTGACATTTTTTCTTCAGTCGATCACAAATGATGATTTTTAACTGCAACCGCTGCCGTCTGTCAGTCAAATAATTGCAGTAGATGGGAACTTCTTCTATAAGAGTGAATAAACCTTGCTTAGACAAATCCAAATGAAACCCTGCGGCTCGTGACGACACATTAATGTCCTAAGACACGAAACGATCGGTTTGTGTGAGAAACCGAACAGTATTTATATAATTTTTTACCTCTAATACACCACTATGTCCAACTCCGTTCAGCTTCCGGTTAGTGAGGTCAGATTGCGCTCTGACAACGGAAGTGATGTCTCGCGCTCATTGAAGTATATGGGCGAGACATCACTTCCGTCTTCAGAACAGGTTTTTTGACCTCACTAACAGGAAGCTGAACGGAGTTGGACATAGTGGTGTATTAGAGGTAAAAAATTATATAAATACTTTTCGGTTTCTCTCACAAACCGATCGTTTCGTGTCTTAGGACATTAATGTGTCGTCACGAGCCGCAGGGTTTCATTTGGATTTGTCTAAGCAAGGTTTATTCATTGCAGTTCCCATCAACCGCCATTATTTGAATGACAGAGGGCAGCGGTTGCAGTTAAAAATCATCATTTGTGATCGACTGAAGAAAAAATGTCACCTACATCTTGGATGCACTGGGGGTAAGCTGATAAACATCAAATTTTCATTTTTGGGTGAACTATCCCTTTAATAGTTAATTTAAGGCAATTTCTATGGCATCATTATAATGACAAAAGTCGAGAGCGCATTCTTATAATGCGAGAGCACATCAAATGCACAAGCAGGAATCTCTCCGCTCACAGGCGGATTCCCTTCTCGCACAAAAACTGGATGCGCTCTCTGTCTCGCACAGATATTACATGTGCATGCTCAAACTTTGTCCTCCTGCATGTGCACTCGTGAATCTAGAATTGTTTTCTCTCCAAGATTTAATTTTGCTAGAAGCGCAACATTATAGTGTGGGCACCCACCGGCAGAAACATGAATCGGCGCATATGCAAAGTTTGCAAAGCTGTCAAAGTCTCACACTTGTCCTGCATTGCCCCGCAAAATTACAAATCAATAGCCAGGTGGTCACCCTAGAACAGACCGGAATGCATGCAAGCTACAGTGACCATGAAGGCCTACATAGACGAGAGATTGTGCGAAGAGGTTAGAAAGTACCCACAGTTGTACAACTCTAGCATGAAAGAATACAAAGATGTTTACATGGGTTGTAAATCGTGGCTCAAAACTGCACATGCGTCGAATGCCTGTGTATGTGCATGAGTCAAATGAAATATGCTTTGCAAGGCTGTGTGTTTGACTGTGCACGTACACTAGCGTACACGTAAAAAAAAAGTATACCCAAGGGCTTGTGGCGTCTTTGTGCACATGCATCGGATCTGTCAGTCGGCGTGAGTGAGATTATTTTGTTTACATCAAGAGTTTGAAAATCAATTTCAATGGTTCAGACTCATGCCATTGAGAATTTGCTATGAATATTCACAAAGTTAGAATGCTGCACTTTAAAACGATACCAAGGTTGTGCTGAGCGGAAGTGCGAGTCATCGAGAAGTGAGCAGAGAAAAACTGCATTTTTCCTCAAAAATGGAAAGGTACTCCTCTCAGAAAACATACAAATAAAGACACTTTTATATGTTTAATTGCTACTGGGAGCATTGGGATCGCTAGACGAGGGCTTAATGAAGTAATTTTTACGAAAACCTCAAATTCGACCAAATTTTTTCTCTTTTTTGCCTTTAGCTCCAAATTAGCCCGTGCGCATTCTGACTCCTTTCACCAACACGGGTCATATATTTCACCTACAAAAACTTTTTTACATACAGCTTTATTATGAAAGGTAAAATTATTTGTGTGTGTGTGTGTGTGTGTGTATAATAGGGGTGTGTGTGTTGTTGTTTTTGTTTTTTTAGAAGTTTTTATATTGATAAACTGCTTATATGCTCATGGATGTACTTGTGGTTGAGTGGGAGGAAGTACCACAACTGAGCGATTCATCCAAGATTCAGACTGATGGCTCCAGTGATCAGTAAAGTCTGATTCGCTAATCAATTTGACTGAATTATTAAAAAGTACAGCACCAATCAAGCATTATATTTGGCAGATGAACTGCACATTTTTAAGGACAGTGTAATATAATGTTGTCTTGACTCGTTAAACTTAATACATGCTACACATAAAAAATAGCTACATGTTTTTTTCCGCGCAGCTTCACTCCTGAATCGCTCTGCAGAAAATGCTGATACAGATTTGTGGAGGTGTATGATGGATGGTTTATGACGGAAAGGGTATACCTTGGATGGCATCACTCTTTAATGTTCTCTTTATTGTAAAACATTTTCTCTCATTAATTTGCTTATTTGTACTAAGTCAAAGTTTGGCTTCTGTTTTATTTATTTATTTGATAATTGTTTTCCTCCTTCTGATGTTCATGTAATGCTGCATGTATGCCTAAAAGCAGGATTTCAAATAAAACTGGCAACAAAAAAAATCTATGTTCTAACATTCCCCATGGTCTGAGGTGAGAATCAAATCCGACTGTAAAATGCTGATTCACTCCCTTAATTAGAGGTATTTGAGACAGTCGTCTCACCCTCTCATCCCCAGCTGTCTGCTCAAGTGACGTGTGAATCTTAAGCCTTCTCATACACTAGCTATGACTAATTACCGAATCTCTCTTGTGTTAGATGTCCTGGACCGTTTCTAATCCAACAAGATGCTTCACTTCAAATTGCTGACAGAGAAAAAGCCAGCATTTGTGCTTTGCTTAGCTTTTGTACTCCAGCTTTTTTTTTTTTTTTTTCTTCTTCTTCTTTTTTTTTATTTATTTCCTTTATGTTCACAAAAATGCGAGCCTTGGTAATTATGGGTCATTTGCTGGGTTCTTTGCGTAATTAGAAGGTTTAATTGTGCTCCGGTACAAGGGAATTAGCTAAGCTTTACTCTCTAAAGTGAGCCCCATGCTTCCGCTGGTCTTTGTGAGGCACTTTCACTCATCGCACAACTGGCTTACTGACATCAGTCAATTAGGGCCATTCATGGAAACTCAAGTGCCTTTTTTTGTTATTTGTTCGTCTATTTGATGAGTGGACAAAAAAGTTGAGTCTCTGTTCCTGAGGGTCAATTATATGTACTGAGTGGCTCATTCTGACTCTCTGATGGCTTTTATGATTCTAGATAGACCAACATGTGAGATAACATGCCTACTTGGTCGATTGCATGGAAATGCATGGTCCCTGTTGTTTTAAATTCTACCAAGAGCATGTCAAAGGATAATACAAAGGATAATGTATCTTTCTGTAAGTAAACATTGTGCATTTAATTATTGTGCATTTTTGTGTACATCTCATTTGCTGTCATTAAATTGTATTAGTTATCAGCATTAAATTCATCATTGGCCACCTTGATTTCTAGATATCAGGATCTGACGTCAATTTTGATCTCAATTTTGTTCTAAGTTCACTTTCTTTACAGTACAGTAAGTCCTTTTTTTAACATTCTGCTTTTATGTCTGCAAGAAATTATATGCCGATACGTCGTACTGTCATCATGATCTAGATCAGATCGCAATTTTTCAAAGATCAGTTCTCATCCGCAGTATTGTAATTTAACATTTTAGGTTTAACAACACTGTTACGTGTTCTCGTTTTTAAACTAATTCAACATTTACTAATGGTCTTGTATAATTATTTATTACGTGCTGTTATGGTCATTAAGACGGAATTTCAATTTTGTTGAGCACACCCTAAACGTACTCCAATCTCAGCGAAATTTGGTTTGTTTCCATTTCTCATGAAGGAGAGTTGACAGGGCAGGTGAGAGCGGAAGATTTCAAACGTCCAAAAATAAGGATATATATATATATATATATATATATATATATATATATATATATATATATATATATATATATATATATAATATAATATATATATATAATATAATATATATATATATAAAATACTGTGCATGTACAACAGCAAGAGCACATTTGTTTGTATTCTGTTGTAATGATTTCATGAAAACCGGTAGCAAGTCAGCAAAAGCAATAGAGAATTGTAGTGCTCATCTGATAGAGCCGTCTGTGTGATCCATGACTTGACTGATAACAACCACAAGGACTGCTCAACAAAACTGTAATTACAAATTACAGCATCATATCTACATATCTATAATATCTACTAACAAAATGAAAACTCCTGCTCAAGTATGTATGTGAGACATTACTGTTGTAAGATGTGTCATATTGTGGTTCTTACAAATTGTCAGTGGCAAATGGTGACAGAGTAGAAGGATGATGGCTTATGTGACATTGTCACATTGCGACATTGATATTTGGCTACTTTCTGCCCACAATGTTGTCTATTGAACTCGATTTTGTTGTGGTTTTGTTGAACTTGGATGCTATGAATGAATGACTGAGAGGACTAAAGGGAGAGATCTAGATCAAGAGACAGATTGCCTGACATTTAAACTTCTGAAAAGCACTTGACAGCAGCTGTCAAACTCTTTAACAAATCATCAAAGCTTTTATTCAAACCTTAACCCTGATACATCCTTTGCCCTGTATAAAATTGTCTGTATAAGAATAAGAAAATCATTATCGTCTCCATAATATCCTCTAATATCCTACTAAGTAGTGGGGGAAGATGCCTCCCTTAAGAAAAATGATGTGGGGGGGTGTAACATACAAACTACCCTACCCTACCCTACCCTGTGTACTATTGCATTTCCAATATTTCATTTTTCCATCTCCTGCTTTTGGATCTTCTCTCTACAGTTAGTCAGTATTCTGAGGGCAAATCTCTTTGAACATTCATATGTTTTAATTGATTAGTCTTTTCTGATTCTGCCTTCACAGTGTCTGGTTTTTGAAGACGCTCCAAATGGAGTAAAGGCGGGTCTGGCAGCTGGAATGCAGGTGGTGATGATCCCAGATGATAACCTGGACCGCAGCCTCACCCAGGAGACCACCTTGCTGCTCAGAAGCATGGAAGAGTTCAGACCAGAACTCTTTGGTCTTCCAGCCTACCCACAAGGACAGTAATAATAGCAGTGATTTAAATTCCACTGTTATATCCTGTCAATTTAAAAAAAAAAAAAAAAAGAAAGAAAGGAAGGAAGAAAGAAACAGGCTAGCAGTGTTAGCTCCTGCAATCAAAAACAGGAGAAACTAATCTCTACCATTATTTCTGTCAGCCATGGATTTGCTGTTCAGGGACAAAACAGAATGCTGATTGTTTCGATTTTTTTTCTTTTTAGACAATCACAACTCTGAATCTATTTCCTTTGACCACCCGAATGACACAGAGACAAATTTTGATTATGCTGCTCAATTCGCCTCTGTCAAACCATTAGGCCATATTGACATTTTGCATTTCTACCAATTACAGGGTATCATTTTCTTTCTTTCTTTCTTTCTTTCTTTCTTTCTTTCTTTCTTTCTTTCTTTCTTTCTTTCTTTCTTTCTTTCTTTCTTTCTTTCTTTCTTTCTTTGAATGCAGTTGGTACTGTTTTGAGCGTTTGTGTCTCTGTGTATAAATCTCCAATTTGACGAAAGCTCACAACTTACCGGTCATGGTTTAAATTTACAGTAGGTGACGGTTTAACAATCCCGCTCGACCAGTCGTATTTTCTATTAGCGTTACCTTTCCTCCTTGCAGAGGTCTATTAAAATACCAAAGAGATTTTTGAGTTTGAACCATGTGGCGTAATCCAATAAAGGGATTCGAGAGCACAGTCGTCTTTCATCTTCTTCCAATGTCCGCCCTCACAGAGCTGGAGTTAGCATGTTCACTCACTTCAGCGCTGTCCAACATCTCAGAGAGTTCAAGCCTGTCTTCTTTCAGCCTTCCCCTCTGGTAAGAAGAAAAGGGATTTTGCCAG
Organism: Chanodichthys erythropterus; assembly: GCF_024489055.1. NCBI lineage: Eukaryota > Metazoa > Chordata > Actinopteri > Cypriniformes > Xenocyprididae > Chanodichthys > Chanodichthys erythropterus. The sequence continues at coordinate 27,842,389 of NC_090232.1, forward strand.
AATCCACTTCGTCCTCCACATATGCCATGTCCTTTCATCCATAAAGATGGGGTAATCTGGAAAGCTTTTCCTTTTTTAAGATTTTTCACTCTATGAAGGTCTTTTACATGTCATTTCACACCTGAAGAATCTAAGGCTCAGGGTGTGACTGGGGCATGTGTTTGTGTGTGAACACCGGTGTTAGAAATTAACTTTTTTTTATATTAAAGAAAAATATTTCCTCAGGTGGAATTGATTTTCATGGGCATTTTTACCTTTATAAAGTTTTTTTTCTTTTTTTTTTTCTTATTTTGTCTTCCATATAAAACATAAAGTATTCTCCATTTGCCAAATACTCCAGTTGAATTCATATAAAAATGAAACCTGTCATCCATTTGTTAAATACTGCAGCTGAATTTTTAATTGAAATAAATTATCAATCAACAATAAGCACTCAACCATTTTAAATATTAATTTTAAATTTTAAATTATACTTTTCCGCTCCCTGTGTGAGATTATACAGCTCTTTACTCTCCAAACAGATCATTAAAAAGGCTTAGAGCATAATATCACAAAATATACCAAATGTTAGCAGGCAGGTAAAAATTCACTGTTTTAAAAATGTGGGGCACTTTTGAACCAGATCCCTGGTTAACTTTTGTCCTTGGTACACATTTCTGCATGTATTGGAAGTTCTTTTGTGTGCAGTGCAGTCATTTAAATGTGTTGCCATGGAGAATATTTGTATGGCGTATCAGTAATTCCATTATGTTGGTGATTGTTTGATTGATTGAATGAGATTGAATAAATTTGAAGCAGGATTTGTAGTGCCAATTGTAAGCACACTGTATGTGTATACATATGTCTGTGTATTAAACTGTTACCTCCATTGTAATGAAGCATACAGTACTTGAATGAAGCACACTTTGTGTATTCTGTTTTTGTTATTGTTGTTGTTTTTTGTTTTTTCCTCTCTTTTGTAAATGTCTAGCTGAACAAATTAAATTACTTATCTAATTGATCCCTTGAGATTTTTATAACATATGACTCATGCACATTGGAGTTTGACATATAAATCTGAGCTAATCTTATATACAGTAAAAACATTTTAGTTAACAGTCATTGCATGAATTAATTTAATGAGACAATCTTAAAAACACATTTTAAAGTATTAAAATGTGCTTTTCTAAATTTAAGGCTGTAAATTATTAAATTTGATTAAATATTACGGTAAAGTCCATTTGACCAATTGATTCCAAATCACTGAGTCAGTAGTTTTGCTCATAAGTGTGCACAAATGTCCCTTGTGTTTAATGATATACTAATGCTGGTCATATAATTAGAATATCATCAAAAAGTTGATTTATTTCACTAATTCCATTCAAAAAGTGAAACTCGTGTATTATATTCATTAATTACACACAGACTGATATATTTCAAATGTTTATTTCTTTTCATTTTGATGATTATAACTGACAACTAAGGAAAATCACAAATTCAGTATCTCAGAAAATTTGAATACTAAGACCAATACAAAGGATTTTTAGAAATCTTGGCCAACTGAAAAGTATGAACATGAAAAGTATAAGCATGTACAGCACACAATACTTAGTTGGGGCTCCTTTTGCCTGAATTATTGCAGCAATGCGGCGTGGCATGGAGTCGATCAGTCTGTGGCACTGCTCAGGTGTTATGAGCCCAGGTTGCTCTGATAGTGGCCTTCAGCTCTTCTGCATTGTTGGGTCTGGCATATTGCATCTTCCTCTTCACAATACCCCATTGATTTTCTATGGGGTTAAGGTCAGGCAAGTTTGCTGGCCAGTTAAAAACAGGGATAGCATGGTCCTTAAACCAGGTACTGGTAGCTTTGGCACTGTGTGCAGGTGCCAAGTCCTGTTGGAAATTAAAATCTGCATCTCCATAAAGTTGGTCAGCAGCAGGAAACATGAAGTGCTCTAAAACATCCTGGTATACAGCTGCGTTGACCTTGGACTTTAGAAAACACAGTGGACCAACACCAGCAGATGACATGGCACCCCAAACTATCACTGACTGTGGAAACTTTACACTGGATCTCAAGCAACGTGGATTGTGTGCCTCTCCTCTCTTCCTCCAGACTCTGGGACCCTGATTTCCAATGGAAATGCAAAATGTACTTTCATCAGAGAACATATCTTTGGACCACTCAGCAGCTGTCCAGTCCTTTTTGTCTTTAGCCCAGGCGAGACGCTTCTGACGCTGTCTGTTGTTCAAGAGTGGCTTGACACAAGGAATGCGACAGCTGAAACCCATGTCTTGCATACGTCTGTGCGTAGTGGTTCTTGAAGCACTGACTCCAGCTGCAGTCTACTCTTTGCGAATCTCCCCCACATTTTTGAATGAGTTTTGTTTCACAATCTTCTCCAGGGTGCAGTTATCCATATTGCTTGTACACTTTTTTTCTACCACATCTTTTCCTTCCCTTCGCCTCTCTATTAATGTGCTTGGACACAGAGCTCTGTGAACAGCCAGCCTCTTTTGCAATGACCTTTTGTGTCTTGCCCTCCTTGTGCAAGGTGTCAATGGTCATCTTTTGGACAACTGTCAAGTCAGCAGTCTCCCCCATAATTGTGTAGCCTACAGAAATAGACTGAGAGACCATTTAAAGGCCTTTGCAGGTGTTTTGAGTTAATTAGCTGATTAGAGTGTGGCATCAGGTGTCTTCAATATTGAACCTTTTCACAATATTCTAATTTTCTGAGATACTGAATTTGGGATTTTCCTTAGTTGTCAGTTATAATCATCAAAGTAAAAAAAAAATAAACATTTTAAATATATCAGTCTGTGTGTAATGAATGAATATAATATACAAGTTTCACTTTTTTAATGGAATTAGTGAAATAAATCAACTTTTTGATGATATTCTAATTATATGGCTGTATACAGCACCTGTATCAGTAAACATAAATCAATATGATTAAATATGATTCTTAAATAAATAATTTAGTATAAATTTTAAGTGGAAAACATTAATTATTTCAACTCGGAGTTTAATGTATTGTTGCAATGTATCATCAGAAGACAAATCAGTATTTTATTTACTTTTTCTCTTTATGTTCTAGCCCAGGGGTCTCAAATTCAAATTGGGGGGCCGTTTCTGTGATTGACACCTCATAGGAGGTCCATATTAACATTCAAGCGCAAGAAAGTGCAACATTTCAGAAAATTTACTTTCCTTTGCATTATTTCTCATTTACTTCAAATTTCATTAGGCCTACTAAAATATTTTTATACGTATACTATAAATATTTTATTTACCATACTAAATGTAAACAGCAGTGTCTCTCTCATTGTTAGAGTGTAATATAATTATATAATACTATTACTAATATAATACTATTAATTTACTAATATAACACTAATATAATACTATTAATTACAATAGTCTGGTGAAACTTCTCACATCCAACAAGGTGCATGGAATAAAAAAAACAGTAATTTAGAAACAAAAACAGCAACACTTGTGGCGTGGAGGGGTCAGAAATAAACAAAAAACTGGAGCTATATATCAACTTTATTTTGCCAAAAAATAAAAATCTCTCATTGTTACATACATTATTAGTTTTTAACATCTAGTGGAAGTATTTTCCCTTATTTTACGTTAGCTTAAATAACATTGAAAACTTGCACTGAACAGCCCTGTACTGAACAAATACAATCCCTGAATGCATTTGTACCTACACTCCTCTGTTTCTTGACAGACACCTGGCAGCGCATTTGTCCAACATGCCGTTTGAGCATTGGTAATGTTTAATGGTTGCATCGGACGCGTTTCGGTGGTTTAAATCGACGCTCGTACCTTAAAGTCGAGTGATTTTACTGTAATTTAGGCAAGCGCGCTCATAATAGAAGCGACGCGGTTGAGAGAGCGGCTCATGGTTGCATAGCAACGACAGACGCCACTGGAGCAAAAGCGCTTTGGAAAGAAGGAAAATGCGGCGTGGCCGCTTATGTGACGCGATATGTGAATGCCCCCATAGAACGGCGACTTTTTCTTTGCATATCAGACAGGTAGCAACTAGAGAATAATAATAATAATAATAATAATAATAATTTAGCGGGCCGGATTATGTTTAATTTTTGAGATCAGTTGCGGGCCGGGTAGAATGGGAGGGCGGGCTGTAAATGGCTCGCGGGCCGGCAGTTTGAGACCACTGCTCTAGCCCTTTACTAATCTGTTCAGACGATGGGCCTCATCAATAAAATGTTGCATAGAAACCATCCTACATTCAATCTTACAATAATTTCTCAAATTTGCATACGTTTGATTCAGAGAACAAAATGTAAGCACAAAACGTGCGTAGGCCTACTCCTCTCTTCCAAAAGACAAATCGCAAATGATCTTGAAATTGTGTGCAGCTGAATGGTTTCAGATCTCTGCATTGTAAACGCTGCCTACCCTAATGTCAAGTATAAAGAGCGCCAATCAACATCCTTTATTTGAGTATTTGCGAGCGGCAAGAATTGCTTCGATTTCAAAATACCAGTACCTTGACTCTCTGATACAAAGGAAAAGTGCGTAGCTACATCTGCTTAGACCCTGACGCTAAGAACTTTTCCACATCAAAGACCATTTTTATAAATATGAACTAAGTTCATATCTGTGCGTACGCACATTTTAAAAATGAGGCCCCACGTTACAGTGCTTGAAGCTGTTTCCCTCGCTATTTCTTGACTTTTATCTTTCTTAATTTCATTTTAATGTCAATTAATAGCTCATTTTCATTGTCATTAAAGTGAATTAACTGAACATAAACATACAAGCTTGATAAAAATGCTAATTTTAGAAGAAAAGTTCAGATGGCACTTAGAGGCTTTTGCATTTGAACTCTTCATTTATTCATTTAGCAGATGCTTTTCTTTAAAAATAATCAGAAACATTGCAAGCATGACAAACATCATACATTTATGCAAGTGTACCTCATAATGGATAGTTTATCTGAATACCATATGACTCTATGATGTCAGTGCTGTGCCATGCAATCCAAACCGGGACAGAAGCACCTGGGATAAAAAAAAGCACTCGAGTTACCTCCCTGATCTTACACGTATACACAAATGCATAGACCTTGTTAGGACCGATTCCAATGTTGTTTTTCATAATGTAAGCACAAATTTTAAGTTTTAGGCTAGGTTTTTCCATATGAACAAACCAATTGTACTTTATTAACAGGCCCCTCACACCCCTCACAACTCTACATAAATTAATTGACCTACAAAGTCAGTGCTTCGAGGAGTTATGTCTGGAACTTGACATTAACACCATAAAATATAAATATATTCACATTACGTAATAACATAAATCCATAGTGCCACTGTGCCCTGGTGTAGAAGCTGTTGCGTTTGTCTATGCATAGCATAACAGACGGAGAGGGGGAGATGCCTTAGGCTGGCCACCGGCCATATCCTTAGTTTATGTAAAAATGAGCCACCTCTGCCTGACCAGAACACTGAAAATCCATCCTGGGAACACTTTGATTGGTCAGGAATGTGGCTGTCACCTGACCGCCAGTAGGCAGAGTATAATATGCAGGTCTGTAGGGAGATCAGTCTGTGTTATTTGAGGCTGGTTTAAATGGCCAGGGAGACAAGGGGGTCAAAGCGAAGTGACAGATAGAGTCGGAGAGAGATGGAAAATACATGGTTAGTAAAGATATGGAAAAGGAAAGCTGAAAGAGAAGATGCAAAAGCAGACTGATAAGGAAAGGAAGGAGGGAATGGAAACTGGGAAGAATGTAGGAGAGGTGACAGTGATATATAGGAAACAGAGCAGGGAGCAGAAACCAGGAGAGATGGCTCTTTTCACATGTTCTCTTCATCTATTCACTGCAATGCCGGAGGGGCAGAGTGCATGGACTACATTCATCCACAATGTCAGTCTTTGTCAGGATTTTATCAACACTCAGGGAAGCCGCTCTTATGTCGACCAGCAGAACATGCTCTTCCAAGAGACTCTTGGTATAGATGACCTCAATGCAAGCATAAAAGCCTTTTTATCCTCTTAGAGACTGTCAAGCCCTATTGGACAAGTGATACAATACATTAAAAAAAATAAATAAAAAATAAAAACCTCATCTGATAAGGCTGACAGTCCTTCATGTTTTAAAGCCACCATTCAGAAATGACACTATATACTACGAAATAAAAGCTATTTTAAAGAGATTTAAAGCCATCTTAGTGTACTGCATAAATTGAAATGGATTTCATATGTGAAGTTTCACATTTAGCTTGTAGAGGGGTAGCTATAGCTAAATGAACACCATGATATACAACAATTGTGCAAGACTTTGTATTATGTCAGTATGACTTCAAGAAAATAGTCAATTTTAGAAAATTGGGAATTCAAGGAAAATGAATGTCATTAACAAGACATTAACAAACGGGCAATCTTTGGTCTTTAACATATTACTTGTTCCAGAGTGAATAGATTTGACTTAAGGTAGGAAGTAGTTCCTCACAAAAGAGGGTTTTTAAGGTGCCTCTATTGTGGATTTTTGAAAATTACCTTTCATGTAGTGTGTAACTGCTCTAAGTTAAATGAAAACATCTTGCAAAGTTTTAAATCTGAAAGTGCACCATATAAATTTAGTCAATTAAACAAGTCATTTGTAAAACTAATCCCAAACCATTAGCATATTGCCCACCCACTTATTGCATGTGCAGACACTAGGGGAAACTTTGAGGAAACCCCTCAAACATTGCCAATACGTGAAGAATCAGTGGTTAAAGTTCAGCTTTACAGTGATACCACAGCAGTATAACCCAAACCTTGTCCTGTGTTCCTGTCATTTTACTGATGAATGCTTCTTCAACCTAAATGTGTTCAATGAGGGATTCGCAAACTGGTTGTTATTGAAGGTCCCAGTTTATTTGGACCAGCTTCTTCCTCCTCCAAATTATAACCTTTTAGTATGATTAATAATTGTTGATGTTATGTTCTCTGTAGTGTGCACAATACATATTTAGTTGTGTGCGTTGTGTACGCTCTGTGCAGCTTGTAGGTCTCCAGCTAACCAGCTAACGGCAATACGTGTTCACTCGCAAATGTCTTTCAAATGTTTTCCGTTGTTATTACCTGTAGTTATGATAAAGAATAGAGCAATACGTTGGTGTACAAATGCAGTACTTTATCAATACATTTCTGTGATGGGATAATGCATATACCATGACTGTTTGGGTGTTTACCACCGAGCTGTGGGCTTGGTTCACTACCATAAACATAAAGCAACTTATTTCCTTAGTCTTTATTTTTAGTCTTTATTTTAGTCTTCCTTAGTTTCCTTAGTCTTTCCTTAGTCTTTATTTTTTCCCTAGTCTTTATTTTTAGAACAGAGCGGAGCCCCATCATTATTATAATACAATGTATTGGTGCAAGCACTGTATACCTTACTCAGTGTTAACCAGCAGAAGTCATCTGACCAATCACCACAGATTAGAGGGGTTCTGCAAAATGAATGGTTAAAATTCATTTAAAATTCATAAATTTATGAATGTTTTTTTGGTTAAAAATGATCCAAAGTCAATTTTTGAGCAAGTACATAACCAGTGAGTGTTCAAAACTATCTCATTATCTTGTCTCGATTCACAATGGTAAGCTTGTAATAATATTTTATAATAAGAGCGACATGGTGGATTTCCGCGGGAAATTTGAGCATGCAGCAGTTCCTCTGTGTGTCATTACGTCACATCCGTAAACAGAAAGGAAGGAGTCCAGGCTAATCGGTTTTATCACGCGAGGACGCTGCTGGTAGCGGCACATTTATAGCCTGTTCTCACAGCAGCTGAAATAATTCAACTTATCATTTTGATGGTGGATTGCTTTTGATGGCGGATTGCTTTTGATGGCGGATTGTAATCCAGAAAGTTCCAAATGACAATCATCAGTGACAACTGGAGATTCTACAGGTAACGCTAATATACACATAGTCATAGTAATGCTGATGTTGTTAAAGGGCATATTGCAGGTTAGAGCTTTAGTGATTCAATGTATAGAAAAATAATGTATTAAATAGATTTTCTTGAGAAAAAAAAACACGCATAAACACGCTACATAGGCTTCTGGAGTCGTTTTTTTGTGAGAGAATTTTACTTCCGCATCTGAAAAATGCCAAATCGGAAGTGACGTAACTCAAGGGAGCACGATCAATATAGACAATATGAAAACAATGGATCACAATGACAGTTCGGACGCTGAGGAAAATGTTTATTCATACTCGTATTACAAACCACAGCCATACAATTAGCCTGCTATGTGTTTAAGAGAGCAGGGACAGGCCAGAATTAGACAGAATAACGGTCAAAAGAGACACATTGAATTGTTGTGTGAGGAGATCAGTGGAGAACAGGGCAGCGACCGATGTAAGCTTAGCTAACGATATGTGCTCAGATCACAATATTGTACAGATTATTATCATGAATCAGGCAATAGCAAAGCTATTGGTCATCTAGGAGTAACGTTATTGATTACTAATAACAGAATCTAATAAACCTTGATCAGGCCTAGCCTATGTCACACGCGTTAATATCCGTCCACACTAAAGTTACGTGATATAGCGCCCAGACAGCAACATAGTGTGGCCCAGATCCGATCCACATCTGATACATGCGGACCAGATGTGGGCTGGATCTGGGCCGACAATATTGCTGTCAGGGCGGTTTCTCATCACGACTGATTTGGTAGTTAGCAAATGAAATAATAAAATAATAATAATAATAATAATAAAGATTTACGGTGCACAATTCACATGTTCATCAAGTTGCATCTCTGACGGATCCGTGATCATGTCTCCCGCCGGCGGCCGAACGTAGTAGTGCGTTTCATGTAATGTTATCCTTTGTTCATTATTCTGTGTTATGAGTTTATTCCGTGCCCATTCACTTATAGTGTGAGGATGTATATGACGCCATGATTATGTAGTTGTGTGAACTTTAATGTATACGTTTACAGTACAGCTATAGCCTACATGGCATGAATGAAAATGGAGTATTTACATTACCAGCACATAATTCAAAACTGTTTTGTGTAAGTGTGAGACTGTATGCATGTGTACATAATTTGTATTCATCAGTGCTCAAATTGTACAAGTAAAAACGGCGAAGAAGCATTGCGTGTGTAAGTTTATTCATTTAATAGCCTATCATTATTTACAGTAGTATTACAATGTTGAACTCCATCATATCACCAGGATGATAATCCTCCGGTATATAATGAACGCGTTTTTCGAAGCAGATGCAGAAGTGAAGTCCAGTCTCTTCACCTTCACCTTCCCCGGCACGGAAGATAGCAGTGTCCTTTTTCTTGTTATTAAACCTCTGGACTCGATGTCCTGAAGTTTGTGCAACCTCCACAAACACAATAATTGACCATGACGATGATAAATAGAATACAAAAACTACAGAAAACACACTGATTCACGACCGCTGTCACTGAATACCAGCCTACTCTGCACTGAATCAACACAGAGCTCGGCGAACAATTCCCTTTAGTGACGTAAAATGATGCAACGCTAAAAAAAAACCTTTTTTTACAGAGACCGTCACTTTATCTACTAAATTCATGCCCTTGTGTCCTGCAAAACATTTTTAAACCCTGCAGTACCCTTTTATATGGTATTTTTGTACAAGGATATATATTTATCTCGAAAAAAAATGTTTATAACCTGCAATATGCACTTTAACATTAACGATTTGAGAACAAAGTATAACAGTAATAACAATTTGCATGGTTTGGCATGATCCAAGTTAAGTGATCGTTAGATTTAATCATCATTGGCAGTGTGTTTTATTGTAGACCTAATGCTTTTTTCCTCAGTTGGTCAGAACAAAAGTGGCAGAGATGTTACTTACTTGTTCAGATGATATTTTACAGTGAAAATTCTTATATTGGTCAAGACGTAGAATCTGTTATTCTGAAGTACAGTATCCACAACGGTGCGGGGATTGACAGCAAGCATTAGATTCATCCGCGCTGACGAGCTGTGCCGCATATGACTGCAATTGCAGGTTTCAAACAGAGATGGCGACAAAGAGGAACAATCACAGACTGCAGCTTTAAAGAAACTCTGTTGTTGTTCTTATTTATTTACACACTCGTTCCATCAAACTTGTATAAATGCAATGTCACACGAGTAGACATGGCTACTGTGATATTGCTCACAGGAATATTAAAAATAGTTTGAAATATGAAATTTTAACATATCAACGATAACAGTGAATGATGAATATTAATATAACACAATAATCATATAATTGTAATATATTATAATAATAATTACATTTTGTTTTGTGAACATTTGAAAGTTTGTTCACAGATTGAAACTACATTCCGAATCCTAGATTTTCAATGTGATCCCCAATCCACTTGGAATTATTTTCCAGAAGGAACGATGACATATACTTACACAAGCCTCCTATTTCTCATGAACAGAATTGGATATGAAAGATTGCGAGTAAAAACTTGAGATCACCAAGATCAGATTGCAACAATTCTCAACTGATCAGATATTTTGTCCCATAACATTGTGTCTCAAGTGGAAAGCAAAGCATCCTGCAATACTGAAGGAAAAGTAATGCACACAGGCTTTGGATTATCTGTCTTTATTTATGAAGAAAAATAAAGATATTGCTCTGCAATTCAGCTGGAAGTGAAAAGCAGCCAGAGAAATCAGACATGAGGTTGCAGCATCCTTTATTCATACAGGCTTGATGAGAGAATAAATTCTATTAGAAATTCTATTACGACTGCAGGTGGTGAAGCAGAAATGATAGGAAAGAGACAAAAGAAAGACAAAAAAGACACATTTAGATATGCAGAAGGATTTCAGCGACAATCCTGCTGCCTAAGGTTGGACATTGTTTCTAGCAAATTAGTTATTTCTCCTACAAGGAGACTCTCTTTAAAGGTTAAGATAAGTATTTTACGAAGTTCGTTTTGCATATGAAGAGCTAAATCATAAAATCTTAAGTTAGTTTTACACAAAAAATAATGTTGCTCACACTGTTATTTGATATTTAGAGGTGTTGCTGTTTCTTCAGCATTCCATTGCTTGCAGGGATGCCATTGTCTTTGAGGTTTGTGCTTCTAATGCAATAAAGTATAGGCATGGCTTTATATGGAATTTGCTATATATGAATGAGAAACATGCATGTGGTTGGTAAAAGCATAGTTACTCTCCATCTCTTTCTTTCACACACAGTTTTTCCGGCTCTGTCTGTCTCCCATTACATCACATAAAAGCCAAATAACTCTCTCTCACTCTATCACCAGAAGGCCCGTCTAAGAGATGACAGTTTAGCAGGCAGGAAATCCAATGATGCTCAGCCAGCGAAAAAAAACAAAAAAAAAACAAAAAAAAAACTGGTGGTGCTCTTAAAACTTCAGATGATACTGTAGACGTTTGAGTCTCCAAGCCTGCTTTCCATGTCTAACTGTACATGTGAGCAGGTCAAAACCCTGCATGAACTTCTTGTGCTTCATATTTAGGGGCCAAGCCCCGAAGGGGCTGTAGCCCCTATTGTAATTGTACGTTTTCCCTTTTATTATTATTCTTCCGAATGGGAGTCTATGGCAGCCCTATCAACGGAACATGAGAAAATTATGAAATTTGGCATACTTGTAGAGATGGTCATGTCTAGAAATCTGACCAATTTTGGAGTCTCTAGGGCCAACTCTATAGCGCCACCACCAGTTCAAAATTTCAACATTCTAAAGATTATAACTTTTGATCCATTTGCTCTAGAAAAATACAATTTAGTACATCTGATTTGGCTCTTCATGCTGATGCTATTCAACTTCTTACATTAAGTCTCCGCCCATTACAGTAGCAGCCATTTTGAAAAGTACAGTATTCCGTTTTTTCGCTACTCCTCCATCTTTGATCAGATGATCTTTGGTCTGAGCCGCACAGAAATGACTGAACAGATTTTTTTTATTCATCTTTGTTCAAAAGTTATGATGTCATGAAGTTAACGAGGTTGACCCAAAATTGCTATAGAGGCTGTATCTCGGCCAAACTTTGAGCAATCGAAACAAAAATTGGTACACTTGATCAAGACCATGATCTGAGGTTCCATTCCAAATTTGGGAACAGCGCCACCTACAGATCATGAGATCTGAAAGATGGCTATTTTGGCCAATAACTTTTGAACACTTTGTTAGAAAATTAAGATCTTGGTGTCTATGGATTCCCTGTGTCATGCCGAATCCGAGGATATCGAATTTGTCAACATCGGATGAACCACGTGTCCGCCATTTTGAATTTTGTCATAAATTGCAATAACTTTTAAACAATTCGACATCATCACAAAAATTGGTACATATGACCATCAGAGAGTCCTGAAGGTACATGAAAAGTTTCAGCACAGCGCCACCTAGTGTTCCACAGATATAATGATTTTTGCAAAATTGCTTATAACTTTTGAAAACATTATCCAACATTTGTCTGCTTTATGTCATTTTATTCCCTGGCTTATGCCGATTCCGACAATGTGTGATTTGTCATTTTCCTTAAATGTACCTGTCTGCCATATTGAAGTAAATCAGAAACAGTTTTTTCGCTACTCCTCCCACAAATTTTGGTCAATTTTGTCCAAAATCAGCTCAGATGATCTTTGGACCGAGCCGCACAGAAATGACTGAACGGATTTTTGATATTCGCTACCATTCCCGAGATATTCATCTCTGAATGTGACCTTGCTTGTGTTTGTTGCTTAGCATGCTAACCAGTTGTCATTCTCTTTAATGTGGCTCTTCAGTTATCAAGTTAACCATGAGCTTCATTAGCATTAAGTTAGCTTAGCATGCTAATATGGTTAGCATGCTAAGTAATGCTTTTTTGTAAATTCTTTCTTACTGTAAAAGTTCTCTTCCACAGCCTGTTGAATGTGCATCCTCAAGTAGCTAAATGTGTAAAGCCAGTTACCTGAAGAGCTCTGTACTCCAAGATAGTGGGTTCGAATCCCAGGTGGAGCGGTTTTATGAAATTGTGTGTTTTGATTCCTTTATTGCCTCTTAGATTAGAAATAAATGCTCTTTGTTTCATGCTGTTTTCATTTTCATCTAAGCTTCTGTACATTCTGAGTTCATTTTCGCCCGTAATTCTGAACCAGCTGTTTCATGTTTGTTCATTTTCTGCTGTTTTTCCTCTTCCTGCTCTGTATTGCGCTACAGCATGATGAGCTGCAGAATGATCTAAAGTAAAGTTATTAAATATAACATTCAGTGCAGTTTTATTAAAATTCTTCATGTTGAGTTCATTTTCACATGAACTAATGAACTTCAGCAGTTGTGCTAACAATCACCTGCACAGTGGTGCAATGAGATGCGCAATGGACACTGGACCTGGAGGTTGTGGGTCCGAATCCCGTGTTGGGTGGTCATTATGCAATTGTGTGTAATGAGTCATTTTGATTCCTTTTTTATCCAAATAAGCATTGTACTAATCTTTATTCCTATTGAATTAGATACAAGTGTTTTTAGTTCATTCTGTTCATTCTCATCTGAACTTCTATTGATTTTCATTTCATTTCCACCTGTCCTTCTGAACCAGCTGTTTTGCATGTACGTACAATTTCTGCTGTTTTTGCTCTTCCTGCTCCGTATTGCGCTACTGCCACTTCTGGGGCTTGGCCCCGAATTGCTGCTTGCAGCTATATTTCTTAATTATTGTTGATAGCTGTGTGATAACGTAGTCAAGCCAAAGGCTAATCACATCATTACCGATATGTGTCTAACGTTGTAGAGAACGATATGATGCATTGCCATTCCGATACATCAATTTGTAGATGACACTATTTAATTCACTCTTCCTTTTCTTCTTCTTAATCAGTTTCTGGTTCAAACATATATGGCTGAATCAAACCAATATTTCCATTTGTCATTGTGTAGCGTTTACTACAATTGACCAAGTTGATCCGAGCTGGTGTGATTGAGTAGAGGTGGGACTAATTTGCATATTAATGGATCCATGTATTAACGTTCAGTTACGCTCAAGCTATTTTAAGGCATGAATAAATTATTTTCAAATTTTTAATATGTTATTTTGATTATCAAAGATGAGTTTTAAAAGATAAAATTGACTACAATTTAACTCTTGTTATATGACAAGATACATTCACATAGTTCATGTAATGAATTATTTTGTGAATTTAATTTATTCATTTTATTAAAGGGGAAGTATCATGAAAATCACACTTTTTCCATGTTTAAAACCCTTTGATGCACAAGCTATAAAAACCCCTTCTAATGCATAACATGGGTCAAAAATGACCCGTATTCATTTCCTATATAATTTCAATAACGGTTGAGTGTTTCTTTGCTGAATCTTTGAAAGAAATTTATTTTGTCATTTATTTATTCCAGGTATTCCTTAAATATCTTGCTTTTGATTGACAAAAATCATCATGCTCATTTTTCTTTCTTACTTTATAAACAAGCACAGTTTTTGTTTGTCTACATCAATTTTACACACATGGGTCAAAAATGACCCGTATTCATTTTCTATGGTATTTCAGTCATGACTGAGTGTTTCTTCACTGAATCTTTGAAAGAAATGTATTTTATAATTTATTTATTCCAGATATTCCTCAAATATCTTGTTTTTGATTTTAACAAATCACTGTTTTTCTTTTTTCTTTCTTTTTTTATAAACAAACACAGCTTTTGTATTTCTACATCAATTTTACACACATGGGTCAAAAATGACCCATATAGAAACCTTTGCAAATTTTCACAAGTAGGAACATATTTACTGCAGACAACTATTCATCCATCACACATTTCACCTCTCAACATGGCTGCTTTTGTATATTTGATGGATGAAAGTCATATTATATTTCATATAACAGGCTATATATTATATTTCAGAATTTGTATTTTTTGTCATAAACTAATGCTACTGGTCACTTTTTACATCTATCAGTGTTCCTGAAATGTAACAGTTTTGAACAAGGTTTCTGTCCAACAGTGAAAATAAATAATAAGTGAATCGATCAACAGTGCTTTTGATTTTCTTTATCTAGAATGTTAGCGGCTGGTCCTCAACAGAACTGAGGTGGATGATGACATCACTGTAAAAAAAAGCTGAAAGTTTACTTTGCGCACAAACGCAATTTAAATGTGTATGTGCAGGTTGCACACACAGTTACAGAAATCCGGCAGAAATTATAAAAAGTTACAAAAATCTGTAAGCTGATCCTCACATATGTGAAGTATACATTGGCCTTTAGAATGGTAATGACACACACACACAAAAAAAAATCATTCAAAAAGAAAGGAAAAATTAAAATAAGGATTTGGTTATTGAGTAATAGATGGAATAGTGAATGATAAAATTAATGTATTGTAATATATGCAATATAGAAAGTAATAACTCATTCAGGTCACTTTAGACCCATGTTGTATATGTCCAAAACTGACATTTTTTTAGGAACACTGACAGACTTAAAGGGTGACCAATTGCATTGATTTATGACAAAAAATTAAAAAAAATATGAAATATATAGCCTAATATATTAAATATAATAAGACTTACATCCATCAAATATACAAAAGTAGCCTTGTTAAAATGTGTGGCAGATGAACAGTTGTCTGCAGTAAATATGTTCCTACTTGCAAAAATTTGCAAATATTAAAGATTTCTATATGGGTCATTTTTGACCCATGTGTGTAAAATTGATGTAGAAACTGTGTTTGTTTATAAAGTAAGAAAGAAAGAATTCAGCGAAGAAACACTCAGTCTTGACTGAAATACCATAGAAAATGAATACGGGTCATTTTTGACCCATGTGTGTAAAATTGATGTAGACAAACAAAAACTGTGTTTGTTTATAAAGTAAGAAAGAAAAAATGAACATAATGATTTTTTACAATCAAAAACAAGATATTTAAGGAATACCTGGAATAAATGAATGATAAAATACATTTATTTCAAAGATTCAGCAAAGAAACACTCAACCGTTATTGAAATTATATAGGAAATGAATACGGGTAACTTTTGACCCATGTTGCGCATTAGAAGGGTAGTGATACAAAAATTTTTATTTATACAATATACAATTTTTATTAAAAAAGTAAGAAAGAAAAAATTTAAATGAGGATTTGCTATGATCAAAAACAAGTTAATTGAGGAATACCTGGAATACTGAAGGATGAAATTAATTTCTTGCAAAGATGTAGAAAATAAAAACTCAGCCGGGTCATTTTTGACCCATGTTATGCATCAAAGGGTTAAGTGCTATAATCAGGTCCCCAGTGCATCTACCAACTCAGAAAACGTGAAAAAGGACAACCCAGTAACTTTGTTTTGGCAAACTTTTCTCTGCAAGCATGTGAAAAAAAAAACGAGACGCTCAGATTTCGCTCCACTTGTGATGTAGGAAGGGGATCATAATATTACTGGCCTTTAACCTGCACGTTTCCACCAACGGCACCGTCATTTTGTTTTCGCAAGCGTAAATGGAGTACGAGTTCTAAGGCCATGGCAAAAGTTCGAGCAGCATGATAACTGTTCTGTTGTTGACTGCACGGATGATTAATTAATTAACTAATAGAAAGAAAACTACTAACACCAACGTTTTTTTAATACATTTGCCTATAAATACTGGAGGTTTATTTGGACAATATTTATGGATGAATGTTTGTTATCTTAAATTATTTTATTCAACAAAAATATTTGGAGGAATTAAATAGTCTCTGTGAAAAATAAATAAATAAAAACAACAAGTACATCCTTAAAGGATTAGTTCACTTCTGAATAAATTTTTCCTGATAATTTACTCACCCCC
Organism: Chanodichthys erythropterus; assembly: GCF_024489055.1. NCBI lineage: Eukaryota > Metazoa > Chordata > Actinopteri > Cypriniformes > Xenocyprididae > Chanodichthys > Chanodichthys erythropterus. Next base: position 27,859,189 of record NC_090232.1, read on the forward strand.
ATGTCATCCAAGATGTTCATGTCTTTCTTTCTTCAGCTGAAAATAAATTAATGTTTTTGATGAAATTCCAGAATTATTCTCCTTATAGTAGACTTCAATGGACTCCAAACCGTTGAAGGTCAAAATTAGTTTTAATGCAGCTTCAAATGGCTTTAAACAATACCAGACGAGGAATAAGAGTTATAACTTATTTAGAGAAATGATCAGTCATTTCCAAAAAGAAAAAAAAAAAAAAGAGAGCATTGTATATAAACATATGTTTAAAGCCCCTTGAAGCTGCACTGAAACATTTTGACCTTCAACTGTTTGGAGTCCATTGAAGTCCACTATAAGGAGAATAATCCTGGAATGTTTTCATCAAAAACCTTCTTTTAGACTGAAGAAAGAAAGGCATCTTGGATGACATGGGGGTGAGTAAATTATCAGGAAAATTTTATTTGAAAGTGGACTATACCTTTAAATTTAGCTGGTATTACCCCTTGGCTGAAATACCTCTTGTAGGCATTTCTTATATTTGGCAAGTTTGCTGTCCATGGCTATATGCATACTCTTTTTTTTTTTTTTTTTTAAACCTTATCTGCTTTTTTGCTCTCTTCCCAGCAGTGTTCGTCCTACAGTAAAATTATGCCCTATTGGTTCATTAGTTTCCCTTTTAACTATTCAAAAAGAATCTCTTCCTCTCCATCCACGTTTGTTATCCTCGTCCCGCTGCCTTCTGGCTCAGGAGGGGTTAGGCGCGGGTCGATGGCTTTGTTGCTGTTGGGTCTTGTTGCCTGCTGAGATATCAATAGATTGTCGACCATGTGAGAGTGTTGTTGAACAGGCTTGGCAAACTGTCTAGGCTTTTAAAACAATGGTCCTTCTTACTGACAGCCACTTTACAAGTATGTATGTGTGTGTGTGTGTGTGTGTGTGTGTGTGTGTGTGTGTGTGGGTTTGTTTGTGTGCGTGCAACCTGCTGTTATCAAATGGATATTGAGCTGTGCCTATTCATGTGATACTCTTATTTATATGAGTTTATAGTGTTGATAAAGCACATTAGTATCTTGGATTTAATTTATTTTTTATTTTTTTGCTGTTATCAAAACCATGCTGTTATCAAACACAGTTGTGTTTTTCAAAGGAAATATCTTGATAAAGTGTATTTGTTTTCTATGCAGAATATTATTTGAAAATCCTTGTCTTAAAATGCCAGGCTTTACTGAGTTTTCCTTATGATTGTGTATATGGGAGCAAGGGTGATGTCAAGGCTAATCAGTGGGGGTGTTTACAACAGGGTGTGTTACGAATATATATCAGCACTCATGCTTGAGAAATGAATTTAAATTAGCCTGTTAATCAATGTCATGAAGAAGAGAGCAGGAAACGGATGTGGTGGAACCGATGATGGACGAACACACAGACATGCACACCGGCACACAGTCAAATAATTAATTGATGCCATTCAGGGTTCAAAAGCATACAGGTTTTTTTTTCTTTCTTTCTTTCTTTCTTTCTTTCTTTCTTTCTTTCTTTTTTTTTTTTTTTTTTTTTTGCACATGCAAGTTATTGTGTCTACAAGCATTATGTATAATTTAAGTTAATTTCAGACAGAGCATTTAAAGGGAGATTTTTTATTTATTTATTTATTTATTTTGATGTGTCAATCACAAATATGCACATAGACATCAACAAAGCATAATGCTAAATTGAGTCTGAATTTCTGGAAACATTTGCATCTCTGTTTGCAAATATATCACACATGGCCAAGCAAGCCCAAGGCTACAATTACACCCCATTTGGATGTGGTGTTGGCCATGTAAATGCTTCGAATCGACTGGAATAAATGAGTAAAAGGTTAAAACGGACAATTTCCTCTCATTTATGGAGGATTTAACCAATTTATTATTATTATTATTAAAAAAAAAAGCACTATATATTATAGAGAGAAATCTATAGTCTAAGGCAGGCATTGAGCTGAGTTGAGTCACTGTCCGAGGTGCTGAAACAGCACATTGTGAATAATGGCTTTCTGGCTCTGTCCAAGTGCTGATCAAACGAACATTGCACTCCACCAAATGGCCATTGGAGCCTCGGTCTGTGTAGTTTCAGTGGTTGTACAATGCTCAGCATAAATGAGTACACCCCCTTTGAAAAGTAACATTTTGAACAATATCTCAATTGAACACAAAAACAATTTCCAAAATGTTGACAAGACTAAGTTTAATAACATCTGTTTAACTTATAACATGAAAGTAAGGTTAATAATATAACTTAAATTACACATTTGTCAGTTTTTCTCAAATTAGGGTGAAAAATGACAATGGTGACCCCACAACAAAAACTACTATACATTAAAACTAGACATTTTATGGCCTCAATGATTTTTAATGACAGCACCAAGTCTTCTAGGCAAGGAATGAACAAGTTTGGCGACATTTTGCAACATTTATCTTTTTCCATTCTTCAAGTATGACCTCATAGGTGTTCAATGGGGTTCAGATCAGGAGCCGCTGAATCACTTTCACCCTGTTCTTCTTCAGAAATCCAACAGTGACCTTAAGGCTGGTTCACACTGTGCGATTTTGGCCACGATTTGGTCGTCTGAGACAAATTTTGCAAATCCTAAAAGATTCCTATAATCCTAGCCTAAAATCTTTGATCGCTAGTTAGACATGTTCACCGACAGCCGGTTAATGACCGTTGCGATCAAATTTGACCTCAGACGAAATTCTGGCAGTGTCAGAAGATTTGGCGCACAATCCTCCAGTGTGACTTCTCCTACGATGAACGTCAAATTGTCTTAATTTTTCAAGACAAGCCGTGATCAAAATTAATGATAGAGATGTTGTTGTTAGCCACCATTTCAGTCCCGTGTGTAACGCAGCTCACTGTCAACGAATGTGTATGTTTTGATGATGTAAAACTCCGGACAAGTTTTCATGTGTGCGTCCGTTTTTCACGCGTCTTGACTGTCGTGCAGTCTGACATTAATGACAGCTGAGATCCCACAGTGTGACATGAGGATCATGTTCGTACAGTCTCATAAGTAACCATCGTAAAGGACTATTATAAATCGCTCAGTGTGAACCCGGCTTTAGATGTGCGTTTAGGATCATTGTCATGTTGGAAAAGTGCACGACGCCCAAGGGCATGGAGTGATGGTAGCATCTTTTCTTTCAGTATGGAGCAGTAAATCTGTGAATTCATGATGCCATCAATGAAATGCAGCTCCCCGACACCAGCAGCACTCACGCAGCCCCACATAAGGACACTGCCACCACCATGATTCACTGTAGGCACCATGCATTTTTCTTTGTATTCCTCACCTTTGCGACGCCATACAGTTTTGAAGTCATCAGCTCCAAAAACATTTATCTTGGTCTCATCACTCCAGAGTATAGAGTCCCAGTAGTGTTCATCTTTGTCAGCATGGGCCCTGGCAAACTCTAGGCGGGCTTTTTTGTGCCTGGGCTTTAGGAGAGGCTTCTTTCGTGGACGACACCCATGCATGCTATTTCTCTGCAGTGTACGCCGTATTGTGTCACGGGAAATAGTCACCCCAATTTGGCTTTCTATTTCTTTAGATAACTGCAGTGAACTTGCATGCCGATTCTCATCAGAAGATGCTCCTGTCGAGGTGTTAACTTCCGTAGATGACCTGGACGTCTCTGTGAGATGGTTGCAGTTCCTTTTTAAAATGTTTGTACCACTTTTGCTACAGTATTCTGACTGATAAGTAAAGCTTTGCTGATCTACTTGTAGCCTTCACCTTTCTGGTGTAAAGAAATTATTTTCTTTCTCAGGTCTTGTGACATTTCTCTTCCATGTGGTGCCATTGCTGACAGCATGAAATGGGAAGGGGTTTTAACACCCTTTTATAGTCAACTGGATACCTGTGTAATGAATCATTAGACTCACCTGTGGTTGAATTCTTGTTAAATTAGACATTTGTAGTCTAAAATTTAGCTTTGCTTCAGAGACTTTCAGTGGGGTGTACTCATCACCCTAATTTGAGTAAAACTGAAAATTTTGTTCTCTAAGTTATATTATTAACCTTACTTTCATGTTATAAGTTAAACAGATGTTATCTAAAACTTAGTCTTGTCAACATTTTGGAAATTGTTTTCATTGAGATATTGTTTAAAATGTTACTTTTCAAAGGGGGTGTACTCATTTACGCTGAGCACTGTATCTAGGGCTACCATACTATCAGATTTTCACTACATGATCATCATGGCCAAAAGAACATACAATTATGATGTTATTCTAATACTATAGAAATAAAAGCTGCAGTCCGTAACTTTTTTGGTTAAAAATGATCCAAAATCAATTTTTGAGCAAGTACATAACCAGCCAGTGCTATCTCCTTACCTTAGACCGATTCACAAAGGTAAGCTTGTAATAATGTTTCCTAATTCGGTTGGTACTGGTGGGCAACCGCGGGAAATTCAAGCATGAAGCTGTTTGTCTTTGCGTCATTACGTCACATCTGTATACATAGAGAAGGAGTCCCAGCTAGTAGGCTATATGTCATGTGAGAATACTACAGGTGGCAGATCTAAAATATCATTTTTTCACAGCAGCTGCAATAATTAAACTTATCATTTTGATGGCGGATAGTAATCCAGAAAGGTCCAAATGTCATCAGTGACAGCTGGAGATTCAACCGTAGTCAAAAGCAAAAGATTTCGGACTGCAGAGTGGCTATACAGAAATTGAAATCTTCAGGTAACGCTAATAAACACTAAATGCATATAGTCACGCTATGCTGATGTTATAATCTCACCTTAAAGATAATACCCATATTTATAACAAAGCAATAATATTTAAAAATATGATAAGAATCATATCATAATAAAATATCACTTATTGTTCCCATTCAGTCGGTCACGTTCGACGTACGTCGGACAGACCGACGAATAGGAATCTCGCCAGAGAAGCCAATCTACTTCGAGTGTAACTAAACGAGCCAATGCACATTGGCATGCAATCATCTGCATCAGCTGCTCACCTCGCAGCGCGGGTATATAATGAGCAGCAGGTGCGTTGCATCTTCAGCTTTTCGCTTCGGAGCCGAACTACTGCAAACACGGTGGTTTCTACGAGCGAGTGTTTGAAGAACGGACTTCAACGAGCCAGCTCTCTCTCTGACTGCTCTTCTCGTCCGGTGCAGGAGGAACAGCACAGCAGCGGGGCCGATTTTTTCTTCTTTGCTTTGTGTTTTGCCTTTTTTATTTGAGCAAATTAAGCTGTGTATCAGTGTGAAGGCCGTTTTCACGGCTGGTGACGGTGCGCTTTAAGAGCGCTAAAAAGCTGTTCTCACAGCTGGTAAGAGCAGCGTCTGCAAAGAGAGTGCACACGACAGGCTGCACATTCCCTGTCTGTGCTGCAGCGGCTATTCCCCTGCGTGCTTCAGCACCTAAAAGAGTCAGTCCTTGAAAGAGCTTACACGAGTAGTTCGCGTCTTTTTAAAGATGTCGTTCTACTTGTGTGCTGCTGGATGCGGTCGTTACCTGGCGCCCGGGATGGTCACCAACGCTGTATCGCGTGCTTGGGCTTAAGGCACGCTGAGGCGGCGTTTGTGGACGAGTCATGTACCCATTGTGGGATGATGACCGTCGCGGAGTTGCGGTCTAGACTCCAGTTCCTGCAAAGGGGCGGAGTCCCGGTGCCGTTGCCTCGTTCCAATCCTCCTCAGAGGGTTGCTTCGGGCAGCGGCACTGGTGACCTGAGGATCACGGTGAGCGCGCTTCCTTCGGGGAACCAACCCCCTAGGAACCCTCATCCCTCCTGCACTCCGCAGCCAGTAGAGCTGCCGGGGGAGCGTGGTGGACCACCCCAGAGGTGTGTACCATCCGTATCCTTCGGAGCTCCCCAGGATGACTGGATGTCGATCGCTGCATCGGAGGGTGAGCCTGATACTTCCGCGGATGACGATTCGGCGCAGCTGCCTCCCTCGGGAGTGACAACTGTGCCCGATTCAGACCCGGAAATGATGGCTATGCTTTCCCGGGCCGCCAACAGGGTCGGGCTCGTGTGGAATCCTCCACCGTGTCCCGAGCCCTCGAGGTTGGACGATTGGTATCTCGGGGTGGCAAGGGCTGGTTCTCAGCCCCCCACCCCAGTGCCTTTCTTCCCGGAGGTGCATGAAGAGCTCACTGGCACGTGGACGGCACCTTTTACTGCCCGAAACCGTGTCGGTGGGTCCTCCTCCCTCACCACCCTTGACGGCGGGGCAGCGAAGGGTTATACGCGCATACCCCCTGTGGAACGGGCCGTTGCTATGCAACTGTGCCCTAACTCCACCTGGCGGGGGGAGCCGTCTCTCCCTTCCCGGGCCTGTAAGCACTCGTCGGATCTTACCGGCAAGGCTTACCAGGCCTGTGGGGAAGCTGCCTCTGCCCTACACGCTATGGCGTTGTTGCAGGTCCATCAGGCCAAGGCACTGAGGGATCTGCACGAGGGTGGTCATGACCCACAAGTTCTTCAGGAACTTCGTGCCGCGACGGACCTCGCGCTTCGTGCGACGAAGGTTACGGCGCGGTCAGTGGGTCGTGCGATGTCCACACTTGTGGTCCAGGAGCGCCATCTCTGGCTGTGTCTCGCGGACATGAGGGATACCGACAAGGTCAGGTTTCTTAATTCCCCCGTGTCCCAGACCGGCCTCTTCGGCGACGCGGTCGAGAACTTTGCCCAACAGTTCTCGACTGTACAAAAGCAGTCTGAGGCCATCAGTCATATCCTGCCGAGGCGGTCAGCTGCTGCTCCACCACCGCCCGCAGCACCTCAGACTGCTCGTCGCCGAGGGCGCCCCCCTGCGGCCGCCCCCGCTCCCGCGCCCCAGCAGCAGCAGCCTCCGGCTAAGCGGCGCCGTGGAGCCGGTCGCGGTCGGGGCGCCCAGCCCGTCCCGCCACCCCCCAAGAAGAAGGGTGGCAAGGCCAAGTCCAAGCGGCCCTAGGACGGGCGACCCGGAGATGGAGAGGACTGCTCTACAGGAGGTGGTGACCGCACCGCTCCTTCCCCCGGAGGAGGGCCGGGTGGAAAATCTTTTGTTTCCTTTTGTTTTTGTTCCGCCGCTGGCCCAACAGCCAGCGGTACCCAAATTCTCAATAAAAGAGCAGTTTCCTCTATCTCCGGGTCCGAAGAGGGCTCGGAGAGCAGTGGGAGGGCAAGAACCTCACCACTCTCATCCCCCTCTTCTCTCGCCAGCGGACAGCAGCGAGCAGCAGGCAGTCAAAGCCTCGACTGCTCCCTCTGTCCACCCGTGGAAGCAGGTAAGTGTTGCACAGCACACTGTGACGCCGCGTCGGGCCGCCTCGCAGAGAGAGCCCCCGGGCCGCGTCCCTGCGTTCCACCTCGCTGCCCCGCTGCGGGTGCGCCTGTGGTTCCTCTGGTCCCGCTGGTACGGTCTCTGGGGGCCTGGTTAGCGCTCACCAGTCCGTCCCGCTGGCTCATTCGGACCATCAGGCTCGGCTATGCGATTCAGTTCGCCCGGCGTCCCCCCAGGTTCAGGGGTGTCCACTTCACTGTAGTGAAAGATGTCGATGCCCCTGTCTTGCGTGCGGAGATCGCAGTCCTACTGGCGAAGGATGCGATACAGCCGGTCCCTCCAGCCGATATGAGGTCAGGGTTCTACAGTCCCTACTTCATTGTACCCAAGAAAAGCGGCGGGTTACGACCGATCCTGGATCTGCGCGTCTTGAATCGGAGCCTTCACAAGCTACCGTTCAAGATGCTCACGCAGAAACGCATTTTCGAATGCGTCCGTCCCCGGGATTGGTTTGCAGCGATCGACCTGAAGGACGCGTACTTTCATGTCTCGATCCTTCCGCGACACAGGCCTTTCCTGCGGTTCGCGTTCGAAGGTCGGGCATATCAGTACAGAGTCCCTACCCTTCGGGCTGGCCCTGTCTCCCCGCGTCTTCACGAAGGTCGTGGAGGGAGCCCTTGTTCCCATGAGAGAACAGGGTGTTCGCATTCTCAACTATCTCGACGACTGGCTCATTTTAGCACAGTCCCGGGATCAGTTGTGCGAACACAGGGATTTGGTGCTCAGACACCTCAGCCAGTTGGGGCTTCAGGTCAACTGGGAAAAGAGCAAACTCGCCCCGGTGCAGAGGATCTCTTTTCTCGGTATGGAGTTGGATTCGGTCGAGCAGATAGCACGCCTCACAGAGGAACGTGCTCGGTCAGTGTTGAACTGCCTGAATACGTTCAACGGCAGGACAGCGGTCCCACTGAAATTCTTTCAGAGGCTCCTGGGGCATATGGCGGCTGCTGCGGCTGTAACACCGCTCGGTCTGCTTCATATGAGACCGCTTCAGCACTGGCTTCACGGCCGAGTCCCGAGATGGGCGTGGCAGCGTGGCACGTTCCGGGTGTCAATCACTCAGGAGTGCCGCCGAACCTTCAGTCCGTGGTCGGACCCCTTGTTTCTTCGGGCAGGAGTGCCCTTAGAACAGGTGTCCCGGCATGCTGTGGTGTTCACAGATGCTTCTGCCACCGGCTGGGGTGCCACGTACAACGGGCATGCAGTATCGGGGTGTGGACGGGCCCCCAACTGCATTGGCACATCAACTGCCTCGAGTTGCTGGCAGTACGCCTTGCTCTGAGCCGCCTCAAAGGCCTGCTACGGGGCAAGCATGTACTGGTCCGTACGGACAACACTGCGACCGTTGCGTACATCAACCATCAAGGTGGTCTACGCTCCCGTCGCCGCATGTCGCAACTCGCCCGCCATCTCCTCCTGTGGAGTCGGGAAGTTTCTGAGGTCGCTTCGCGCCATTCATGTCCCCGGTGTGCTCAACCGTGTGGCCGACGAGCTATCACGAGCTGCGCTGCCAGGAGAATGGCGACTCCACCCCCAGGTGGTTCAGCTGATCTGGAGAGAGTTCGGAGAGGCTCAGGTAGACCTGTTTGCCTCACCAGAAACCTCCCACTGCCAGTTGTTTTACTCTCTGACCGGGGGAACACTTGGGACAGACGCACTGGCACACAGCTGGCCCCGGGGCCTGCGCAAATATGCGTTTCCCCCAGTGAGCCTACTTGCACAGACTCTGTGCAAAGTCAGGGAGGACGAGGAGCAGGTCTTGCTGATTGCGCCTTACTGGCCCAACCGGACCTGGTTCCCAGAACTCTCACTCCTCGCGACAGCCCCTCCCTGGCCCATTCCTCTGAGGAACGACCTTCTTTCTCAGAGACGGGGCACTCTTTGGCACCCGCGTCCAGACCTCTGGAAACTCCATGTCTGGTCCCTGGACGGGACGCGGAGGTTCTAGGTGACTTACCCCCCGAGGTACTTAACACCATCACTTCGGCACGTGCACTGTCTACGAGACGTGCTTACGCCTCGAAGTGGAACCTGTTCGTCGAGTGGTGCTCTTCTCGCCGGGAAGACCCCCGAAGATGCTCGATCGGTGTCGTGCTTTCCTTCTTGCAGCAGGGGTTGGAGCGTAGGCTGTCCCCCTCCACCCTCAAAGTCCATTCTGCTGCTATCTCCGCTTACCACGACCACATAGATGGCAAATCTGTTGGTCAGCATGACCTGGTCGTCAGGTTCCTTAGGGGGGCGAGACCCCCCTCCATACCCTCTTGGGACCTTACTCTGGTGCTCAGAGCACTTCAGATTGCTCCCTTTGAGCCTTTGCTGTCAGCAGACTTAAAGATTCTGTCTATGAAGACTTTGCTGCTGGTGGCATTGGCCTCCGTCAAGAGGGTAGGGGACCTGCAGTCATTTTCGGTCGACGAATCGTGCCTACAGTTCGGGCCCGGTGGTAGCCATGTGGTACTAAGACCCCGGCCTGGCTATGTGCCCAAGGTTCCTACCACTCCCTTCAGGGACCAGGTAGTGAGCCTGCAAGCGCTGCCCTCGGAGGAGGCAGACCCAGCCCTGGCTTTGCTCTGTCCAGTTCGCGCCTTGCGACTGTACTTAGACAGAACTCGAAGCTTCAGGACCTCAGACCAGCTCTTTGTCTGTTACGGAGGCCAGCAGAAGGGAAAGGCTGTCTCCAAGCAGAGGATGGCCCACTGGATAGTGGATGCCATCGCCCTGGCTTACCAAGCTCAGGGCGTGCCCTGCCCGCTCAGGTTGCATGCTCACTCCACGAGAGGTGTGGCATCCTCCTGGGCGCTGGCTCGTGGCGCCTCGCTAACAGACATTTGTAGAGCTGCGGGCTGGGCGACACCTAACACGTTCGCTAGATACTATAGCCTTCGTGTCGAGCCGGTCTCCTCCCGTGTTCTCGCCTCAGGTCAGAGGCACGGAGAGGCCCCGGCTTAGTGTCGGCTTGCTGCGCTACATGCGCGTTCTATTCTCCAGAGAGTCCCTACGGGCAGACCCTGTTGAGTCCTCCGGTTACCCTTCGGCAGCCGACGTGGCGGAGCGTCTGGCGCCAGGCCTATACTCCGTTGTATCCTTGAGAACCGGATTTAGGCTGGGTTCCATATGTGTGACCCTACGGGGATCCCATATGGCTTTTCCACGGCTGCTCTTAAACGAAGCCCGTGTCTTTCCCTCTGGGAGAACCCATCTCTATCGAGTTGGAGTCACCCCAGTTCTTCCATATGTAGCACAGCCCTACAGGGTTAGTCCATATGTACTTCTCCACATAACTCCTTCGGGGAAGGATGTGGCTTCCGCAGCGTTCCTTCAAACGAAGGTTACGCTTTCCCAGCGTTATCCAATAGTCTCACTGAATGGGTTTTGGAACAACAGTGATCGACCCTCTCTGTGTGTTAGCCCTGTCCCACCGTCCGCAGGCAAGGGGGTTCAGGTGGCTTACAACAGAGCGCTGGAGGAGGGCAGCTCCTGTGGCGCTTTGGTAGGGATTCTATTCGTCGGTCTGTCCGACGTACGTCGAAACGTGACCGACTGAATGGGAACGTCTCGGTTACAAAGGTAACCCTCGTTCCCTGAAGGAGGGAACGGAGACGTACGTCCCGTCGCCACAGTTGTTGTCCTGCTGTGCTGCCGCCTGCTTGGTTCGGCTCCTCAGCGAAAACCTGAAGATGCAACGCACCTGCTGCTCATTATATACCCGCGCTGCGAGGTGAGCAGCTGATGCAGATGATTGCATGCCAATGTGCATTGGCTCGTTTAGTTACACTCGAAGTAGATTGGCTTCTCTGGCGAGATTCCTATTCGTCGGTCTGTCCGACGTACGTCTCCGTTCCCTCCTTCAGGGAACGAGGGTTACCTTTGTAACCGAGACGTTACTTCTGTAAATCTATATTAAATATTATTAGATCTCCTTCAATGCTTTCAGAATCTATACTTTTTAAAATAATTTGGTTTCTGTATTTTTAAAATATATATTTTTTTATTAACATATTTTAATGACAGTATATGTATTGAACAAAAATTAATTATTGTATTTATAAAAATAAACAGAAAATAGTACAAACTTTGCTAAAGTGATTCTTCTGAGCAAGTATTAACCTACTGTACACAATAATATGTTTATTAAAAACATTATTTTAGCTAAAGTATTTGTATCAATGCTGTGTGCTTTTTACCCTATGGGGAGCCTTTTACCCCATGTGTGGTACCTCATACATTTATAAGATTTTTAAACAAAATAAACCACTTTCATGAATTATTTTCACACAAAATCTGTTTCTCCATCAATGTTCAATGCAAACATATATATTTTTTTCTGCGATCATACACTTTGGGAGTAGTGAAAAGCACATTTTTCTTAAGATGTGCCTTTAGCCCCGTTGTACCCTTCTCATAAAAAAATAGGCAAAGACGGAATACTATTTAGGTGAGAATCTGAAATGTGCATACAATGGACACTTACTATCTCATGGGGCCATAGGAGAGGAATGGCAGTTAAGCGACACAACTGATGCTGGTAGGTCACATGATAATGACAACATGGCGAATGTAGTGCATCCAGATTCAATTCACACTACACACATTCATACTATATAGAACGTATAAAGTAATTACTTATTTAAAACAAGTACCTACCTGTTTTAGCATGCAATTTTGGATGCAGCCACTGTGTTTTCATCTTGTTTTTTTATCATGGGAAGTAATCAACATTAAGGTACAATACCACCAATGTTTTTTTTTTTTTCAGTTTCCGGTAACTGTCAGATAAAGTGTAAAATAAGAAATAAAGTCACAGTGTGAAAGTGCAAGATATAAAGTTGTTTTGCGAAATTGTGACGAGCAGGGCGGGCGAGAGCCGTGAGGGAACGGCGCGAAGCCGGTGACGCGAGTGATAATGTGCGTCACCTGCCAGGCGTGCCGGCTTCGAGTCTCTCACGGAGGAGCTCCGGAGGCATAAAAGGAGGAGCGACATCAGTGAAGGGCGAGAGAGGACCAGGCCTGGACTTTATTTTATGTTTTATCATGTTTGTGTGGCCGGCAGACGTCCGCGAGGGTCTGCCGGCATTACTTTCGTTTTGTTCTTTGTTTATTTTACATTAAAGTTTGTTTGAACGTTCGCCGGTTCCCGCCTCCTTCTTCCCATATCTACTGACCTCGTTACAGAGATATAATGTCACATTAATGAGATGCTTAGTCACTTTGTGAGTAATAAAGTCAAATTTGCGAGTCATATAAAGCCACAACTGGCAGATATAAAGTGATATGGCAACATATAAAGTCACATTGGAGATATAAAGTCACAATTACGAGATATAAGGTGAGACTGTGCATTGTGTGAAGTCACAATTATATTATCTGAAATGGGCTTCCATAGGAAGTAGATAATAGATCAAAGCAAGTTTTACTAAAGAATGCTCTACAAGCATGTCTTATCATCCATTATAGACACAGCGTTTTGAAATCCTTAGAAGCTGTCTTTTCAGTGCACTGGAGAACCTCTCAGAGATCCAATGAGCTGTTCTACAAAATTGCTTTTACAGTGTTTGCTGAATGTGCAAAAAAGCCTCCCAGTCTGCCATAACGTTGTGTATTATTCGGTTTTGCTTTCAAGAGTGAGGTAAAATTTACATTAGTGAAAGTGGGAATGCATCTCTTTCTGGCTATTTGTGTCCTATTCGTTCTCCAGTTACACCTGCAAAACTCATATAATAACTGTTATTTATCAGCCGGCCCAAACAAGTGGATAAACAAAGGAGAAGAAATAGAAGTGGGAAGAAAAATCCCAGTGAAATCATTAACAAGGTGGGGAGACAAAGAAGGAGACCACCTCTATTTTGTTTGTTTTGTTGTGAGTTATTACTTTGCTTTTGTGAACACACAGTCCTCTGCTGGAAGCATTTTAGCAAGCGGCCTTACACATTTGCAGGATAAAAGAATCAATTACATTAGGAGCACAGAGGCAAACAAATCCATCTACGAGCTATTGATAAACACAGAATTGAGAATACGGGAAGGTGGAAATATGAAGTGGCTCTTATGGGGTGAATGCAGACAGGAAGTGGGGAATGTGAGGGGGCAGAGACAGGAAAGGCGGCACTGCCATGATTAGCTTTCACATTCATGAATCACAATTAAGCTCTGCCATGTCACAGTCAACCCGAGATTCTGGCGAGGAATGTATTTTAACAGTTATCTAAACAAAGCCGCAAATCCCTTCATTCCTCCTACAGTATGTGGACTGACTCTATAGCAACACACAGTGTTCCAACATTCATCAGGGTTGAGACGCACTTTTAATCCATTTCAAATGAATGAAGGATGAAGCAACAAAAGAATATTTTCATTGTTTGATTCATGGGTCAATGGCATGCTTATTCTCTTGTTTGGATCTTTGAATTTAATCAAAAATGTAGTTCATAAACACAATGACTTAAACACACCTCTTTTACAATGAATATGTTTTCAATTTCTGAAGATATATTCATTTAGTTAGTGTTGCGGGTCAAGTGTCAAGGTAATACACAAATGAAATTCTTGAAAAGAGAACCTTATTAGTGGCATAATTATTATTCCCTAGGTGAAAAAGAAGCAGCGACTTGAAAATGACTTTTGTTTGATAATCAACTTAATATGGTGTGACCAGCAAAAAAAAGTAGTCCAAGACACATGGAGGGAAAAGGAAAAAGAAATGCTATCACAGTGGACCCCTGCAGACTCTCGTGACTGTGTGCCCTGGTAAGTTTGTTCCTTACAGTCTTACAATATCAGATAATGTGAACTTTATGTCAAGGCAATTAGTTTAGGTTGTAAAATATCATTAGATGGATTTCTTCAAAACTAAAAACTAATTATATATTTGTTCAAAAAAAATTTACCTTTAAAAAAATCTCTCTCTCTCTCACTCTCACCTTTTTTTTTTTTTTTTTTAAATAACGAATGTCTACAACAGAGATTCCCAAATGGAATTATCTATGCTAACTCCTGGGGGTTCATTAGGGAACTGCAGGGATTTTGTGAGTTGATGAAAAGCTAACAATTCATTATATCAGATGTAAAATTAAAATTAATAAATGGGATCACACAATAATCATGATATAGCTAAGTGCGATTATTAGATCAAAGGCTGTGATTAAATTTAATATAGCTCGAAGGGCTGCACGTTTGAGTGAAGCATGCAGTGCATTTTATAATATATTTTTTTATTATTATTTTACAATACAATTGTTATTTACAACAGTAAAATATTTGTCTCCACTTTAATAATTAGAGTTAAAACATGCTACTACTACTGCTACTACAGCTACTAATAATAGTCATCATCATCTTCATTATTAACCCTTTCATGCATGGTGTCATCGGTATTTATGATATTTATCAGGCATATCTGTGAAAAACTTTATTATTAGTATGTATAGTAAAGTATTATGAATATGTTAGTATTTTATAAACTAAAATTTAGAGTAAAATATAGTTTTTTATACACCAAAAACCAACTGTCCAGTATGTGGACATCATGCAACAGTGGAGTCAGATTGCATAAATTCTGATTTCTGTAACCTGCTAGTGTATCTATTCTATTTTTTTAAAAATGTTATGAATTGTCTTATATTGTAATAAAACAGATATTTAACAAATATATTGACATAAATAATCATTCAATATTACATATTACAGCATTAAATGGCAACTTTACACGTACATATGGAGACAAATTTGCATTTTGCCTTCCAAACAGGGACATCATAGGTCAAGGACTCAGTACAGATATAATATAATAATTTGTTACAATCAGCAGTGAATTTGCACCTATAACTCCAGATTGACCCTGTGACACAAAGTCTAGGTCATCAGCATCAGATATTTCAGACTCTGAATCAGGACTAAGAATTGCCTTTTCTTCATCATTCTGTTCTGCAGCATCTCTACAACCATTTCAGTCATTTTAGTATGGACCAGCCATACTAACACTCTGGATGATATTTTCAAATGCACATCAAACCGTTGATCAATATACTTTTTTTTTTTTTTTTTTTGAAACCTTGTCCAAAACTGTTACTTTTCAGGAATACTGACAGATGTAAAGGGTGACCATAGCATTGATTTATGACAAAAATTAAAAATCATGAAAAATAATATATAGCCTATAATATGAAATATAATAAGACTTACATCCTTCAAATATACAAAAGCAGCCGTGTTGAGATGTGAGATAAGTAGTTTTCTGCAGTAAATATGTTTCTACTCGCAAAAAAACTGCAGAGGTTTCTAAATGGGTCATTTTGGACCCATGTGCGTAAAATTGATGTAGAAATACAAAACCGGTGTTTGTTTATAAAGTAAGAAAGAAAAAAATAAACATAATGATTTGTGACAGTCAAAAACAAGATATTTAAGGAATACCTGGAATAAATAAATGATAAAATACATTTCTTTCAAAGATTCAGCAAAGAATCACTCAGCCATGACTGAAATAACATAGGAAATGAATACGGGTCATTTTTGACCCATATTGTGCCTTAGAATGGGTTTTCATAGCTTGTGCATCAAAGGGTTAATACATTTTTGAAACATCAACTGGTTGGCTGGCAGAAAAGTTTGGGAACCCCTGGTCTTACACGCATGTATTCATGATATATGGAAAATATGTAAACTTTTACTTTTTACATGACATTTTCTGAACCAGTAAAATTAAACCATTCTTGAAAATGAAAATGTTTAAAACAAATATGAAACCAACATGAACACTAAGATTACTCTTACATTCACTTTACCTGTCATTGATCCACATTTTTAATATTCCAATTGACAACCAAGGAACTGAGAGAAAAATGAGAGTGGATGATGCATATGTATCCACATAGCACTTGCTTGCCATTTATAAATAGGCAGTCAAGCCTTCTTCACAAAAACAACTTGGGTTCAGTGAAGGTACAAATGTACTTTCTATTCTATCACAGAACATTTTGTAAAAGCAGGAAAAAAAAAAATATCTTGTAGCAGTTTTGAATATATTGGTTTGTCTGAATTAAAAACTGGGTCAGAGATGCATCGCTTGTGCTAAAAGTTGAAAAGTTTAAACAGGTAACAGGAAGCCTTTGGTAAATAAATGTATGCTGTGTTGCTGTGACAGTCTCCAAAGACTGTCCCTCAAGTTGTTAGTCGTAAAGCGGTTTGAAAGGACAAAAACCCACGGAAAGTACTTTGAAAGTCTCCAAGGAAGCTGAGCACCATTTACGTGGTTCCATTCTTGACCTCACAGCTTCCAGATCCGGTGCGGGAGCACTCGCAGGGACCCAGACAAAACGGAACTATCACAGGGATAAATTAGCAATGTCCCATGTGGCTTGAGACAAAAAGAGTGGCATTTTTACAGAGACCCTTTGTTCTGCAGAAAGTCAAAAGAAGCCATGTGGATCCACTCTCCTTCATTTCCCCCATCAGAATACATGTGCATGCTGTGAACAAGGGATGAGGAGGAGGGGAGGGAGATTAGAGACTCTCCACGCTGATTCTCTCTTCTCCCAGCAGGAGCAGCTATCGAATCACAGGCCACGGACAGAATGGTTTTTAATGAGCCATCAGACATATTAAGAGCCATATCCTTTAATTTCCCTTCATTAATTAGACGGAAGCCAGACTCATCAAAGGCAGTCGGGGAGCCTCCTCATAGTGGGAACAGTGAAATGGGAAAAGAGGAGATTTGCTTCCAGGGCGCTTCAAAATTCCCCCTGGGACATCTTCTATTCCCCACACATGAGAAGAAAGAGGGAGAGACAGGAGGAGGAAGAGCAGTGGACAGACAGACAGGTTGCTTGAGAAAGAAGGCCAGAATGCTTGGGGCTGGATGTAATAGCATTCAGTTAAATCTCCAGGAAATATTCTTAAAAATAGAATTTCCTCTGAGCTTATATAATGCACCAAATAAAGAGGCCAAGATTCTCATAAAAAGTGAACAGGTAATGAAATAAGCATTCAGAGCCTATAGATAGTTTAATTACTTCACATTGCTGTATGTTCGAATATAGAATAGTAACAGATGCACATTTCTTTTTTAGTTTTGGGGCAGGTGACACACTTTCTAACAGGCATGCCAGGTTTCCATGCTCTCGCAGGGCTGAAGAAATAGGACATTGTTGTTTGTTATCTACTGTGGCAAGTGTGTACTAAGTGTGAGTGTCTCTTGTTGTAGAAGCAGGACATCAGGAAACTGAAGCCCTTCTTTGAGTGTGAATAACTTCTGGTGTCTTAAAAGAAGAAAGAGGTCATGACAGTTGAGTGCCATGATAAAAAAAAAAAAAAGAAAAAAAAAAAAAAAAAGGTCTTTTGAACATCTAGTAGCATGTGCCATACTCTTTGTATTCATGTTGGTTTCATATAGGGGCCTAGTGAAAAAAGTTGTACCTTTTTCAAGAAAAGTTTAAATTAAATTTTCCTTGTAGCTTGAATACATGTGCATGTGTTACCTGCAATGTGTGAAATCCGGCATTGTATAGAATGCCTAGTGAATGCCTGAAGTTTGTAGGCAAAGTATGAAATGGTTTATATTTCATACATTTCCTAGGCATTCTATACAATGCTAAAGG
The DNA here is from genome assembly GCF_024489055.1 of Chanodichthys erythropterus. Lineage (NCBI taxonomy): Eukaryota > Metazoa > Chordata > Actinopteri > Cypriniformes > Xenocyprididae > Chanodichthys > Chanodichthys erythropterus. The sequence continues at coordinate 27,877,093 of NC_090232.1, forward strand.
GCCATCATGTGTCGAATGCCTAGGAAAAGTATGCAATATAATCACAAAAACCAGACATTTCATATTTTGCCTAGTAACTTCACGCATTCTGTATATCCCCTAGGCATTCTATACAATACCTGCTTTTCACACATTGCTGGTAACATATGCATCTTCTGTGTATTTAAATTATTATTTTCCAAATGCTTTAAATATGTTTTCAAGGTAAAATGTATGGTACTGTGCAAAAGTTTTAGGCAACTTAGTATTTATACACACACACACACAAAATGTTTTAAGCCAGTTGTTTATATCTTTTGCTGTAGTGTGTCAGTAGGAAATATAATTTCTTTTGCCATTAATTGTAATAAATCTGTGAGTATTATTATTATTTTTTTTTTTTTTATGCACAAGGAGTCTGACAACAGCAGGTTTGCTCCATACAGAGATCTGATCTCACCATCATCAAGTCTGTCAAAAAAAAAAAAAAAAAAAAAACGGAGACAGACTAAATCTAGAACTGTGGCAATGTCTCCAAGATGAAGATTTTTTTTGTGAATTTTGAATTTTATATATATATATATATTTATATATACTGTTGGATTTGTGAATTAATAATTCATTTAATCATAAAAACGTTAAATAATAATAATAATAATAAATAAATAAATTAATTAATTAAAAAACACAAAAAAATATTTTCTTTGTTTACCTGCATGTCATGTGACCATTAACCAATATTAATGTGAAAACTGTATGTAATCACATAATAAGTAATAGAAAAGTAACAATATTCTACTTATGAGCATTTTAAAACATAAAATAATTTAATTACAAGTACTTATTTTTTTTTTTTGTTTTTGGAATCTGATTACGTAATCCAGATAACATATAATCAGTTACTACCCAGCACTCCCAGATAGCAAAATTGATATGGCCCAGATCTGGCGCAAATTTGACACTTTCCTTTGGCCCACTTTTGGCAGGAATGATGGCACTTGGGCGGTCCACTCCTGTTTTCCAGATTTGGACCACAAGCAAGCCACAATAATGCCGCATGTCAGCCATGAACAAAACAAATGAAGCAGAACTGGCCCACATCTGGGCAACAGTTCATTTTGATTCTGGCCCAGATCCAACAACCTTGCTGTTGCCCAGATGTGGGCCAGTTCTGCTATATTCGTTTTGGTTATGGCTGACATGCAGCATTGGTATGGCTTGCTTGTGGCCCAGATCTGGCGCAAGTTTGACACTTTTCTTTTGGCTGACTTTTGGCAGGAATGATGGCACTTGGGCGGTCCGCTCCTGTTTTCCAGATTTGGACCACAAGCAAGCCACAATAATGCCGCATGTCAGCCATAAACAAAACGAATGAAGCAGAACTGGCCCACATCTGGGCAACAGTTCATTTTGATTCTGGCCCAGATCCAACAACCTTGCTGTTGCCCAGATGTGAGCCAGTTCTGCTATATTCGTTTTGGTTATGGCTGACATGCAGCATTGGTATGGCTTGCTTGTGGCCCAGATCTGGCGCAAGTTTGACACTTTTCATTTGGCTGACTTTTGGCAGGAATGATGGCACTTGGGCGGTCCGCTCCCGTTTTCCAGATTAGGGCCACAAGCAAGCCACAATAATGCCGCATGTCAGCCATAAACAAAACGAATGAAGCAGAACTGGCCCACATCTCTATTCGATTAGTTTATGGCTGACAAGCGGCATTGGTATGGATTGCTTGTGGCCCAAATCTGGCCAACAGGAGTGGACCGCCCAAGTGCCATCATTCCATGCGGTATGTGGGCCAGAGCGAGGTTTTGGATCTGGGCCAGAATTAAAATGAACTGTTGCCCAGATGTGCGCCAGTTCTGCTTCATTTGTTTTGTTCATGGCTGACATGCGGCATAACTGTGGCTTGCTTGTGGCCCTAATCTGGCAAACAGGAGCGGACCGCCCAAGTGCCATTATTCCTGCCAAATGTGAGCCACATGAAAGTGTCAAGTGTGCAACAGATCCAACCCCTTTGCTCTGGCCCACATACCACATGGAATGATGGCACTTAGGCGGACCACTCCTGTTGGCCAGATTTGGGCCACAAGCAAGCCATACCAATGCCGCATGTCAGCCATAAGCAATACAAATAAAGCATAACTGGCCCTAATCTGGGCAACAGTTCATTTTAATTCTGGCCCAGATCCAACACCTCGCTCTGGCCCACATACTGCGTTGAATGATGGCATGATGAGCGGTCCACTCCTGTTTGAAAGATCTGGGCCACAATAAAGCCACAATCATACCACACGTAAGCCAATAACAAACCAAATAATAAACCAGAACTGACACTAATGTGGGCCACAGTATATTTTTATTTTAACCCTAGTGGATTAAAATAAAAATCCTCATGTGGCCCACATGCTGCCTAGAATGGTGACATTTTGACAACGCATTACTGTTTACCAGATCAGGCTATTTCAAAAGTCAAGTCACCTTTAATTTAACACTTTATAGACTGTTTCAAAGCAGCTTTACAGGTATAAACAGGAGAATGATTCAATTATTCCAGTTCAATTCTGCTGTAAAGCAGCTCTAAAAGAAATAGTGTCATTGTTCAGCTGAAGTCAGTATGTTTTAATTCAGTTCTGTTCAATAGCTGTATAAAGTTAATCAATTATGAAATCAGTTCAATTTGTTATAAAGCAGCTCTGCAAAAAACAGTGATGTCATCGTCCAGCTCAGTTCAGTTCTCATATGATAGTGTCAGTGCAATCAAATCAATATTATTGCTGAATATTAAGTGTCCCAAACTTAGCAAGCCAAAGGCAACAGGGGTAAGGAACCCAAAAATCCATCAGGTTACAAAAATGGAGAAGAAAAAAAAACCTTGGGAGAAACCAGGCTCAGTCAGGGACCAGTTCTCCTCTGGCCAATGAACGAATATGGTGTGATGTGATTCAGGCAGCAACACAAGTCAGATTGTGGATTGGTATAATCTAGAATATTTCATATGGTTCCATCAGTTTGAAGATCAAGATACAACACGCCGGCATAGAGTTGAAGCTAGCCGTAGGGGTCTGTGCAGAGGACTTGTCTGGTTCTTGTGGTCTTTGCTGAGGATCTTTGCCGATGGCTGTCAACGAAGTTCTCACAGGGGATCTGTCTGGCTTGTCTAGTTGACATGGTCTTCGTTGACATTTAGGCTTGCGTCGTGGTCATGCCAAGATGCAGGTCCACCATCTGATCTGGATTTGGAGGGGATCCAGCTGACTATGGTAACCTCGGGATAAGGAAGAGACAGACAAAATGTTGACTGAGTTTTGAACTCACACCAAAACTCCCATTATAATCAACAAACCTCTTATTTACATTGTGTTTGCACTGTTAGTTATGATGAACATATTTGTTAGTGAGCAGAATTCGAGTTTCAATGATGAGATCACTGCTTACATACACTCAACATGACTGTGATCAGCTACAATGCTCATTCAAAGTTGCAACCTTTCATGCCACTATCTAAATATAATGCAATAGATCTAAATGTAATGTTATAGTCAAGTTTTTAATAATACATATTATTATGTAATAATGTCACAGTTAATCTCTAAAATAAAAACAACATAAAGAAACAACATAAAGAGTATATTTTAAATACTTTTTAATGGCATGTTTTTATGAAATAAGGACAGTCTCACTGAAACTAAAGCCACGTTCGTGCACCGTCTGCATGACATAATGTTCGTCATCTGGAGGGCTCACGGACGTCTGCATACCTCGTCCATGTGCAGGCCAAATTTCAAGACTGTGTGGTGGATGGTGGATGCGCTATTTTTATTCTCTGATCCTACCCAGCGAAGTCCCGTTGATGGCACGATTCGTGAATTAAATTGTACTGCATGTGTTGAACTCGGTCATCCACGCACATCTGTAGTTGAGTATACTTTGAAAGATGCGCAGACAAGACTGCATGTGAGATGCGTCTGGCCGCGGAAAGTGAAGTATACCCGGGTCTTAATACAGCTACTGATGTCCACTTTCTCACAACTCATTTACTTTTCAATTAAGACTTCATTTCAAGACGTCATAAAATCAAAATTGACCTTACTTACTTTGTTAGTGCATATTACTAGTCTTGTGGTGAACAATTAATCCGTGCAAGTTAATACACCGAAAAAAATTGTTTGTCGTGGTAATCTTTAATCAAAATCTGAAATGTTACTTCTGGTCTGAAATGGTGTTCCTTCTCTGATAAAATAAAACCACTCCCCCCCCAACCCTTAGTCTGCTATGAGCGAGAGACGGAGAGGAGGAGCGTTAAATTAAAACTCTGCCCTCTATTCAATATTCTGTTTCGCTTGGAAATATGTCACAACACTGGAGAAAAGACGTTTGCACTTCCGGTTCACGGGGACTTTAACTCATTTAAGGCTGCTCCATTGGTGATATTTAACAAAACTGACATTTTTGACATTATCGTGTGTGTTATTGTTTCTTCAAGCATGACAGAGAACTCGATACTGGTGGGCCGTCCATGCTCACTATACTGGTGCATGTCTTTCTGTGCGTCGTGTGTGTGACAGGACATTCACAGACAGTGCGTTCTCTTTTTCTCTTTTGGTGCGCTTAAATGGTTTAAAAGCATTCGCAGAAATAAGAGCGTAATCATATATTGTAATGCTAGCCAAAGGATGAAACAAACAAAACAAAAAAAACATATGCTGCATTAACTGTGTTAAATATTTTAATGCGTTAAACTGGAAAAAGCACTAAGTATTTCAGTTGATTTATTCTTTCCAAGCTGATTTGTGGCACATGGAGAGGCAACAGCAATACAGCTATTTGATTTGCGCTCATTTCATTCATAGAGTTTACATTTATTCACTTAACACACTCATTATTGCACAGTGATTTTGGAGGATTAAATATAATATCATTATATCATTATCCAGCAAACACGAGGAGTAACTGTGTGCTGTGTGTAACTGCGGACACCCACGAACCGTACCCGAGTCCGCTTAAAAAGGGTGGTCTGGGGTGCGGTTCAAGTGAACTCAGGTACAGTTCGCTTCTGATATAAATGCAAACGCACCAAGCTGCGGAAGTGAACTGCTATTAATGCCGTATTATTTGATAAAAATGTGTGTTTGTGTGTGTGTTTCACTCACTTTCCCGACGAGCGTGACTGACGTGCTGCAAACAGAGAGCTGTAGCATAACTTTTCTCATTTCTGCTCGCCTTCAGCATTCTACATTCGTGGGAGATAGATGCAAGTTCCGTTATGAACAAAACCTACGGTTCAAAAACAAAAATGGTGAGGAGAGCAACGTTATGCATTTTGCCGACTTCTCCTGTGCCATCGTTATTAAGCAACGTAGTCAACAGCTGCTGGTTTGATGACGAAAACGAACCGTGGTTCGGACCCAAATAATATAATGTGAACACAGTCCAGTGGCCGCAGGGAGAGGGGAGAGCAATTGAACTCGCGTTCGGTCCAGGCAATCGAACCAAGTGTGAAAGCACCCTTAGATGCATTTTAAAAACCAACCTGTTTAACACGAAATACTATTCTTCTCATTTGTTTTACTATATTTATGGTCCACAAAATAAATAAAGGAATAAATTAAGACAGTTAGGATAGCTTCATACCGTTATCAGCATGTTATGCTGAAATTTGTCTCTTGAGAATAGTTTGCACTTTGCTTTTTGTGTGATATACATTAGCTCACTTTCTGGCTCACACGGTGTATTTGACCAATTAGACGCGCAAACAGAGGCTTCAATGCTTGTCCGTCTTACACTCAGAGTATGCGCATAGAAACATCCTGCCAGTATTTAATTTTATTTTTAATATCAACCACGTCCTGCTCTTTACTTTCTCATTCATTCATGTTTCTTTATTAATAATGCCAATAGCCCTGCCCACTGAAAGCTGCGTGGACTGTCACACAAATACGAATATGACACATTTATAGGACATAAAGGTCTATGCAGTAAACGAAAGTAACTGGTGAAATGTTTCGAAATGTCCCTTGGCACAGCAGAGCACCAGTTTTAATAAAAGGATATGTTTAAGTTCAGCCACTATTTTACATACTTTAACATTTTCGCAGATGTTCAAGAAATTCTTTTCGCCGATACTACAAACAAGCCGCAGCCGCATGAATCTGATGAGTTCAGGAGCTCTTGGTTACCATAGAAACGGTGCGGTGATGGCCTCAACATCGCGGTAGGCATCTCATTACTGCGGTATTGCGGTTATCGTAGCTCTAATTCAAGCATTCAACATCCTCGTAGTATAATACAAATTAATACACAGCAAAATAGACAGTGTAACTGACTTACAGGTTTCTTAGACAGTCCATCTTCATTCCTCTTTTTCTCTTCTCACTCTGTCTCACATGCAAGTTGAAGTCATCTTTTGATGCAGGATTCTTCTTAATCTGTTGCTGTGAGCCTGATGTTTCTGACAAGTAATAAAACTAGTTAGTGCAGTATAATGTACAATGAATACATAGATGAATGTCCAATTGAATTATAGTCATAATTTTATTTTACTGTTATGCCATAATAAAGCATAAGTAAAAACACTTGTCTACAGTACCGTGCTGAACCGACTGCAGGTTGGGAAACAGTGAGTGAAAGGGAATTCATGCTGGTCAATGCTGGTTTTTACAGCAGGAGGATCTACATTGAGGAGACAGACAATGTATCACTTCAGTATTATTGACCACTGGATTTACAGTTTAACTGGGCTACATGGGACTTAACTGTATATCATGTTACTTAAGTAAAACCAAACTAACGTTAACTGAATGTATGCCGTCACGTGACGTGAATGAACGAAAGAGACTCGGTTCAAAAGACTCGGAGGTGAACTAATCAACGTTATTCACGAGATATTACATAAAATAGTTAAAAACAATGAACTAATCAGTCTTGATCTACTGGCCGTATCATAAGAAATATGTAAACAGCGCGAACATAGCAAATTACTATGTCCGGTCACTTAATCATTGTAGCCTACACAAACTACAAATCTTCTACATAAACATTCATATTTTTTTTTAAATAAAATCCTGAAAATCCAGAGATAGCAAAAGTTGAAATGACTAAGTAACTTAAATTCAAATAGCCTTACCTATGTGTTTGCTTGCTAACGATTTAAGTAATCATTAGCTAACTTTAATATCACATAAATACTCCAATCAAATATAACGAAGCAATCGCCAACAACATAAAAACATTGTTTAAATCCATTATTTTTTATGAAGTCTTACCTTGACTTTACTTTGTGCAGTTTTCAACCGTCAATTCTCCAGCCGATCCTCTCTGCTGTTTAGGCGCCTTTTCCGCGCGCCTACTTTTAAATTTAAAGGGCCGGAAATAGGAATTCGAACCAGTTTGAATTCTATTAAATAATGATCTCTAATAAAGTTAGCTGAAGCCTATAACATGATAATAATAATGAAATAAAAATACAAAATGTTTGAAAAGTTAATAGCCTAATATCAAATCAAATAATATCAAAAAACAATGTTCTCATTGCAGTTTTATGCTGTGCTGATTTACCCATTCATAATTTAATTTATCAATTAATAATATGACAGGCTATTTTTACTAATAAAAAAGTCATTTATAAATCTAAATGTCAATATTCAGTTAAAATGTAAGACAAAATAAATATTTTTATTAATGTTTGTTTTGTAATGTTTTATTTATTAGTTTATTCATTCATTCATTTATGTACTTATTACAATATCAGGGTCACTTAAGCAGTTTATAAAATGACACTGCCTGCTTACATTGTTAATCCTGCATTTAATTCAACCAATCATATTTGAGTGACAAGTTTACAGTTTATGTCAAGTTTATGCATACAACCAGGGTTTTGTGCCGGTTATCATTTACTTTAAGGATAATGGGTTGGGTTAGGTTTAGGGTAGCATTAGGACTAACTTGTCCTTGGGATATTGTTACAAGTTCAACAAAACATGGACAGTGGAATATGTTCTGCTTGAAACCATGGCAAAGATTTTAACATACAGCAGCTCAAAATGTCACTCTACTAAATATATGTTCCAAGACCATAGTTCACTAATTTTAACTATGTTGTACACATTTCTCAATCAGACAATTTACTTACAGTACATGTACAGCATAACTGACTGTAAGAGCTGTAATAGTGCACATCTGTGTTTCTGCTCTACAGTACAGACACACATACATGCTGTGTTTTCATGTTTTATGGGGACCATGCAGAGACATAATGGTTTTTATACTGTACAAACTGCATAACCTATCCCTCTACATTAAACCTACCCATCACAGAAAACTTTCTACAATTTACATTTTCCAAAAACATCATTTATTATTACCCCCCTTCCCCATTTATTGTACATCCCCCCTCCCCTAGCCCTAAACCTACCCACCACACACAACTTTCTGCATGTTTTGAATTAAAAAAAGAAAAAAGTTTTGTATGTTTTTAACCCATTTGGTTGTAATGCAAATGTCATTATAGATATTTGTGTCCTCACAAACCACATATACCTGTACACACAAACACACCAATAAAGTTATGTTAAAAAAAACTGAAATATCTGCCTTCTCCAGATTAGCCTGTACAATTAAGTGTTGCATCCTACATCAAATATCCCTGAAAAGTATTAATGATATATTTTCAGCTCCATTTTTAGCTATACATTTAAATTAACCAGTTTTAAAAGGTGCTCCATACAAAGCCAGAAGTAGCCTAGTTTTTTTATGATATTTAGAGCATATTTGCTGTGTCAACTGTACCAAATATTTACCAACATTGGACCTAATTGTTATGAACTATTAACATGCTTACTGTTCCATTTTGAGCTTACACCCTGGTTGGCCAGTGCTGACTGTGCCATACATATGCCAAATATGGTCCAAAGTTGGAGTAATGGAGTACAGTTGGAGTTCACATTCAGAATCGCCAGTGATTACACTCTGTCATCTTTGCCAAAACTGGTCCAGATATGTTTTAAGATATCTGGGCCACATTTGCTGCATTATATGTGGGCCAGTTTAGGCTTACATCCTGGTTAGCCAGTGCTGACTGTGCCGTACATTAGCCAAATGTGGTCCAAAGTTGAAATAATGTATCTGGGCCATATTTGTTATGCCATCTGTGGGCCACTTTAGGTTCACATTCAGAATTGCCAGTGACTACTGTCCCACAATTTTGCCAAAACTGGCCCAGATAAGATTAAAGATAACTGGGCCACATTTGCTGCATTATATGTGGGCCAGTTTAGGCTTACATCCTGGTTAGCCAGTGCTGACTGTGCCGTACATTAGCCAAATGTGGTCCAAAGTTGAAATAATGTATCTGGGCCATATTTATTATGCCATTTGTGGGCCACTTAAGGTTCACATTCAGATTTCCCAGTTATTACTGTCCCACAATTTAGCCAAAACTGGTCCAGATATGTTTTAAGATAACTGGGCCACATTTGCTGCATTATATGTGGGCCAGTTTAGGCTTACATCCTGGTTAGCCAGTGCTGACTGTGCCGTACATTAGCCAAATGTGGTCCAAAGTTGAAATAATGTATCTGGCCCATAGTTGTTATGCCATTTGTGGCCCACTTTAGGTTCACATTCAGAATCGTCAGTGATTACACTCCGTAATCTTTGCCAAAACTGGCCCAGATATGTTTTAAGAATAACTGGGCCACATTTGCTGCATTATATGTGGGCCAGTTTAGGCTTACACTCTGGTTAGCCAGTGCTGACTGTGCCGTACATTAACCAAATGTGGTCCAAAGTTGAAGTAATGTATCTGGCCCATAGTTGTTATGCCATTTGTGGGCCACTTTAGGTTCACATTCAGAATCGCCAGTGATTACACTCCGTCATCTTTGCCAAAACTGGCCCAGATATGTTTTAAGCTAACTGGGCCACATTTGCTGCATTATATGGGGGCCAGTTTAGGCTTACATCCTGGTTAGCCAGTGCTGACTGTGCCGTACATTAGCCAAATGTGGTCCAAAGTTGAAATAATGTATCTGGCCCATAGTTGTTATGCCATTTGTGGGCCACTTTAGGTTCACATTCAGAATCGCCAGTGATTACACTCCGTCATCTTTGCCAAAACTGGCCCAGATAAGTTTAAAGATAACTGGGCCACATTTGCTGCATTATACAGTATGTGGGCCAGTTTAGGCTTACACCCTGCTAGCCAGTGCTGACTGTGCCGTACATTAGCCAAATGTGGTCCAAAGTTGGTGTAATGTATCTGGGCCATATTTGTTATGCCATTTGTGGGCCACTTAAGGTAAACATTCAGATTCGCCAGTTATTACTGTCCCACAATTTAGCCAAAACTGGCCCAGATATGTTTTAAGATAACTGGGCCACATTTGCTGCATTATATGTGAGCCAGTTTAGGCTTACACTCTGGTTAGCCAGTGCTGACTGTGCCGTACATTAACCAAATGTGGTCCAAAGTTGAAGTAATGTATCTGGGCCATATTTGTTATGCCATTTGTGGGCCACTTTAGGTTCACATTCAGAATCGCCAGTGATTACACTCCGTCATCTTTGCCAAAACTGGCCCAGATATGTTTTAAGCTAACTGGGCCACATTTACTGCATTATATGGGGGCCAGTTTAGGCTTACATCCTGGTTAGCCAGTGCTGACTGTGCCGTACATTAACCAAATGTGGTCCAAAGTTGAAATAATGTATCTGGCCCATAGTTGTTATGCCATTTGTGGGCCACTTAAGGTTCACATTCAGATTTGCCAGTTATTACTGTCCCACAATTTAGCCAAAACTGGCCCAGATATGTTTTAAGATAACTGGGCCACATTTGCTGCATTATATGTGGGCCAGTTTAGGCTTACATCCTGGTTAGCCAGTGCTGACTGTGCCGTACATTAGCCAAATGTGGTCCAAAGTTGGTGTAATGTATCTGGGCCATATTTGTTATGCCATTTGTGGGCCACTTAAGGTTCACATTCAGATTTGCCAGTTATTACTGTCCCACAATTTAGCCAAAACTGGCCCAGATATGTTTTAAGATAACTGGGCCACATTTGCTGCATTATATGTGGGCCAGTTTAGGCTTACATCCTGGTTAGCCAGTGCTGACTGTGCCGTACATTAACCAAATGTGGTCCAAAGTTGAAGTAATGTATCTGGGCCATATTTGTTATGCCATTTGTGGGCCACTTTAGGTTCACATTCAGAATCGCCAATGATTACACTCCATAATCTTTGCCAAAACTGGCCCAGATATGTTTTAAGAATAACTGGGCCACATTTGCTGCATTATATGTGGGCCAGTTTAGGCTTACACCCTGCTAGCCAGTGCTGACTGTGCCGTACATTAACCAAATGTGGTCCAAAGTTGAAGTAATGTATCTGGGCCATATTTGTTATGCCATTTGTGGGCCACTTTAGGTTCACATTCAGAATCGCCAGTGTTTACTTTCCACATCTTTGCCAAAACTGGCCCAGTTGTGTTTTAAGATAACTGGGCCACATTTGCTGCATTATATGTGGGCCAGTTTAGGCTTACACCCTGCTAGCCAGTGCTGACTGTGCCGTACATTAGCCAAATGTGGTCCAAAGTTGAAGTAATGTATCTGGGCCATATTTGTTATGCCATTTGTGGGCCACTTTAGGTTCACATTCAGAATCGCCAGTGTTTACTTTCCACATCTTTGCCAAAACTGGCCCAGTTGTGTTTTAAGATAACTGGGCCACATTTGCTGCAGCATATGTGGGCCATATTTGGTTTAAAGCCAGATTAGCCATTATTGATTGTGCCACATTTTTGCCAAAGATGGCCCACATTTGGTTTGCGATATTTGGCCCATATTCATTATTTATCACACGGGCCACTTCAGGCTCACATTCAGATTACACATTGCCGTAAGTGCCGCATCTTTGCCTAAAAAGGCCCACATGCAATTTGAAATATTTGGGCCATTTTTGCCATGTTACATGTGGGCCACTTAAGGCTCACATACATTTTGTCCGGGCCATAAGAAGGCCTGTAGTGCCACACCATTGCCTAAAGTGGCCCACATCCGTTTGCTATCTGGGCTCTTTGTAACTGAACTTCTTATGGAAGAAAAAAATGGTTGGGATTCAGGAATGGTAACTGAAGACTGACAAGTTCCAGCTACACTCTTAAAAATAAAGGTTCTTTATTGGTATTTATGGTTCCATGAATAACCTTTAACATCCATAAAACCACAAAATGTTCTTTATAGTGGAAATGAAAATACTCATACTAAGTGGGGAAAATGGTTCCAAAAAAATTCTATATGGCATTGCTGTGAGGAAAAAAAAAAAAAAAAAAAGAAAAAGAAAGAAAGAAAAAAAAAATCATTTTGGAACCTTATTTATATTATTTTTAACAGTGTAATGCAGTTTTTTTTATTGGAGGGATGTTTAGACAGTGATGTACTTGCAACACTGGATGAAATGTTTGTGGCACATTTTTGACACCACTGCAAATATGAAATTCAGCTAAAACTGAAAAGGCCACAAGTGCTCCATTAAGCCTGACTGACTGGGTGATCGAAGATTTGACAAGAAAACACTCACTTAGAATGAGGCAACAGAAAAATCTGCTATAGTGCAACACTGCCTCAGGTCAGATGTCTGTTAGGAAATACTGTTAGGAGACTGAGCAACAATAGAGATTGTCCTCCTCAATATTTCCTCTTCCAAAAAAAAAAAAAAAAGAAAGAAATCCATTTAGTCTCAGCACAGAACAATTTTCCCTTCAAACCCCACTCCAGCTGTGTGTGAATATATCCGTCCTCTTGAACTTTTTTTGGGAATGGAACCAAAACGGCACACACCAGCAGACTTCTGTTGCATCTGCATGAATTAGCGCTTTCATTTGTCAGACAGGTAAAACACAAGCAGAAGAGAGCAAGCAGAAGAGCAAGAGACAGGCCTTGTTGACTTGCTGAAATATGTTGCAACCTTTCCTCATGAATTCAAAATCAGCATGAATTAATTCATGTCCAAAGTGCACAAATAGAAATTTCTCAGCAGGAGTAAAAGCTCTCTCAGCCCCTATACGGGAGGTATATTTCAATGTCGGCTCACCTCTGCAGGCCATGCTGGAGCGTGGCTTTCACATTTTGAGTAAATATTGTTGTACAGATATATTTAGGCAAAGAGTACAATGTCTGTACATATTTGTCATTAGGGGTCTAATCTAGGTTCAGCTTTCCTCTGTCTATTTTAATCACAATCAGTTGGACATAAATGGCATACATTACAATACATTACAAACCATCTGGGGGCTTGATTGTAACATATGCTAAAGCTGGCCTTTTGGTGCACATGCTGAGCTATCTGAATTCTGGGACTTATAGACTGAAAATAAAATTCCCAGAAACATTGGATAGCTTTTAAAAGTACAAATGAATGAATGCATCATGCCGAATATAATCCCAAACATCCCATATTCAATCAGAAGGATTAAGTAGGAGATGGTGACTATTGACCCTTTTCACAATTACAATGCTGGTGACCACTAAAACACAGTATCACAGTCTGTGAAAAGGGTCCATAGCCCCTTTCATGTATAGACTTTACTGTTAAATTGCAGGTAGCCTAAATTGCTGTTAAGAGATCATGTCTGAACAGGCCCTTTTCAAAAATACCAGTAAATCGGTTCTGGCAATTTACCAGTATGAGAAGTTGTAATATTACCAGTAAATTACCGGTATGATGCTATGTGAACAAAGAATGAAGATTACAGATATGAGCATGCACAGCTCCTTTAGTGTTTTTGTTGTGTCATGCTCGAGTCCCATGCTGCATCCCAGTTATTAAATAGTGTTCAAAATAAATAGTTTTCAAAAATACAATTAGTGTGTTCCAAATCGTAGTATGTTGAAATGAGTATTCCAAAGATACCCATATGGTATATACTTTTTCCGGTTAGAATCCGAAGTTCAGATCCGTGCACACTCACGTCTAATATTGCCCACAGGTTAAGATAAAGTGGTCTGAGTGATTAATAATCGGTAACTAAATTGATGAAAATGTATTTATTCAATGTTATCCACATTATATTTCATCTGCAACAGCATTATGAACTTTTGTAAATATACGTTTGGTCATTATGCAACTCAACCTACTGCTACATTTTTCTCTGAAATGGTTGGAAATTAAATTAAATTGAATGTGGAATATTTTAACTGTGACAAGATTTTGGTAGAAAATTGATTATTGTTGTGTACATACAGATGCTCAATGGTCGAATATGGGCATCAATAAAGTTGGACAAAGGTTCAGTCAATAATCATATCCCAGACACTATTGGTTGGCCTAGGACATTAGTAGGAGATTTATGTACTTCAGGTAAAGCGTAAATCACTGGCATTATTGGAAACTCACATGTTAGATATTCTTTTTCAGTCTCACTGATATCCCCAGATTCAAAAGCATTTGAAAGAAATTTGTCAATTTCTAATTTAAAGTGTTTGACAGGATCAAATTATATCTTTTTATAAAACTGATTGTAACGAGGTTAGTAGATGGGGGAAGAAGGAGGCGGGAACTGGCGAACGTTCAACAAAAGTTTAATCTCAAAATAAACAAACAAAACGAAAGTAATGCTGGCAGACCCTCGCAGACGTCTGCTGGCCACACAAACATAATAAAACATAACATAAAGTCCAGGCCTGGTCCTCTCTCGTCCTTCATGGTAGTCGCTCCTCCTTTTATGCCTCCGGAGCTCCTCCGTGAGAGACTCGAGGCCGGCACGCCTCGCAGGTGACGCTCATTATCACTCGCGTCACCGGCCTCGCGCCGTTCCCTCACGGCTCTCGCCCGCCCTGCTCGTCACACTGATCATCCGATAACTCCTTTTTTCACCCACATAATCAGATGCATTCATCAAAACCAGCCCTCCCCCTTATCTGCTGGCTTTATGACTATTATATTATGTCTTATTTTTGAACCGGGAGACTGAAAAAGCAATTTGACATCTTTTTCAACCAGTTTACAAAAAGTAGTAATAGGAGCACTTGTAGTTGAAGGACAAAAACAAATTGTAGGTTTAAAAATTGGTCTATTGTTTGTACTAGGTGCACTTGACCCTGAAACATTGTGATCATCCCTATAAAAGAAATGTTTCAATTTAATAGTTCAAAAATATTTGAACAGTTCAGTCTTAGTCTGAAAAGAATATGGATAAAAAAGTGGGAACATATGACAAACCCTTATTGAGAACAGAAGTTTTAGAAGCAGTTAATGAGTAATCAGATAAATTGAAAACTAGACGATGAGAGTCATCTGGGTAGCCTGTCTGGTGTTGTATCATTGTCTGCCTCAAACTTCTCTTGACCCGTTTTGATATATAGCTCCGCCCCTGTTGAATGAATGGCCTCTTAAAAAATCAGAGTCGGAATGGGTGGTCATATCAGAGGCACTGGAGTCAGGAGTAGAACGTGGTGCAAAGCGAGGTCTGCTGGATTGTGGATGTCGGAAGTTATATAGCCACGATACCCATCCATCTCGGTAGTCCAGTGTGTCTCTCTTGAATTTCTTCAGCTTAATTTTGCAAATCTCTTGTCTTGTCCGCGGCATACACCGTAATATAATACAGGTATAAATTAATTTTTAATTCATTATTAAATTGTTTATCTAAGGTTTATACATCATTTCCATGACATAATTCAAGATTAATCCTTTCATCTTACTGGAGCTGCCAGTTTGCTAAGTTTCAAATGATTATTAAACAGCAAG
The DNA here is from genome assembly GCF_024489055.1 of Chanodichthys erythropterus. Classification (NCBI taxonomy): domain Eukaryota; kingdom Metazoa; phylum Chordata; class Actinopteri; order Cypriniformes; family Xenocyprididae; genus Chanodichthys; species Chanodichthys erythropterus. The sequence continues at coordinate 27,892,823 of NC_090232.1, forward strand.
CACAAACTATGCAAAAGCAGCAGCCCTTCCAGTGCACTCAGTTTCTGATTCCTCATTTTCAGTCACTTCTTTGAACTGTATTAGTGACTTAATGTAGGGAATAGTGAATGAGGGTATCGGGGGGCAATTTCAGATACAGCTACAGACGTCAGCGGTCAGTTATGTTCTGTTTATTGTGGGAGATTCCGTCACTATAGCAAATGCTTTTCCATTTGTTTTGTCAGAAACTCGAAAAAAAAAAAAAAATAATAATAATAAAAAAAAGTTTTGTATAAACACTTAGGTAATCCCCTTTTAAAGGGATACCATTAAATCAAACCACTTACAGTTGTTTTACGATTGCCTAAGCACAATTTTGAAAACAGGGCCCGGTTTGTAAAAACACTACACACAATTAAGACAACCCTACACCAAAGTAGCACAACACTTCAGTTCATTTGCAAAATGGAACACTTTTGTCAAAACTATACACAACTTTATAAAAACAATATTTTGTTACCATACGAAACACACACATTTCATATAACTTTAATCTTTTTGAACCAGTTACACAGTGCTGTTGCTAACCTAAAACACTTTTAGCAAGTCTAATTCTCAGTGATTAGAGTACTGTAAATGAAGTACACAGAGAAAGTGCAACTATACAATAGTTCACCAAACACTACACAAGATCAATGCTGCAGACTGAGGAAAATATCATTGTTTCTCTCCATAAACCCAAATCTGTCAACATGGAGAATCAAACAACAGACAAACTTAAAATACTGTATCCAGTACAGGTTACAATTACAGTAAATAACAACAACAACAACAAACATAAAAAAATAATCTGAAAAAAAACTGACAATATTGTACAGAAAATACTATAGTAAACATACTATACATTATCTCTTCGCCTAGCTGGATCTGGACAGAGAATTTCATCAAAATCACAAGCAATATCCTCAATAGCAAGACAACGCAGGAAGAACCGTCTTGAATGTTGAATCCATCCTTGCACAGCTGCGGCGTCGACTTGGTCACAGGCGTCCTCCATGGCCTGAATGAGGGGTACCTGAACCTGGGGCTGGAGATCGTAAACCTTCCACCGCCATGCAGAGAAAAACTCTTCGATAAGGTTTAGAAAAGGAGAGTATGGTGGAAGGTATAGTACTGTAAACTGTGGATGGTGTTGAAACCAGTTCTGGACCAAAGCAGAGCGGTGGAATGACACATTGTCACAGATGACAGTGTATTGTATCTGGTGCATTTCATTACCTGCTGTGACGATGTGGTGCAATCGGTCCAAAAATGCGAGAATGTGAGGACTGTTGTAAGGGCCCATTTTGGCATGACGGAAGAGAACCCCATGCTGTGAAATGGCAGCACAAAGGGTGATGTTACCCCCACGTTGCCCTGGGACTTTGATTATATTCTGCCTCTCCTTCTTGCTTTTGTCACAGGTCTAGTATATTACAGTCAATGTAAAAAAGTGTGGAGTATGCAACAACACAGTGCTAAAGTGAACAATACAAACCTCTACATACTCATACCATAGCTGTTTGACCCTCTCTAAATTCCGCACAAAAGGCGCTCGATAAATTGTTTCATTTGAACCTGATGTCTTTTCAGGATGCATGCCAGTGTTGACTGAGATACCTGATGGGCATTATTGAAAATGACATGGTCACCGATAATGTTTGCTTGTAGTTCTCTGAGCCTGATAGCATTATTGGCCAAAACCATGTTTATTACAGTTTTTTTAGGATTGCTTACACACTAAAATTAAAAATAACACACAGTTACTGAAACTCTACACTAAAAACCTTAGCCCAGAACTGCACAACTATAAGCACATTCTCAGCCTCACACTTTTTGCTAAACACTACAAACATTGTTTTGCACAACACTAAACACACTTCTCTACATTAAACACAGAAATCTAACATAATGTCACTTCTTTGCCATTTCAAGACACTGCTTTCCAAAATACCACCCCTTGAACCAATGATCAAACATGTCCATCAGGTGCTTAACTGTAAACTCAACAATCAGGTGCAAGTACTATAAAAAGGCAAAAGGTGAGTTTATGTGTCTTCAACAAAATGGAAGGCACTGTTGCAGAAAGAGGGAGAGGGAGAAACATCATTGGCCACAGAGCTATTTTGAATGTCCCTGGACAACATGGTGGTAACATCACAATGTATGTTGCAATCACACAGAATGGGGTCCTCCCCCAGCATAGGCCCTTACAACACGGCCCACATATTCACATAACTACACAAAATTGTCACAGCAGAAGACCAAATGCATGCAGAGCAGATGAGATACATTGCATATGGGACAATATAAATTTCCACCTATCTGCTCTGGTCCAAAACTGGTTTCATTAGTGTCCACAATTTTCACTCCAATACCTCCCACCATTCTGTCCCTTCCCTAAACCTATTGATGAGGGTTTTTTTCAGAAGGCCTGACCTAATTGATGCAGGGTCTGCGCAAGGATGGATTCGCCATTCAAGAAGATTCTTCCCTCGCTGTCTTGCGTGAGAGAACATCGCCTGTGATGTGGAGGAAGTACAGATCCAGCTAGGCCAGAGATGATGCTTAGGTGTTTTTTCTCCTTTTTTTTAATTTAAAATCATGCTTTTGTTTGGTCTCCACAAATGATTTTGTTCATGTAATATATTGTATTTAGAATATGTTCTGATTTTCAGTTCAAAATGTAACCTTTGGAAAGGCATGGATGTATTAGATGGTTTTACAATGTGGTGAGAAATAAATACTTTCATCAATGTGCAGTACTGATCTTGTACTGATCTGATCAGTACTGATGGGCAGATGGGCAGATGGACAGTGTATACATGACACCACCACTGTGTGATTCAGCCAGATAAAAAACAAAAAAGAAACCAAGTCGGTAAGGATAGTGGGTTTAGCTCTTGGAGTGACCAACCTAAGTTTGAATTTGCCTTTTTATAATTGAAATTAAATAAATAAATACTAAACAAATATAATCTATTATTGAAATTGGATATGGTGTCCTCACATTGATTGGACAGGCTGGCACATCAACTGCGACTCTTAATACCATACATCAAGGTATCCTGGGATGTAACTGCAACAAAACAAATAGTATACATAAAGCGGTTATATTGTGAATATCAATTTATGGTTTTAATAAATAAACACTGAAAATGTTGTTATTGCATATTGTTATATAATGTTTATAGTATCTGCCACTAGCCTCTATCTAGCATCTAACACTATTTACGCTTAGTGCAAAGAAAGTAGTGCTTTACTTTTGCTGGCACAAAAACAATGAGGAATTTTAACCCTTAAATGCAAACCTCGGGTCTTTAGTGACCCGGTACATCATTCACTACCCTCCTCCTCATTCATTTTTTAAAGTTAGACATCAACCTTCTTGGTATTCCTCAATCAATTTATTATAAAGAATATAACAAGAAAAAAATCATAAAATTATAAAAGAACGCCTATTTTTGCATTCATTTTGTGTAAAAATTGTATAGGGTCGCGAATGACCCGAGGTGTGTATGAGTGTATGTATATTTTTTTCTGCACAACAATAATTGAATCTTAGATGACAGAAAAGGTGCAATTCACCTTTATTCCACAAGGTGGCAATGTCTGATACACAATGCTGAAGTGACGACTCATTCAGATAGAAAAATAAATAATAAAACAAACATGAAATGGCTCAGTGATTTACTGCAGAGCAAGTAGTGAACGCAATCAAAGACTGTAACTCTTACTGGATGGATCTGGTGAAGCTGTTAGCGATTAAAATATTGATTTTGAAGATGTTGAAAATTATATAGTTTTGAGAATACGTTTGAGATCGCAAATTGTCTAATATTTGTGACCTGAAACATAAAGCTAGCCTATTATTTGCTGAATTTACTGAGAAATGAGCTCTGATGAGGACAGTGATGATGGTATAAAACATCTGCTCAAACGGAGCCCTTTCAAGCTCCAAAAGGTAACAAACTATGCTTTATTTTATTCTTCTATAATTGTTACTCAAATATCAGAGGGGTTTTATATTATTGTGACAGGTAGAGATCCTTCCGTGTTAGATATTGATCCGGGTCGATAAAGACCCGAATATGTAAGAATGATTGGCGAAACAGTCATGCATTTAAGGGTTAAATTAATGAGCTCAATCAGTGTTGGCAGCTTTAAACTTAAACTGAATATTATAAACACCATAATTTACCTAATTTATTACCTCAACACAGTAGTGCTTGGATGTGCTTCAAAAGTAGCTTGTTACTGGAAAAGCTACACTACTATGAAAATACTATAGCTTATAGTGTAGCAACATGAATTCAACAAGAAACTCAGTAATCAAAGTAGCAGCTATTAAAAAAGAACAAGGATAGTAGTTACAAATGTGAAGCTTTTTAGTGTGAATAATTCATTGATTAATTTCAAGCTGCAAATCACAGGGACAAAATATCTCTTTTGTTTGGTTGTCTGTTCATAGTAATTTTTGTGAATTAATCCTTGTGTTGAAATAGTTTTTTTATTGCTTTAAAAAGGAAACTGCTGTAATGACACTTGGCGAGTGCCTGAACTACCACATCTTTTTTTTTTTTTTCCTCTGGTGAGAAATTTTAGTGGAATTGCTCATGGCACTGAAATACTGTCACAATCTTGAAATTATGTTCCTTTGATATGGCACAGTGAGAGAGCTTTAGATGGCTTTGGGCTAATTGAAATGACTAATTGTTGCAGTGACCTGGCAGCCCTTTTTATGCTGTATACGGGTGCATAGCTACCGGACTGTCAAACCAGACTAAGAGACAGTGATGTCTGAGAGAGTGAACAAGAAATAGACAAAGAGAAGGGGATGATTAGCAGGGAACATGGTTATTGGTAAGTCTTGTATGCTCCCAGGAAGTAAAACTTCAACTCCAACTTCCAAAAACACTCCGGTTTCTGAGGGACATTGAAGTAATCCAGTGACAGTGTGTGTGTGTATACAACTATGTCAGTTTATGTCAGATAGATGGTATCTTTGAGAAAAATTCACAGTGTTATATTCAGTTGTAAAATAAAAATAAATGCTATTAACATGTTTTATATTTACAGTTACATTTAATTATTTAGCAGAGGCTTTTATCCAAAGCGACTTATAAATGTGGAGAACTTAAGTTTCTGGAGGGCACAGTTTTAATATAAAATTCATGAAGCAATATCACGAGAGCAAGAATTTTATACAACAGTTTATTAAACAAGTCAAAATTGAGTAACTTACATTTTGGAAACAATATTTTTACAGGTTTTGCACCGCCAACAAAAATAGTTTCAAACAAGGCCAAATCAGAACCATACCGAGCAGCACACAGTAGTGGTGTTTTGTTCCTGAATGATCGTATTTTTGATTATTTTTGATATTAACTCGATTGAGTGAATTATTCAATGACTAACTCCTTTTTTTTTTTTAGTTCCTGAATGAGCCAGGGTTCTGAACGAATTGAATCATTTAATGACACATTCGTTGGTTTTATTCCTGCATGAATTTGCATGAATTTTTTATTTGCTTGAATAAATGATTCACTGATTCACTGGTAATATTGTCTTGATGCAATCTGTTGGTGTAATGATGTAACTGCAGAAAGAGTACTGTTAATTAGCACCTATTGTCCAAACTGATAGTGTGTGTGTCTATAATTCAGTAACCGCTGTTATGTGGACTAGCAAACTACCATGTACAGCAGTCACATAATCGGTTTCATCACTGTTGGTTCTCATGTCAGTGAAAAAAAAAAAAAAAAATGGGAGAGCTATTTTTTCTCTTAATATTTACACTAACTATATGAACCTGTAAGACACTTCTTGAATCAGAGCCTTTCATAAATAAAATTCCTCTGACGTCCCTAAACAGTCATACTTTGACATTTTTTGTTGTTGCTGTTTTTTCCAACCAACACTGAAAAGATGTTATCTGTCTCAGCTTGGAACACTGGTTTCCATTTCACCCACTCATACGGTACATTTCCGAATTTTTGCTCCTGGTAATATTTAATTGAAAACCTTATTAAATTTTAAAGCCTCCATTTGGTAAAATGCATTTGGTACAATTTGTGTGAGGCAACCAGTTGTGCGTCTTTGAAGGCTGAGTCTGCCTAGAGGTGCTTCTGATATATTCCCTCCTTGAAAACTGTTTCAGATTTAGCTTTACCTGAAAATCATATAATTTATCAAGCCAAACAATGAAAAGCACTACACTGGTCTCAGGCCAGTATTTCAGTTTGACAAGGACAGATTGATCCTGAGTGGTGTGTGGATGTTAAATGCACAATTCCTGTAATGCAAGCATGATTTTCCCATCATGGCTGAGACTGTAAATGCTTCGTGTAAAAACATTGTGATATATTACTTATTAAATTAAATTATTTTAAATGACTACATTTTTAATGAGATTCACACAATTAGTAGGTGTTAGTAAGCAAAGAATATATACTTTTTAATCTATTAACCTACAACAATTGTAATAAACTTATAAAACAGCATACTGCAATAAATTATCATCTCTCACTGAGTGGAAAATGTTACAGATTGTATTAGTATATGCATTGTTAAAATTATCAAATAATAAAATGATAAGGATAATAAAATCATCTTTATATCACAACAGAGAAATGGAAATTAAATTGCCAAATAAACAAACATAACCTTCAATGATGTCAGTGGACATATTCCCGTCTGGATGTCCTGGACTAAAGGAAAATGATTTTCTTATAGTGCATGTCTTGTTTTCCAGTCAAATCTAGTGTAGATTATTCTTAAAAATAAAGGAAAATAAAATGTAAAATAATATTAAAGGTAAAACATGTCTATTTATCTTTTTCCCATTGGTAAATTGTTTTAAGCCCCTCTATGTTTTATGAAAAATCATTTCGCTTCTCAAATAAATGTTTCTTGCTCAGATATTTTTACTAAAAAATTAACAACAACAACAACAACAACAACAACAACAACAAAAAAACAGAGTAAAATTTATTTATTTATTTATTCATCAGACATGTTGAATTTATTTTGTCAGAAAGAAAGAAAGAAAGAAAGAAAGAAAGAAAGAAAGAAAGAAAGAAAGAAAGAAAGAAAGAAAGAAAGAAAAAGAAAGAGTCATGTAAAAAAAAAAAAAAAAGTCAGTTAAAAACAACTTGTAAAGATCTTTCCAATAAAGTGAACCCAATGCATCAGAGGATTAAAATTAAATATCCAATTCATTGTTTAAAGATCTAAGCAAAACAATCTAATATTTAACAAACCTATTTAAATCCCTTTAAAGATATGAATAAATATACACATCAAAAGTTATGTTTTTGCCAGCAGCCTATTTGCACAGTTATTTGCAGATATAGTCCAGTGGGGAGTAATGGCTACCCACTGTGTGATAGCAAACATCTCCCTATGTTCCTGTTCACACAGTTTTTCATCCATATGCACAAATCAATGGCTTCCTGTCTGTCTGTAAAGAGCAATTTCTCTGCTATTCTGAAACAAGACATGAAGTCTTACTGTCATACATGATTTGTGCTCATCTAGAGTTACAGACATGTACTTACTAAGTGCATTTATTATCTAGTAAGTCTGCTTGCAGCATCTCACCACATGTGGCCTGTTAGGTCAGGCAAGGCGACGTGCTCCACAGAGGGAGGATCAGATCCTGCAGGCTCGGGAAGCATCAAAGCCTAGGCTGGTCGACCCTAGAGTTTCCCTCTGAGCCCCTGAGCCAGAGATAAGACAGACTTCATAACAACAGCAAATCATGAGTCTTGGATAGAGGATAGAGGATGGTGAAAGTACTAAAAATATGCTGCTTTATGAAAACTCAAAGACGTAAGAGCATGAACTGGAGAAGGGGGCAAATGGTTTAATCATTGATGCACTTCGATTCAGTTTCTGATTATGGATCATGATGAAGGCAATTCTCATTGATTATGGAGAAATTAAAGGCCACATTTCCAAAGTAAATTCCTATAGCAACTTATATGGGTGATTTGATCTATATCTGATTCAATCTGACTAAGCTTGATGCATTTTTTTTCCAGCTGATGTGGGCGTTCACTCTGTTGCATGGATCGCCTCAGAATTTGCCTTTGAATAGTATGCGTTCTCCGTGGGTGTGGCCGCATTAGTGGATAATGAGATGACTCGCGAATGACTGACATATCTCTCTTTTCAAACAGATTACATAAACAGAGAATATTTGTCTTACATGATTTAAAACCTGACATTTCAACGTTTCCTTAGATGTATGTCTCATGTTTGTGTGATTATTATTCACTAAGTTACAGTTAATTTTCTGAGGACTATCAGAATGGACTTCAATGAGAAAGTGACTGCATCATGTTAGTTCCCTTTCGATACTTCACTCGTACTGCGTATGGGGAAAGGTCTCCCTTTTTCCCCGCTGCTGAAGCCTTTTTCAATAACGCAGTGTAACTGCACCGTCATTGGTTCACTCATAGACAAGTTGTTGAACCAATGGCGGCGCGGCATAGCTGCGCGGCCTATGGCGACAAAGCGCGCGAATATTCCCGCCGAAATGGGCGGGGTATAGGGCTATATAAGCAGGCGTTTCGCCATAGGATTTCAGTGTTTTCTCCTTCAGCGACGACATCTACTTCTCTTCGCTGATCTCCGCCTGAAGCCGAAGAAGCTCGCCGCCTTCTGCTCTCGCCGCCGTCTGAAGAGGCTCCCGCAGCGGACTCGCCTGGACTCGCCGGTGGAAGAAAGCGCCGGCGCCCTCGCGGACTGCAGCTTCTAGCGCCGTCGCCGAGCCGCCGCCTCCCGCTTCCCGCTTCCGGCCGCTTCCTGTGCGTCCCCTGCCGCCATCCGGCGCGCCGCCTGAGAGCTTCATCCGCGGCTTAAACGCCGCTCTAAAAGAGCGATTTCCAGCGGTTTTCACCGCTTTAAGAGCTTCCGCGGCCCTCGCCGCTCTAAAAGAGCCACCCAATTGCCGTTTTCACGGCAGCGGCGTCTCACGATGCCCCGCCACTCATGTGGTACTTGCAGGGCCCCCCTGCACGACGACGATGGACACAGCGAGTGTGTCGCTTGCCTGGGCAAGCCCCACGCAGACGGCGCGCTCGCTGGAGACTCATGCCCGCACTGCGAGTGTATGAGTCTCGCTTCCCTGCGCTCGCGGGTCGCCTTCTTCACTGAGGGCGATCTCGCCGCTCGCGCCCTCCCGTCTCCTTCCTCCCGCGGTCCGGCGAGGAAAAGACAGCGGGGTAGAGCGACTCAGCGCCAGGAGTTGAGCGAGCTCACGCCGGCCCAGCCCCCGCGTGCCTCGCCCTCTCCTCCCAGGGAACTCTCTCCAGTTCTGTTCTCTCGCCCTGAGCAGCGTCCCTCCGCAGAAGCGAGTGACCTCGTCTCATTCGGGGGAACAGACGACGAACAAGACGACTCCATGTCTCTTGCGGCTTCCGAAGCGGAAGGATGGGCTGGCGAGCCGGAAGACCCCGCTCCACCGCCTCCCTTGGAACCCATCGAGCATGGCCAGGGCATGGATGCCGAGCTCTTCCGCATCCTGTCTAGAGCCGTTGAAGAGCTGGACCTCGAGTGGGCCCCTCCAGAGGAGCCGTCTCGCAGCCGCCTGGACGAATGGTTTCTGCCAGGCCGCCGCCAAGCACCTCGCCAGCGTTCAGCGCCCTTCTTTCCTGAGGTCCACGAAGAGCTGACGAAGTCGTGGCGCGCTCCTTACTCTGCCCGCTCCACACTACGCACCGCTCCGCCCTCACCGCCGTCGACGGCGCCGAGGAGAAGGGATACGAGCGCTTGCCACCCCTAGATGAAGCGGTGGCTGCTCACCTCTGTCCTCCCGCGGCTGTGGGTTGGAAGACGAAGAGGGCCCTTCCTTCCAAGCCCTGTCGGACCACCTCTACTCTGGCTGGACGGGCTTACACCTCGGCGGGCCAAGCTGCCTCTGCGCTCCACACCATGGCCATATTTCAAGCATTCCAGGCCAAACTCCTCCGCTCTCTGGATGAGTCTGAATCGACGCGCCAGCCTTCAAAGATCTCCGCAGCGCCACGGATCTTGCCCTGCGAGCTACGAAGGCTACGGCCCAGGCCATCGGTCGTTCCATGGCCAGCCTGGTCGTGTTGGAGCGCCACCTGTGGCTCAACCTAACGGAGATCAAAGACCTAGACAAGACGGCCTTCTTAGACGCCCCGGTCTCGCCTTCTGGTCTCTTCGGGCCTGCAGTGGATGGCTTCACTGAGCGCTTTACTGCCGCGCAGAAATCGTCTCAGGCTATGAGGCATTTCTTGCCTAAGCGCTCCAGCTCCGCTTCTGCGTCTAGCCGCCCCAGGACTGCGCCGGCTCAGCAGAACAAACCAGCCCCACCTGCAACACAGGCAGCGCCGCCCCAGGAGCATCGCCAGCGCTCGCGCCCTGCGAAGCGCCCTCCCTTCCCGAGGCGCCAGGGACCCCGGCCCAGGATTGTGCTGGACCCGGTGCCTCCGAAGTCGTCCTGATTCGTCGGACAGGAAGAGGATGGGGACCGTCCCGTTACGACCGGGACCACCCCAAAAGCTCCCACGGGTAATTTCCCCTCCGCCTCGTTTATTTCCGGGCGTGGGCAACATACTCCAAGTGACTGGTGGGACAACACCTGTTGCGCCCATCTCCAAACGCCGTTTTCACGGCGGACAAATTTTTACCTCATCACAAAAAGAGCAAATTTCCTCTTCCACCCCTCGCGGTGTACGACCCTCTCAACGGCGGTCTGTCACCCAACATTATTCAACCCCTAGCCACTCGGGCCGAGGCCTGGCAGGCCATCCCCGATGTGTCAGAATGGGTCATGGGGATCGTAAACCAGGGCTACTCGCTCCAGTTTGCACGACGGCCCCCCCGCTTCGCCGGGGTGCTTCAAACATCGGTCAATCCGGACGACGCTCATGTCCTCCGGGCCGAAGTCATGTCGTTGCTGGAAAAAGGAGCTGTGGAAATGGTTCCTCCGTCAGAGAGCGAGACAGGCTTTTACAGCCGCTACTTTCTGGTCCCCAAAAGGATGGCGGTCTCAGACCCATCCTAGACCTCAGGCTTTTGAATCACTCCCTCATGAGACGGAAGTTCAAAATGCTGACGCTGAAGCAGATCCTCGCGCACATTTGCCCCGAGGACTGGTTCTGCTCGCTGGACCTGAAGGATGCGTATTTTCACATCCAGATAGCCCCCCGTCACAGACGATTCTTGAGATTCGCATACGAAGGGGTGGCATACCAATATACGGTCCTGCCCTTCGGGCTGTCTCTGGCTCCCCGCACTTTCACCAAGTGCATGGACGCGGCGCTTTCCCCTCTGAGACAGATGGGAATCCGGGTTCTGAATTACCTCGACGACTGGCTCATCTTAGCCCGTTCGCGAGACGAGCTGGAACGCCACAGATCCGTGCTCCTCAGCCATCTACAATGCCTGGGTCTCAGGGTCAACTTAGCCAAGAGCTCGCTATGCCCCACTCAACGAATTTCGTTTCTGGGAGCAGTTTTCGACTCGGTCCGTATGACGGCAGTAGTCTCGCCAGAGCGCGCCCTGGCAATTCAGCAGCTCACGGCATCTGTCACGAACAAAGCCTATCTCCCTCTGAAGTTTTTCCAGAGGCTGCTAGGGCTGATGGCTTCCGCCTCCCCGGTGCTGCAGCTAGGCCTTCTTCGGATGCGGCCTCTTCAGTACTGGTTGAAGTTCCGGGTTCCTCCCAGCGCATGGCGGCACGGCCGCCTATGTCTCAAGGTCAATCGGGCCTGTCTTCTAGCCCTGAAACCTTGGATGGATCCAGTATGGTTCCAACGCGGAGTCCCCTTACAGGCGGTCTCACGGAGGACGGTGCTCTCAACAGACGCCTCCAACTTGGGCTGGGGCGCTGTGTGCGAGGGCAGACCGGCCTTCGGCTCGTGGAGCCACGAGGAAAGCCATCTACACATCAACTGTCTAGAGATGCTAGCAGTGATGAAAGCCCTTCAGTTCTTTCAGGCTTACTTGACGGGACGTCATGTTCTAGTTCGGTCAGACAGTATGACGGTGGTGTCATACCTGAACCACCAAGGCGGTCTTTCGTCCAGCCGCTTATGCGCTCTGGCGAAACGACTGCTGGAATGGGCTCTTCCGAGGCTTCAGTCGCTCAGAGCGACTCATGTTCCTGGCAGGAACAATCTGGGTGCGGACATGTTGTCACGGAGCAACATCCCTCCGACGAGTGGATGCTCCACCCCCAAGTGGTCCTCACGATCTGGGAGTTCTTCGGGAAGGCAGAGGTAGACCTCTTCGCCTCAGAAGACAACTCTCATTGCCCAACATTTTTCTCGAAGGAAGTAGATGCTCTGGCCCACACATGGCCCAGCACGCCCCTTTATGCTTTCCCTCCGATCGCACTGATCCCCCAGGTCATCAGGCGTATCAGAGAAGACCAGCACAGAGTCCTTCTGGTGGCTCCCGCTCTGGAGGAACCAGGTTTGGTCCTCAGAGCTATTCAGGCTCTCTCTAAGAGCCCCGTGGCCGATTCCCCTGAGACGGGACCTCCTCTCTCAGGCAAACAGAACAATCTGGCACCCACAGCCGCAGCTCTGGGCTCTGCACCTCTGGTCCCTCGATGGGAGCCGACTAGCCTCCCCGAGGACGTCCTAAATACCATTTCTCAGGCTAGAGCCCCATCTACGAGGCGCCTCTACGACCAGAAGTGGTCAGTCTTTGTTGATTGGTGTTCAACACGCAACATAGACCCTGTGGAGAGTGACGTATCTTCCATACTGTCTTTCCTCCAAGAACGCTTGGAAATGGGGCGCTCCCCTTCCACGCTTAAGGTTTACGTAGCAGCCATTGCAGCGTTCCACGCTCCTCTTGCTGGCCAATCGGGGTGGACGAAACGGGCTCGTGATCCGTTTTTTGAGAGGTGCTAGGCGTTTGAATCCTCCTCGCCCTCTCACTATTCCCTCCTGGGACCTCTCGTTGGTCCTCAGGGCCTTGAAAGGAGCCCCATTTGAACCAATGGGTTCAGCCGACCTCAGGCCCCTAACACTAAAAACCGCTCTGCTACTAGCACTAGCATCGGTAAAGCGTGTTGGCGATTTGCAGGCCCTCTCTGTGAACCCTGCATGCCTCGAATTCGGGCCTGGTGACTCTAAGGTCGTTCTGAAACCTAGGCATGGCTACGTCCCTAAAGTGCTCTCAACTCCGTTTAGAGCTCAGGTCATCTCGCTCTCTGCTCTTCCTCCCTCGGCGGACGAACCAGAGCTGCAGCTACTCTGCCCAGTCAGGGCATTGAGGACCTACATAGACCGATCACAGTCTTTCAGACTGTCGGATCAGCTCTTTGTTTGTTTTGGCGGCCGCACCAAAGGGTCTCCGGTCTCGAAACAACGCATTTCCCGTTGGATAGTGGATGCTATTAACCTGTGCTACTCCTCACTGGGCACTAATTGCCCCATAGGAGTCAGGGCCCACTCCACTAGAGGAATGGCTTCCTCGTGGGCTTGGTCCAACGGAGTTTCCATCCAAGACATCTGTGAGGCGGCCGGCTGGTCTTCGCCGTCCACCTTTGTCAGGTTCTATCACCTCGATGTCCCGACCTTACAAGCTCGGGTCCTGTCGGTGTGATTAGCGGCTTCCAACAGGTCCCGCTTCACGCCACCATAGGAAGTATCTTCCTTCAGTGTAACCATGGGTTCGGTTAGGCTTTGCCTCCGCTTGTCCTTTTTGCCCCCCTCTGGGTGGCCAAATGCAAGCTATATCGTTCCCAGCCGTGGCACGGCGTGGTTGGAATTCGTTCCCCATACGCAGTACGAGTGAAGTATCGAAAGGGAACGCACTCGGTTACTAACGTAACCTCGGTTCCCTGAGATACGGAACGAGTACTGCGTCACTTGCCGTGCCACGAGGCTGCGGCTCAGGGTCGTCGCTTCAGTCGATTGACACTGAAATCCTATGGCGAAACGCCTGCTTATATAGCCCTATACCCCGCCCATTTCGGCGGGAATATTCGCGCGCTTTGTCGCCATAGGCCGCGCAGCTATGCCGCGCCGCCATTGGTTCAACAACTTGTCTATGAGTGAACCAATGACGGTGCAGTTACACTGCGTTATTGAAAAAGGCTTCAGCAGCGGGGAAAAAGGGAGACCTTTCCCCATACGCAGTACTCGTTCCGTATCTCAGGGAACCGAGGTTACGTTAGTAACCGAGTACGTTTTCTTTATTTTGAAAAAAAAAAAGGACAACATTTGAGTGTACACAAATAAAATAAGACATTCTGTATTTTCAATTGATGTATTACTTTTGTCTGTATGACAAAAAAATTGACAGAGTATTTTAAGTTGATTTTGCTGCTATTTGAAAAAAATGCAGCAAAACGCGCCGGCGCGTTTCCCGACCTCTGAGTGTTAACATAGCTTTTCCAGAATCAAAATGTCTGCTGTAAAAATAAAATTGTGATAACCATGCTGCTACATTAAGTTTCTGAACGAGAATAAAATAGACACCATTTTGTGGTTCTTATACTTTTCCCCCTTTGCTATTGTGGTATCAACAGTTTCAGAACTCACAACTTAAATGTCATATATTTTTTATATACATGACATTTAAAATATGGACATTTATGTAAATTGTAATTGTCGTGAAAATTTAAATAAATAAATAATTAAATTAAATAATCCTGTCTATTTGAACATTTGAACCAGAAGCAAAGCAGAGTAGCAGTAAGAATTCTGGCTCTGTTAGACTGTCTTCTAAACTGATACCACCCTTGGTGTTTAGGTCGAGGCTTGTGACTGATTCTATAATCTCCCGCTGTTTAATGTCCCCAATTGCCCTGTTTCTTTTCTTCATCTGGAGAAAAAGAGTGAAAGCCGGAGGATGGAGACTTCTTAAATGATACATAGCTCATTTACCCCTTGTAAATTAATATAAAGATTAAAAAAAGTTGAGGAAAGAAGAGGATAAAAATATTGAGAAACACCTCATTATCACACTGCCCTTACAGAGCCTATCCACACCACATTACATAAGAGCTCAGAATGTCAGAATGTGCTGATTTGTGCCAATGGCTAAACAGAAGCAATGCTGATCTAACAACCATGGCATGCACAGGAATAGCCAGAGGTTTGAGTCTATATTTTAATTTATGTAATGCCACATCAGCCTTACTCAAGAAAAGAAGTATTATTCAGATTATTATTCAAACTGGTTTGGTCTGATTGGATGAGTCGATAGCAGATTAAACAATGGCAGACCAAAACATCCTCTGCAATTCTGATCTTTCTGAAGAACAAATGTTTCGCATTTTAGATCTAAATTACCAACATTAAGACACTTAAATTTGAAATGTCTCTTTGCATCCTTTTTGCGATTTCTCAGCTTAAACCCATTCTGCCTACTGTGCAACTTTAACATTTCATGTGAAACATTTCTGGTTGCGGAAAAGATTGAAGGCCAAAAATAACTCGAGGACATGTTCTTACGCGGCTGGAACATTTTAACAGCCTCAGCAAAAAGATTGCATGTGATTCTGTGCCATGTTTGCTAGTCCACTCAACCATATAAAACCGTAAAGACCTCTGTCAACTGTCACTAATCAAATAATGTGCTCCTAAGCAGCCTTGTCAGTATAATACAACACTAAAGAGTAGTGAAACAGTGAAGCAGCCTCACTACTGACTGATATCCTTTCTCAAAAATAATCCGAACACTGTAAATAATGTCTGTAAAACTGCTATGGTAAAACAAAAAAAAAGTCTTAATTGGTTGATGGTAAGTTCCCTTACAATACACAGTGGACAACTGTAATAAAAACTGTTATAATGGGACATTTCGTGTAATTTTACAGTAAAATACTGTTAAATTTACTTTAAAAAAAAAAAAAAAAAAAAAAAAAAAAAAAACACATTCCCAGAATTCTCTGTGCGATAGCTCGCATTTTATGTTACATCTTATGTTATTAGATGAATGTTTATTATTGCATTATTTTAAATTCATGTGTGTTACCATGATGGTGTTTTGTATTTGTGTGCATTACTGATTAGTATTCACCTCAGCATGTTAAAAAGCTACTTGTGATGATCTTTGATTCTATGTATGACTTTCTCATTATAACCTGGGCCCAGGTTACTTTTGAGGTCTGCTACAGATATGATATATGAAAATACATAGGGCATAGGCCCATATGTATGCACGATTAATCATTAAAATATTACAATCTCGATTCAAACACACACACACACACACACACACACACACACACACACACACACACACACACACACACACACACACACACACACACACCAAAATAAATAAATAAATAAATAAGCAGCAGGATTGTTTTCAACACAGATAATAATGTTTATTGAGCACTAAATCAGCATATTAGAATGATTTCTGAAGGATCTCGATTCAAACACACACACACACACACACACACACACACATTGACTTTCTAATGTATTAGCCACTTTACACTGACTTTCTATTGGCTGGTTTCCACAATGTATATATATATATATATATATATATATATATATATATATATATATATATATATATATATATATATATATATATATATATATATATATATATATATATATATATATATTTTTTTTTTTTTTTTTTTTTTTTTTTTTTTGTCCTAGTGGAGATGTTATTTCTCTAAAATGTAGACAAGTCATAACCCACACATACAGTTTACACAGAGTTCATGATTTTGTGCAGGTATTGGTTCTTGCCAGAGACGAGAGACTTCATACACACTTGACATTCCATTTTTTATTAAGGCTGTTCATAGAAAACCTCAGAATTGTTAGCATGGCACTTCCCATGGCTAGGGTACAAAATAGGGCCTGAAACTCTTAAAAAATGAAAAAGTTTTTTTCTTATTGTTTCCCAACAAATTGTCAGTGAAAGGAGGGGGTTAGCCTTGAATGATGAAATGCTGATCTAAGGAGGTCATACTAAATTTTTGATTTTTTTTTTTCTGTCCATATTTTGTACAAGGTTTGCACTTTTTGCAACCCTGTTACAATTGGGGATGGGGCCAAAATACTCATTAAAAAAAAAAAAAAAAAAAAAAAAAGCTTTCATACTGGGTTTATTTTATCTTTGAGGATAATTTATGTATATTTATCAAACAGTTCTCAGAACAGAAGAAAAAACATGGAATTTGTGCCTCTAATGCTTTTAACAAATGTCAGTGGTCAACAAAATGTGCTCTATTCTTAGAATATGTACTTTGCAGATTGCTTACTTTGCAGGGAGCGCAATCCACAGCAGTCAAATGTCTTTCCATTGGTGAGACGAAAAACAGTAATATTTGGGATTATTTTAGTTCACAAAATAACGTCATTGTCCACTGCATAGACACAAATATGGTGGTGACTTCCAAGATAAACCCATCAAATCCATTACTTTGGTGTTGTACTGTGCTCTACTGTTAAACATAGATAAACAGACTAAATTCTATATAAATTCTACACACCATAAAAACCTGTACATTTACACTGCTGCCATGGTTAACTAAGCTGTATGTACTGCAGTGGAATCTAATTGGTATTTGATTGCTGTTGATCATGTGCCACCCTGTAGTTTGAAAATTAATTCCTGCAGCTTGCATGCAGCCTTCAGCCAGCACCCCCCAATTTACATAAACTAACAACCATATTTGTTTGGTGTAGCATTACCACTTCAATTCAATTACAAAAACAATCTGCTTTATGAAGTGAAACTGTCTCATGTGCCCCCTGACATTACTGTGGTTTTAGTCCACCATCTTTGCCTTCTCTCCTCATAAATCTGACTTATCAGCTAGTGTAAACAGCATGTTCAAACAAAGACTTAGTCTGTAGAACAGAGTGATTCTTAGTCAAGAAGCTTCCTGGTGGCATCTGCAACCTTGCGAATAAAACTGTATAGTAAATGCACAGTAGCAGCAACTGTTTTGAGGTCTAACTGATTTGGGGGGACTGAACTTAAGAAGTGTTTATCTTTAATTCATGAGCTCTACAATAAATTGGCCCCAAGCCACAGAATGTTGATTTGGAATTTAAAGCAGAATGACAGGAAGTAGAATTTACTGAACTGCAATTCAAAGTATTTCAACTCAGTTTTACAACAGAGAAATAATCTGTCAATTTTTTTTTGACAGACCATGAATTATATAATTGATTATTATATAATTGAAATAATTATATATATATATATATATATATATATATATATATATATATATATATATATATATATATATATATATATATATATATATATTTTTTTTTTTTTTTTTTTTTTTTTTCAATGTTCAATGTTTTGTTCAATGTTTAATATTGCAAAAAAGAAAAAAAAATGTCAGCCACCTTAACTAAATAAAAAAAAAATAATTAAAAATAAATCCACCACATTTTCAAAGTTTCAGATAATTTTATAAAAATAATACATATTTAGAATTTAAGGGTAATTCACTGCTATATTGGCTGCCTATACAGCAGAAAGGCGGGGGAAATAATGAAATCACTGCTAGATGACTAGAGAAAACAGAAAAAAGGCTGTTGCCTTCCCTTTTGCCAAATAGGTAGGAAAACTTCAACGTCCATAATGCACTGGACATGTTGCTGTCCAAGGCCACTCTCACCAGTCTGCTTAGGATATGCTTACCAGAGTCAAATACCACCTTGCTTTAGTAGGAAATACTTCTTAGCAAACTTTTAGTCACAATAATGCCAACTTGTATAGACCTTTTTCACAAGAATCGGAAATCACGTGACGCAGGGTAAAGTTAGTTCCGCTATGCGTCTACGGCTATTACATTGATATGCTCTTTTCTCAAATATCGCTTCTTACCTTTTCTGTTTTGTCTGTTTTCCAAATAGCTTTTGTATAATCTACAAATAAATTATTTTCTACTTGTTTGTAGCTTATACAGCCACTCAGACCGTTGATCGAATTTACCGGAAGATGGATTTATATCACCAGCTGTCATACAGCAAAGGCTACGCAGCTACGCATTCAGCAATTTCCCAGATCGTATTACGTACTACGAACATTTCTATAATTTATTAATTAAAAAAATTAACTCCCAATATATACTTTAATGTGGGATATAAAGTCGTGAGATACATAATATTGTCGTGAGTTTCTACGTTTTAAAAAATATATAGCATGTCTCATATGGCATCACATCCCACATTCAAGCATATGTTATAATTAATCCTGATCGATTAAAATGATTAAACTAAGACATAATTTCCAAAACCACACTGTACACAACTATCATTCTTTGCATGTTGCAATAGCACAACAATGCTGCGCATAATACACACTTTAAGATGATGATGACAGGAAAATGAGTGAGAGATGACTGAAGTGTTTATATCCAGAAATATCATGGTGCGAGCAGTCCTGCTTCACGAATCAGAGGATCAGGCTTGTGTGATAAGGGATCTACCAGTCGATCATTTCCCCAGCACGTCGCTAAAAACACTCTATACATCTCATTATGTGCATACTATCCACCCTAAATAGTACTGAATATTAATAATGTCACATAGTATGCACGTTTAGACACAGACACTGTCTTTACAGCACATGGAGCGCGATAATGCACAGCCGCGCCAAACATACACGAAGAATATCACCAGTTTAACCGCCATCACTTCAAATTATTTATTAAATTTAGCTCTTAATGAGAGCTCTGTAGTCTCACCAATAATTCACCAAGACCGTTCAAACATTTTCAAGACATTTAATTCGTAAAACGACTTTGATTCCCGAACTGGTTCTGATCGAGGCTATCCATCACTGTAACCGGAAAATCTTTTACACTGCGTGGCTCATTCCGGAAGCCAAAAACCCGGAAGTGTGAAAAAGGTCTATTGTTACTGGGTGCAAGACTTTAAAAAGTAAACGTAAGGGAAAAACTGCCACCCAAGCCCCCGAAGCAAAATGCCATCATATACAGGTAAGAAAGCTGTTTCCATAGTGTTTTTATATATTAATTTTTATAATAATTCTTTTAAAAAAGTAGACATAGCATGATGCAATTTTCAGTGATAAACCTACACTTACAATGTTCTGTTAATAACACTTTGTTGATCTGACACAAAAATGCAGAAGTATAATCAGTAATTTTCACGAAAGCCCTTGAAGTAGTCAAAAGTCCCCCCGGATGACACATTTTTCTGAAAAATAAACATGAATTTCTCAGTCCATATTACATTGTTGAATAACATACTAACATCATTTTAACAATACAAAGCGGTTGAAAATCAGCAAAGTTACACTTTAATAATACAAACTACCCATACAGCAGTTGAATGAATGAATCCCATTTTCTAATTCCACTGTAATTCTACTTCCTTAAATCAAATTACAATTGAAATACTGCATCCTTTTTACCTCACTTCAAATCAAAGAATTTAATTGTAATTGAATATTGAATTGAAAAAAAAAAAAAAAAAAAAAAAAATCAATTAAGTTTATTTGGCTGTCCACCAAATCTTGGCCCAAAAGTAGTTATAAATGTACTGTAATGTGGCTGGTTATGGAGAGCAAGTGTATGTGTGTGATTGAGAGAGAGAAACTTATATTACATTCATAAAGCACCATGTCATTTTCAATCCCCTGCTTTTTGTTATACCACAGTGACAAGTCCTTGGCTTTGCAAGGTGCTGATAAAATTTTTGCGTTCTGGAACAAAGGCTTTGCCATGGTGACGCATCAGAGTCATATCTAAGGATGTGAATGACATTTTCAAGGCTCCACAAGAGTGGATGTCACTGGTAAAGCAGCTCTTGCTACATCCTACAGCTTCAGAGACGATAGACTGACAGGGATCTCCGTGCTGTGCAGATGTAATTTAGTTCATGACCATACACATGCCTTGGTGTAATTGCTGTCCGTGCCTCTTTGGACTAAGTATTGATGAATTACGCACATTGCTGGGATTGCAGAGGCTGCTAACAAGGCATGACAGTGAAAAAATGAGTTATTGCAACACTGTAGTATAAACCATATTGCTTAAGCACTTTTCACTTGTATTTTCACTGGTATGCAGTTTCCACTGGCCGACAAGTGCAGTGTTCTTTTTGCAAACCTAAAAAAAAAAAAAATAAAAAATATTTGAATACACAATTTTGGACTAAAAGCCCTAATGGATGTTGTTCACTCTGTAATCATTCTAATCATAAATAATGGTCAAATATCAAAGCTATAGTCCTAAATTTATCTAATGATACAAACACAACAATCATCTGTGGCCACCATTTCTTAGAAATGCTGTATTTGTTGTAATGTTGTATTATTGTATTTTTGTTGTCATTGTTTATGTCATTTTTAAAAAATGGTTTCAATGTAATGGCTCTAAAAATGTTAAGTATTTTTAAAGGGGTGGTTCAGTTTTTTTTTTTTTTTTTTTTTTTTTTTTTCCCCTAGGCTTGATTGTGTTAATGGGGTGCAGTTTAACATGTCTTAATGCTTCGTTTAAAAAAAAAAAAAAAAAAAACGCTGTATTTTTCATATATATTTTACCTTTATTCTACACCGCTGTTTCCACTGTCATTTGAAATACGCAATGTGCTCAGATTGGTTAGCTGGCCCAGTGTATTGTGATTTACTGAAGCGTCCGGAAATGCCACGCCCCTTACCATTAGTTGTTACATGTGCTTCAGTGGAAATGTAAACAATGGCGTCTATATTGCTGTATCAAATTGAGCCCAAATCAGACCCAGATAGCAGTAATGATGAAGAGGGTCAAGCAGAACCTCTGCAAGCACGGTTTATAAAGGACGTTTATGAATGGTAAGTATTTCTTTTTGTACTTGTGTCAAAATGTTTAGATATGCTGTCACTTGTAAATGTTACTGCTGTTTGTTAGCTTTCAATATACAGTTTTATCCTGATTAAAGCTTTACTGTAGCTGAATACATAACTGAGTAGTAGCATTTTTGTCATTTATAGCATGAACAACTGTTTATTTAAAAACATAGAAGTTTGTTGGTGTTTGTTGGAGAAGTATGCAATAGAATTTAGCTAACTGGCTAGCGAAGCAAAAACTGTTGTTTGACTGAGTTGGTCAATGTTTACGTCCTTGATGCAACCAAAAAATAGCAACAGAACTATACATTTAAAATGTATGTACAAACAATAAAACATACTTACAGTTAGGGGCAGCATCTGCTTTTAAAGTGGGAACTGCTTCATCTTTCAGTAATAGCCTTGGTGCAAATCCAGCATTAACCTCTGGAAGCTGTCTTCCGTGCCGTATCCAGTGTAGACAATATCACTGTAGACAACTCTTCCGCTTCCACTTCCGACATGGCCTCGCCCACTTTGTTGCGTGTTCCCATGGGCAGGGTTTAGGTTAATTGCAGGATTTATGATGTCACCAACCAGGGGAATAAGCTTATTGTAGTCCAAACCGGTCATTTTTGTAGGCATTAAACTGCCATAACTTTAAAAGACAATATCTCCGTTTGCATTGAACTTTCAGTGCTGTAACTTTGCAGATACTGTTTATGCTCAAGCAGCAACATTAAGTTGCTTATTGACCTTTAAGTAACTTATTGACCTTGACATTACCATGATGATCAGGGGTCCTCTCTCTTTTCTTTCTTTCTTTCTTTCTTTCTTTCTTTCTTTCTTTCTTTCTTTCTTTCTTTCTTTCTTTCTTTCTTTCTTTCTTTCTTTCTTTCTTTGTAAGAAACAATAATAAATCATAATTCTTTGGGTTACACTTTATTTTAAGGTGTCACTGTGTAATTATAAATTCAAATACTGAGTAATATTAATTAGCAACATGCACTAACTATAGGGTTAGGGCAGGATTAGGGTTTGACCGAGGGTTAGTTGCATGTAATTATGCAAAATTTACTGTTATTACTATGGTAAGTACATGTAATATATGAAACAATGTTTTGTAATATATGAAACAATGTTTTGTAATCAAAAAGCTTTTCTTTCCAAGTATTATATATATATATATATATATATATATATATATATATATATATATATATATATATATATATATATATATATATATATATATATATATATATATATATATAATTAGCATAATGCACATATATTAACATAACATATATTAACATAACGCACATTACAACTTAATGCTAATACTAAAAGCATGTTAGGCTAATTGATGCTGTACAAGCAAGCCTGCTGTAATGGGGCAGCACACTATGCCATGTTCAAGCACAGGGCTCATCGAGACTGATCTTTCACAAATTGTGCAAAAATGATTATTAATTAAAAACAAAAAAAAAAAAGCTAAATGCAGCTGGAGCCACCCTGTTCTTCCTTATTCCATTGTTGCACTTGCAATTTAATAATCCAGCAGGGAGTGTCAAGCAGCTATTCTCTGTCAGGCTTAATGAACACCAATGGGCTTTCTGTTTAACACTCTGAGAATTCCCAGAGGAAATGTATCTTAACAAATCTCTGCACACGGGGATGAGTTTTGTGGGCCACAAATGTCTGCATTTTAATGTGTACATTCCTACAGCTCTAGCTCTATTTTTTTCATGAACACTTAACACAGCAATGCAAAAAAAAAAAAAAAAAAACGGTCAGCCCCTTTCTTACAAAACTAGCATGTGCATCTTCTCAAACATGTTTTCATGCATGCATGCAGACATAAAAGCTGCATATTCAGTGGCTTGTATGGACTTTAGTGTTCTTGATCCCAGCTGTCTTCCCATTGTGATGGCTATTTATTTTCGCAGTCATACAAAATCAGGTTGGTGCTCTGACAGCACATGAAAGAAGTCGGTTGAAGTTTCCTATTCACGGTGTCGCTGATCCAAAATCTGTTGTACTTGTTCTCTTCTCACCATGAAGGTAAGATTTACTCAGGGGAAGCCGTTCTTAAATCAGCTTGAAAGGACAAGCTCTACCCAGAGGAACAGACAGCATGATATGGCTCTCAGAGAGATGCCGCTCCCATTCTCTCACAATCCTGCTGACCTTTAGAGAGGTATACAGTATTCAGACTGCACTGCATTCATCTGCAAATCATTCCACTACTAAAGCCGTTACAAAAATCCCATATCTATGGCCAAAAGAGCTTGGCAGAACTTTACTGTAAAAAAATATGGTACTGTAAAAAAAAACTGACAACATTTTAGGTCCTAAAGATTTTGAACTTAAACTTATACTGAAAAACACATTCATTAAATGAAACAATATTAATATACCAACCTACAGAAGTACTAAAATGTTTTGTACCTAAAATTTTGTACCTTAATAATAATATGAAAACCATGGACCTAAATTGGTACACTGGATGAGAAGCGCCACCTCTCAACCTTTCAGAATCCTGCATTATAATGCATTATAATTCTGCCAAATCCTTGTTAATGTATTATAATGAATTCATTATATAAATATAATAGCAAATTATATCATTTGAAATGAATGAATGAAGACGTTCTTGAATGAATGATTCAATGATGCATCAAATAAATTTGAACAGTCACTGGTTGCCACCTGGTATAACAGTGTAATAGATACAATCTTTATTTGAAGCGTAACATTAGTTTCAAAGGTCATTTACTCATTTTGATCACCACATTAGTTATATCTGGACTATACACTTTTATCCCAATACCTTTGTTATTATGTGATGTTTGCAACACAGAAATAGCAATATTGTGTAGTTGAAAACACTGTGGAGCTCTTTCAGACATATATCTTACAGTACTTGACCGCTGCTCTCTCTGCATCATCAGCAGTGTGCAAACAGGTTTAAATATTCTGGTGTTATTGTAATTTCAAAGATTTATATCAGGTAATCATTTCAAATGTGTATAATGACATGAGTATTACAATATAACAGCCATCTGAGGACACTTCCTGTGTCCTTGTAAACCAAATGGCTTAAATAACATACTAAATTTTTTTTTTTTTTTTTTTTTTTTTTTAAAAAATGCAGATAGTTTTCTGTGATGGGTAGGTTTAGGGGTAGGGTTAGTGTAGGGGGAAAGAATATACAGTTTGTACAGTAACCACATATAGCAACATGAGTGTGTGTGTGTGTGTGTGTGTGTGTGTGTGTGTGTGTGTGTGTGTGTGTGTGTGTGTGTGTGTAAACATATATCTTACCACCAGTCACATGAGTAAACAAGTTGAGAAAGTGACGGTACAAAGTATAAATGATGTTTTATTAACAAAGTTCAGGAGGAGCACATTCAAATGATCTACCCAATCAGCACAAGATGCCTATAAATACGCAGCCAACTCACCTATGTTCCTTGACACTTTTTTTTTTTCTGCATCCCCCACCACCCCATCTACTCACACTCACCTGGTTACTATTCTAACCAGAGATATGGGGGAGTACTCTGGGTTAGGGCCACATTCTGAGTTCCAAGCCCTCCCCCAGACCGCACACCAAATACGCATACTCTTTTACTCTATCTATACTCTAACGCAAATTATAAATATCCACATTAAAAGCTTTAAAAATGTTGCCATGACAACGTGATTAGTTTAGATCTTAAGGGTTCACACTACAATGAGCAGCGCTGCCACTCATAACACATTTATTTGGTTCTGTGAAATAAAACATGGAAAATATTAGTGATGTATTTCAAAGCTCATAATTTGTATGTTGCTCTTAAAGGATTTCTGAGAAATGTGTATGGAGAAAAAAACTACAACAGCCATCCTATTTTTCAATAAAATCACACACTGTATTTCTCATTAGAATAGATGGTCTACCTTTGATTATTTATAGACTTCCATGTCATAGACCCAGCAACAGATTTTCTGTTATGTACTATAAAATGTCAAATATACAGCATGTAATCTATTGATATTGCTGTATCTTGTGGTTAGATCATCAGTCCAATAATGTTTTCTTTTATTTTGGAGTATTTGTCGTTCATGGGTTTCTGAATAATATGTTTGGTTTTGGGCACAGATCAACTCTCTAATACATCAGAAGTATTTTCTACTAGTTAATTAGAGACGTGAAGACAGCCGAGTGGATTGTGTTCTACTTATAGCAGTGAGCATGAGCACACAGAAGACTCTACAGCAATGCTGAAAGGACAGACCACTCCAGAAACGAGACCCATAAAAAAAGGCCATCATTTAAACAATGACCTTTGGGCAAAGCCTAGTCTACTTTTGGCTGCCATTTAAAAAATATGAGGGCACTTCACTTTGACTAAGAGTGAAAATACAATTTTGAAGTTCAAAAGTAGCACGAGGGAAAGTTTAAGCAAGGGAAGATTTTGTTTCTTCTTCTTTTTCTCTTTTTTTGTGCATCTCAGAGCACTGAAAATTACATTTAAACAGTGAGAAAACAAATAGCATCACTGTCTTCTACTGTCCTTCAGATGAATATGAGTAGCAGAGGAGCTGGTATTTGACCTGAAATTTAATTTGTGATTTATGCAACTGCTGCAAGTCACACAGTATGGACTTTAAGGAAATAGATGATATTAGCCTAGGGGCGTTCGATAACTAATTTAACCCATGGGCACTAATGCTGAGTCTGACAGATCAATCAAGAAGTTGTTAGATTCTCTGAGGCTTTTGATTCATGAAATGGAACTAACAACATTTACAGACTTAATCAAATATCAAAAGTCATAGAAGATCATTTTAGCTAATTATCATGAATTCCCTCCCAGTCTTCTAAAGCTAGCATTTTAGGTTGCATTAAGATGTTGTTGTTTCTTCTTCAGCAGAGTTTATGCCATATTTCTTCCAAATCCATGTATATGTATATTCATGAATAGAGAAGATGTCATACGTATGATACTGACTCAAGTCAGTATTATGTAAAATACTACTTGTGGAATGTAAATTTAGGACAAAACTTATTTCAGAATGGTATTAAGTCATGCATTGACTCATGCTAACATTAGTTTACTGCTGCTTGGAAGTTATGTAATCTGATTAGCCTTATCAGTGATAAAAGTAATGTTTATTAAATGTCATTCAAGCGTAAGTGTAGACTAAGAGAAAAAATCGAATCCAGTACTACCTCTTTAATTAATGGGGTGAATTGCAACACTAAGGGAGGAACTACCAGGACCACCTTAAGAAAAAGCATTACCACTCCATCTACCACCTCACCATTTGATATCCCAATGTATAAAATATAAATAAAAGTAGTGTTTCCTTGAACTGCTTTTCAGCAGACTATCCAAGGCATGAAAACAAGACCATCCAAGTAGATACTAGATTTGACTAAGAACTTACTTTGTGACTATTAAAAAAGTATGTTCTATATACAGCAGTAGCAAACTGTGACTCTCGAACCTCGACCCTCTCACCCCTATTCCCTTGTCGGGGAAAAAGTAAACTCAGCCTAAAATCAGCCTTACTGCATCCTCTTCTATTATACTGTATGTTACCTTTGTCAAGAAATGCCACAAGCAAACATCAAAGTGAGCATGAGAGCATTATCACCAAAAAATTAAACAATAAGTAATAAATTGCAAATCATAATTACAAAAAATTGCATCATCACACAATCGGTGTGTCGTTTTAGCGGAATATGGTAATAACTGGCCACAAAACCAACAAAATTTAATGCAATCATGTCAGCACACAGACCAAAGCACATTAGCGACAGACACTTCCGTATATGTTGCTAATAAATCAATATCATTAGACTGGCACAGCAGCCGATTAAATGTATGCAACAGACTGTATTAAACGTATAATTTGGGAAAAAATTTAACTATTATTAAATTTACAGTCTGACCAGTAATTCTGCAAAATAACTGCCAACTAAAGGTTAACATATAACAGTGGCAGCGGAATAAAATCGCAACCTTTACGTAAATTTATGTAACCTATTAGATTTTAAATAACTTAACCAAACAGCAAACAATTCCAGCTGTAAAGTGTATCTTCTTGATTGATGTTGTCATTATCAAGGGGTATCTATCTCTTATAAATGCTTTCAAAAGCTTTGGGTTTCTGCACAAAATTAAGCTCTGTTGTAGGTCTTCCTTTGCCGATTAGCTCAAGCTTTTCTTTAAAAGTTAATCTCGAAAACTGCGTGGATAATAAATTAGCACCAACAATATCCTCGTCATTAATGTTGCTTGCGGTTTCCATAAGCGAATAGCGCTAGCTCCTATCAAGTTCCCCACAGCAGGCAGAATGCATCATAAACCTACTGATAACAAGCCCCACCCATTAAAAGGGATGATATGATTGGTCAATTTTCCTGTCAATTGAAATTCATCTCTCATTAGGCTTGTTCGAGATGAACTACACTAGCCTGTGACAGGCTGTTGACATATGCCGATTGCAGATCTTTCTGAAGATGAAAAGCATGAAATGGTGCAATGTTGTGCAAAAGGCATGAAAACAACTAATATTGTGTGAAACTGAATGGAGATTATCGAATTATCATAAGATTTGTGAGTGATTTAGAGGACAGCAGAACTCGGTCAGATAAAGCCTTTTTGAGGAAAGTTCCTGTCAAAAAAATGTATTGTATTAAAAGGGCAGCTATAAAAAAAGCCACTGTTGAGCAGCAAACAGGTATTTGAAGCTGCTGGTGTCTCTGGAGTCTTGAGAACCTCACCATGCAGGCTGGCAGTTATGTGTAAAATTGCATTTTAGACACCACTAACCAAACCTCACAAAGAGAAACATTTACAGTGGGTTTAGAAATACATGAAGACTTATTTTTAAATAGTTTTATTCACTGACTAATGCCGTACTACAATGGATGGTCTAAATGGATGGATTTCTGGATGGTTGGTGAATGGCCACCACGTTCCAACAAGACTGCGACGTCAGCAAGGAGCTGGTGGGTGATGATTGGGGCTGGAATACTGGGAAGTGAGATTGAGGGTATTAAAATGACTTTTGCAAGATATGTGGAGTTCATAACTGGCCATTTTCAGCTATGGTATAAAAAGGAGGATAGTGCATAGTACTATGCACTATTGTATAATGCACTATGCACTATCCCATGCTGCAAAAAAACACCAAAGCAATAAAACTGTTTGAAAATGTATTTCTACACCCACTGTAAATGTTTTTCTTTGTGAGGTTTGGTTAGTCGTGTCTAAAATGCATCTTTACGCACATCTGCCAGCCTGCATGGTGAGCTTCTCAAGACTCCAGAGACACCAGAAGCTTCAAATACCTGTTTGCTGCTCAACACTGGATTTTTTATAGCTGCCCTTTTAATACAATACATTTTTTTTGATAGGAACTTTTATTAACTTTATAAGAGTTCTGCTGTGCTCTAATCACTCACAAATCACTCACAAATCTTAAGATAATTCGATAATCTACATTCAGTTTCACACAATATTAGTTGTTTTCATGCCTTTTGCACAACATTGGACCATTTCATGCTTTTCATCTTCAGAAAGATCTTTCTTGCTCCTCATATTGCATGAGAACTGTGACTTGCTTAATAATGTGAAACAACCTCTAAGTAGGGTTTCCATAGATCTGGCAAATTATTTTGTCTGAGATTGATACCAGTTATCTAAAAAGACATGGATAAATAAACAAACAAACATTTTCTTAGAAAAACTAAAATCTGAATGTTTATTGTACTGAAATCTTACTGATATGTCAATTGCATAATAATTTGGAATGCAGTATAACGTCACGTGTTATCATCTCAAGATTCCGATATATACGAGCTGGCGTGAACGCAGCAAGAGACGGCCGTCAGGTCGGACACTTTGTGCTTTCTGCAGTGTGCTGAACCAACGTCATTCATGGCAGACCACGCGTTTTTTGCATTGACTTTTGCGTTTTTACATAACAGATAATCTGTTGCTGGCACTATGACATGGAAGTCTGCGTTTTTTGCACAGATTTGAAGGGTTTATTTGCTCAAAAAACATTTAGATGTTTATTGTCAAATTATAAATTCTTAAAATAACATTAGAACTGATGACTTTTTATTAAAAAAAAGTTTTTACTTCTTAAACTATTATTTAAAAGTTTGTAAATAATATTTGTATAATAGAGGGCCCTGACAGTTCCCCATTATACTTCACTTTTTACACATACGCGAGGGTCAGCGTACAGTTCACATGACACAAATTTCGTCATCAGAAGAGAATGCACATACTGCGTAAGGTGGCAACCATGCCCCGGGGGCGTCAATTTACAAGGTAGTCGAAGAACAACTAAACAGAACAGACTGGAACGCATGCAAGCTACAGTGACAATGGAGGACTACATAGACGAGAGATTGTGTGAAGGGTTAGAAAGTACCCTCATTTGTATAACTCTAGCATGAAAGAATACAAAGATATTTACATGGGTGTCACGGGTGTTTTCGTTTTATGTTCATGTTTTGGATTTCATGTCTTTTATTTTGTAGTTTGATTCATGTTGCTTGTTTGTGTTATGCTTCCCTTGCTCCTCATGTTCTCCCTTAGTCCATGTGTCATGTTCTGATTGGTTGTTTCATGGTCATGTGTTTCTGAGTTATATTCTGTTATTGGTCCTCGTGTTCCTTGTGTCACTTCCCCATTGGTTATCCTAGTCATGTGTTCTCTTAGTTCTTGCATTCAAAGCCATTGGGTGCTTCTCAATTCTTATTTGTGCATCCTCGTTTCCTTTCCTTGCTTCCTTTCCTCACGTCTTAGCTCCACCCCTTCAGGATGCGAGGGAAGGATGCAAGGAAAAGACTCGAGGATGTAGGAATTTAATCAAGTGAAATGATATATCCTCGCTCCCTTTAGCGTCATCAACTGCACTCGAGGGATATGCCCACATGTTATTAAAGTTTGGTTATTTAAAAATATATATATATATATATTAATAAAACATGATGCCCCATAGAAATATGTGAGATGTAAAGTTTATTTAATCTGTAAAAGTAAAGCATACATTTAAATTATTGTGACAGATGTGAAGGGGGAGGAGAATTTATGCGTGCGTCACATTTCTTGACAAGAAAGACTTCCGCAAAGGATGCACCTATGTATCCTCACTCATGACTCCTCAGAAGGCCTCCTCACTCCTCGTTCCTCGCCTCCTCATGGTGCAATTAAAGAATTGAGATGTCCTTCAAAATGGCTGAGCTTGATCGGTTTCCGGGTCATAGGATAGAGGACGGAGGAGCGAGGAAACAAGGAAACAAGAAGGGATATTGAGAAGCACCCTGTCATGAGTGGGAGGCTCAGGCAAGAGATCCAAGTGCAGCGTTTATTTACAGTGAGGATGGTCGTACAGGCAGAGTTAATCAGGGGCAAACAGGAACAGCAAAGGACAGGCAGGGACGACGTCAGGGTACAGGCGGTAGGTCAAAAGGCAGGCAGATATCGATCATAGAACAGGAAACAATAAAAAATCCAGGGGTCCAAAGGCAAGCAGCAGA
Source organism: Chanodichthys erythropterus (assembly GCF_024489055.1). Lineage (NCBI taxonomy): Eukaryota > Metazoa > Chordata > Actinopteri > Cypriniformes > Xenocyprididae > Chanodichthys > Chanodichthys erythropterus. Next base: position 27,924,168 of record NC_090232.1, read on the forward strand.
GAATCAACACGGGAAACAGACAAGGTCGGGAACAGAAAGGCAAACAGGGAAAAACGCTCAGAAATTGCAACATGAATGTTAAACAATACTTCGCGGTGAGGTGGTGTGAGTGGAAGTCCTTTATAGTCCTGATAATGAGCAGCAGCTGGGTGTGGTGATCAGTGTGGTGTGCTAGAGTGGATGTGGCAACAGGTGATTGGTGTGATGTGAACATGTGACTGACATGGAGGATTGTGGGAAGTGTAGTCCGGGAACTGACAGGAGCAGACGGTGATCGTGACATAATGCCCCCCTCCCGAAAGGCGCGTCCTCGCGGCGTAAACGGAAGAGCTAGGGAGGGGGGGTGGGTGCATTGGAGAGCCACGGCGGGTCCGGGGCCTTGGGCAGCCACGGAAGGTCAGGTGGCTCAGGCGGCCACGGCAGGACAGAGTCCATAGGTGACCCCAGCGGGTCAGAGTCCAAAGTTGACCCCAGCGGTTCAGAGTCCATAGATGGCCATAGTAGGTCAGGGGCCCTTAACGGCCATGGTTGAGCAGGGTCCCCACCCACAAGCTCCCCACCCTCAGGTACACTGCCCCCCCCCCAAAAAGTTCTTGGGGATTTCAGCGAGGCCCTTTGCAGGTTCGTGGGCAAGGAGTTCGGGTGGTGCCGGCAGGGCCAGGCGTGTGGGTGAAGCCGTCAGGGCAAAACTCCTGAGTGGCGCTGGCAGCGCAAGGAGTTTGAGCGGCGCTGGCAGGGTTGGAAGCGTGGATGGCGCCGGCAGGGCAAGAAGCACCGGTGGCGCCGGCAGGGGAAGAAGCACAGGTGGCGCCGGCAGAGCGAGGAGCTTGGGTGTAAGAAGGGGAAGAATAGAATGAGCCTTCCTCTTCCTCCTCCTCCTCCTCCTCCTCCGAGGATGAGGCGATGGTTCACCGGTTGGAACGTGTTCAGGAGCAGACTTACTGGCTGAAGCGGGTTCTGGAGCGGACTCAATGGCTGGAACGCCCCTCATATCCTTGAGCACTGCAGGGGCGGCCATCTTGCCCGTGGGCACTGGCAAAGCAGCCATCTTGTCCAGCGCGTCCAGGGCGCTTGAGTCCATAGCAACCGGCGAACTTGAGTGCGTTGAAATAGGCGAATTTGAGAGCGTCGAAACAGGCGAACTTGAGAGCGTAGCGGCCGCCGGGCTTAAGTGCGAAGCGACCGTCGGGCTTGAGAACGAAGCGGCCGGCTGACTTGAGTGCGAAGCGGCCACCGGGCTTGAGAGCGAAGCGGCCGGCTGGCTAGAGGGCGAAGCGGCCGGCTGGCTTGAGAGCGTAGTGGCCACCGGGCTTGAGAGCGAAGCGGCCGGCTGGCTAGAGAGCGAAGCAGCCGGCTGGCTAGAGAGTGAAGCGGCCGGCTGGCTTGAGAGCGTAGTGGCCACCGGGCTTGAGAGCGAAGCGGCCAGCTGACTTGAGTGCGAAGCGGCCACCGGGCTTGAGAGCGAAGCGGCCACCGAGCTTGAGAATGAAGCGGCTGGTGGATGCTTAGGAATGCCAGCCGCTCGAGCTGAAGTCATCGGCGGATCTGCCACACTGCAACGCAGTCCTCTCCGCTCCCTGACTGATCTAGAGAGGTGACGTGACTCTGGGTGATCAGCGGAGACTTGACTTGATGTTGTTGTGGTAGTAACCGCCATTTTGTGAGTGTCTATAGGCGCGGCGGCCATTACATGACACAGCGAGGTGTCGAAATCCTCAGCAACACCCACAGTAAAGGGAGACCCGCTCAGTTGCAAAGCCAGCTCGATATATTGTTCTAAAGTCCCGTTAATCTCATGTAGTGGCATGACGGAGCTGAGCGGGTCCGATAATCCACCGCGAAAAAATATCATTAAACAGTCCTCACTGAAACAAGTTGATGGTGCCAATTCGATAAAATCCATGACATAATCCTCAATGGGTCTGTCTCCCTGACGGAGACCCATTAACTGGGCAGATGAATTCATCTTGGCGGTGATAGAAACACTCACGGAAGCTGCTGGATCTGTGGCGGCGAAGTATTCTGTCATGAATGGGAGGCTCAGGCAGGAGATCCAAGTGCAGCGTTTATTTACAGTGAGGATGGTCGTACAGGCAGAGTTAATCAGGGGCAAACAGGAACAGCAAAGGACAGGCAGGGACGACGTCAGGGTACAGGCGGTAGGTCAAAAGGCAGGCAGATATCGATCATAGAACAGGAAACAATAAACAATCCAGGGGTCCAAAGGCAAGCAGCAGAGAATCAACACGGGAAACAGACAAGGTCGGGAACAGAAAGGCAAACAGGGAAAAACGCTCAGAAATTGCAACATGAATGTTAAACAATACTTTGCGGTGAGGTGGTGTGAGTGGAAGTCCTTTATAGTCCTGATAATGAGCAGCAGCTGGGTGTGGTGATCAGTGTGGTGTGCTAGGGTGGATGTGGCAACAGGTGATTGGTGTGATGTGAACATGTGACTGACATGGAGGATTGTGGGAAGTGTAGTCCGGGAACTGACAGGAGCAGACGGTGATCATGACACACCCTCTGTCTTCCCCATGATCCTGGGTTGTGTATTGAAAATGTAACCTGCTGTCGGTGAGTGTTTTTGTCAAGTCTGTTCAAGTCAAGTCTGTTCATGTTCAAGTCAAGTCAAGTCAAGTCAAGTCAAGTCAAGTCAAGTCAAGTCAAGTCAAGTCAAGTCTTTGTTTTTGTTCATGTTTGTATTTTGGATTATCATTAAACTGCACTTGGGTTCTATACTACACTCGCCTCCAGTGGACTCTCCCTGTTACAATGGGTTGTAACTCATAGCAAGATATTTCTCAAAACTGAGCATGCTTTCAACGCCTGTGTACGCTAATGAAGCACACTTTGCAAGGCTATGCGTTCGACTGTGCACATATGCTTGTGTACGTGTATAAAGAAAAATAAAGTATACTTTGGGCTGTAGTACGAATTTGTGTAATATAAATGAAATCTCAACATACTACATTCACATCCTACATCCATACTGTCATCGTCATGTGACTTACAGCATCAGTTGTGTCGCTTCACTGCCATTCACAACTCCTCTCTCATGGTTTTATGAAATAGTAATATGTTCATTGGATATGTATTTCAGAATCCCAGTATAGCAGACTGTTTTAATAATACTATAAATTCGGAATGATGAATTATCATGCATAATTAATTGACCTACAATGTAGCAGGTGTCACATGTGCACTCCGTTTTGGACTTGTTGTTGTTCTGTTTCCCGCCACCAGTTAGTCACCATGGCAACTGATCACCTTCATCATCACACCCAGCTGTTCCTAATCTCCCTGCTTGTTAACCACTGTATATAAACCCTGTGTTTCTAGTCTTGTGTTGTCCGGTATTGTTCGTACTATGTTGGTGTATGATCCTGTGGATTCCTGTGGATTCCTGTGGATTCCTGTGGATTCCTGTGGATTCCTGTGGATTCCTGTGGATTCCTGTGGATTCCTGTGGATTCCTGTGGATTCCTGTGGATTCCTGTTTATCTCCTGTTTATCTCCTGTTTATCTCCTAGTAAAGACTTATTGTGACTCTATCTCCTCGTCGTGTGATTAGTATACCAGCAAACGTAACAGAATACCGGACCGAAACAGTTATACAGTTTGCGGCGTGTGTTTTTTGTTTTCCGTCCCAGTGTTTTTCGTGTTTCACTCTCCGTTCCCCTCACAATGTACACACCCGCATTTCTGTTAGTATACCTTGAGCAGAAGGACTGCTCCCTCGAGGCACACTTGGACAATTTTTTTGTTCCTAGCTCCATCTACACATTTCCCGGACAGATGCCTTTGCAACTTCCTGTATGCCGGCCTCAACACCGCCACCAAAGTGCTGCTGTCTGGGGAAGGACCTCGAGGGAGCTTCCGTGATTATGTGGAGTGGGTGCTGGCGTCCCACTCCTTCTCCAGTGCACAGCCATCAACACCCTGACTGCGAGGATCGGCAGCATGAGCCCACTGCAGACCGCGAAGAGGACTTCGCCGCGACGTTTGAGCCAGTGACTACGAGAGCGACCGAGCGGGACATCGCCACGGAGCCTGAGCAACGCGGGACTGACCAGGTGTGCGAGCCGGCTGTACCATCCGTCGCCAAGGGAATCTTAGTGGATTACGAGGGTAGAGAAGTGAGCCACACCCAACCCCCTGCCACTGAGAGTGAGTTTTTGGCCATCACTGGAGATATTTTTTCTGATTTAGAAGAGGTGAATATGAAACCTGTTGAACTACAATCTCTGGCCCCTCCCAGCCTCCCTCTCCCACCACCTCATCAAGATTTTTTTGGGACTCTTTCATTTTCTGAAGAACTGTTTAGCATGCTCCAAACCCCTCCTCTGTCCCCAGCCACGCCTGCTATCCAGTCGTCACAGTCTCCCATCAGCCCCTCAGTTTCCCCATCTCCTCTCAGTGGTAGGGTTCCACCTCGGGACTGCTGGGAGCCACCTCCTCTTGGGCGTGAGGTAGAGGTCTACAAAGAAGACCCAAGACCCGAGGACCCGGGACCCGACCCGGGACCCGTACGGGTTCGGGACTATATTTTAAATGGTAAGCCGGGTCCGGGTTGGGTCCTAATCTATTACTTCGGTTCCCGGGTCTGATTAACATTGTGTGTATACCCGAGCCGATTTGATTCGGAGATCACCCGGCCGTGTTGGGAGTCAGTCAGCGCTGTGCGTGTTTTGTAACTTGCAAAGTATGAGCCGGGAAATAAGGTGAAAAAACACGAGTGACACCAGCCATCAGAAGCAGAGCGGGCGGAGTTAATGCAAGCAAACGGTGATCATTGAGTTTTACTATTCCTATCGTGTGCAACAGTAATGCAAACAAAATTAAAATCTCAAGAACTGCTTGTAGCCTTGCACATTCGCATTTAAATAACATAGCCTATTTCAAATCTTTAACAAAATATGAACTATCACATGAATGTCGAATCTGTGACTCTTAAAGCGTATGTTTCAGGTTGCTCCAGCTAACGCGCATGTCTCATGCGAGCACACTTTCTTTCTCCTATTTTTATAATAACATTATGCCGTCTTGTTATATCTAAAGTTTTGGTCAAACTCGGCTCAGAAAGCACAGAAATGACCGCAAATAAGTATGCTAACGTCAGCGGCCATGTCACTGAACAAGCAATCGTTATTATAGTTCAAAAGGGCAAACAGTCAAAGTTATTTTATTATGTGAGTTGACTCGAGTCTCTAGATACAACGAAATAATGCAATTGTCATCGTGACAGCAAGTGAACTTTTAAAGCTGGAATGAGTGGATTAAGCATTTCAACCGGCAAGAGAGGAATAACGGATGAACTTTCTTGGCAAGTGCATCACAGTCAGGTACAAGCTATAGCCTACTAATATTAGGTAAAACAACAGGTTTTATTTTCACCTCTTGTTTATTGACTTATTAATAGCAATTTGCTGTGGAATAGACCTATGTGCCGATCGGGTCCAGACGGGTCCGGTCGGGTTCGGGTCCAGCTTAGACGGGTCCGGGTAGTACATTTATGGCATTTCTTGGTTCTGCACGGGTTCGGGTCCAACTTTCAAAATAATAGTCGGGCCGGGTCGGTTCCGTGAAGCACATTTACGGGTCTCTTCGGGTTCGGGTATGAATTTTTGGACCCGTGAAGACCTCTAGCGTGAGGAGCCTGGGATTCCGCCTCCAGCCTCAGAGCTCTTCACTCCCCCTCGACCCATCGACGTGGCTCCTACACCTACGCTCCTTCCTCCCTCGTCGTCAGCAAGTACAATCGGCCATTCGGTCTCGCTGGGTTCCCTCGGCATGTCTGCTCCACCTGGGTCGGACATCGCCACGCCTCTGCAGCGGACTTACGGGCCAGTCGCTGCTCTCTGGCCCTCCACCCCTTCTGCGACGGCAAGCTCAGCCCTCCCTCAGGCTCCACCTCCGCCCTCGGTCACTCCTGCTCCACATCTGCCCTCCGGATACCCGCTTCCTCCTCGGAGGGTCGTCGCTTCGGCTCCGTCGCGGTCGCCAAGGTCTTCGTGGTCGCTTCAAGTCTTCGGCGTTCCAGCTGCATGGTGGGCTCCCACGCTGATGACATCGCCACTGCCAATCATCCCCATGGTGGCGTATAGGGCTTCTATAAAGTTGTCCTCACAGACTGCATGTACATGCAGCCCGTCCAGTGTAGTCCGATTCAAGAACAAATTACACTTAGGAATTGGTTATTTTTAGTGAATGTAACATTTTTAGTGAATGTGGTTGGTTCAACCACTGTAACTTGTAACTTGATTTACGAACAAATGACTCTTACTAGCTGGTTCATTTAATTAATTGTTCAAAAACACTAGTATTTGAATCAGTCTGAACTGCAAGATATCAATAACTTGTCACGGGTAAAAAATGAAACCTCTTACACACTAAGCTCAAACATTGAGTTTATGTCAATGTGTTACAGCAGCAATGCTATTCGAATGGAATTTTCCCTGAGCAGGAAGCAAATTAATTGATCACAGGGGTACTTTGTCATTTGAATCCTGTGCAAATTTAACTTTTTCTCACACAACCTAAGATAAACCACAATGCATATTATTATTATTATTATTATTATTATTTTCCCCAGTATATATTTTAAATTTGCAAACAGACACTTACTGCTATGTCACCTCAAGCAGGTAGTGGTTATGTATGACATACATGGTTAAACTGGTTAAACTGGAGGCGTTACAACTACTCCAGTCTCCCCTATGTGCACTACAGAAGGCCTAAAGTACTGTAGCTACATCAACACATTGACTAAAACATGGTTCAATATTGGGAGGGTCACCGTGGAGGAAGCAATGATTGCTGCCAATCAAATGGTCTAAATTTCTGTAATTAAATGGTTGTCAATATTTCATATTTTACAAGAGGCACACGGCCAACCACTGACATTGCTCTTGTTCATGCAATGGCTAGCAAGTCATTGCTTTTCTTATCTCAAGTGCAACAAAGTGTTACAGTGCAGAAAAAAATAACTCTCTCTTGTACAATTGAACAAATCCATTATTGGCAGGAAACAAACAAATTACATAAAATTGCCATAATGAGATACAAGGATGTTTTGCTGTCTAGAAAAAAAGGGAGGTCGTTTTCAGTCCTGCTGCGCAGCATGCTGCAATCTGTAAGCGCTGATTCGCAAATCGATTGCAGGGCGCGGATAGCTTTTTGATTAAGAACCTCGATATCTTTCTCTCTCTCTCTCTCGCTCTCTCTGTCTCTCTATCTATTTCTCCTTCTTTCTCAACATGCTTGTTCTATTTCTTTCTATTTTCTTTCTTTCCTCTGCTCCTTCTCTTTCTTTCTCAAAACCTCTTTCAGTATACCTTCCTAATCTTTCCTCCCACTCCTGTAAGAAGAAGTTGTCCTTTGCAGACAAGGAGTATTGCTCTTGTGAGCACTGCTGTCTGGAGAAACGCATGGGTTTGTGACGTAGGGAATGCACTGAGCACAGCATTACAGATGGGCTGCAGGTGGCGTATTGATCGAACCCAAAAACTCATCAAGTCATTCCAAGAAAATGTCCCATGGATTCAGCATCCTGGACATCAGTCTATACTGTAGCACGTCCCTCCCTCCTTTAACTGATGAGTCTTTCCCATCCTTTTGGAGGCCGACGATGCAGTCTAACATTCCCTGATGTGTCTTAATCAGATGCTAATTTTTTTACATCTGACAGACTAGCCCTGAATTGACCCTTCACTATAAGCCCCACCTCGAAAACATTACTGAGCAATCCTACTTTAACATATGTTGCCATCCACCATTTTTTAGACAAGCTTCAGCTCTTTACCAATGTAAGTCTATGAGGGATCTGTGTGTTTAGATTGTGTTAAATGCAATTTTATGAAAATTATAAATGATAAAACTCTTAAATGTGGTAAATAATCTTTAGAAGTACATGCTGCGAATTAATCAGCTCTTTTCCAAATAAACATAGACCATCTGCAGGGGACTACATTGTCTCCAAGATGAATTAAAGTTAATAATTAAACACCATTTCATTTACTTATTTATTTAGGCCATTGTAATGTCAATAGTAAATATAAATGGCAAAGTTCACAGTACCATAGTAAATGTGTTGTAGAGAAAGTGCTGTTGTTACCTTACACTAATGTTATCACTTGCAATCACTTTGAAATGTGGCTTTTCTCTTTTCAGTTGACTGTGAGGAGCATTTGCCTCTTTTATGATTTGTAGTCATTCTATAAAGCTTGTTTCTATTAGCAACAGTAACCAAGGGAGGCGGAGCTTACTGAAGGATTGATTCTCTTTAGATAGTCTGATTCATTGGAGGTTGTCAGTGATGAAGAACACAACATATGCTTCAAGAATTATTTTTTAAAATGTCAAAGATTGCTTTTAGTTAGCATGGCATGTAGTATAGTCTTTTAATAATGTGAACTCTGTAATACTTAATTTTACAGTGTTCTTGTTACAAGTTACATGTACTTACTATAGTAATAACTGTCACGAATCCTGTCAGTTCCGGACTACACTTCCCAGAATCCTCCTTGCCTATCACATACACACAGTAAATACATGTTGACATTTAATATAACTCAGTGCATAAAATAATTACAATGTACAGTGAAAAAAATGTGTATGATTCACTTTTAATCAATTTTCACTCAGACCTTGTTACACGTTACATGTAGTTACTATAGTAATTACTAAATTGTTCATAATTACATGGAACTAACCAAACCCTAGTCCTTACCCTTAAGTAAGTAAAACTTTCTACATTTTTAAAAAACAAAACAAACAAACAAACAAACAAACAAACAAAAAACAACAAAAAAAAAATAATTTTGGGGAATTTTCCTCATGGGGACCCAAAAATGTCCTCACAGCAAGGATTTCAGATATTGCTATCTTTGTGGGGACATTTTGTCCCCATAATGTAGGGTTTACCTAAAACCTATTCATACACACACACACACACACACACACACACACACACACACACACACACACACACACACACACACACACACACACACACACACACTTGCCCCAGCAAGCAAGCTTGTCAGATTTAGTTCTATCCCCTCCACACTGTGAGATGGAAGGGAAACAGAATGTGAGTCAGAGTGCTGTGTGTTGCACCACAGACCTTCCCTTCAACTTCTGTCCTTCAAAGGGCAGATTAGAAGATCCATACTGTGCACATTTGGAATTATTCCTGAACCCCTAAGACCTCAGTGTGTAAATCCAAACCCTGGCACTTGTACGGGTCAAAAAGACACTCTCTGAGCATGTGTCACATTTTTCTGTCTGTTATGATGTTTGGTCCATGGGGTTTCAGCAGTAGCTGCCCCATTGTGCTGATCTGAGACCAGTTTTTTAAGCGCATTAATAACCTTTTAGTCTGGAATCCCCAAGAAACGAGGAGGAGAAGGATGGTCCTGGATAAGATGAAAGGGCAAATTGTTCCTAGCAACAAAAGACTATGGTCAGTCATGTTCATGTGGAGATAAATATATATCATGAAATCAACATCAACGGAAGCCTCACAGACCTTTTCATTTCCACTGTGGCAGAATTAATTTACTGTATGCACTTATACCTAGGACCAGTATAGGTGAATGACCACTGGGGTTCTGATGTATGAGCATTACTGTATTTGTGGAATTCTGGTTCGGCCAAAGGTTGATCAGTGCATAGATGAAATGTAACAGAATTGCATTTTAAGTCAGCCCTGACTTGCTTTAGTATTTTGTAAATATCCAGACTTAGTGCATTTAGGTAAGTCATTTATGTTAAGTCTGAGTGTGTATGGTGCAGATACAAATTTGGCTTTAGGGACATCCATCCATCCATCCATCCATCCATCCATCCATCCATCCATCCATCCATCCATCCATCTATCTATCTATCTATCTATCTATCTATCTATCTATCTATCTATCCATCTATCTATCTA